>NW_027508733.1:13912500-15112500 GCF_051911475.1 Siphateles boraxobius | reverse complement strand
TTTGTTTGTTAATTATTATTTACTCGCTGACACAGCACTGAGTATAGGGGTGTGAACTTACACTGGTCTCACGGTTCGATTACGATTATCATGTCATCGATTCAGTTCAATTCGATATCTCGATGCATTACATGCACTGCATCCTCAATTTTCAATTTTACTTCAAAGGTGATGTGTGCGTGCGTGTTCGCCTGTCACAGAAACAGTGACATTCCAGTTTAAGTTTCATGGGACTAAAGTCTGTTCATGCTGTGTGTGTGGTCAAATGTTTCTGCATATTGGAGGTAGTTCCCCCCTTTGACGAAATGGAAATTTAACAAGTGTTGCAAGTGACCATATTGTTTTGAGGCGCCGTCATACTCTCATTGAGTATGTGCGCGAGTTTGAGTGTGTGTGCTCGCGTCTCATATGAGGTGCGTGGAGAGTTTGTGTGTGCGCGCGTCTCATAGGAGTATGTGCCTGGAGAAGAGTTCCGCGCATCTCGTGTGTGTAGAGTTTGCGTGTATTTGCGTGAGCGACTTTAGGTGTGTCGTTGTGCATTTCATATGCATTTGTTTGAGCATTCAGCAGTGTACATATGTTTGACTACTTAGCATACGTGTATGCAAGTGTTTCATATATGTGTGCGTGAATGAAGTTTGATTTAAGCCCTAGACGGCGCCTCATATTGTCGTCTTTTCGCGTAAAATATAACCAAACTTTAGAGCGCTTCTGCCTCGATGCCATGTTTGCTGTGTTCTGAACCAAAACAAGGCAGCGCGTGTGTGACGCCATGACACAGTTGCAACGAGCGGAACCGATAAGCGGAATCGTTGAGCAGGCATACTAACGGTTCCAAGGAATTGGTTCACTGGGCACCGGTTCTGAAGAAGAACCGGTTCTCGATTCCCATCCCTAGACCTGTGTATGTAAAATTGATGTAGAAATACAAAAACTGTGTTTGTTTATAAAGTAATAAAGGAAACTTAAACATAATGATTCGTGGAAATCAAAAACAAAGATATTTAATGAATACCTGGAATAACAAATGATAAAATACATATACTTTAAAGATTAGGCAAAGAAACACTCAGCCATGATTGAAATAACATAGGAAATGAATACGGGTCATTTTAGACCCGTGTATGTAAAATTGATGTAGAAATACAAAAACTGGTGGAGAGATCCTTCCTCAAGTGGAGGAGTTTAAGTATCTTGGGGTTTTGTTCACGAGTGAGGGAAGGATGGAACGGGAGATTGACAGACGGATCGGTGCAGCTTCAGGAGTAATGCGGTCGATGTACCGGTCTGTTGTGGTGAAGAAGGAGCTGAGCCGTCAGGCAAAGCTCTCGATTTACCGGTCAATCTACGTTCCTACTCTCACCTATGGTCATGAGCTTTGGGTCATGACCGAAAGGACAAGATCCCGGATACAGGCGGCCGAAATGAGCTTTCTCCGCAGGGTGGCTGGGCGATCCCTTAGGGATAGGGTGAGAAGCTTGGTCACTCGGGAGGAGCTCAGAGTAGAGCCGCTGCTCCTCCACATCGAGAGGGGTCAGCTGAGGTGGCTCGGGCATCTGTTCCGGATGCCTCCTGGACGCCTTCCCGGGGAGGTGTTCCGGGCACGTCCCACTGGAGGAGACCCCGGGGAAGACCTAGGACACGCTGGAGAGACTATGTCTCCCGGCTGGCCTGGGAACACCTTGGTGTCCCCTCGGAAGAGCTGGAGGGAGTGTCTAGGGAGAGGGAAGTCTGGGCATCTCTGCTTAGACTGCTGCCCCCGCGACCCGGCCCCGGATAAGCGGAAGAAGATGGATGGATGGATGGAAATACAAAAACTGTGTTTGTTTATAAAGTAAGAAAGAAAACATAAACATAATGATTTGTGGAAATCAAAAACAATATATTTAATCAATACCTGGAATAACAAATGATAACATACATATATTTTAAAGATTCAGCAAAGAAACATTCAGCCATGACTAAAATAATATAGGAAATGAATACGGGTCTTTTTAGACCCATGTTGTGCATTAGAAGGGGTATCCATAGCTTGTGCATCAAAGGGTTAAAGCGTGTTTTTGACAGTTTTTTTGAGTCTAGAGTAAGATTATGATCTGATAGCCCAGTGATGAGGTTATAAATCTTTCTAATTCTATCTAGTTTATTTGTAAAAATTAAATCTAAAAGTGTTTGGGAAGATTTTGTTATTCTTGTAGGCTAATGGATTAACGACTCGGTTACTAACGTAACCTCGGTTCCCTGAGAGGAGGGAACGAGTATTGCGTAAGTAGCTTACGCTATGGGAAAACTCCTTTTCTCGAGAATATTGAAGTCTTTATGTAAAACGCATTGCAGCTGCACAGCTGACAGCAATGAACGAAGGAAGCTCGATCATTGGCTGTGCTGCGGCAACTTGCTCGAACCAATGACGGGGCGACTCTGAATGCGCGACCAATGAGCGCGCTTCGCGCCCGCGCGTGTCAGAGCCCGCCAAGATGGGCGTGGCCAAGAGCTATTTATTGGGCGCCCCGTCATGAGAGTTCTTTAGGTTAAAACGACTGAAGCGAACTAACCAAGCACAAGCACGGCAGCTTACGCAATACTCGTTCCCTCCTCTCAGGGAACCGAGGTTACTAACGTAACTGAGTCATTCCCTTTCGAGAGGTCTCTCCTATTGCGTAAGTAGCTTACGCTATGGGAACACCATGCAAAACGCCGTGCGTGCTGAACTTCGCCTTATGATAGCCAGAGGCAGGTGCCTGAGCTGAAAGTTATCATCCAACTAGCCGGCAGAGGCGAGCTTTATATGTGGGAAAAATACAGAGCGGCTAGAAGGCGCTCAGTGTGACACAAGCACATACATAATCTAGATACGAACTCGTAGTTCAACTAGTATCATGCTGATAGTACATTGGAATGCAATGTCGGGACCTGTAGGTTGTAGAACCTGATAAATGTGGACGGTGAGGCCCAGCCTGCCGCCGCACAAATATCCTCGATCGGTATCCCGCTCGACCATGCCCAGGAAGAAGCCACACTCCTGGTGGAGTGTGCTTTGACTCCCCAGGGGCATTGAAGTCCCTTAGCTTCATAAGCCAGCGCTATAGCCTCAACTATCCAGTGAGAGATTCTCTGCTTTGAAACGGCGGAACCTTTCGTACGGCCGCCAAAGCATACAAACAGTTGTTCTGTCTGTCTGAATAGGGCAGAACGCTCCAAATACACTCTGAGAGCCCTAATGGGACAGAGTAGATTAGCGTCGTGTTCGTCTGCTGGAGACGATAGCGCAGTTAGGGAGATAACCTGTGCTCTGAAAGGAGTGGTGAGCACTTTAGGAATATACCCATGTTTCGGTCTAAGGACGACCCTGCAGTCGTTAGGTCCGAATTCTAGGCAGGCAGCGCTTGTCGAAAGCGCGTGCAGGTCGCCCACTCTCTTGACCGAGGCGAGTGCCAGCAAGAGTGCAGTCTTGAGTGAGAGCTGTTTAAGGTGCACGGTTCGGAGTGGTTCGAACGGGGGCCCTTTAAGAGCGTCTAGGACAGTAGCTAGGTCCCAGATCGGCACTGAGGGGGGGCGTGAAGGGTTCATCCTCCTAGCGCCCCTTAGGAAACGAATAATTAGGTCGTTTCTTCCCAATGGACGTTCCATTACAGGGTTGTGTGACACTGTGATGGCCGCCACATATACTTTGAGCGTGGAGGGGGTGCGGCCCGCCTCCAGAAGCCCTTGTAGAAAAGCGAGTACGTTCGTAATCTCGCATGTCTCAGGGTTCAGGCCCTTGGCATTACACCAGTCACTGAACACTTTCCATTTCTGGGCATATAAGCGTCTCGTGGAGGGCGCCCGCGCCTCAGCGATGGTTTTTAGCGCTCCGCTCGTGAGGTTCCTGGGAACCCGTTGATGGGCCATGCATGAAGGGCCCACAGATCGGGGCGGGGATGAAATATCATCCCGCTGGCCTGACTGAGGAGGTCTGGCCTCAGTGGAATCGGCCGTGGTGCAGATTGCATTTGCATCAGATCTGGAAACCATAGTTTGGTTCTTCCAGAGTGGGGCTATCAGAAGCACTGCGTTTTTCTCTTCTCTGACCCGACTGATGACCTGTGGCAGCATCGCGATCGGGGGAAAGGCATATAAGGGGCGGATCGGCCAGCTCTGGGCGAGCGCGTCCGTGCTCTTCGTGAAGAAAAGAGAGCAGTGCGCGTTCTCCTTGGAGGCGAAGAGGTCGATCTCCGCTTTGCCAAAGGTTTTCCATAACCACTGAATCGTCAGCGGGTTGAGAGCCCATTCTCCTGGGAGAATCTTGTCTCTGGATAGCATGTCTGCCCCCTGGTTCAGGGCGCCTGGCACATGCGCTGCTCTCAGCGTGCGCAAGTTGTGCTGGGACCATAAAATGAGTCTCCTGGCCATTGAATGCATGGAGCTCGACCTGAGTCCACCCTGGCGATTTATGTACGACACTACCGTCATGTTGTCCGTTCGGACCAGGACGTGTTCGTTTTTTAGATGTGGAAGCAGGGCTCTGAGAGCCAAAGCAACCGCTTTCATCTCCAGACAGTTTATGTGTAGGCGCTTCTCCGGGTTTGACCAAAAGCCGGAGACAGGCCTGCCCTCGTAAAGGGCCCCCCAACCTATTTTGGAGGCATCTGTCGTTATCATCTTTCTCCTTGTGTTCACACCCAGATTCACGCCTGACTGGTACCAGTCGGCGGCTTTCCAGTGCGTCAGGGCTTTTATACAGCCGTGGTTCGCTCTGATTAAAAAGTGGCCCGAACGCCACGCGTGAGTAGGGACGCGGCTCTTGAGCCAGCGTTGGAGAGGGCGCATATGCAACAATCCTAACTGGAGTACGGCCGATGCTGAGGCCATGAGACCGAGCATCCTCTGAAACCGCTTGACGGGGGCGCGCGCGCCCGCCCTGAATGATGTTGCAAGGCGCCGGATGGTGAGCGCGCGCTCTGATGAGAGACGCGCTGTCATTTGCATCGAGTCTAGAACTATTCCCAGGAAAGAAATCCTCTGGCTGGGAGATAGTATGCTTTTTGCAAAATTGATTCTTAGACCCAGGCATTCTAAATGGCTGATAATCCAAGATCAGTGTGTTATTAACTGACTCTCTGATTGTGCTAGGACCAGCCAATCGTCGAGATAATTCAGTATTCGCACTCCCCTTCGTCTCAAGGGGGAAAGTGCTGCGTCCATACATTTCGTGAATGTACGGGGAGCCAGGGACAGGCCGAACGGAAGTACTGTGTACTGGTAAGACTGTCCTTCGAAAGCGAATGTCAGAAACGGCCTGTGATGAGGCGCTATTGGAATGTGAAAGTAAGCATCTTTCAGATCCACTGAGAGAAACCAATCTCCTGGGCGTACTTGCGCGAGGATATGCTTGGTTGTTAACATTCTGAACGAGCGAATCATTAGTGCTTTGTTCAGGTGTCTGAGATCTAGGATGGGGCGGAGACCGCCATCCTTTTTCGGGACGAGAAAATAGCGGCTGTAAAAACCTGCCTCGCTCATAGAGGGGGGAACAGTTTCCACCGCGCCCTTTTCTATTAGTTTGCGCACCTCGGTGCGTAGAACATGTGAACACTCCTTTCTCACTTTCGTCTCGACCACAGTCGTAAAACGTGGTGGTCTGCGAGCGAACTGGAGCGAGTATCCGTGCTTTACTATATTCAATACCCATTTCGGCATATCTGGAATGTTTTCCCATGCCGCTGCGTGTACAGATATGGGCTGAATACAGGCTAGGGGCGGGCCGCTGTGACGTAGGGACCCGGCCAGCGAATCGCCTGAGCTCATAGCTCTCAGAGGCGCGGGCGCGCGCTGAGCAGCTGAGTGAATGGGCGCGTGTGTGCTTACAACAGCACGCGCTATGTCTGTAAAACTCGCAGCCTGAGCTGGGGTTGTGTTTCACACTGTAAGGACAGTGTTTATAAGTGGGGGTGCATAAACAGTGGTAAGCACACGCGTCACTTTTATAATGTTTCCCGCTTTTACTGGGGATGAATTCATAACTGTGTGAACAGTGCTTGTGTGTAGTGGTGCGTACATGACCGTAGGCACGTGATCTACATTCATGGGGCGCGCAGCCTGAGCTGGGAATGAATTTGGCACTGTTTTGACAGTATCTGGGAATGCACACTTTGTGGACATGTGAACCCTTAGTGACACAGACAGAAAAAGACTATTTTTGTGTTTTCTGTGCGTCGCCGTAAAAACGGCGTTTGTTTGCAGGTGAGCGAGCTCTGTGACTGGCCCATTGACTGCTGTATGGACATTTCCAGCCGCCTGTAAGGGGACTGGGTAATGTTTGAGCTTTTGCAGAGAGAGTGGTCCGGCTTTTGCGAGACACGCACTCTCTCTTCTCATTCCTGTGGCTAGGACGGCTTTCGAGGCTCAGGGTTCAGCACAATCTTGGGCCGAGGACCCCGTCGCTCAGGAGGCGGCTTGCGGCTGTGGGAGCGCGAGCGGCGTCGAGCGTCAGCCTGATGCGCGGGCTGAGAGGCGGTGGGAGCTGTTCTAGCCCGCTGCGGCTGTGGCGGTCTCTGTCTGCTCTGCGATGAGCTGGAGCGCTTGGGTAGGAAATGGCGCATAGCTTGTGAAGCGTTCTGGGCCTCAGTGAAGCGTTCGGCGAAACCTTTAACCGCCGGTCCAAACAGCCCGCTGGTGGAGATAGGCGTGTCGAGAAACGGCGCCTTATCCGCGTCCTTCATCTCCGTCAGAGTCAGCCACAGATGGCGCTCGAGAACAGTCAAATTAGCCATGGTGCGGCCAATAGACTGGGCGGTGGCCTTCGTGGCTCGCAGAGCTATATCAGTTGCGCTGCGTAGGTCCTTAAAGGCTTCGGGTTCGGGGCCAGACTCGTCCATAGAGCGGAGAAGCTTAGCTTGGAACACTTGAAGTACCGCCATTGAGTGAAGCGCTGATGCAGCTTGGCCGGCGGCGGCGTAGGCGCGACCGGCGAGAGCAGAAGTAGTGCGGCAGGGCTTCGAGGGGTGGGAAGCTTTGGCTTTCCATCCGGTGGTGGAGGGCGGGCAGAGATGATTGGCCACGGCCTCCTCGAGGGGCGGCGTTCCCTCGTAGCCTCTTTCCTTCGCGCCGTCCACAGAGGAGAGCGACGAAGAAAAAGAAGGCTTCAGACGCGCAGAGTGCGGGGCTTTCCATGACTTGGTGAGTTCGTCATGAACTTCCGGGAAGAAGGGAGAAGGCCTTTGCCGAGGGGCCTGCTGGCGCCCCTGCAGAAACCACTCATCCAGTCGGCTTCGGGTTGGTTCTTCGGGAGAAGACCAATCGAGCCCGAGGTCCTCTACGGCCTTCGAGAGGACGCGGATAATCTCCGTATCCATGGTGGAGCCCCCGCTCGTGCTAGCTAGCATCGACGGGGCAGGGTCGAGTGTGGAGCCCGGCCAGTCGTCCAATGCAGCGTCGATGGACAAGCTGTCATTCATTCCCCCATCGTCCTCGGACGCGCCGAAAGTCACAAGGCCCACCGCTCTGCTAGAGGGGTGTGGGTCCGGCTGGGTGAACTGAACCGGCGGTGGGGAAGGCAAGAGCGGCGGTGAAGCACGCGGAGCATGGCTCGGCGTGACGTCACTGAGCTCCGGTTCAGGAAGCCTCTGTGAGCGGCGCTTTTTCTTAGTGCGCGGCTCGAACAGAGGGGTGGCGGCGATGGGCTCGCTCACGGCGAAAGCGGCGAGGCGAGCCCGCAGTGCGGAGAGACCCAGGTCATCACATTCCGGGCATCCGCCCTAGGTCAAAGCAGCTTCTGCGTGGTCCCGGCCCAGGCAGCGAGCGCAGATGATGTGACGATCCCCATCCGGGAGAAGGTCTCTGCACGACGCGCAGGAAGGCATTTGAAACAAGGCCTCAGAAAATTGCTCTTTTACAAGTGTCGCGGGGCGAACAGATGTAAAGATACTTGCGTGTGTGGCACGCCGGATGGCTCAGTAGGATGGCGTTCGAAGGCGGCTGAAGGTGCCGACGTCCTCGTAGCAATCCCGCTGGTATGCTTTTCGACGGCGGCGAAGGCTTCAATAATCCGGAGGATCCAGCGAAGAAGGTGTTCGCTGAAGGAGATTAAATCTAAAGAACTCTCATGACGGGGCGCCCAATAAATAGCTCTGAGGCTCTGACACGCGCGGGCGCGAAGCGCGCTCATTGGTTGCGCATTCAGAGTCGCCCCGTCATTGGTTCGAGCAAGTTGCCGCAGCACAGCCAATGATCGAGCTTCCTTCGTTCATTGCTGTCAGCTGTGCAGCTGCAATGCATTTTACATAAAGACTTCAATATTCTCGAGAAAGGGAGTTTTCCCATAGCGTAAGCTACTTACGCAATAGGAGAGACCTCTCGAAAGGGAACTGCGTCATCTGAAAAGTTTTGGCAATATCTTTAAGCTTTTTCGGTTACACTTTATTTTAAGGTGTCATTGTTACAGTGTAATTAAATATGTAAGTACAGTGTAATATTAATTACCTACATGTACTTATAGGGTTAGGGTAGGATTAGGATTTGGTTGAGGGTTAATTTCATGCAATTAGGCATAATTTACTGTTATTGCTATGGTAATTACATGTAACATATGTAACAAGGACACTGTAAAATAAAGTGTTACCGCTTTTTCCTATACATGTTTTGTCTTGCCAGTTTAAATTAAAATCACCCATAAGAATAACTTCCATTTTTCCATGTTGTTTAAGTATAACATTTAGACAATCATAAAATTCATTTGTAGCAGTAGGAGGGCGGTAGACTGCAAAGACAGCAAAATACATTTGGGGAGATAATGTAATTTTTACCCCCAAGCATTCCAAATTGTTTTCTGGAAACACTATTTGCTGACTTTGAATACTGTCTTTCACATATATCAAAACTCCACCCCCTTTCCCTGTCCTTCTGTCCCTTCTGTACACATTATACCCTGGAATATTAAAAACAGATAAAGGTGTTATTGGGGTTAACCAAGTCTCTGTGAGGCATAAGTAGTCGATGTTTGAGTCCGTTAGTAAATGTTCAAGTTGTTCGGTCTTTGAGATAATGCTACGTAGGCCTATGTTCAAATGTCCACCAAAAATGCCTTTCGGCTTCGTTTTAGCATCCCACAGCACGCTCGCATGATTTACAGTCTGAAACAATTTAATCTGCTGCTGTTTAAGGCACGATGTTATCACCATGTTTGTGGGAGGAATATTAGCCTACCTCGAGTTTCCGCGCCGGTAAAAGCAGCATACTTCGCCGGTCTAGGGATGTCAAAATCAGCCGTTTGGTCAATGTCCAAAGATCTCGGTCCAGGATTTGAGTGGACATCTCCGCACAAAAGGAGGATTGTGCAAAGAACAATGGCTGGGCCTGGCTTTGTTGACATAGATGTTGTAGAGTGTCCACGCAACTCCCTTTGTACACGCCTCGCTCGACCATCATCCAGGATATTTGAGTATAGGATATACTGGCTCCACGAAACCACCGGCACACAGACAGCGAGTTTTACAGGTGAGTCCATAAGCGCACGTTTAGAGGTACAACACCAGCTCCCCCATATCTGTGTGCCCATCAGAAAAAGCAGGTGCATCACCAAAGTAACATGGTGTAAGGACGTATTGATTTTAACAGAGTTTTTATATCGCCGAGGCGCCCAAGTTTCATGTCGTATTTTATGATAACCTGACGGTCTCCCAGTATGGTTTAGTAGAGGTAAGACAGCAGTACCTGCCACTCTGCCGGTACCAGCCGCCATTGATGGTGTGCTAAGCTAACATGCCCACATATAAACATATAACATATACGTTATACACATATAAAGTGCATATATGTTATAATATATAAACATATATTTATACACATATAAAGTGGGAGCGCGTCTAATTAAAATACAAATTTGTGAGAAGGCAAAAAAAAAGAAAATAACCAGAGAATCGAAAACAACCGTACCTTTTGGTAGATACTACACTGAAACAACGGGAGAACTGGATATTCAGAAAAACGACGACTTGCGCGCTTTTGTCTTGTCCACGGACTGACCGCTTGTCCTTATGGCAAGCCGTTTTAGCTTAAATTGCACCCAGCCCTACTCGTCGTAATTGCATTTTTACTAGTACAATTACAATTGGAGAGCTCTACAATTCAATTCTTACTAGTAACAATTACAATTAGAGAGCTCTCTAATTCAATTCTTACTAGTAACAATTCCAATTAGAGAGCTCTACAAATGAATTTTTACTAGTCATATGTCTCAATTGACTTCCATTCATTTTTAATTACAGAGCTCTCTAATTGAATTGTTACTAGTAAGAATAACAATTAGAGAGCTCTACAATTGAATTATTACTAGTAAGAATTACAATTAGAGAGCTCTCTAATTGCATTCTTAGTTACAATTCAATTAGAGAGCTCTCTAATCCAATTCTTACTAGTAACAAATATAATTAGAGATCTCTCTAATTCAATTCTTACTAATAAGAATGCAATTACAGAGCTCTCTAATTCAATTGCAATCTAATCTAATCTAATTCAATCTAATCTTATGCATTTATTCTTTTGTATTGTCGTTTTAGAGAATTGTATCCCAATTAAAGCAGTCAAATGGCCGTGATCACGACTGGTTGCTTACTGACGCTTGCTGGACGCTCAATCCACGGACGTCAGTTTGGTTTGAAATGTGCTGGGGACAGACGTATTTGGAAGTGCATTTTCGAAAGTGCTGGTACAAACTTGTCAAACTGTGCAGCCCATAGACATATATAGAGTCTATGGTGCAGCCTCTCTGCTCAACCCGTAAATAAATGCATCGATCCGCAAATTTAGATAGTTATTAAATGGTCTAGCGGTGGATCTTTTCCCAAGCGTGTTAGAGGTTACGGGTTCTAATCCGCTCTCTTTCAGAATATTAGTTTTTTTTCTCTCATCAAAACTGAATATGTTCATCAGTGGTTACAGTCTATATCAAGCAGGGACATGTTTGTGTGCATTTTATTTTGTGATTTCACCAGAATGAATAGAGAGTCTCCACAACCCCGATAGATTGAAGCTCGCGTCCGAGTGAAGACTGCGAGCCACAAGAGAACACTGTATCCATTAGGGCTGGGTATTGACACAAATTTCACAATTCGATTCGATTTCGATTCACAAGCTTCTTTTATTGAATTATTAAAACGTATTACTGTATTGTACTTTTGTCGCAGAAAATGCTTAAAGCAATGACAAAGATTCATGTCATTGTGATTAATTCACGTTTTAATAGGCTACTCTGCATCTACATTATTACACAACTTTTTACACAACGATTAAAATCGTCACAACTAGCGGTACGGTCATTTGACTGCTTTGATTGGGATACAATTCTCTAAAAACGACATTAAGGGCATTTTGGTTAGCATGAGTAACTGATTATAAACCGTGGACCGACGTGGTCCGCCAGAAACACTTATTATAAACCAGCGGCACGATGGCGGACCACCGTCGGGAAAGCGGCGGCTGCCGCTGGTGGTCCGCTAGAATAACGATGTGCAAAACGCCAGTGATCCGCCGGCGGCGTCCACCAGTGGAAAAATGCTGCGCATCAAAAAGCTGGCTGATGCCCATCTTTATGCAAATGAATCCGTCAAACGCGACGCGTCTATCCAATAGAAGTAGTCTCTCGAGGGGCCGATATAGGCCTATATATATATATATATATATATATATATATATATATATATATAATGTATTATACATTATTGTACTTTATTTATTAACGTTATTAATGTTAATTATCATACATTTATATTGCATTTTTATTGTTGATTTTAATGTCTTTATATATATAAAGTATACATTAATTATTATACATAATGTACTAATGTTTATTTATTTATTTTCTTACATTTTTATGTTAATTTAAATGGCAAATATTTGGCAAATAAATGGCAAATAAATACAACAGGTTTTTGGTGGCTTTTAATCTGTCAATTATAATTTAATTGCATATATATAAGTTATAAACACCTTTATACAATCTATGAAATATACATTCATACCTGAAGTATGAAATATGATACTCAAAACATACACACACGCAAACACACACATTTACATTTTAGATATAATGGGAGTTTTGCCATTTTACTTCAACTTCTAGCACTTACATCATGTCCCATATTCAAACACTCATAAAAAGTGTTCCTTCATAGTTTTGCTCATTCTTTCATTTGATTCCTGTTCAGAGTGACCCTGGCTATTACTGTAATTATTATCAAGTCATGTTACTGCAGCGAAGAAACAGCAATAAAGAACTCTGCTTAAAAGATACCCCCGAGTCTCCTGGTCTCTGAAGAAGAAGGTTTACAACACGCCAAACGCCTCGCAGTGAAAGCAGACAAGAGTAGACGGCTGCAGTCACAGGAGTGAAAATGCAGTCAAGATGGACATTCTCACTTGTCGTATAGTGAATCAGCCACCTTCGACACCTATTGCACGGATCACACTTGCTAAAACATTTAAATTATGTTGCTTTTATATAAAAGTAAATGGGATGAACATGACCCACTTTGGTTTCCCCACTGATGATTTGAAGAAGCCCTGCATATGTCACTAAAGAGATGACATTTTGAGTGAACATTATGAGGTACATTTTTTTAAAGTGAAACACAAAAAAAAATCACTCAGCTTAACTTTTTGAGTTATGTTTTTGCTTTGATTTAGGTTGTATGTACTTAGAATATTAAGGATTTCAACTTGAATTTTTTTTTGGCATAATTAAACAATTGACCCAACTACTTATTTCCAGTGACCTGGATTTTTGTTGTTGTTGTTGTTGTTGGAACAGTCAATTAGAAGTCTCAATAGCCAGTGTTTCTTTGAAAAAATTATTTCTCAAAATAAACAGGAAAAAAAGCATGTCTCTTTTTTTCTAATAAAATGGCATTTCAATTGCTCAGTGTTTAAAGGTGATAATGTACTTAAAGCTGCAGTAGGGAGTTTTGAGAAAATGTTGACTTCGCTTGAAAATTTGAACAAGCACAACTTACAGGTCCAACCCCCTTGCTCTCTGCTGCGCTACAGCCCTCCCTCCACAGCTCCTCCCTCCACAGCTCCTCCCCCACAGCTCCTCCCTCCACAGCTCCTCCCTCCACAGCTCCTCCCTCCACAGCTCCTCCCTCCACAGCTCCTCCCCCACAGCGGAGCCTGCCTTGAACGCGCAGCCTAGTAAGCAGGACCACCGATGACGGCGGATTATAAACAGTTATGGAACATTCACTAATAGGGACGAAACATCAACAATATGCTTTACATTGACTATGGCCTGCCCATACTTTGACTACAAACTTGGTCCTCAAATCATTATGTATTTTGCAATACATGTAACTTTATAACGTTGCACTCTTTCTATAAGTTATAAATAGCTAGTAAGATAACGTTATAAGAAATTAAGGTTTTTGATGAAAACATTCCAGGTTTTTTCTCCATATAATGGACTTCAATAGGACACAAACGTTTCAAGGACCAAATGACAGTTTCAGTGCAGCTTCAAAGGGCTTTAAACGATACCAGACGATGAATAAGGGTCTTATCTAGCGAAACGATCAGTTATTTCAAAAATAAATAAAAAACTTTAAGTTTTATAAGCACAAATGCTCGCCTTCCTCTGTTCTGTGATGCACGTTCGTGATCCTGTTCGAACTCGTTCATCAAAATGAATAAATCTTTTTTCGAGTCATTTCGTTCGTTGAATGAACGAAATGACTCCGAAAAAGACTCATTCAAAATGAACAAATCTTTTTTCGAGTCATTTAGATTCGTTCATTTGGATGAACGAGTTCGAACAGGAGAGTCACGAACGCGCTGTGCAAGAGAGGGGTGATCAGTGCACACGAGCGTGATTGACACTGCTAAGACATTCCTCCCGGCTCTGATTGGTTGTTTCTGACCGGGAGCGGTGTATTTCTGCAAATGGCAATAGGACCACAGGGAGGAGCCAGAGGAGCTTGATTTTTTCACAGATTATCTGTCTCATATTGTACTGTCAGGACATAATGACAGTTTTAACAAATATTTGTTTACAAAAGTTACCTACTGGAGCTTTAAAACAATGAAAAATAATCAAAATGAAAGTTACATTTCGTACTTCACAGAGACGACTCCAATACGAGGGCTACACGTAACCGGGTAAATCACATCATCCACAACTGCAACGATTCCAACAGTCGTGCCATTATTTGTCAGGGTGGAAAAAGAGGAGGAATTAGTTGCAGGAATACCTGATTTATTGAATATCAAAAGGCACACAAAAACACTAACACATGGAGGAATAATATACTCAATATATATTTTGTATAATTGGAGATATTCAGCATCATATTCAAAACATAAAATTAAAAAAAAATCTTGGTTCTTATCTGTAAAAATAAGGTTAAAAGTATAAACACAGAATTTAATATTTAATAAAAATATTCCTTTTTTATCTCACCAGTAGGGGGTCCTATAAACATTCAAGTGGTGTAACTTCACCAAACATTGCATAAAAGTCCAAAACCTTTGCAAAAAAAGTCCAAACTCTTTAGGTGTATTTTTCTCCAGGTTTGCTGTCCGTTGTCGACTTTGAGTTTTACATTTTTTTATTTTCTCCTGTAGACCTTTCTTTAAATTCCCTTTTTTAAAAAGAGACAATAAGATATTTATTTTAAAATCAAACTTTTCACATTTCTTACACATATAGAAATACATAAATATGAAAAAGCAGTTACACATTTACTAAATCTATAACAGTTAAAAAAAATAGGCTCCATCTCAAAAAACAATGTAACCCGAAACAACAATCTAAAAAAGGAACCGTGAAAGAGTATACAAACATGTGGTTTCCTAATGCTTTAACAAAGTTTCCTTTAATAAAATACCTTTTCAACTGGTCAAAACAAGTCGGTGAGGCTCGTGACAAAATTATAAAAATTCAGCATCACTCATTGTTGTTTAAATGCAACTGCATTTTAGACCCTGAAAGGAATAACTCAAAATGGAAAACATTGACACTTTCTTAAAATAAAATTACAGATCCTGCTGGTTAAAATCGAAGCCATTCATGTTTCTGTGAGCGTTGTGCTGTTAACAAAAACGAAAATACAAAAGCAAAATTGCAAAAATAAACTAAACTACATCTTAAAGCTACAGTGCGTAGGATTTACTCCCATCTAGCGGTTAAATGGTATATGGCTACCAACTGAATATTAATTTCAAGCCCCTCCCATTCCGAGGACGTTTTAACTCCTACGGTGGCCGTATTATTCCAAGATTATCATCGCCTCCAGTTCGACTTCCCATGAGTGTTCCTTCAAGTTATGAGGTTACTTTAGAAAACGTACAAATTGCATTTACTTTAGTCAGTTAACGTAGGTTATGGCCTCTACCACAATATTTCTTGTAGGCTAAAAAATATTTAAATGCAAAAGAAATTTTTTTTTGTCAATTGTAGCCTGTTTTAATTTAAAATATTTGCAATGATATAACATAAGTACGTGTTTAAATGTTTTGTCACTTAAGCACTACCGGGCTGGGCAGGGGGCGGATAAGCACTACCGGGCTGGGCAGGGGACGGATAAGCACTACCGGGCTGGGCAGGGGACGGATAAGCACTACCGGGCTGGGCAGGGGACGGATAAGCACTACCGGGCTGGGCAGGGGGCGGATAAGCACTACTGGGCTCTGCAGAGGGCAGATTTGCACTACCGGGCTGGGCAGGGGGGATCATGGGGTACGTGGCCTGACTTCCGTCATATGGAGCCTGAACACTGGGATATCCAGGGTTTGCTGGAAATGCAAAAAGACACTAATTATTTTCAAGCAAAATATCAGTACATGGTCTCAATCTGTCCAGTACTAGGTAGGGTTTGCACGACTACTGATTTCTCCTAGTCAAAACAACAGTTACTTGAGTACCTGTGGTAAAAAAAAAAAACAAGACAAAAAACAAGTGCCAACAAGTGTTTATTAAATGAAAGCCCAAAAATTATGTCTGTCTGTCTCACACATAGAGAGACAAAACCGGATTACAAAAGTAACATACATCTCAAAAACATTACAAAAAAAGTACATTTGATTAGGTTGCAGGTTTGAGATTAATTTCAGCAATTAGACAGCCTACACACCAAATATTTCAGTAGAAATCAATATGGACTTAACACTTCACTGATTCATAACTAGTTAACAGTTACAGATCATGAGGGAGAAATGAAAGCAATAGCTGACCCAAAAAATGTAAATGATGTTTTTGTTTTTTTAAGACTTCAAAATTTCTCTCTTTTTGTGGAAAAGGACTTTTGGGCTTAAAAGACATTTAAGACAGAATCGAATTAAAATGTCTTACACATTGCACACGTCTTGATCGGTTAACTTCGAATTAGCACTGGAGCAGCAGTATCTGTTATTGCAGGTCCCACAGCAGTGCTGCCCATACTGGCAACTTATAAAGGGTTTGTACTCTTTTCTGCTGGTGGTGTAGCTTCTACAGTCATCCCCAAAACCTTAAAGAACAGGGGAAATGTGACACATTTTATACAAAACAAACAACCGATAAATTCTAAAGTATCAGAATTTATTATTTATTGTCTGTAAACCACCCAAAAAAAAGTTTAAAGTGTTTCTTTAGATTTTTGTAACAGCCCGTAGGCTATAACTTACCGACTGTGAATAAACCCGCAGACACGAGCAGAAGAACCGCGACAGTGGAGGCCATAGCTCTTCTTCTGATGAAACCTCTGCAGCATTAACAAATCCAACTGAAACTCGTGATTAATTAAGTAGGTGGGCGTAAGGAACTGACAAGACTTCATCAACTGCAACGGTGAAACAAAAGTGAAAGAAGAAAAACCTTGTGGAACTTATCTGATTGTGTAAATCTAAAAAACCACAAAGAATTTAAATGAATCTCTTTTTTTCACATTTAATAACAGAAATGTTACATGAAAAAGGATTTGAATTAATACTTCTAATTTGGAGTGCCTTAATGTTGATCTAGTGTCTGATTTGATACAGAGGAATGTTCAAAAAGGGTGTAAATATAATTTTCCCATACGTGGAGATGTTATAATAACTTATTTAACATAAATTAGTTTAGTTTAAGATATATGCACTTTATTGACCATTAAACAAAATGTCATAACATTATATGTGTCAAAACAATGAGTCTCATTCACTTATAATTGCATGGATTATTTTGTATAAACAGGAGAACTTCTCACGAAACAATCTCCCCCTAATTCGGAGCACGTACGTAGCTAGGCACATGTATTTGTTCTTAATCTCGTTCTAATGTTAGACAATTTGGAGTATTCTAAATAGCGTCCGCGTGCACGAGTTTTTGTTTCATTTGCATAAAACACGCCCAATCTCTATATCCACCTTATTCCTGACGACCTTACTGCATTTTGAATTATGGGTGGCACTTCCGGTTTGGGGAACTTCCATTTAAAAAGGCTGAAACGAATCGTTTCAAACCATAAGGTTGTCCTACAAACAGGGGCGCTGCTAAGGATTTTGGGCCCCATGAAAATAATCTTGACAGGGCCCCCAACACAGCTGAGACTTTTTTCATACTAACTTACATAAAATCATCCGCTTTTATGGTATTTTGACTATCATTCTCATATATATTTAAGTCATTTCCTATAGCCAATCTTTTCCACTCTACAGATGCTTCTTATATTTTGTATCACTTTCAGACATTAATGTGTTGCCATTAAACCAATACTAATAGCCGCTCACCTCCTTCTTCATGTGGGAGCGCAGGGGCTGATTCAGGGGATGCTGGAGTTAGGGGTTGGGAGACAGCCGGACCAGTTGCTGCTGCTGGTTCATTTGACTCTGTTTGGAACGAGGCATGATTTTGACAAAGTGCGTTTGACTGCATTGAACGTTTAACTAAAACTGTGTATTGTTATTTTTTCCAGCGTTTTTTTGACCTAACATGGGGAGAAAATTGAGTTCCCTTTTCATGCTGTTTTAACACTAGAACGAACAAGGCTTCATTTTGATCGTTTTGAAATTTGCATAGTCAATAACTTTGTCTAAATAAATCACAAAGCCTTGCTGCTCCCTGACTTTTCCTAAAACTACATGAATTTTCATTAAAACTAGATTAATTATTATTAATTAAATATTTATTGTGTGAATAAAAACAGAAATATAATCATTTCTACATATAACGTCCACAGGCAGTCATTTTGCGCTGTTTAAATTGGGTTTTGCCGACGGTCTGGATCAGATAATGTGAAAGTATTATGTCAAGATGGTTGGCAGAGATGAATCATGCTGTATTTGACAATATAAGGGACATTGTAGTAGTAATACAACTCCACATCATCTTCAAGAGATGCACTGGAACCTCACAAACAGTTGATAGTAGTTTGTACAGTAGCTGGCAGAGGATTTTTTATCAGAGTTCATGAAGTTAGACTGCTTGCAAAAGACAGGTGCAACAGCGTGGATCAGCAGGGTGCTGAAAGTGGGCGGAACCTCGTACAAAGATGCCGACACCGGCTGCGTGTGAGGCAAAGCCGTGCACGGTGCACCCGCTGCACCCTGCTCTATCGAAACGTGCTAACTTGTAGAAAAATGCTACCGTAGAGACCTGGGGCCTCATGTACAAAGCGTGCGTACGCACAGAAAAGTGCCGTAGGCTACGATCAAATCACGGGCGGTCCACTAACAATTTAGGCCTACTTACAAACCCACCTTTTCTTGTGAAATATCGGGTAACATACTGTCGACCCTTTGCCTCTTTCACTTCTCTTATTTTTTTCTCTTTCCGTTCTTGACTTCCAGATTTTTGAGGCATTTTCACTTCCTCTTCCATCAAGTTGGTATTCTGCCGGTGCTACAAGTGATAGCGTTTGTGTTGCCTGGATAAAATTGGGGGGACTGAACCATTTTATGATAATCGAGAGGGGGAGAGGGGCCCACGGACGTTTGTGTTTCCTAAACAAATACATTTTTTTGACACCAGGAAACAGCAAATAGAATAATTTAAAGTTAATAATTTTTACTATCAAATATATATATTTTTTTAGCACCACAATTTTATTGGGGGCTTCTCTGGGCCCCTTCTTAGTCATGGGCCCCGAGAATCGTCGAAGAACATGACAGCCAGCGTATGTTTTGGAACTATTGGGTCTTACATGAACCACGTGACAGCCATAGCGGCGACATCAAAGCCTGTCGCAACTCTTTCTCTCTATGGCACTGACCAGAGCCATGGAGAGAAAGAGTTGCGACATGCTTTGATGTCGCCGCTATGGCTGTTCGTAGTACGGTTTATATTTTAGGACACCCTCAGACCTCAGACATATGAAGACAAGGCATCATGCCTTAGATTAAAAGGCTTCAGTCATTGGACAAAACAGCATCGCGTCTCAGACTGAAAAGCTTAAGGTCTCAGAAAAAACAATGTCAGGTGTCAGGTCTCGTACAATAGGCCTATTTCACAAAATGGCGACCCAGACCAGAAGTAGGGTAAACTCTTTTCCGGTGAAAGCGCTAGCAGTTGCACTGTTGCAGCCGGAGAACAAATGCGGAGACTAAAAGCGGTCAGTACTGTTGCGTACCTTTTTATGTTTCAACCCAAAGAAGAAACAACCCTATTTATCACTTCACAGCTTTCCGTGTTTTGCTGGTTTCCATGGAACAACTGGGGAGAAGTTAAATCACGCCAGAGTGACACAGACGACAAAAAGACTTCTGGTCGCGCCGCCGCCTGCTACGATCGCCATTCATTCTCAAAATGGACTGTGAACAGCTTGTTTTCTCTCTCAGTCATTCATATATCTGACAAAATATCTGCTAAGAATAGCAAATGTTGTCCGTTTTGTTGATAGTTTTCAGGGAGCTGTGAAAAGATCGCTGAAATTGGACAAAGGTTAAAAATTCTTGACGTTTGCTTACATAAAAAAAAAAAGTTCCATTCATTTAAATGGCATGACACTTAATGACTAAGCTCACATTTAACGTTACTATATCTAAACACAATAAATAAATAAATTGAAATGATGTCTGATTGCTATGAGTGAAATCTAGTGCACTCTCTCTGCACTCTAAGCGTGCTGTCATCACTCCGCTCCTGATCCACTCCGGGTTTTCCAGTCCCACTCACGGGAAAAACTGCTCCGTGTTTACACAACTTTAAAAGTTATTCTAATGTGTTTATTTTTGTATATCACAAACGTCTGAATTTATAATACTATGTAACGGTTTGGAAAGTATTCTACATGTTTAATAAATGTTCTAGCTGCCCTTGCTTGCACAAGTAAACAGCAGGCCTGGCAAAGCGCACCCAGGAAAAAAGGGAAAGAAAGTTACAGAAAACAACTTCTACAAACAATTTTAAATTGCCAACAGTTAGTAATAATCAATAAAAGTGCATGACGTGCAAATCGGATAACAATCAAGTGTTTTGTCAGGGCATCACCCCCGAACCTGGGCATCACTCCCGAACCCCAGCATCAACACTCAATTTCAACATCTGCTTCCTCCTTTACACGTGTCCGGCGTGATTTAACTTCTCCCCAGATATTCCATGAAAACACGGAAAGCTGTGAAGTGATAAATAGGGTTGTTTCTTCTTTGGGTTGAAACATAAAAAGGTACGCAACAGGACGGACCGCTTTTAGTCTCCGCTTTTGTCCTCGGACTGCAACTGCTAGCGCTTTCACCGGAAAATAGTTTACCCTACTTCCGGTTTTGGCGGCCATTTTTGTGAAATAGGCCTATTAGGCATCACGCATTAGACGAAACAGCCTCAGAAAAAAAAGCATTAAACATAAAGGCATCGGACGAAACGGCATCAGATAAAGGCATCGGACGAAACGGCATCAGACATAAAGGCTTCGGACGAGGGCTATTGGATATTTCCCAATCCCAATACAAATGAAAAATGTTTACAGCAATGTTAAATCAAGCAGTTTTAATCAAGCAGTCTAATAGCTCGAAAGAACGCTTTAACTTCACGATCATGAAAACTATCGATAGTTTGCCAACATACAAGCAAGCTAGTTGAAATATGTCATCTAACTTTTTAAACGTGCAAATAAAACTTGTGAAATGCATGTTCTCTTCTGTATACAAAGTAATTAGTGTAACATTTGATGACAGCAATTATATAAACATATCATGACCAGTTACCGCCTCCATTCAGCTGTTGTTGTGATCTGAACCGCGTACATGTGACGTCACATGGGGCGGGGCAATGCGAACCTCTAAACTCCACCTGAGTCCATTTCGCCCGATGCCTTATAGCTGATGCCTTTTAGTCTGAGGCTGTTTCGTCTGATGCCGTTTCGTCCGATGCCTTTATGTCTGATGCCGTTTCGTCCGATGCCTTTATCTCTGATGCTGTTTCATCCGATGCCTTTATGTCTGATGCCTTTTTGTCTGAGGCTGTTTCGTCTGATGCCTAATTGTACGAGACCTGACATTGTTTTTCCTGAGACCTGAAGCTTTTCAGTCTGAGTGAGACGCGATGCCGTTTTGTACAATGACTGAAGCCTTTTAGTCTGAGGCATGATGCCTTGCATTCATATGTCTGAGGTCTGAGAATGTCCTAAAATGTACACCGTAGTACGTGTTCATGTAAGCCCCAATAGTTCCAAAACATACACTGGCTGTCATGTTCTTCTATGGGAAAGACAGCAGCGATTACATTATTGAACGGTAAATATAAAATAAAACACACACCCAAGTACTTTTTCAGCTGTTATGGCATTATTGCATTTAGTTAATGTCAGTTTTGCATTTGGAGAGGCAGGGTGACAACGAAATACTGTATATTACTTAGATAAGTTTTAGGCTGTTTTTGGAGGGAAAAGCTTAGTGTTCATGTTCGCATGGGTAGTATCACTGGCTTTAGCAGCTTTCATCTGATGATGGACGTCTCTTGATATTTATTTTAGCACAACTGGGCTGTATTAGGCTATTGATCCGTGATCTTGCTTATAAATTCCGATTCAGCCATTAGCCTACCTTCGTGATCACGCAAAGAGGTCTGCAGTGGCGGTCCGTTCAGAATTCCAACCAACATAAAATATAAATAATTACGCTGTGCATGTACAAATGAATGATTTAGGAGTGAAATGGACTGCTCCCATAACGTAGAAAGCAACGACTATATTTGCAGCAATGTTCGGTAAATATTAACTTCATAAAATGAAACCGGAGAGATAGTTAATGAGTGAATTAACTATGTTCCTAAATATGTAGTTAAAAAATTACTGTTAACGGGATTCATTTCAGTATGGCTAATGTACCCCTTCATCCTACCTGTACTAAATTCCTTATACATTTATGGTATGGGTAGCCATTTAATGTATATTACGCTGTTGTGCATGTACAGCGCGCTAACGTGCATTCCACCAGAGCGGTTCTTGTTTACTTTCAGTTTCGTCTCTGCCGCCATCTTCTACGAGTGGTAAATGTACGTGCATGAATACTAAACCACGTTTTACCACCTCAATTCTGGCTAATGCTGTATAATGCTGGATATGTATATTGACATCTGAAGAGATAAACAGTTAAACGATCTTCTGTCTCCTGTCACACTTCTTGCCGGAGTTCCGTAGTGGACTAGCCTTCCACCTAACTTCACAAAATAGAGTCTTTTACATTTGGTCCTTCGAGCCGGATTGCTATAGCCACTACAGTGACATGGAGCCACAGACACCATGTTATTCTCCAGATACCACCCATCCTGCTCAAATGCAAGCCAGAGCACGTCAGATCCCTTCATATTTGCAAGCTTACGAGGTAGCCTTGCCTAAATCCCTTATACCAGTTACTGGGCCTCACGAGACATATCAGCAGCTGAAGATGGATCATGCAGCGGCACCGTTGACCTTCAGTGGGCAGGCCGAGCCCGCCTCGACTGGGGTTCAGCCGACAAGGCACGAGTTATCATCTCTGCAGTATGGACAAGGTCCTGCCATAGTCAGTGGAGGCTGTATAGACATGGGGCTCAGCAGCCTGGTGGAGCAGCTAGATGTTGGTAGATCTCCTTCCTCTTCTTATTACACATTTCCAGCACCACAGCACTGAGATAACAGTCAGTTAGAGTATGAGTCGTTAAGTACTGGCACTGTTTCCCCATTATCAGGCCAAAGGCTACTGCAGTTCCAGCCATCCCATTACTGATTACAGAGACGCTCATTCCATGGCTTGGGGCGCCCAGGGACACCTCCCATCAATCTATACGGTGGCAGACATCTCCAACTACAGCTCATGTGGTGTACAGCACACCCACACCACAACCATTTATTCAGCTGCCAGCAGCAATGTATGCGAGCCAGACAGCAGTGGCATGTAGTACAACGTCCTCCACTGATTCCTATAATCTTATATCATCTTTGCCGCAAACCATCACATCATTGAAGCTGCCTACAGTCACGACAGTGCACAACACTTTGGTCCCACCAGTTTACCAATTACAGATCCCTGCACATAGCCAACCAGCACATGTGCCACACCCATATCAGCCATCATCTATGGTCACAGGATATTACACACCACAGCCCTCCATTCAGTCATCATTACAGAACTGGCATCCTCCTCCAGTGGCATCCACTGTGCCATATCTAGCCACACACGCACGTCCAGTATATCAGCCAGTACCTGCTGCACCTCCACTCCAACCAGTCCCAGTCCCATCACTACCAAAGCTTGTGAACAACAGTGAAAGAGACTTCACAGATCTGAAAATAGCCTTAGACAATCTGCTGAACCCCCACACTGAGCTCACAGAACATTACAAATATCGTGTGCTGATAGAGCAGTTGGTCCTTGACGAAGCAAAGCTGATAGCCCAAGCGTCCCGTCATCACCCTGCACCTTACATAGCAGCCATGGCAGCCCTGCAGCGCCAATACGGCCAACCCCACCAGCTAGCACAAAGTGAGGTTGCGGTTCTAATGAACTTACCAGATATCAAGGCTGGAGATTCAAAAGCATTGCAGAACTTTGCTCTTAACATTGATCTTCTGGTGGGTATGCTTATGTCTCTTGAGGGACCACAAGGAAGAGAGCTTACCTGTACCGGTCATGTTGACAGGTTTCTTAGTAAACTCCCTAAACACTACAGGGATGGTTTCATAGAGCACTTACAACTAAGAGGAAGACTGAATACAGACAGTCTTAATCCATATAATTTGCACAATCTTGCAGAGTGGTTGAAGGTCAAGGCCGAAGCCCAACGGCTTTCATCAAAGATGGCTCAACGCTACCACACTGAGAAGGCTCTAACTCCACGTAGAGAGCGTCCAGCTATTATTAAGCCACAGACCCGGGCCATCTCTGTTTATCATGGTAGTAATCAGCCCAAGGAGGACCAAGTAAAGCATGTCCGGACAGAGGCTCTTCCAAACCAGCAACGAGTCCAGAGAACAAAGCGCCTGTGTTTATTCTGTCACAGTGAAGAACACTACCTCTCTCAGTGCAGTGAGATCGCTGAATGCCCACCTGAGCGACTTATCAAGTGGATAAAAGAAGGTAAGAGATGCTTGAAATGCGGACGCACCAACCACAATTGTAATGAGTGCACATTGAGAAAACCATGCGGGGAATGTGGGAACGTGCATCTTAGAGTTCTTCACCGCATAGCACAGCAAGGGCCGAGTATCATGTTAGTTACAACCTCAAGTGACCGCATTTATGTGACACCACCTAGCCATACAGGACGCGTTTTCCTTAAGGTCACCCCCGTGTTGCTGTGGAAAGGTGAGAAGTCTATACAAACCTATGCGATCCTTGATGATGGTGCAAAGCGCAGCATTATTCTCCCCGCAGCGGTTCAGCAGCTAGGACTACAAGGAAAGAAGGAAGTTATGGCCCTTCGTACCATTCGTCATGATATTACCCAGCTGGAGGGACAGTCGGTCCACTTTCAGCTCTCATCCCAGTCCAAGCCAAAAGAGAGACACAACCTTGCTGGTGTATTCTCTGCACCTCTCCTGACCTTGACTGAGCAGACATACCCTAGCAAGAGACTTCAGAGGAGCTACTGCCACCTAAAGGGTATTCTTCTTCCATCATTCAGCAAAATTCAGCCCCGTCTCTTAATTGGATCTGATTACCCAGGACTAATCACTGCAAAGGAGCCCACCAGATTAGGCCCAGATGGTGGACCAGCAGCTGTACATACGCAACTCGGTTGGGTTCTCCAGGAACCAGACGGGCTTCTCCCGCACCAAATACCATCTCAACAGTGTTTGCTCACTTCCCCTACATCTGTGCGAGATCCTATACTCCAAGAGGTTGAATGGCTGTGGCAGTTGGACATTCTTCCTTACCGCAGTGAGAAGCTGGTAATGCGATCACGACAGGACCAATTAGCCATTGAACTTTTGGAAAGCAGAACTCGGTGTGTGGAAGTGGATGGAATCAAGCGTTATGCCACCCCCCTCGTACGCACTCCAAATGCACCACCATTGAAGGGTACCAGGGAGTCAGTTCTACCCAATCTTAGGGGTACGGAGAAACGCTTGGCCAGGGATCCAGGGAAGGCTAAGGTTTATGAGGCAGAGATCCAGAAGCTCTTGGATGCAAGATATGTTGCAAAGGTCCCGCCAGAACTTCTACATATGGATAAGGAATCGTGGTTCATCCCACATCATCTTGTCCACCACAATGGCAAGGACAGACTAGTTTTCAACTGCTCCTTCATTCATCGAGGCCTCTCCCTCAACCAGCAGCTCCTTCCTGGCCCATGCCTTGGTGCTTCATTACTGGGAGACATTACTGCTTAATCACCAGATCAGTGGCCAGCTATACCCCCTATGGAGAATCGAGATGATTCCTTAGAAACCAGAAAGACTGTATTCTGTGGATTAACTGTAGATGACCAGAGTCCGAAAATGCCCGATGCTGCTCAATTCACCTCCTGGAAAGCCTTGGTTAAGGCAACATACCAGTCCCTTTACGGGGCGGCCAACTCAGATGCTGGAACTACGAGTCCTGATTATCGGAGCGCTGAAGCGTTTTTGTTAAGTCGGTCTCAGGCTGAGTCCTTTCCTCTAGAATTCAAAGCCTTGAAGGCAGGCAAACCAGTGGGCTCCTCTAGTTGTCTGAAAACACTGGCACCGGAGTTTGATCAGGCATTAGGTCTAATTCGAGTTGGAGGACGGCTCCGGAGATTGGAAGGTCTGAGTCCAACCGAGACACATCCAGCAGTTTTAGACTCGCATCATTCTGTTACCAAGCTCCTGATCCAAGACTTTGATGAACGCTTATTTCATCCCGGTCCGGACAGAGTCTTTGCTGAGCTCCGTCGTTACTACTGGGTCCTGAGAGGCAGGCAAGCAGTGAAGCAACACCAGAGGGCAATGGTTCAATGCCAGAGGTGGAGGGCTAAGCCAACAGTACCCATTATGGCTGATCTACCCTTGGCTCGTCTACGACCTCATCAACCACCATTCTTCTCGACAGGTGTCGACTGTTTCGGGCCTTTCACTGTTAAAATAGGCCGCCGCTCAGAAAAAAGATGGGGTGTGATCTTTAAATGTCTGACTACCCGCTGCATACACCTCGATCTCCTCAATAGCCTGGATGCCGATGCTTTCCTACTTGCACTGAGACGTTTCATAGCACGGCGGGGTACTCCCTCGGAAATTCTCTCTGACCCAGGGACTAATTTCAGAGGTGCCGAAACAGAGCTGAGAGAAGCCTTCAGGAGAATGGACCCTAAACTGCAGGAACGGCTGGCCGACCATCAGATCACTTTCAAGATGAATCCTCCTGCGGCACCGCATTTTGGCGGCACATGGGAACGCAAGATCAAATCTGTAAAGTCAGCCCTGCAGGTCGTTGTAGGAAGTCAATCCCTGCCTGAAGATGTGTTGCACACTGTGTTAGTGGAGATAGAGGGAATCCTGAATAGTAAGCCACTGGGTTATGTCTCATCTGACATTGCAGATGTAGACCCAGTCACGCCTAACTTCCTCCTCATGGGGCGGCGGGACTCTTCACTACCCCAACTGATCTACACTCCAGAACCTCTGTCTAAGCGTCGATGGCGCCATGCCCAGACTATAGTTGATCACTTTTGGGCGCACTATACCCGGCATTACTTACCTAACCTCCAGACTCGTCTTAAGTGGCAGCGTGAGACTCAGGATCTGACTCAGGGCACGGTGGTAATGGTGGTGGACCCACAACTGCCTCGTGCTTACTGGCCCATTGGTAGGGTTGAGAGTCTGGTTCCCAGTGAAGACGGCCATATTAGGTCAGCAAAGGTCAGAATAAAGGATCGCCTGTATCTTTGACCTGTGGCTAAGCTAGTTCAACTCCCAGCACTCCCGGACGATGATGAAACCGACGTTAAGAACTAAGAAATTTATATCCTCTACATTTTAGCTATGCTAATCTGGGGGCGGCTGTACTAAATTCCTTATACATTTATGGTATCGGTAGCCCTTTAATGTATATTACGCTGCTGTGCACGTACAGCGCGCTAACGTGCATTCCATCAGAGCGGTTTTTGTTTACTTTCAGTTTCGTCTCTGCCGCCATCTTCTACGAGTGGTAAATGTGCGTGCATGAATACTAAACCACGTTTTACCACCTCAATTCTGGCTAATGCTGTATAATGCTGGATATGTATATTGACATCTGAAGAGATAAACAGTTAAACGATCTTCTGTCTCCTGTCACACTTCCTGCCGGAGTTCCGGATTGGACTAGCCTTCCACCTAACTTCACAAAAT
Source organism: Siphateles boraxobius (assembly GCF_051911475.1). NCBI lineage: Eukaryota > Metazoa > Chordata > Actinopteri > Cypriniformes > Leuciscidae > Siphateles > Siphateles boraxobius. Next base: position 15,084,814 of record NW_027508733.1, on the reverse strand, counting down.
AGAGTCTTTTACACTACCCTAATCATAGACTAAACCATTCATCAGAAAACACACACAAATACATATATACGATGTACTGTGTACAGTACACATGTGTATATATTTCAATCACACATAACTAACCCTAACCCATACACATAATATATTAATTGTGTATGTATATATACAGTATATGTATATGAATGCATGTATATTTATGTAGGCCTATATGTATTACACAAACACACATTTTGACAAATATGCATATATACACACATAACCCTAACCCATTTAAATAAATGAATTGTGTGTGGGTGTGTGTATATATAATATTATATATATATATATATATATATATATATATATAAAATATTATTATTAATAATATTATATACATCAGGTTACCGTAAGTTGGCTAACGTTAGCGTCACGTAAGCTATAGCTGGAATTCTGTCTGGGGTGGTGGGGCGCTCAGCTGGGGTGGTGATGGCGCAGTGGATAAGACACATGCCTTTGGTGTGAGAGACCCGGGTTCGAATCCACTGTGAGACACCAATGTGTCCCTGAGCAAGACACTTAACCCCTAGTTGCTCCAGAGGCGTGCGACCTCTGAAATATAGCAATTGTAAGTCGCTTTGGATAAAAGTGTCAGCTAAATGAATAATTGTAATTGTAATTCCAATAGAATTCTTCCAATAAACATTAACTAAATCAGAATCAGAAAGAGCTTTATCGCCAAGTGTGCTTGCACACACAAGGAATTTGTTTTGGTACTGAGGCTTCCAGTGGACATATACAAATACAAATACAACAAGAAACATAATACTACAAATTATAAGAATAAAAAATAAAAATATAAATATATGAGAATAAAAGTATCACAGTTGTTTTTAGTCAGAATAGACATTTTCAGATTTACAGATTATGAACATATTTACAGTGTTTTGAATATTATAAATAAATAAATCTACATATAAGTGTCACCTGAGTTGTAGGATATTGCACTAAACAGTGGGAGTATTGCACTTAAAGGCATATGCCTTGGGAGGAGTGTTAACTGTTAAGGAGGGAAATGGCCTGTGGGAAGAAACTGTTCCTGTGCCGAGATGTTCTTGTGGCCAGTGATCTGAGTCGCCGTCTTGACGGGAACAGTTCAAACAGGTGGTGTCCAGGGTGAGTGGAGTCTGTGATGATTTTACCTGCTCTCTTCCTCACTCTGGAAGAGTACAGGTCCTGGAGGTTTGGCAGGGGGGCACCAATGATCCTCTCCGCAGTCCGGACTGTCCGTTGTAGTCTCCTGATGTCTGATTTGGTAGCTGAACCAAACCAGACAGTGATGGAAGCGCACAAGACAGACTCAATGACGGCTGAATAGAACTGAATCAGCAGCTCCTGTGGCAGGTTGAACTTCCTCAGCTGGCGAAGGAAGTACAGTCTCTGCTGGGCCTTTTTCACAGTGGAGTCAATGTGATTGTCCCACTTCAGGTCCTGAGAGATGATAGTGCCCAGGAACCTGAATGACTCCACTGCTTCCACAGTGCTGTTCATGATGATCTGTTTTGAGCGTGTTCAGCTCAAGGTTGTTATAACTGCACCAGGCAGCCAGCTGTTCAACCTCCAGTCTGTAAGCAGACTCGTCACCGTTTTGGATGAGACCGATGACAGTGGTGTCGTCTGCAAATTTCAGGAGCTTGACAGTGGGGTCTTTAGAAGTGCAGTCATTAGTGTACAGGGAGAAGAGCAGTGGGGAGAGAACGCACCCTTGGGGGGCGCCGGTGCTGATTGTGAGTGTCTTGGATGTGTGTTTCCCCAGTCTCACTCGCTGCTGCCGGTCCGTCAGGAAGCTGGTGATCCACTGACAGATCGAGGATGGCATGGAGAGCTGAGTCAGTTTGGCTCTGAGAAGATCAGGCATGATGGTATTGAAGGCCGAACTGAAGTCCACAAAGAGGATCCTTGCATAAGTCCCTGGTCTGTCGAGATGTTGCAGGATATAATGCAGTCCCATGTTGACTGCATCATCCACAGACCTGTTTGCTCTGTAAGCAAACTGGAAGGGATCCAGCAGGGGTCCGGTGATGTCCTTCAGGTGGGCCAGCACCAGTCTTTCAAACGACTTCATGACCACAGACGTGAGAGCGACAGGTCTGTAGTCATTAAGTCCAGTGATTTTGGGTTTTTTGGATTTTGAAGCAGCAGGGAACTTCACACTGCTCCAATGATCTATTGAAGATCTGCGTGAAGACCGGGGCCAGTTGGTCAGCGCAGGCTTTTAAACAAGCAGATGAGATACCGTCTGGGCCTGAGGCTTTCCCAGTCTTCTGTTTTTTGAAGACTCTGCTCACGTCCTCCACACAGACCTTAAGCTCAGGTTGGATGGCAGGAGGGGGGAGTAATAATGGAAGTGCAGGAGGTGATGGTGAATGTGTGAAGTGCAGATCAGACCGGGTGTGTGGTGTGAATGAGGGCTTTTCAAACCGGCAGTAAAATTAATTTAAATCGTCAGCCAGGTGTTGATTGTCCACAGATCGAGGGGATGGTGACTTGTAGTTGGTGATGTTCCTCAGGCCATTCCAGACTGATGATGGGTCGTTGGATGAAAACTGTTTTTTCAGTTTATCAGAGTAGTTCCTTTTAGCAACTCTGATCTCCTTTGTCAATCTGTTTCTGGCCTGGTTATACAAGATTTTATCCCCACTTCTGTAAGCATCCTCTTTGGCATGACGAAGGTGTTTGAGTTTCCCAGTAAACCATGGCTTATCATTAGTGAATGATAAGAATGTCCTGGTAGGAAGCAATGTATCCTCACAGAAACTTATATATGATGTTACAGTACAGTACACGCGTCTGGAGGGATGTAAACATTCACGAGAATGAAAGAGGAAAATTCCCGAGGCGAGTAGAAGGGTTTACAGTTTATGAAATGTGCCTCTAAATTAGGAGAGCACATCTTCTTCAGTGTTGTTACATCTGAACACCAACTTTGGTTAATGAAGAAACACAATCCACCACCTCTCGTTTTCCCCGTTAGCTCCGCGATGCGATCCGCTCGGAACAGCTGGAAGCCCGGCAGATGTATTGCGTTGTCCGGTATGGCTTCACTCAGCCAGGTTTCAGTGAAGCACAAAGCAGCAGAGTTTAAAAAATCCTTGTTGGTGTGGGTGAGGAGAAGAAGTTCATCCGTTTTGTTAGGAAGGGATCGGAGATTCGCGAGATGAATACTGGGAAGTGCAGTGCGGAGGCCGCGCTCGCGGAGTTTAACCAGCGCGCCGGCTCGCTTCCCGCGTTTGCGTCTAAACGCGCGTTTGAACAACACCGCTGCCCCTCCGACGAGAATGTCCAGCAAAACGTCCGAATAATCAAAAACTGTAGAAAACTGTATGTGGACAACATCTGGATACAGGTCGCATGTTAATGCCAAGTGTAAACGCAGCCAGTGACGTCACAATATGCAAAATTGTTTAAAGGGTCATGAAACCCTAAATCAAAATTTCTGAGATTTTAACAGAGGAATGTGTGTTGAACACCACCGAAGACAATGTTAGCATCTGTTAGATTTAATAGTAGGGTGAAAATGGTTAAATTTTAGTTTCTTTCCGTCCGCTATTTTCGTCTTCCGGGTTTAAAATCTTCATCGTGTCACGTCGCATGCTGTCATAGATATGAACACTAGATGTCGCATTGGCTACGGCAGTTCATTGGAACGAATGCGTCAATAGAGCCGCCGTCTTGAAACAGGGGAACCCCTCATCAGCCTCAATGTAGGAAAAGGTCTAACGTAGGGCTGGGCGATATGGCCAAAAAATCATATCTCGGTATTTTTTGGTTAAATGGCGATATACGATATATATCTCGGTACTTTTTTCTACGTTTTTCTATTTGGATAAAGAAAATGTATTTATTTTAAAAAAAATTTTATTTCACATCCTGCTCAATGATATCCAAACAATGATATTGACGGATATGGAAACAAATAGGGAATGTAATGTAGGCTATGCAATATATTATGTGCAAAAAGGTGGTTAAAATCACATTACATTCTAACTTTGTAACATTACAAACTAAAAACAAAAATAATGCTTTTGTTTTTAAAAATGACTAAAGGCTAAACTAAAAATGAAAATAAAAACAAAAGCACAAACTAATTATATTACCCTGCATTTGATTACCCCATTATAATGGTCACTTTCATAAAGATATACTTGTAGGTTTAAAATTCCACATATGGCACATTTATTGTCTCCAACAACAAATATTTTAGTAATATGTATTTTAGTCAGAATTATTGGGCTACTCTTCTGTTGTGCTCGTCTGTTTGGCGCTTCATTCACGGAAGCTTGAATTTTAGCGGAGATTCATTTGAAGAAGCTCGTCCTTTCCTGAGAGTGAAATGGACATATTTGTTTGAACATTTACAGATGGAGAATATACCTGTGAAATGTAAGTTAAGCACTGAGGAAAGCACCACGTCTCAAACGCATTAAACAGCGCCAGTATTTATCTTTCAGTCACCAACAGTAGGCTATCTGTCCGAGCATCTGACAGGGCAAGCTGCTTTAAACTTGTTAACTATCTTACCAGTTATTTTGAAGCGCTTAATAAGCTTGTGTCATGTTTAGGACAAATTGTACTGTTCTTTCACTGCAGGAGCTCACACTGCGTACTCCACTATTTTTCAGATGTGCTCGTATCAAACTACTGTATGTATCGATATAAACGATATTGCCTCATTCCATATCGTGGGGAAAAAAATATCGATATATTGTACAAACTCGATATACCACCCAGCCCTAGTCTAACGGAAATAAAATCACCATAAATCGTCATGAATGCGAATTTCTAGTTGTTCTGTTTTTTTTTCCGACGGTCAGACATGTATTTATTATAGAGTCCAGAGAAATTTAAAAAAATTTACAATCTTGTGAAATGTAATCCCTTGCTGTCTGATTTTTAGATTTTGTTCGTGTAAACATCCATACGCAGCACAAAAGTCCGGCATCATCCATGAATTCAGCGTTACCTAAGTAGTAAATAGCCTATAGCAACTGTCAAAATGATTGATTGACAGGTGGGCGTGGCTTTCCTTTGATCTTCCCCCGCCCCTTCCGGTTCCTCCCCTTCCGGTCCCGCCCCTTGTCCAGCCCCTTCCGGTTCTGCCCCTTCCTGTTACCTTTGACCTAGTTCCGCCCCTTCCGGTCCCGCCCCTTCCTGTTACCTTTGACCTAGTTCCGCCCCTTCCTGTTACCTTTGACCTAGTTTCCGCCCCTTCCGGTTACACTTTCTGTCAAAATGATGGATGTGTGACAGTTAGTTTGATCGTTTGAAGTTCATTTGATCAAGAAAAGGGAGGTATTGACCTTTGATGTTAACATAAGCTTTGATGTTACAGTTACAAAGTGATGTAACAGTTAGTTTGAGATGTATTGGCTTTGATGGGGACAGTTAGTTTGATTGTTTGAAGTTGGTGTTTTGGTCACCGCATCCCCTACTTATCCCTGAGCTTTATCAAGGGCAGCTGTGAAAGTGATAAGAAAAAAATGGTGGAAGTTTATCTGTTCTGTAAAAGAATATAAAATAAAACCTCACACAAAGTTTGAATAAAATCTAGAACTATTCACTGAACCAAGCATTTCAGTTTAAATAAAATGGAGCCACAAAAATATTGCAAATAATCCAATGTATGAATGATCTTGCAGTGTCTCAGAAACATAGCGAGCGCGCGTCTGTGTGTGTGTGTGTGTGTGGGTGTGTGTGTGTGTGTGTATCAAAGCAGGAATTTTCCCTCCCTCCGCATTGCTGAGGACCTTGGAAGTTTATCTCACACAGAAGTTGAAAAAGCATAATGTTCATTTAAATGAAATGATTATAAAATTTACATTTAGTCATTCACAAATATTTGACACTGACTCAAGTTGAAAAACCATGCTGTTCAGTTAAAAGTATATAAATTAAACAAAAATAAAATCATCTGACTGTTTCACCATGGCTGAAAAAACCCACAAGTGTTTCCCCTGAAGTCTTTTCTCTCTGTCACACCAGCGTGTGGCTGGCCTGGTATCTGTTTTTGTGACACGTTCCTGAGCCCATTGAAAAGCATTGCGTTCTTTAAAATTGTATAAATTAAAATATATCATATATAAAACAAATAAGCATTTTGTTCATTTAAAATCTTACTAAATTACTGAAGTTGAAAAGCATTCTGTTCATTTAAAATAAATATTTTATAAATTTACTGTACCAATTATGTTAGATTTAGATAAAAATAAAATCATCTTACATTTTCACCAGGGTTCAAGAAAAAAAATCACAGTGCCTGCCAGCATGGACAGTGTGCGTGACAAATAAGTTATATCATCGCTGTTTTCGTACACCGGTAATAAATTACTTTTAATTCATAAGACTTATTTTCAGGAGTGACAGTTATCAGTGAAATATGGCGCTCGTGTAATCAAAAGGTCTGCCTTACCCCTGGGAATGTGAATTGACCTTGAACCTAAACAGTTCCATTCATAGAGTACTGAAAGAATATAGTGGACACACAGCTCCGCCGTTTTCCCATAGTTTTCCACAGGCTCTTACTGTAAAAGGCTATAAAACAGCCAAGACACATGGACGTGTGCCATACCCCATGTCTGGACCAAAAACTTTTGCACCCTCTCTTCTGTGACCACCTCATCAAAAATGCAAAACGTCTCGGTTACGTATGTAACCCTCGTTCCCTGAGTAGGGAACGGAGACGTTACGTCGGATGACGACGAATGGGGTTTCGCTTAGAACACCTATCAACTTCGAGTATTACAAACGAGCCAATGGCAAAGAAATGCCATGGGTCTGCGGAATTTGCATGGCGTAACTCCGCCCCACCTCGTGGGTATAAAAGGAGGACGCCGGCAACAGGCAGATATGTTTCTTCGCTGAGGAGCCAAGACTGAGCTCAGGCGATCCCCGCGGTACAGCGGAAAGTGGCAGGCAGACGTAACGTCTCCGTTCCCTACTCAGGGAACGAGGGTTACATACGTAACCGAGACGTTCCCTTTCGTTGTCACCCCGAGTTACGTCGGATGACGACGAATGGGGTTACCAGTCTAATCACGCCACCTCTCAGCTGTCTTCCAGTGCCCTGCGTAAATCTGAGATCCCTGTCGTGAGACTGGCACGGACGAAGGACTCCTATTTAGCACAGGAATACCAAGGTACACTGGGGAGCATATCCCAAGTTCAGGGAAATATGCAATTACTGCCAACCCAGAGGGGGGGACTTAGAGAATACACATGTGACCCGAAGGAGACATGGAGAACACTGGGGTGTCCAGCCGCAGGTGGAATATTTCAACCCCAGGGGTGGCAAGGTGGCTTGCCAAGGGAAAGACACATGCTCGGGAGGCTTACAGTGGAAATACACATGTGGGGGTCGCTCAGGGGAGGGACCATGCACACGGGAGGCACCTAGCCGACGCACAGGCAATAGACACTGGCGCCAACGTCAGGAGTGCTGGAGGAACTCAGGGCTTTTCGGGGAAGCTCACCTGAGGAGAATATCGCACGTATCCAGTCCGTGGAGTGGAACGGCGAGCAAGCGAAGACACCTGAGCGGGTCCAGTACTAGCTGGTTGAAGCGAGTACATGAGAGGACACTGGCTCCACTCGGAGATTGTAGAATCTGGCAAATGTGTTAGGTGTCGCCCAGCCTGCAGCTCTGCAGATGTCTGTTAGCGAGGCGCCATGCGCTAGAGCCCAAGAGGATGCCACACTCCAGGTGGAGTGGGCAGTCACACCAAGGGGGCACGGTCGACCTTGCTGCTGGTATGCCAAGGCAATGGTGTCCACTATCCAGTGAGACAACCTTTGCTTGGAGAGAGCCTTTCCCTTCAGCTTCCCACCATAACAGACAAGGAGCTGGTCTGAGGTCCTGAAACACTGCGTCCTGTCTACATAGGCGCGGAGGGCGCGTACTGGACAGAGCAGTGCCAAGGCTGGGTCTGCCTCCTCCGGGGGCAGCGCTTGCAGGTTCACCACCTGGTCCCGGAAGGGAGTGGTAGGAACCTTGGGCACATATCCAGGCCGGGGTCTCAGGATCACGTGAGAGTAAGCCGGCCCAAATTCCAGGCACGCTTCGTCAACGGAGAATGCATGCAAGTCCCCCACCCTCTTGATGGAGGCCAATGCAACCAGGAGCGCTGTCTTCATAGACAGGAACTTAAGCTCCACTGATTGCAAAGGCTCAAAGGGAGCACTCCGCAGGGCAGTTAGAACCACTGAGAGGTCCCAAGAGGGAACGAGAGGAGGGCGAGGAGGATTCAGTCTCCTCGCTCCTCTCAGGAACCTGATGATCAGGTCGTGCCTTCCAACAGACTTACCTTCGACTGGGTCATGGTGTGCGGCAATAGCGGCAACATAGACTTTCAGGGTGGAGGGAGACAGCCTTCGCTCCAGCCTATCTTGAAGGAAGGAAAGCACGACACTAATCGAACATCTCCGGGGGTCTTCTCGGTGAGAAGAGCACCAGTTGACGAAGAGGTTCCACTTCAACGCGTAGACGTGTCTCGTGGACGACGCTCTAGCGGAAGTGATGGTAGCCGCCACCGTAGGTGTAAGGGTACTCAAACCTGCTTCGTCCCGTCCAGGATCCACACGTGGAGGTTCCAGAGATCGGGACGAGGGTGCCATAGGGTGCCCCGTCCCTGAGAAAGGAGGTCCTTCCTCAGGGGAATCGGCCAGGGAGGTGCTGTCGCGAGGAGTACTAGTTGGGAGAACCAGGTCCGGGCGGGCCAGTATGGCGCGACCAGAATGACCTGCTCCTCGTCCTCCCTGACCTTGCGCAGGGTCTGCGCAAGAAGGCTCACTGGGGGAAACGCATATTTGCGGCCCCGCGGCCAGCTGTGTGCCAGTGCATCCGTGCCGAGCGTGCCCTCGGTCAGGGAATAATACAGGGCGCAATGGGTCGAGTCGTGAGAGGCAAACAGATCTATCTGTGCGTCCCCGAACTGGTCCCAAATCAGCTGGACCGACTGGGGATGGAGTCGCCAATCTCCCGGGAGGGGCTGAAGCCGTGAGAGCTCGTCGGCTGCACAGTTCAGGGCTCCGGGGATATAAATGGCATGAAGCGACCTCAGATGCATCTGACTCGATATGAGGAGGTGGCGGGCGAGTTGCGACATACGGCGGGAGCGTAGACCACCTTGATGGTTGATGTACGCTACAGTGGCGGTATAGTCTGAACGGACTAGTACGTGTTGGTTCTTGAGCACGGCCCGGAAGCGGCGCAAAGCAAGACGTACGGCCAGCAACTCGAGGCAATTGACGTGCCAGAGGCGTCGGGGTCCTGTCCAGGAGCCCGCGGCAGCACGTCCATTGCACATGGCACCCCAGCCCGTGGAGGAGGCATCTGTCGTTACAACAACATGCCGCGAAGCTCGTTCCAGGGGCACTCCGGCCCGTAGAAAACTGAGGTTCGACCACGGGGTGAAGGTCTGACGGCAGGTCGGAGTAACTGGTACTCGGAGGGTGCCGTGTTGCCATGCCCACCTCGGGACTCGGTTGCGGAGCCAAAGCTGAAGCGGTCTCATATGAAGCAATCTGAGCGGCAACCGCGGCTGCAGATGCCATATGCCCCAGGAGCCTCTGAAGAAACTTCAGTGGAACCGCACTCTTGCGCTTGATAGTCTCAGGCAAGTCAGCAATGGCTGAGTGGAGAAGGCGACCAAGTCCATACCGAGAAAAGAGCTCCTCTGCACGGGGCAAAGTCTACTCCTTCCCCGGTTGACCCGAAAGCCCAGACGAGCTAGGTGCCGGAGCACTGGGTCCCTGTATTCGCAAACCTGGTCTCAGGAGTGAGCTTAAGACAGCCAGTCACCGAGATAGTTCAGGATGCGAACCCCGTGTTCCCATGGAGGAACAAAGGCAGCCTCAACAACCTTGTGAAGGCGCGAAGAGACAGGGCTAGCCCGAATGGGAAAACAGCGTACTGATATGCGCGCGCCCTGACAGCAAACCGTAGGTATGTTCTGAGTCGAGGGAGAACGGAGACATAAAAGTAGGCGTCCTTCAGGTCGAACGCTGCAAACCAATCCTGTGGCCGCACACATCCAGAAATGCGTTTGGCCAGGAGCATCTTGAACGGCAGCCTGTGAAGGGAGCGGTTCGGACCAGGATTGGCCGTAACCCCACCAGACTTCTCCGGGACAAAGAGGTAGGGGCTGTAGACCCGGACCTCCTTTCAGCTGGAGGGACAGTCTCAATCGCACCCTTCGCCAGTAGGGTAGCAACCTCCTCTCTCATGATAGGGCATAGCCATCGACCAAAGTGAAGCGGACTCCCCTGAAGTGGGGAGGAGACCGTGCGAACTGAATCGCATAGCCGAGCCGATGGTTCGCGCGACCCAGCGGAACAGATAGGGAAGCTCTAGGCAGGCTCCCAACTGTGCCAGCGGCGTCGAGAACCACAGACGTCCCCCCGGTGGTGCAGCGAAGCGGAATGACCGGCCCAGACGTGGACGGCATAGCGGCCCGGAGTGGGGGCAAGGTCAAAACCGCACCCTGACAGAGGAGGCCAGGGAAGGACCAGCGTTCCACGGGGGCCTGCTCTGTCAAGGGTCTGGCGACAGAGGGGGACAGGGGCGAAGCGGTCGTGGACGGCACGCCGTGTCAACCACCTCCGGGACAGAGGGGGACGAGGAGAGCGCGGCATGTGGGCGGCGCTCTGTGACGTCCGAACTCTCTGTGCTCAGAGACGGGAGAGTCAGTTCTTTGGAGAATAAGGATTCTTCCCCGGCCCTCACCCGGGGAAAGGAGTGGTCCTGCTACCAGCTCCTGGAAAGAACTGAGTCCCATCTCTGAGGAGCCCATCCCAAGAGCGCCGCTTAACCCGGCGTGTAGCGGGGGGCGGGGCTGGAGAGGACTGTTTTGGCGTCCGACCGCGGCCTCCAGAGCCGGCCCGGCTGAGCGGGCGGGGTGGGAGCCGCGGGGGGCGCCCACGGCGGTGGGCAGACCGAGGGACCTGAGCGGACGGCGGGGCCGTCGGGACAGAGTCAACCTCAGTCTGCTCCATCCCCGAGGAGCCCGTCTCAGGAGCGCCGCTTAACCCGGCGTGTAGCGGGGGGCGGGGCTGGAGAGGGGCTGTGGCGTCCGCCCGCGGCCCCCAGAGCCGGCCCGGGTGAACGGGCGGGGTGGGAGCCGTGGGAGGGCGCCTTCGGCGGTGAGCAGACCGAGGGACCTGGGCGGACGGCGGGCCCGTCGGGACGGAATCAACGTCAGTCTGCTCATGAGCGGCTGAGAGCTGTTGGTCAAGCCCTCAACCGCACCGCCGGAGAGGCCGACCTGGGATATGGGAATGTCGGACAGACGGGTCCGCGCGACATCCAGCACATCAGACAGGTTCAGCCACAGAATGGTGAGCATCCTTGACCCAGGGAGCGTACGGCCACTTTCGTCGCTCGGAGAGCAAGGTCAGTGACGGCGCGCAGCTCAGTGAAGAGCCCTGGGTCAGTCCCGCCCTCGTGCAGGTCCATGAGCATCTGGGTCAGGTGGACCAGCAGAATGACCATGGCATGCAGAGAGGCGGCTGCCAGTCCCGTGGCACTATAGGATCTCGCCACAAGCGTAGACGAAAAACTACAGGCCACGGGCGGGTGCTTAGGATTGCGCCGAGAAGAAGCACTCTGAGGACACATAGCATCGCAACAGAGCGTTCAGCCGGGGGAACCCCAGTGTACCCAAGGGCAGCGGCCCCATCGAGGGGAGGAAAGGCGGATGAGATCAGCGAGCGGTCCTGAGAAGACAAGGGGGTCTTCTAGGACTTCGAGATCTCATCATGCACGTCCGGGAAGAGAGGTATTGGGGTTTGCCACGGACGAGGGTCGGCGGCCTTACCCAAAACCAATCGTCCCAGGAAAGCATGGCCGTCATCTCCGGATCAGACTCAGGCACAGCCGTATGCACACCGGAAGGTGGCAGCTGTGACGAGCCCTCACTTCCAGAAGACTCAAGCCCACCTAGTGATGCTGCAACAGACATGGCATCTTCCTCTGTAGCTTCAACTGAAACACGCGGGCCACCAGAGGGTAGACTCGCGGGAATCAGCAGTTCACTAGCGGGCACCGTCATTGAAGAGGGGGGCTGGGGTCACGGACACATAGTCGGCGCCTTGTTCCAGACCGTAACCCTCAGGTCACCCTGGCCACCCGCCGAAGATCGGGGGGTGGATGAGGGGACTCTCACTCTTGCGAGTTCACCGAGTCTCGACCTATTTATGACGCGATGATCACGTTCCCTTGCGAGAACATGAGTCACCCACGAGCGCTGTTCAAGCATGATCAAACACACTAGACAGCGCTCGTGCCCATCAGAGTCCGATACCAGTCCGCTGCAACCAGAAATGCACGGGCGAGCCATCTTTAAAAAGACGTGCCGCGTGCGAGCTCTTTTATGAGAGGAGAGAAAAAACTCCGCGATGTTGAAGCGCACAGGGAGACACACACACACTGGCAGATTACTGCACAGATCAGCAGGCACTGTGAGCTTGCTGCAGATCGCCGTCACACCAACACCGGAGAGAGAAGCTCGTCTCGTAGAGCGAAGTCAGAGATGACTGTGGAGTGAAGAAATGCTCTTGGCTCCGAAGCGAAAACATATCTGCCTGTTGCCGGCGTCCTCCTTTTATACCCACGAGGTGGGGCGGAGTTACGCCATGCAAATTCCGCAGACCCATGGCATTTCTTTGCCATTGGCTCGTTTGTAATACTCGAAGTTGATAGGTGTTCTAAGCGAAACCCCATTCGTCGTCATCCGACGTAACTCGGAGTGACAACGAAAGGGAACAGTGAGTACTTTCTCTATAATTAATTTATGCTACGGTGCTGTTTATCTGTATAATGCAATGATGTTTAATTTGAAAAATTGTTTATACATAAGGAAAAGACGGTATAATTCATTAGTGTTTTAAATAGCCCAGGCTACGTATTTGTTTTATCCACATTATGCTATTAGTATTTTTATCTGCTGTAACTGGTGATATAGATATTAAAATGTATCTACTATATTAACTTATCAAAGTATGGGTTTAAAAATATGGAGCATTGTATTATGATATCGATGTGATACAGATATTAACATGTATCTACTATATTAATTTATCATAAAGTATGATTTAAAAAATGTACAACATTGTTTATGTTCATTATGCTATGTTTTTTTTAAACCATATCACAAAAGTATCAGTTTAACATGACTGTTTTACAGCAATGTTTATTTTGCATCATGCTATGTTGTATTTTTTATCTGATGTAACTAAAATCTGCAGCATCGTTTATTTAAGCTGCGGGGTTTCCATAAAGGACCTAAAATAAATGTTTTGGATTTATTCAGTTTTAAATCTTATTTAGAGATTATTTTAGTCAGACATGCTTATATGTGCATAGGCCTATTTTATTCCTCTTCAGTTACTTACTTTTTAAATTTTGCTAGGTTACTTTTTAATTCTTCTTTTACTCTGTCTTTGATTTTAACTTTTAGCAATTTGCATGATAAATTGTTTAACATGTAAGCTATATGAATGACACTGTCACAATGTGATAAGCAAAACATATAAAAGTCAAGTCAAAGCTATTTATGTAGGCTAGCGCTTTTCATTGCCATTTAAAGTAACATGGTCTTTCCTTCTCTCTCTAGAGACAGCAAACACTGAAGGACAATCAGGCACCCAAGTAACATGTTAGTATGGTTTATATTTTATTTTTAATGAGAAAACATTATAGAGTGCAACAGGCGGTTTCTGGAAGTAAAAACATTTACTTTCTCCATACGGAAATTAATTTTAAAGACAAACCTACTGTGAGCTAAGAGGTTGTTAATACATGGTATTTGATTCTGATAAAGCCTTCAGCTTATTTTTTTGTAAATAATCGTGTTTCACAGTTGAACTCCTGGTGAAAACTACATTACCCATGAGCCATGATGCTGTAGTGAAAATTATGTCAAACATAGTTAAAAAAAAAAAAAAAAGCAACACACTCCAAAATAGCTCTGCCCACTCCCATGAAGCACTGCGAATGACATAATCTCCCTACCCTCTCAAAATACTGAAATGTTTGTATAAGCTATATGCATATTTTGCATATTTATATATAAATATATATATTTTTAAATCACTATGGGAAATAAGAATGAAAAGGGGGGGGGAGGCACTGTTGCACTCTATGTATAATGACAGATGAACTGACAGATATTTTATGTAAACAGGCAAAATCTCTGCATCTGATGATGGCCATGTGTTTTCGCCAATCATAACTGGTTTAACTCTTGGCTCCTTTGAGATCAATATGACTTCTGCCAAACCAAATGTGCCGGCATATTGTAAGTGTAATACACGAGAAACTATTAATACACGAGAAACTATTAAAACAGTTTTCACCTATGTAATGTATAAAATTATTCTTAATTAATCAGTCGTAGTTAACTATTTGGGACCAATTTTAAGGAGGGTTACATTCTGGTCTAACAGTGTCATGTACAAATTTGCAATACAGAATTGTTTTGTGTTTTTGGTACTATTGGATCGAGTTTTGTAGAATTTATTTTATATGGTGTTATGCTCCTGGATTATTCAGACTGAGAATTGTATCTATTACTATAGCCTTTATCGGCCATTTATTTTACTGCAGACATATCAACCTTATTTATTTACTGCAGATTTTATCAAAGGCACGAATTAACTTAATTCATGGCAGCAATAATAAAAGAAGAAAAAAAAATGAACAATTGACAGATGAACTGACAGATATTTTATGTAAACAGGCAAAATCTCTTCATCTGATGGTGGCCATGTGTTTTCGCCTATTATAACTGGTTTAACTCATGGCTCCTCCTTTGAGATCAGCTCGACTTCTGCCGAATCAAATGTACCGGCAAATTGTAAGTGTGATACATGAGAAACTATTAAAACAGTTTTTCGCCTATGTAATGTATAAAATTAATCTTAATTAAGCAGTCCTAGTTAACTATTTGGGGCCAATTTTAAGGAAGGTCGCATTCTGGTCTAACATTGGCATGTGCACATTTGAAATACAGAATTTTTTTTTTTTTTTGGTACTATTGGATCGAGTTTTGTAGAATAAGCCAAGATTAATTTATTTTATGCGGTGTCATGTTCCTGGATTATTCAGACTGAGAATTGTAACTATTACTACAGCCTTCATCAGCCATTTGTTTTACTGCAGACTCATCAAACTTATTTATTTACTGCAGATTTGATCAAAGCCAAATACTGCCCAAACGGGGATACTGGGAAAGAAGAGAAACAGTATAATACAAGGTTAGATTCAATCTTTGTATTCTTTCCCATTTTGCCTTCATTTTCCTTTTTCCAGTTATTGTTTTAATTTTTATATTCTCAGATCGTCAAAGGTTTCTGAAAGCAAACACCAGTCAGTTGGTTGAAAAAGTGAAGAACATTGATCCAATAATTGACAATCTTGATTGCTCAAATAATCAGTTACAAATGTGCGAGCGAATCCAACACACCAGATGAAGACGAGGGAACCGCTGGACTATGTGAATTGTGAAAGCATTGCCAACGACCTGGTCAACGATTTGTTCAAGCATGAAGAATCTCTCATGAAGAAACTGTAATAACAACTGTTGTAGCCTATTGTTTGGCATTATGTACTTAAACAGTTTTTTTTAAATAAAATGTTTTTAATAATTGATTGGTGATGGAGTTTTAATTTTTGTATTTAGAACCAAGTATATTGTACAAGTAAGAAGAAACCAAACTGGCCATATAATGATATATTGCACATAATAAACAATGGCAAAGTTTGTATTCCTTAAAAAACAGGCAATGTTTGAGAACCCTAATATTGGTGTAATCTCTGCGAGGTCTCAACCACAAACGCAAAACTTTGTGGTGGGTGATACGGACATAGCTTTACTAAAGGAAAATATTATTGAAGTAATTTTCAAACTATATTTTATTTATTTATATTATGGTTTTCATGTTGATTTAAAGTTTTTGTTATTAACTATTACCTTTATTTTTTACATCCAGCACAAAATTTTTGTTAAAAAATCGTTCTCAGACCCCAAATAATCAGATAATGGTGTGTTCACAATCTACAATTAGATATTATCCTGCTTAGTATGTGTGTAAATAGTTGTGCTTAAATGTTTGGATGTATTTTTACACGCCAACATATTTTGTCACACCATAGTGATGCAAAGTTCCACACTCTTGTAAAGACTATGGTCTAACTTTAAAACAAAATCTTTATACATGAATTCAAAAGACCAGATCACTAAGAAAACAGGGGTGAAAAGCACCGTTTATAATAAATACAAAAAGTATTAACGCAAAAAGTAAGTGTATGCTGTTTCACACTTTTACAACAGAATCACATCTGACTATGCAGATAAAATTGCACAAAGTAAATTCTAGTGATCAACTTGCTAAAGAGTAAATACAACATGAGCCATTTAAAGCAAATACGAAAAGCCACTTGTGATCAGTTTTGTAATTGAGATTTTATATGCTAGTCAATTAGGCCGTTTACATCTTGCTTCTTTTTGTTTTTGTACAGTTTGCAAAAACTATAGTCTCCGAGCGTGGTCAAACATATAGGAATTTATGAAAAACATGAACAGATATTTCTACATGAGATATTTCTTTTAGAACATCTTTCAGCTATGTCTACGAAACATCGACATGAAAGATGAGTATTGCTGTTTTTCTGTTACCTATAAAACTATTATATTTCAAACTCGTCTAGCTATCGCCCATTTCACAGCACAGTCATAGATACACAGTTATTTTATGTATGTGGCTAAACAACGGTTAAGCTAATGAATTATTGGCTATATTTTTACGAAAATGGCGGGATGATTCATTTTTTAATCCGTCTACACCGATACTTTGACACAAGAGTTTTAGGTCTGATCCAGAAAACAGACGGTAAGCAGTAAGTTATGAAAACATGTGATAAGCAGTTTTGGCCTCATCATCAAAATGTTTTAACATAGCGCAAGTTTCAATTGTTTGATAAATTATCTAACGATTATACCTAACTATCAACAGTTATATGTGAAACAAGCTCATTCACATTAGAGTTGGATTCTTGTTTATATTGTATATTTTTTGTAAATATAAATATTTTTTTTGTGTAAAACATCTATGTTTTTAAAAATACAAAGACATCTTTCTACCAGCGACCCTCAAAATCTGGGCATACAACAAAACACAGTGCATCCGTGTACGATGATTGATCAGAAAATTACTTTTGTCGCTTTGTTTGAAGAAACACTTTAATCAGCTGGTGCTTGATAACTATTAAACAACCCTCAATTCGGTAATGATGCGATATTGATATCACGTTTTAATTTCAACTCAATGCGCTAAAGGTCTATAACTGAACTTCAACGTCTTCATATTTGGTAAAAGTTAACTTAAAGCCTTACTTTCTAAACGCTTTTTACGGAACTTGTTGCGAACATTCACTCATCCATATGTTTAAAAAATATATATATATTGGTGCAATTAATAGAATTCCTGAAGACAACCGATCCGAAACCTCTTATCACTTAGCCGAACTCCATTATCCTTTAAGACTGCGTCTTTTAAATGTTTTTAACCGCCTAAAGACCCAGGGTTAGATGGTCTATAATAAGCTTTTTCATAAGCTCCGACATGTTATCGTTTCGACCTCTGTAAAAGAAATAACACACACACATGCATAGTGATTCAACCTTTTTATTAAAATGACACATCTAATATTACAATCAGTAAAAACAGGATAGATAATGACTACATGTTATAAGTAATATAATGAAAGAATTAATAAAATAAATAATGGTCGTACAAAACTCTAAATGATATAACGATGTTAGAGGCTAGTGAAAAAAGGGGTAACAATAACATCATTGATAGTCTAACCAGTAGATGAAATTTCTGCATGCCATCATGTTACGATCTATGATGTAATTGACAAACATTTCGATAACTCTGGACGTGTCATCCTCGTCATTGTCTTTTAGTTTTGGTATCATTAGCTTACATACATCGGCCACATACGTACACATACAGAGTACATCGGGGATTTCAAACTCACAGCTGCATTCAAGCATCATAACCAGAGCATCTTTTACCAGTACAGACGGCGGCTCAATACCGTTGACACATATGTTTGATAATTCACCCCAAGAATCAGGCCTACCTCTTATCAATCTCATATGTTTCTTGAGATTTCTTACACGCTTGGTTTCAACATTAACGTCGTCATCATCATCATCATCATCCGATTCACTTGAATACTCGATGACTCTTTCCATTAATGAAATCAGTTGGGTTCTGTAATGTCCTTTAAACATGAATTCCATGTAACTCTTTCGGCTAAAGGCAGCAGCCATGCTGGTGGGGGTTTGGTCACTCTCCATTCACGATTGAGAAACCTCGCCAGAGGTCGACGACGTTGGAGACAATCTCCTTGCTGGATTTGTCCAAAAGCTCGTCTCTGATTTCTTGTAGTTTAGAACCGATGAATGGCTCGTCTTTTAATTCGCGCGGAATAGCCCTGAGTGTTCCTTGAATAGTCTCAGGCTGTGATTTTAACCCGCACCTGTTTAGGACAAATGCTATGATGAGTCGTAGAAGACTAGTTTGCGGTAGGTTCAAACAAACAGGAATGTCAAAGCAAGCTTTAGCAGGCCATGTAACAACCAAATGTTCCTTCAACTTCTGATCAATGAGATGTAGCAGTAGACCCAACAGTCATCGTTTTTACGATTTTGAATCCATTTGAAGCAACCGTCTGTAGCGTCGAAACCAGGTTTAGCAGCGTTACCACCACACACACAAACAGTTAGGAGAAACCGCCTTGCGTGCGATAACTGAGGCTGGGCTCTGTGTAGAGTTTATCAGTACAACTGATAGTGCTCACCCGCCCGTAGGAGGAGTTGTATAGGGTAGTCATCGTCATGACGTCGTAAACCGCTACGTAGGATTAAAGCCTCATTGAATCATAAGTCATGGAGAAGTTATGCATATACCGACAAAGAGAATTCTATTAATTGCACCAATATATATATATTTTTTAAACATATGGATGAGTGAATGTTCGCAACAAGTTCCGTAAAAAGCGTTTAGAAAGTAAGGCTTTAAGTTAACTTTTACCAAATATGAAGACGTTGAAGTTCAGTTATAGACCTTTAGCGCATTGAGTTGAAATTAAAACGTGATATCAATATCGCATCATTACCGAATTGAGGGTTGTTTAATAGTTATCAAGCACCAGCTGATTAAAGTGTTTCTTCAAACAAAGCGACAAAAGTAATTTTCTGATCAATCATCGTACACGGATGCACTGTGTTTTGTTGTATGCCCAGATTTTGAGGGTCGCTGGTAGAAAGATGTCTTTGTATTTTTAAAAACATAGATGTTTTACACAAAAAAAATATTTATATTTACAAAAAATATACAATATAAACAAGAATCCAACTCTAATGTGAATGAGCTTGTTTCACATATAACTGTTGATAGTTAGGTATAATCGTTAGATAATTTATCAAACAATTGAAACTTGCGCTATGTTAAAACATTTTGATGATGAGGCCAAAACTGCTTATCACATGTTTTCATAACTTACTGCTTACCGTCTGTTTTCTGGATCAGACCTAAAACTCTTGTGTCAAAGTATCGGTGTAGACGGATTAAAAAATGAATCATCCCGCCATTTTCGTAAAAATATAGCCAATAATTCATTAGCTTAACCGTTGTTTAGCCACATACATAAAATAACTGTGTATCTATGACTGTGCTGTGAAATGGGCGATAGCTAGACGAGTTTGAAATATAATAGTTTTATAGGTAACAGAAAAACAGCAATACTCATCTTTCATGTCGATGTTTCGTAGACATAGCTGAAAGATGTTCTAAAAGAAATATCTCATGTAGAAATATCTGTTCATGTTTTTCATAAATTCCTATATGTTTGACCACGCTCGGAGACTATAGTTTTTGCAAACTGTACAAAAACAAAAAGAAGCAAGATGTAAACGGCCTAATTGACTAGTATATAAAATCTCAATTACAAAACTGATCACAAGTGGCTTTTCGTATTTGCTTTAAATGTCTCATGTTGTATTTACTCTTTAGCAAGTTGATCACTAGAATTTACTTTTGTGCAATTTTATCTGCATAGTCAGATGTGATTCTGTTGTAAAAGTGTGAAACAGCATACACTTACTTTTTGCGTTAATACTTTTTGTATTTATTATAAACGGTGCTTTTCACCCCTGTTTTCTTAGTGATCTGGTCTTTTGAATTCATGTATAAAGATTATGTTTTAAAGTTAGACCATAGTCTTTACAAGAGTGTGGAACTTTGCATCACTATGGTGTGACAAAATATGTTGGCGTGTAAAAACACATCCAAACATTTAAGCACAACTATTTACACACATACTAAGCAGGATAATATCTAATTGTAGATTGTGAACACACCATTATCTGATTATTTGGGGTCTGAGAACGATTTTTTAACAAAAATTTTGTGCTGGATGTAAAAAATAAAGGTAATAGTTAATAACAAAAACTTTAAATCAACATGAAAACCATAATATAAATAAATAAAATATAGTTTGAAAATTACTTCAATAATATTTTCCTTTAGTAAAGCTATGTCCGTATCACCCACCACAAAGTTTTGCGTTTGTGGTTGAGACCTCGCAGAGATTACACCAATATTAGGGTTCTCAAACATTGCCTGTTTTTTAAGGAATACAAACTTTGCCATTGTTTATTATGTGCAATATATCATTATATGGCCAGTTTGGTTTCTTCTTACTTGTACAATATACTTGGTTCTAAATACAAAAATTAAAACTCCATCACCAATCAATTATTAAAAACATTTTATTTAAAAAAAACTGTTTAAGTACATAATGCCAAACAATAGGCTACAACAGTTGTTATTACAGTTTCTTCATGAGAGATTCTTCATGCTTGAACAAATCGTTGACCAGGTCGTTGGCAATGCTTTCACAATTCACATAGTCCAGCGGTTCCCTCGTCTTCATCTGGTGTGTTGGATTCGCTCGCACATTTGTAACTGATTCATTGAGCAATCAAGATTGTCAATTATTGGATCAATGTTCTTCACTTTTTCAACCAACTGACTGGTGTTTGCTTTCAGAAACCTTTGACGATCTGAGAATATAAAAATTAAAACAATAACTGGAAAAAGGAAAATGAAGGCAAAATGGGAAAGAATACAAAGATTGAATCTAACCTTGTATTATCCTGTTTCTCTTCTTTCCCAGTATCCCCGTTTGGGCAGTATTTGGCTTTGATCAAATCTGCAGTAAATAAATAAGTTTGATGAGTCTGCAGTAAAACAAATGGCTGATGAAGGCTGTAGTAATAGTTACAATTCTCAGTCTGAATAATCCAGGAACATGACACCGCATAAAATAAATTAATCTTGGCTTATTCTACAAAACTCGATCCAATAGTACCAAAAAAATAAAAAAATTCTGTATTTCAAATGTGCACATGCCAATGTTAGACCAGAATGTAACCCTCCTTAAAATTGGTCCCAAATAGTTAACTACGACTGATTAATTAAGAATAATTTTATACATTACATAGGTGAAAACTGTTTTAATAGTTTCTCGTGTATTAATAGTTTCTCGTGTATTACACTTACAATATGCCGGCACATTTGGTTTGGCAGAAGTCATATTGATCTCAAAGGAGCCAAGAGTTAAACCAGTTATGATTGGCGAAAACACATGGCCATCATCAGATGCAGAGATTTTGCCTGTTTACATAAAATATCTGTCAGTTCATCTGTCATTATACATAGAGTGCAACAGTGCCTCCCCCCCTTTTTCATTCTTATTTCCCATAGTGATTTAAAAATATATATATTTATATATAAATATGCAAAATATGCATATAGCTTATACAAACATTTCAGTATTTTGAGAGGGTAGGGAGATTATGTCATTCGCAGTGCTTCATGGGAGTGGGCAGAGCTATTTTGGAGTGTGTTGCTTTTTTTTTTTTTTTTAACTATGTTTGACATAATTTTCACTACAGCATCATGGCTCATGGGTAATGTAGTTTTCACCAGGAGTTCAACTGTGAAACACGATTATTTACAAAAAAATAAGCTGAAGGCTTTATCAGAATCAAATACCATGTATTAACAACCTCTTAGCTCACAGTAGGTTTGTCTTTAAAATTAATTTCCGTATGGAGAAAGTAAATGTTTTTACTTCCAGAAACCGCCTGTTGCACTCTATAATGTTTTCTCATTAAAAATAAAATATAAACCATACTAACATGTTACTTGGGTGCCTGATTGTCCTTCAGTGTTTGCTGTCTCTAGAGAGAGAAGGAAAGACCATGTTACTTTAAATGGCAATGAAAAGCGCTAGCCTACATAAATAGCTTTGACTTGACTTTTATATGTTTTGCTTATCACATTGTGACAGTGTCATTCATATAGCTTACATGTTAAACAATTTATCATGCAAATTGCTAAAAGTTAAAATCAAAGACAGAGTAAAAGAAGAATTAAAAAGTAACCTAGCAAAATTTAAAAAGTAAGTAACTGAAGAGGAATAAAATAGGCCTATGCACATATAAGCATGTCTGACTAAAATAATCTCTAAATAAGATTTAAAACTGAATAAATCCAAAACATTTATTTTAGATCCTTTATGGAAACCCCGCAGCTTAAATAAACGATGCTGCAGATTTTAGTTACATCAGATAAAAAATACAACATAGCATGATGCAAAATAAACATTGCTGTAAAACAGTCATGTTAAACTGATACTTTTGTGATATGGTTTAAAAAAAACATACCATAATGAACATAAACAATGTTGTACATTTTTTTAATCATACTTTATGATAAATTAATATAGTAGATACATGTTAATATCTGTATCACATCGATATCATAATACAATGCTCCATATTTTTAAACCCATACTTTGATAAGTTAATATAGTAGATACATTTTAATATCTATATCACCAGTTACAGCAGATAAAAATACTAATAGCATAATGTGGATAAAACAAATACGTAGCCTGGGCTATTTAAAACACTAATGAATTATACCGTCTTTTCCTTATGTATAAACAATTTTTCAAATTAAACATCATTGCATTATACAGAAAAACAGCACCGTAGCATAAATTAATTATAGAGAAAGTACTCACTGTTTTGCATTGTTGATGAGGTGGTCACAGAAGAGAGGGTGCAAAAGTTTTTGGTCCAGACATGGGGTATGGCACACGTCCATGTGTCTTGGCTGTTTTATAGCCTTTTACAGTAAGAGCCTGTGGAAAACTATGGGAAAACGGCGGAGCTGTGTGTCCACTATATTCTTTCAGTACTCTATGAATGGAACTGTTTAGGTTCAAGGTCAATTCACATTCCCAGGGGTAAGGCAGACCTTTTGATTACACGAGCGCCATATTTCACTGATAACTGTCACTCCTGAAAATAAGTCTTATGAATTAAAAGTAATTTATTACCGGTGTACGAAAACAGCGATGATATAACTTATTTGTCACGCGAAATGTCCATGCTGGCAGGCACTGTGATTTTTTTTCTTCAACCCTGGTGAAAATGTAAGATGATTTTATTTTTATCTAAATCTAACATAATTGGTACAGTAAATTTATAAAATATTTATTTTAAATGAACAGAATGCTTTTCAAATTCAGTAATTTAGTAAGATTTTAAATGAACAAAATGCTTATTTGTTTTATATATGATATATTTTAATTTATACAATTTTAAAGAACGCAATGCTTTTCAATGGGCTCAGGAACGTGTCACAAAAACAGATACCAGGCCAGCCACACGCTGGTGTGACAGAGAGAAAAGACTTCAGGGGAAACACTTGTGGGTTTTTTCAGCCATGGTGAAACAGTCAGATGATTTTATTTTTGTTTAATTTATATACTTTTAACTGAACAGCATGGTTTTTCAACTTGAGTCAGTGTCAAATATTTGTGAATGACTAAATGTAAATTTTATAATCATTTCATTTAAATGAACATTATGCTTTTTCAACTTCTGTGTGAGATAAACTTCCAAGGTCCTCAGCAATGCGGAGGGAGGGAAAATTCCTGCTTTGATACACACACACACACACACCCACACACACACACACACACACAGACGCGCGCTCGCTATGTTTCTGAGACACTGCAAGATCATTCATACATTGGATTATTTGCAATATTTTTGTGGCTCCATTTTATTTAAACTGAAATGCTTGGTTCAGTGAATAGTTCTAGATTTTATTCAAACTTTGTGTGAGGTTTTATTTTATATTCTTTTACAGAACAGATAAACTTCCACCATTTTTTTCTTATCACTTTCACAGCTGCCCTTGATAAAGCTCAGGGATAAGTAGGGGATGCGGTGACCAAAACACCAACTTCAAACAATCAAACTAACTGTCCCCATCAAAGCCAATACATCTCAAACTAACTGTTACATCACTTTGTAACTGTAACATCAAAGCTTATGTTAACATCAAAGGTCAATACCTCCCTTTTCTTGATCAAATGAACTTCAAACGATCAAACTAACTGTCACACATCCATCATTTTGACAGAAAGTGTAACCGGAAGGGGCGGAAACTAGGTCAAAGGTAACAGGAAGGGGCGGAACTAGGTCAAAGGTAACAGGAAGGGGCGGGACCGGAAGGGGCGGAACTAGGTCAAAGGTAACAGGAAGGGGCAGAACCGGAAGGGGCTGGACAAGGGGCGGGACCGGACGGGGAGGAACTGGAAGGGGCGGGGGAAGATCAAAGGAAAGCCACGCCCACCTGTCATTTTGACAGTTGCTGTAGGCTATTTACTACTTACCTAGCTACTTCCTATGACAAGACCCCTGTTCGAAGATGGCGGCCGTTTTGACGCATGTTTAGAACCCCAAGGCGACATCTAGTGTTTATATCTATGACAGGCTCTGGGCAGAGCACTGTATAGTGCGTTGGTGACTCATCGGTCTCTCATAATTATTAATGAGACTGAGTTTTTATATCCTATGAGAAGACACTGTCTCTTAATTATTCATGACACCATGTGGATCTTTCAAATCACAGACATGTCAAACTGTGATATCGCGTAGTAAAGGAGAGAGACAATCATGGGACGCAACTTAGTGTATATTTTCGTGGTGCAAAAGTCAAAGTGGGTTGAATATATTTCCCCGCGATGCTGCCAGGGCTAGACTCTGGCTCCGGGCGGTTGGTTGGCCATCAACCACGGACACATCTAATCTGTACGTGTGCCGCAAACATTTTACCCGAGAGAGCTTCGAGAACTGGAGAATGGTGGACTTCGGCGTTGTCGATGACCAATGCAAGTTACGTCTTGCGAGTAATGCGGTACCAAGTCCTGAGGACTTTTCTATCCCTTCAGAGGTATGTGTGTGTCTAAAATGTAACCCTGGTCATTTTACTTGCCTTTTGTTAAATAAGCGGTCGTTATGAAAATTTTTGATATTTCGATAAAATATATATATATTGTATGCTTAATGCGGGAGACTTGTGAATGTGTAGTGATGACGTGCGGGCCGGGCGACACCGTGTGGTGCCTGTGTGTGTGTGTGTGTGTGTGTACGTACGTGGTTGCGTGCAGGCAGGTGAGCCTGTGAAATGATTCGGGGTCAGAGAGAGAAGCGGTAGGATGTGTGTTTGGAAGTCGACTGAAAACTCTGAAATTATCGTACATTATGGGATTTTTTTCATAATTGATCGTAGAGAGGCCAAAATTATTGTACATATACGATAATTATCTACATCTGGCAACACTGCTGGCTGATGACAGTTCCCCCTCTCCCCTTCCGTGCCACACCCACTCCCTCCCTTCTTCTCACAGCCATCAATGCCCATTTAAGTTGCATTTTTCAAAAAGATTGTGAGCTAGACTTGAGCTGAAAGAGGGGGGTTTCATGACCCTTTAAATTCATACCTACGTAATCACCATGACCAAAATTTTACTTTTTTTTTTTACATTGAATCTTGAAAAAAATATATAGACCGATCCTTTTTTTTTTTTTTTTTGCTGTTACTGCAAACCAAAATATTTTGGGTAGTATTTTGGTGAGTAGGAGCTGTCCATGAGCTAGCAGGAGGATCAACTTTATGACTCTCTATGGGCTTCTCCCTTGACTTTATACCTCCACAATCCACAAATGCCTCCACAATTGCCCGCAAGCTGACCCCTTTACAGTTGGTAAACATAGTGAAGTTTTTTTGTGGGCGGAGCTTAGGTGGAGGCAGAACTATCACTCTGGCCGCTTCACTAACGTTAGTTTGCAAGTTTTGTTAGCTTGTTTTTTTTAACAATGACTGGAGAAAATCCGATTTTATCTTAATGTGCAAGGTCCCTCACTGTCCAGGACCACGATTGTTATTTACGAAAGTTAATTTTAACGGACGGAACCAGTTTGGCTGACCCGTACACGCTCACTCAATGGATGGACGATCTGACAGGATTAACGTTAACGCTAGGCTACCTCCGGTTGAGTGGCCTGACTTCTACACCTATCCGATAGAGAAACAGAGCGTAAAGAGAAACTGAGGGCATATAAATCTCTAGATGCCTATTACTACTGAATGGTCATGCACAAGACTTGTGTGGTACGTTCCGCAGTTTTGCCTAGCCATGCAGCGCCAAGAAGACAACAATGTGAAGAGTGACATTACGGAGCAATTTTAATTATGTGAATATTTTCTAGAAATAAAAATTCCAGATACAGCATATTCATTTTTCATTGATTCTAGCACCCAACAACACAACAAGATGACATTCCATAATAATAATACAAATTTAAGCTCCTTATTCTGTAGCCGAATCTGTGCTGGTTTGTATTTGCCGCCTCCAGTTTTCAATTTGTTTTGGCTCCAGCTATAGAGCCATGACGTAATTGTGACGTCGGCGCAAAAGGGGTCTATCCACCTTTTTCCTGGTTAGCGAATTTACCCATGATTCATAGCGGGTTTGAACCAGAAGCCGGTTGGCCTTTTCCGGTTCGAAGCTTTATGAAGATTAAGCGCCGCTTGCTCAGAACGCCGCAGTGATGTGCTGGTTAGAAAATATGTGAAATAGAGAGAAATGCACACTTCATACGAATTAACCTATACATAAGCAGAGAGCAGCCCATTTCTGCTCGTTTTAATTATTTTGTTTAAAAGTACACATTTCAAGCTTTATATAGATATACTTTTCATGTATGTGAGGCAAGTAACTTATACGCTGAGTTTCGTTGATTAATAAGACAGGCTCCAGTTCACGCGCCCGCGCCTCCGTGTCCTGTATATCTACTATTTGCTTCTTATTTATTATTCCAGGCAATTTGTTGAATAAAAAGATAAGTTGTCTCTCGCCATTGACTACCATACAAATTTTTTCAGAAATAAGGTCCCATGAGCCGGAAGCAGAGGGGAGGGACTTAGGCTCTCTATTGGGAATCTTATGATCATATCTGACTCATCTCATGCGGTTCCCTTTTCATATAATCAACATAGATGAAATAAATAAAACCATTATATTGTGAAACTTAAATATAAAACGTATGTAGGGTATGGACCAATCAGACACACACTAATTATTCATTATATACAAAGGTTTATGAAACTCCAAAGCTAACAGCCCAAATGAACGAACACAAGGGCAGAAACAGTGTCATGTTACAGGGCATGATAAGAAGATTTTACGACCTCCGAGGAATGTGGCCACATGCACAAGAGAGAGATACAATGGGAACACAGAAACCCTTTTTAAAACAGACTTTGCTGCATTAATCATAGACTAACTGATCTATAAATGAACATGCATAAAACTGTGATGACTATTGTGACTATTATGTGACTGTGTGACTATTATGTATGGTATGTACCATGGTATACCACCAACTAACGATCAATGTAACCTCACCTGTATCATGCCTCCTACCTAATTAATCCTCATTTAATGACTCACACTTTGATCTACACACCTTCTTCTAGAATGCAGTGTGGATGTGTTATAGCTACCTAAGCATTAATGAAGGTATAACCATGCTTGAGACAAAGACTCGTAAATCAACTAAGAGCCACTTTCCCTCTCAGATATGTCACCGATCTTATTGGTCAAGTTCAACCCTTGGGGGAGGATCTTTTCCAGCCTTTATTAGAGACAGTCCACATGTGACCTCCCTTTCTTAGTTCTTTCATCCAGCCGCAACACTGTTCTGGTGATACTGGGGAACCCCCTCCCCCTCCACGGGGGCCCCAGGGCCCAGCAGGCCTCGATCCAACCAGATAGGGGCTTAGGCAGAAGAGAGAAGACTCTCTCACAAAGAACCAAGGACAATCTCAGGATTTTTGGAACAAAGACTCCAACCAACAACGACTCCAGTCACCCACTCTTCCGACTTCCTCACTTCTCCTGGGTGCTCGGCGTGGCCTCAACAGGGCCTCAGGCCTTGAACAAACCAGCCATGCGTTCCGGGAGAAAGAGAACTCTCAACCAACTTCCACTTGACACTGCCGGGACCATCAACGACTTAAATTTTCAACAACTTCAAGAATTGTTCCCACTACAAATGCAAGTATTCAATTCAATGAAATGTGAAAATGAAATTCTGATGGTTCTTCTCATAGTCCCTTTTTCCGGTTTCCAATTTAATCGTATCACTAACCTATTTCTGTATTTCTGTGTATATGTGTGTTTAGTTTATTTATGTTTATGATTTAGTTAATAAACTTATGCACTTTATGTATTTGGTTCTGATTTGCTTGCAATACGAAGTCCATTTACGGTTTTTGTTCTTGCTACATGCTCAAAATGCTGTACATGCTAAGAAATAATTATTCTTCTGTGGCCAGGGAAGATACCCTTTTCTTAGAATAAATTAATAATCAAAAGAGTTTGTTGGACGAACTAATTAATTGATTGTAATATTAATTTAGCCATGTCAAGTTAATCCAATTAACTGACCCAAATATTCATAATTAATCATAAAAAGTTATTATTGATTATTAATATTTCATATAGCTAAGTTCCTTACAGTATGTTTAGTTTTTTTTTTTTAAACCTCTTTTAAGTGTCACACTGCTCCGCTTTGCTCACGTGCTCTGGTGTGTAGCCTATAGGCTACATGCATGTGTGCGTGATGTGATGGAGGGGTGCGATTTTCGAATAAAAATTGAATAATACCCAGCGATCTTCGAATATTATTTTTGTTTGAAATGCCCATCCCTACTGGTAGTATTACACCTTTTTCGTTGGATGCTTCAGTTTTAGCGCAGCTAACCAAAAACGTCTACTCTCTGGCATTGAATGTAGCTGATACGAACCAGACATAGGCATTCTCTCCTTTTTATCTTATGCTCAAAGCACCCAGTTTCTAAAAAGTTTTTTTTTTAAATCTTTTTTGAATTGTTAAAACAACCAACAACAGCACATGTAGACCCTGAACACATTCTCTCACTGCTAATACAGTACGAACCGGAAGTAGGCAACCGGAGTCGTCGTCGTGGCGGCGAGCAATGTTTAGAGCGGAATAAGGTGGATAGGCGCGTGGTGATCCAAAATCAGGGTATCTTCCCTGGTCCGTCCATTCCAAATCCGTTTTCAATTAAAAAACAGAAAACGAAAAATGTAATCGTTTTTCAGTTTATTATATCCGTCATAAAATGAAGAAAAAAAGAAGACGGATTTTAAAAAGAAGGAATTAATACATTTTCCTATATTTCGTTTCTCAATCTTACTTCTTAAAACTAAAGTGTGAAAAATTAAATAAACAAAATCTTAAAAAGCTACATTTTCCACGACGGAGCTTCCTTTTTTCATCAGCATTTGCAAAGGTCAACAGCCGGGGGAGCAAAGACGCGGCAAAATTATTACAATGGCATCTTTATCAAGGCACGCAGATGTGATCGTCAACATGATTGATGATCATATGACTAATGAAAATATTTCTGCGCACCTATCCCACATGGGTGTACAAAAATGCTCTGCAAGTGTAAGAGTGTTCGCAGATTTTGCAAAGAACACAACGTGAAAAGACGCAGCCACGTTGATGATAGTCATCTAGAGCTGGCTGTATGGTATGTACCATGGTATACCACCAACTAACGATCAATGTAACCTCGCTATAAATGAGGTAAGTTTATGGACTATTTTTGAAGTTTATCATTCATGTTTATTCATGTTATGTAAGGGGACGTTAGTTATGAATGCAGCACAAAAATATTCAGCCTGCAAAAGCAAATATATTTGTTATTACTAATAATAATGATTGTGTCTTCCTTTCGAATTTGCATTTAATGTACATCTTTGCCAGGATTAATGAGAAGATCTGGCATGACATGTAATCTCAGATGTATATGTAACACTCTTTGTAAACACACACCTATCATTAAGGGGACTGTCCATGCATAATCGTTTTTATACTGTAGCCTACTATATTCTCCCTCCTTTAACTTTGGGAATACCAGTATTACACACACACACAATTAATATAATGCATACTAATGAGTTATATCATAAAAACAATATTTTCTTCCTTGTTCAACAGGTGGGGCCAACATTTGGGCGCACATTTATGACAGGTTATCTGTCATGAAAAGGCATACGTGCAGGTGAAGTTCGGGTCGGTAAAGCACTACGACTGGTTCATCCACCATATTATGAATTGCGACATAAGGTTGGTTCTACCCTGTCTTTAAGGCCTTTAACTGAGTTATTTAATACAATTAAATAATAAATAGTTCTGTTATAACAGCTTGTTTTGTGAACTATTAGGGTGTATGCAATCTGAATCTAGTCTATGCAGAATACATGGGACATAAACTACACTTGGACCAAAATGAGAAGCTGGTAATGTTTGGAGTGGGGCATGTTGTGGCAACAGATGGCTTCAGCTGCCAAATTGTGGCTCATAACACCATGCCTGTTGAAAACAACTTAACAATCTATCAGAAAGTTTACAGGTTAATACATGCCCCTTTAACATTTATTCTTTGTCTGTCAGTCTTAAATCAATGGTTCTCAATTCCTGGCCTGAGGGAACACATCACTGCACTTTTCAGATGTCACAGACTGGAAACATTTTTGACTCCCTGACAAGATATTTCTATGGGCCCCCTACCCATTAAAAACATTATATCACAATACATTGGCCCTTATGAACAATTTGAAATTGGTGTTAAATGTGACACCAGGTCAATTGGTCTAACTAGAATTGAGAATCATTGTGAACTAATTCAGCATGTTTTGAACATTTAAACTGCACTGCCAGTTTTTGAAGCCTGGATTTTCTTTCAGAGAAGCTGTGGCAAAAAACGGCATGTGGGATCAAATCCGGGTTGACCATGGAAAAGAGTTCTATATGTGCCTGTATATCCAAGATCTGCTGTCCAGACACAGATACAATATAAACAGGCAACCATATGTACAGACAAAATCATCAAGGGTAAGTTTTTCCTGCCACATTAAAAACCTCACATGAAGTCCATCATTTCTTTACACGATAAAATAAATAGTATGATACTGTATCCACAGAACCTCAAAGTTGAGCGAATATGGCCAGAAATAAATAACAGTCAACTATCCCCTGCTGCAACTTCAAGACCAAGAGCTGATCAACATGGAGGACAACACAACTAGATATTGTGTATCCAATCTCACTTGTCAGGTTTCCTCAATTGGGCTGGAACAAACTGTGCTATCATGGAATGCACATGATTGCAGGTATTTCTAAACATGCATTTTCTTTTTTTGGTTGTAACAATGTAAACATGCAAAATTATATACAAATCATTATTTTGTAAATAATTGCACCATTGTGAAGCTACATGTAGATTTTGTGTCCTCTCTATGATCGAGAACCCAGCCATTTCATGCTAGAGTTGGCTTTACTTACAACCTTTTTAAACCTTTCTTCTTGTTTATATATTAATTATGGTACTGCTGTTATAGGAAAAGGAATACCAAACATCTTGGCTGAAGGTGGGTGTCCAGCAAAGATTTCCGAGGAACTCCTTCCACAGGCCTCTGTGGTTGCTGACATGTACCAGCAAGATGTGGGGTCCTGTCTGACAAGAACATCACCATTTGGGACAGATCCCTTTCCTTGTGAGGAAGACAGAGCCCAGGCGGAGGAAGAATTTCTGATCATTATCCAGACATTACACGGTGCTTTGATCAGGCTGTAAATTAGGTCTTCACACCCTTTAAAGAAGCCATATTACATCTCATAAATGTAACAAGACGTTATTCATGAAGATGAAGGTTTCTTTAAGAATACCAGGAACAAGACATTCATCATAAAACTAACATTTATTACATATTTCTGTGAACAATCATTTTACAAAGTACAAAAATAAACAGCAAGTCTTTTGAACATAGGCATTATCAATTGTATTAAAACAATGCTGTAATTTTAGGTATAAAACTGTCACATTAAAGCTTTAATAAAGTGCTATCCAGTGCTGCATTTTACTTCAAAAGTTGAACTTGACACTTAAACAGTGATATTTGGTATATAACTTACATTGTATATAATATTGTATATAATTACTCTGATTAAAGCAGAAAAAGTGCTGCCTGTAGTGCTTCTCACTTTTAAGTCAATAACTGAACAGTAATAACTTTTTTAATACTGTATATTCAAGAGTATATTTACTCTTAACGTGTAACAAACACCAGTAACTAATAAAGAGCTGCCGTACTAGTGCCATATTATGAAACTTCTAAACGTGTGACACTTGTAACAGGTATACAGCTTTTTTTCCCACTGTATTTAATCTTTGATAAAATCACCAAAAGCAGACAAAGCACCATCAATTCCTGTGACTCTGTAGGTGTTTTCCCTTGAGTTGTCTCCTCTGCATTTCACACAGGTGTTGGCATTTCGCTGCCACTGGTCAAAGCACACTTTGCATGCAATGAGACTGACAGCAAACTGCAAAAACAGGATCATTCATGGGCCCTAGAAATTTAAAATAAACAAAATTACTTGTTAGTTTTTTCATAATATTTCTGGGATCTTAATCCAGAGAGAAGAGAGAAAAGTATTACAGTTTAATTCACAAAATACTATCCTGGCTATCAACAAATCTTATAGAGACTACATTATCTTCTTAACAAACCGTTGCAAATTATGCAAGCAAATGCATTTTTAATAGCTGCACGTTCTTCGTCCGTGAATGTAATAAAACGTCTGCGTGCCAACGTCAGCTCAGATAAGCCTCTGATGGCCTGAGCAACCTCTGGCAGTTCTTGGGATGCCAACACCACCTCTTCAATTCTTTCTAAGACCTCTGATAGCCGGCTGTCATCATCACGTTGGCTGAGGAAAGAAGTTACAATAAGCACACCATGTTTTTCAAATATTTAAGTCGGTTACATGCTAGTAACTAACATGCTCCAAATATCTGCTATTTTACCTTAATTTTCTCCTTTTGGATCTCATATCCAAGAACTGTTGTTCAGGCACAGCAAACACCTTCCTAGAATTTTGTTTCCAGTAAGCTCATCTTATTTTAAAAGATGAATTATGTCAAGATTGAACAAGTGAACATTTTATTATAGGAAAACAACACTACTAAAATGCAGACACCCAAACAAGCTGCTTTCAATGTGTTTTTTGCCCTCTATCAAGGCTTCATCAGTCGGAACCTGATCATTTTTCTTTAACTTTTTGAGGGTCAGAAAAATTCAGGTCATTTGAATGTGTATTATATTTTTATGTGAATTACACCCTTAATTTAAAAAAAAATGTAAATCATATTTATATTGTTTAGGTGTATATAACTTTTTTTTATCAACTGGTATTACATTTCTCTGACCTTACTGGTGTTCTCATTGTGTTTTTCTTAGATTTTTTTTAAAACAGCTTGTAGTCAATCTCATTTTTTGCAGTTACATTTTGTTCCCTCTGTATCGAGAAATTCATTCCCCTGGCCATCAGTCAGTATCATACCATCTTCTGATCCAATAGCATCTTGGACTTTTGCCAAGATACCAGGAACTGATGCCTCATGTTCATGAAAACATATCGCCACAGTCTTCTGGGGTGTCCATTTTCCACCAACCAGATCAGCAAGAAAAACATTCCTTGAAATGAAAATATGTTTAGTTAAATATCCAAAGACCACCCCATCTTCCTATAGCCTAGACCTAGGGAGAATGCAATGTCAACATACAGTGTAGTCACAGTATATTTATGGCTTCAATAATTCAGGCAGACATACAAGTTGTTAAAAAAAACCTTGCTATTAGAACTGACAGTGAACTTATAACATATCCCATTTGCTAAGGTCTTCAATTTTTCGTTAAAACTCAAAAGCATCAACCAAAACGGTCATATAATAATATTGTTCCCATGGGCAAAACGTTTGTTGAACTCACCGTTGAAAAGGTTGACATAGGCTACTGGCCCACGGCGCAGACAAAGATGCCTGCAAAGCAAAACCAGCGGCCGCACTGGGTCGTTGAAATGCAAAGCGCACAGACCCAGATCCAGTAATGGGTCGAACACTTGAGTCCGGTGATTGCACCTCGGCAGAATCTCTCTGAACTTCGTAGTGTCCTCTTGCAACAAGATCTACACTACTAAAAAATCCACTCGCTCCAGCGAAGATAGCGATGTTGCCTGGAACTACACACCTTAAATTAAAATTGATAGTTGTTTATAAGATTATATAGTTTTGCTTAATTGTAACATTTTCTAATAATTGGCACAGATGGGCAAATTCGGCCTGCAGTGCCTCACTGTTCTGCAGTTTAGACCCAACCGTGATAAAACTCGCCTGCCTGTTGCATTCCAGTAATCATTAAGACAAGAGATTAACTGGCTAAGGTGTGCTTGATTAGGGATGCAGCTGAACTTTGCAGGACATTGGCCTAGATAAGGCGAGTTTGCCCATCACTGCAGTGGCATATGATATATATATATATATATATATATATATATATAGGCGATACTTTTTATTTAAAAAAATATATCTAAATCATTACCTGAAATATATACGGCCAATCTTATCATTTGTCATGTCTTCATCCTTTAAAGTGACCCTCTTAGGACCCTTGATAAGCGTGTATGTATCCATGGCTTGCTTGAAGGAAGTTTTATTTTATTTATTTTTTTATTAACAAAACGTACCTTCAATATAAAAACAATTTAAACACATACATAACCATACATACATGCCCAACCAAATATAAAATAAAAAAGATTTTTGTAAACACAATAAATAAAAAAGAACATAAAATAGCCTAACACTAATCAGTTATCAAATTGTGTATAAGTTTGAAAACCTCCAAGGCTTGTCTTGTTTTTATATAATTCAAAGCTTTCTTATACAGAGTTAACTCCTTCATAAAAAACAAAAACAAAGGTATTACCTTCATAAATCTACACTTATGTATAATCCTGATAATATAGCAGCGGGACGTGGGCGGGCCGTGGGGGCGTGTCTATAATTTTATTACCTTTGTTTTATAACAAATATTCAATCAACTGTCATAAACTATGCATCATTTGAAAGCTAAAACACTCAAGAATTATTTTCTGGACTTGTTTTTGCAATCAATACACCAGAAAGGAAAGGGTTAAAGTAAATGCTGACAGACTGACCCTGTAAATATGAACAAAATGAACGGCAATAGGCCTACTTATCTTTCATCTCCTATGTTTGAGATCAGTTTGGACGAATCCAAGACACACCAGCATACATTTCAATGTATAGGTCTACTCTTCAAAATGCATCCCACTTTTTAATCCAAAACAACGAAAAAATAGGGGGAAAAAACGAAATATCCTCCTTTGTTTTCATGAGCGCTTCCAGTTAGAGTAATCCATCATGTTCACTTTCAAAGAAATAACAATTCTAATTTGTATTCCAATGTTCAAAAACGATCTCTACCCCGTAGTTTAGACTAGGCTTGTTTGAGATGCGCCTTGTCTCGCCTGAAATGTAGTCGAGAGTAGGCGGCTGCAGTGAGAGGAGGAGTGAAAAAAGCGCAGGCAAGCCGGACAGTTCTCGCTTCTCGCAGTGGATCTGACACCTGCGAGATCAATGATGGATATCGCGGGATTCACGGGATTCACGCTCGTGCAGTGTTGCTAATAAACTGGATCTAAATTAAGTTCTGTTGCTTTTACATGAAAATAAATATAATGAACAAGACACACTACTTGTTATTTAATTCCATTCCAAATTGGAATCATTTCTTCTTTAATAGGCTACAGACATAGGCTATGTTTGTTTGTTTTTTTGTTTGGTGTGTGTGTGTGTGTGTGTGTGTGTGTGTGTGTGTGTGTGTGTGTGTGTAGGCTTGTTTGAGATGAGCAAAATCTGCGCAGAACTGATCACCGGTGATCAACGCGAGATGCATGCCGGTTAGAAATGTGTCCGAGTGCGGTCCGCCTTGCTCTGATGTCATGCTGACGTGTGTCAAAAAGCTCTCGCGAGCGCAAGGCGCACGTGTCGGATTCTGCAGTCGCACGCAGTGTCTCTCCACCGACTGCGCTGATCAAAAGCATGATGGGAAACGACTTGCTGAAGACACAGCTTAAAGGTATTGTTGGTAGAAATCCCCAAAAATACTTTTTTTCAAATTTGTTTAAACTGTCTTTATATATCAATGCATAATTAAAATGTAAGTACTCTGGAAAAGAAATTATAAAAATCGAGTGTCTGTAGTTCTCTCAGGACTGTAATAAACACTGCTCATTATTCCATTCGGGACGAAAGAAATGATTGGCTGGGGCGACTGTCACTCTCCCTCGCTACCATGGATACCACCTCTGCTGATACAGGAGCTGCCCAAATGCGTGCACCCGTTTGAAGAGGCACGGAAGCTAGTAATAACAATTATGGCATATAGAGGCAGCGAAGTCAAACAAGTTAAAAAAGGAAGACAGTATTTGAAAAGGCTATGAACAAAAAGTCTTTGGATAAATAAAGATATCATACGAGAGTCAATATCGGCGGGCTTTCCAGCGGTGGCGACTACTGAGGGATCTCAAGGGGCTGAAAAGTGACTCCATGATGGCTTTATTTCTGCTGGACAGGTAATCTTGCTGTTTTCATTTTGATGGCATTTATTTTTTCATGAAGCATGTATCACTAGCACACGTAGCTACCTAATATAGCTACCTAACGTTAAGTAGCATAACTAACGTTAAACTGGCTTAGCTATGACAGTGTAACTTTGGTGTCGACTGGTATGACGTTACTGTTAGTGAGCCAGGGTTGAGACGATAAATAAGCAATAGGCCTATCTGCAGTTGAAAGCTGTTTTGTTTAATTTCGCCAAATCTAACTTTAGGTTAAAAAGTTTAGGGGATCTATTTTTATACCTAGCTTTACCCTCTGCCTAAACTTTGTTCCTATTTTCAACGTGAACTCTACCTTCTCCGTTTTTTCACGTTTGGTTTGTTGTTATATGCTCTACATATGTTTACCTATGCCTTTATGTTGTATCTGTATGTGCTATGTTGTGTGTGTGTGTGTTATATTATCTCGGGTCTGCAATGCAGTTGTGAGAAGGTGTTTGAGTGTATGTTACTCAGTTTATCTGTAAACAATCTTATGTTATGAATATTACAAATTAACCTTCATCACAGTGTAACTGATAGTAACGGCAAACGTGTATCAATTAAGCTATTTATCTTTGCCTTATATTGAGTTTGATTCCGTTACGAGCTAGTAAAATATTTTACACTTTACCAGTATCGATATGCGAGCTTGATAGTGAGTACTAACAGCCATGTTAATTGTTTATATTCATACTGATAAAGTTAGCTATTAATTACTTGTGATTCTGACATGATGTCACTACATCTGGTAAAGCTGGTAAACGCGTCCGACTCATAGACAGTAAAAGAAATGGACAGAGCGACCTCGTTGATTTCAACGGAGAGAGTTGAAGCCAAACATGGGTACTCACTTCCTGATAGCCAAGCGTTCTGCGCAGGCTCAAACTGAGCTTGATGACGTAGATGTCACGTGAGCAACCTGACTGGGAGTTGTAAATCTTCTAGTAGCTGTGCCAAGACAAATCTTAATCACCCGTAGACAGTCACCCAACCGCGACCTGCAGCAACTTTTGGTAAGTATTCTGATTAATTATTTTGTCATTTTGCTTAATATTTATTTATTTAAAATTTAATGGGCTGACTTTAGACAGTAAAAGATTGCCTGCGAGCTTCTCCTCCTGTCTATACGGTAATGTCTCTATTGTGCGACATAAAGTCGCGTGGTTATGACGCAATTTTTAGCCTATTTTTACAAGAATGGCTTCTACGGGGCCATAACGTAAGATACAAAGTAATGGAGCCTTTTATACATTGTCGTGTTTCTTTAGAAATAAATAATGGACAAATGGAGTCTTTGGACGCCTCAGATGTAAAGTTATTCGCTGTCAAAGTGATGCCAAAATGAATGGGAGTCAATGGGATGCTAACAGCAGGTGATAGCCAGCTACAATGGCGGCCCCGGAGGCAGCTTCAACTTCCGGCTGATGGATTACCCCCTTGGTCCGACTCCGCTGAGCGAACGGCCGGGATCGCGCGTTCATTTGTTTTGGGGGCGTGGCTTTGGAAGGAGCCGAGAAGGGAGGGGGTGGGAGTTAATTGAATAATGAGCTGTGTTTATTGCAGTCCTGAGAAGACTACAGACACTCGATTTTTATAATTTCTTTTCCAGAGTACTTACTTTTAATTATGCATTGATATATAAAGACAGTTTAAACAAATTTGGACAAAAAGTATTTTTGGGGATTTCTACCTACAATACCTTTAATGTATAGTGGAGAAGTAAATAAAAAAATTATATATAGTTTTCCATATAAAAAAAATACATTTCCTTATATATTAGACCCCAAACACCATGAACGTTATCCTTTTTGAACACTGATTTAGGTTAAATGAAAGGTTGTGCGGAAAACACTTATGGAGGTTGGACGTGTTTTATAAAAATAAAAAAACTCCAAATTCAGAACGAGATCAAATAACAAATACATGTGCATACGTAGCTACGTGCTGTGATCTAGGGGGAGATTGTTTCGTGAGAAGTTAAAATCCTTAAAAAATGCGCCTGTTTACAAATACGAAATAATCAACGCAATTATTAATGAGACCCATTGATTTGACACGTATTATTTTGTGGCCTTTTGTTTATTGGTCAATGAAGTGCATAGGCTACATCTTAAACTAAACTGATTTATGTTAGGCTATAGGCCTATAAGTTATTATAACATCTCCACGTATCGGAAAAAATATATTTACCCCGTCTTAAAAAAAATGATCTAAGCCTACGTTTTGAACGTTACTCTGTATCAAATCAGACTAGTGATGGGTCGTTCATAGATTCGTTCATTTTGAACTAATCTTTTAATATGACTTGGGACCATGATATCTATGCTCGGGACTACCGAATTGTCTCAGAGAGTGATTCGTTCATTTTGTGTTGACCGCGCATGCGCATTGCGCATATGGGTTCTGAATCAGTGCCATTAGAGAGAAAGAGTTATATATATATACATACACACACACACAATTCATTTATTTAAATGGGTTAGGGTTATGTTTGTATGTATACATATTTGTCAAAATGTGTGTTTGTGTAATAAATATAGGCCTACATAAATACACATGCATTCATATATATATATATACAATTAATATATTATGTGTATGGGTTAGGGTTAGTAATGTGT
The DNA here is from genome assembly GCF_051911475.1 of Siphateles boraxobius. Classification (NCBI taxonomy): domain Eukaryota; kingdom Metazoa; phylum Chordata; class Actinopteri; order Cypriniformes; family Leuciscidae; genus Siphateles; species Siphateles boraxobius. The sequence goes on along the minus strand of NW_027508733.1, from coordinate 15,045,096 downwards.
GATTGAAATATATATACATGTGTACTGTACACAGTACATCGTATACATGTATTTGTGTGTGTTTTCTGATGAATGGTTTAGTCTATGATTAGGGTAGGATGAAAGGGGTACATTAGCCATACTGAAATGAATCCCGTTAACAGTTATTTAGCTACGTATTTAGGAACATATTTAATTCACTCATTAACTATCTCTCCGGTTTCATTTTATGAAGTTAATATTTACCGAACATTGCTGCAAATATAGTCGTTGCTTTCTACGTTATGGGAGCAGTCCATTTCCCTCCTAAATCATTCATTTGTACATGCACAGCGTAATTATTTATATTTGGTTGGAATTCTGAACGGACCGCCACTGCAGACCTCTTTGCGTGATCACGAAGGTAGGCTAATCGTTGAATCGGAATTTATAAGCAAGATCACGGATAGCCTAATACAGCCCAGTTGTGCTGAAATAAATATCATGAGACGTCCATCATCAGATGAAAGCCGCTAAAGCCAGTGCTACTACCCATGCGAACATGAACACTAAAGCCCAATTTATACTTCTGCGTCGAACTTACGCCGTAGCTACGCCGTAGGCTGTGCGTAGCGCGCGTACCCTTCGGCGTACCCTGACGTGCACCTCTCCAAAAATGTAACAACGCGTCAATTCTACGCAGACGCAAGCGCTGTGATTGGTCTGCTCAAACCGCTCCCTCGGGTTTCACATGCTCCCTCTGCGTGCGTCAACGCGGACAATGACGCAGAAGTATAAATTAAAACCAATGCGTAGTCTACGGCGTAGAGGCTCCGGCGTATGTCCGACGCAGAAGTATAAATCAGCCTTAAGCTTTTCCCTCCAAAAAAACCCTAAAAATCTAAGTAATATACAGTAGGCCTATTTCGTTGTCACCCTGCCTCTCCAAATGCAAAACTGACATAAACTAAATGCACTAATGCAGTAACAGCTGAAAAGGTACTTGGGTGTGTGTTTTATTTTATATTTACCATTCAATAATGTAATCACTGCTGTCTGTCCCATAGAAGAACATGTTTTGGAACTATTGGGTCTTGTATGAACCACGTGACAGCCATAGCGGCGACATCAAAGCGTGTCGCAACTCTTTCTCTCTATGGCACTGTTCTGAATCTGTACTGGAAACAGAAATTATTAGTTCATCTCTCTCGAGTCTTCGGGTTCGGGACGGGTCCGAGTCTTTCGTTCTTCCTGTTAGACCCATAGACATAGTAGAGACTACCACCGTCAGTACCAGTGTTGTGCCGAATCCGACTCCCTGCCAGAATATGACTGCCCTCGCGAGCACGCGCATGACGTCAATTCGTACCGCCAGTTGCGAAAACAGACAGGCATCAGACGACGTAAGAAATTTTACATGATAGCAATATTTGTGTGTTGATCTTTGATCATATATTTATTAGTTATTTGTCTTTGATCATGTATTTGACCAAACTCGTATGATTTATAACTTGGACTGTCTAGCTGTGATTTTTCGCTTGTATTGTGTTTTTACTACAGTATTAAAACAGTGTTTTTGAAACACTACAGTGTTTTTTGTAGTAAAACAATGGTTTAGTTTCGTAAGGGTAGCCTACACCTAAACATGAACATCATTACTAAAGGGATGTAGACAAATTTGTCATTTGACTTTACTGCCTGCACATTTTCTTTATAACAACAGTGCTGCCAAAATCATACTCCCTTATGTAAAATACTTATGAATGAATCTGAACATTTGTGATTTTTTTGCAGGTAGTCTTTAGGATGAGATGTGTCTCCAGAATGAGTTTTTTGGGTCTCTGACGCAGCTAAAGTGATATCAGTGTGGGGGTGTGATTTCGGCAGTGCTGCCAACATCATACTCCCTTATGTAAAATACTTATGAATGAATCTGAACACTTGTGCTTTATTTCGCAGTGCAGTGCTACCACAATCATACAATTTTTCTTTTCTTTTTTTTGCTAACCTAAAATAAATAAATACTAGGACAAATGCCAGACAACTTAAGACCCATTACACTTATCACACTTATCCAACTCCAACTAACTCCAAAAAAAACTCCATTTGTTGGATCAGTATAAAGTAGATTTTCCAGGGCAGGAAATGAGACCTCAGTATCAGACTGGGTACCAGGCAGCGAACCCAATCTACTCTCATTCTGAGGTTCAGTCCAGAGCAACTATAAAACTCACAAGGACATACAGTTGTGGCATGTGATTGACTGGTCATGCATGATCATTGACACTTCTGACTCCTTCTCCATTGCAGCACACCTTAACAGTCGATGATGTTGCCATCACCAGACTACTCATGCGACTGCATGGAACTTGACTTTTGACTTACCAAACCTCTTTTTATTGTATATTGTGTATGTTCATGTTAACTGCCTATGATTTAACATATCAGTTTTTCAAATTTCTTTTTACAAATTGTTATTCAGTTGTTGTTTAAATTAGACATCAGATATTTTACACCCAATTACATATCAGATAACATTCTACCATACATAGTTCACTTATATTTCATATTTACCATCCTTGTGCATTGAAGCTCTCTTTAGCAGTTTAATTGTATTGTATTTGTAGTGTAAGGGGTATACAGTTAAAGACCCAGAACCAGATATGAAGAATGAAGACCCAGAGTCAGAATTATAAAAAATTAAAGAAAATATTTACTGAAGATAGTTTGCTGTTTCATCAGCAGAAGTCAGCTTCAATACTCGCACAGGAGTTCGTAGGCCGCCCCGCTTACAGTTACAAAGATCACAGCAGTTATACGATTTCCAAGGTCTAAGCTACGTCATTGCTTACAGGATGAATGATTCTCATTGGCTATGAAATAGATAAACACAGTAATTTTCCACACATATACAGATAGACTGAAGCATATCTCCATCGATTATGCAGCTGAAGTTAGGCACGTCATGACCTTCCAGGTCGCAGATTTGGGTTGCTGGGCGCCAGCATGTCCAGAACAACAACTCGGTCAATCTCCAATAATGCCAGTGGTTCCTTAACCTGTAACCAAGAAGACTAACACACACACCGACACACAGCTTTTCCAAGGTTGGATTTGGCCAGGCTCTCACTATAAACAGGAGAGTCCTCTCAAAACATCTAGATAATGCGTTCTTTCTCTCAAGGATAGCTAAACTTTAGTCTAACTGGAAAGAAAGGCTTTAACAAAGAAATGGCCCCTTAAACTATTGGCTTCAATGACCCCTATATGTTTTAACACATTGAAGACCTTTCTCAAACACAAAACAAGTCCCTATTTCATTTCTGGAAGCTGGGTTAAATAAGCAAGCACTGCATTCAGATATCAAATACAGACATTAAAGAATACATGAAAAGAACATTTCAGTAATCACAATGGTAACTTATATAAATAAAGTAAAATCTCCAGATAAGTCATTCAACTCATTTGATATTTAGAAGGAAAAATATTGATTAATACCTTAATTATAATCAATCATTACATATACATTGAAGCAGCAGTGGATTCCAATCCACCCCCTTCAGTAGTATTGTAATAAAATCTTCTTCTTATTTTTTTACAACTGTCTCTTGTGTTTATACATGTTATACATAAAGTTACCCAGAACCAAGGGATTTCCTCCCACTAATTGAAATGATTTTTCTTATTGTATAATTCTTTTTTGTTAAAGTTGTTTCCTGGTGTATGGACGCAAACCCACCCACTCACTCACCCACTGACTCACTCACTCACCCACTCACCCCACCAGCTTGCAGTCGTTTCTTGACTGTGTTTTGTTGAATTTTTTTGGTGATAAACATGGATCACGACATATAAAAAAAAATATTGAATTATAAAACAAATGGTTCATACCCTGATTGGTATTCCAAAACGGAGAAATCAAATTTTAGAAAAAAGGCCAGCACTTTTGACCTCCAAAGTAAGAGCCATAAAAAAAAATCACATTTACAATTTTTAAAATTATTTTATCAGTTCTCTTTGTAAAAATGGTCTAAAGTTTGATCTTAAATTTTGTATCTCATATGCTAAAGGGGATGCCGCCAGGTGCACCTGCAACATCTAGCCCTGCTTTTTGCGTTCGTACATTTAAGTTAAAAAAGTACAGAATATACTACTTTATATTTGACTGCAACGTATGTTATTCAACGTGAGGACATGCGCTATGATTAAACAATGCACACGTTTTAAAATTATGAATGTTGCAAAGTTGAATCGCCATCAATAAAAATTCGCTTATACGTTTTATGTATCTAAAAATATATATATATAATTAGCATAAATAGTAAAATATGGCTAGACATTTTGAGGTAATCACCCACTCCTTTGTAATTTACCATTTAAGCCATTTATATTCGCTAGCAGTATAAATTAGTCGAGTTTTTAGATACATAACTTAATTCCACTAGGTGTCACTATACAGTACTGCATGCATTTTAAAGCTGACACACATTCCTAATCATAAAAATTAACCATGGTTTTACTTGTTTAAAAACACAAAAAAAAACATAGTTACTATATTAAAACTATGGTTATTGTAGTAAAACTGTGGTTTTGCCAATAGTAATCAACACACACACACACACACACACACACACACACACACACACACACACACACACACACACACATGATTACTACAGTTTTACTTCAATGAAACGATGGTCAATTTTCTTAAGAAATAGCACAGGGGTCTCCAACCTACTCCAACACACCTGCCATGATGTTATATGTATATGTACTTAGTTTGGAGTAGTTCTCGGGCTATATATGCGTGTATGTATATGTGTACAGGAGGTGTCCAGGACCTCTGGCAGAAAATTAGGCCCACAGCATTAAAGATACAGCAGACTATTAGCTCTCTTTTTTTTAAATCTGACCATAGAACCCGTCCTGTTTGAAGTTCTAGTAGTGTCAGTTACTTTTCAAACAGTCTATGGTCCGATGTAAAAAAAAGAGAGAAAAATGAGCTTTTTGGCAGCAAACACTTAATATGGGTTTGGTTCATACAGGGATAAAAAAGTACCCCATGTGTAAAATGAAATACTATGCTGTATCTTTAATGCTGTGTGCGCCTAATTTTCTGCCAGAGGTCGAGGACATTTTGTACAGATACACATGGCATCATGGATTCATTCAAATACCAACAGATAAGAAATCAAAACCTGTGCTATAAATCTAATAACGGGCCATGTTTGGATATTCCAACTGGATATTGATCCAAAAACAAACTTCAAAATAAAAAAAATAAATGGGTTACTGACAAAACCAAGCATATGCGATGGCCATCCCAGTTCCTGACCTGAACACAGAGAATGAGTGGGCTGAACTGAAGAGAAGAAGTACCAACATGGATCTGGGAATCTACAGGATCTTGAGAGATTCTGTACGGAGCCATGGGTATCTGATCTCTGGTCAGCTGTTCTCCAAACTCATCAGACATTATAGGAGAAAACACAGAGTTGATATCTTAGGAAAAGGAGGTTTAAAGAAGTATTTAATAAAAAGGGGGAAACAATTTTTCCCAACGTGTTTTGCAGAAAAACTTTTATTTCATAATGACCATTCTGACCGGCACAGTATATAGGCCTACACTTTGTCTATTTTTAATTAATTTGTCTATTTTTTCTTTTCATAGATGGTGAATTGTATTACCTGCGGAACAAAGACAAAAAACAGCAGATTAAACTAAAAGTTGTGTGTGGGGCAGAAGAGGCAAGAAATTTTTTGAGGAGTTTCATGCAAGCAGCATCGGAGCTCACACAGGACAAAAAAACACACGAAACCCAATATCTATACGATTTTACTGGCATGTCACAGGACATTGAAACCTGGGTAATAACATTTACAGAATTAATACTTTTGCAATATTATAAAATGCTAATGATTTCCAACATTATACTGTTTTAATCACAGGTGGCACAGTGAGTACCATGTCAGGCCAGTAGGTCATCAGTTAAGGAGCAAAATGAAATCATTCCAATTGTGGTATTCCTTTCCATAACACATTTATTTATTATTATTTTTTAGAATTAAATTAGAAATAACAATTCAGTTATATAACTAATTATTTTGTTTCTATTTAATGAACTCTAGGTTAAAGATCCTTTCGAACTTGTGTGGATGGATCTAATTGGCAAATTAGCACCAACAGAAAATGGTAACCAATATATTTGTGTCATCATTGACTACATGACCAAGTGGCCCCAGGCTTATCCCCGCAAGTCAAAGGCTGCCAGGGAGGTTTCTGATTGCCTTTTAAAATTTGTGCATCAGTTTTAGGCACCTAAAAGAAACCTCACAGACCAGGGGAAAGAGTTTGTAAACACAGTGAGTCATACATGTTCACTGATAAAACATTGATACAAAATTATTAAATGTCAACTTTTTTCAATATACATACCTTTCATCTTTTCCCTGAGAACTTTAAGAGTCTGTTTTCTTTTATAAATTGCAGCTGAACAGTAATATCTGCAAAGTGTTAAACATTAAAAGGTCCTTGTGCGCACCCTACCACCCACAGACGAACGGCCTTGTGGAACAGATGAATGCGACAATACAGAGGTAACAATAATTTTATTTTAATTCTCTTCACACTGACAACAATTTTGCATAGAACTAGCCATTTATGTATTTAAGTAGAGCATGATGATAGAAATGCAAAATTCATTGGTTCAGTTCCTAGCGAATGCACATAATGACTATGTACACACTGAATACACTATTATTTAAATGGGATAAAAATGTTAACTAGATGCATGATTGTAAATGGTCCTTCCTGACTTCTTTGAACCTGAAAAAAATGTTATTATATTATCAGATCCCTTTGCAAGCTTGTCAAAGACAAGCCCAATGAATGGGACAAACACCTAGATGGCGTAATGTTTGGGCTTCGGACAAAGCGGCAGGTGACAACTAAGTACTCACCGTACTTTTTAATGTTTGGAAGAGAGCCCCATTACCCTTCCGAAATACCTGAGCACTACCGGGTAACTGCCGATTGTTACAATTTTCAAATAAATATCATTCATGATAAATAGGTAGCACTTTTTCAACAGTATTGTACTGTACTTTTTTCAGATTGACAAGAGTGTGGAGGGCACAGTGTCAGTGGAAGAAATTACAGAATCGGCTTTTGCTATGAGTGAGGTTTTAACTGATGCTCAAACAAATACCAGAGCTTCACACGAAAGGGTTAGGCAACAAACAAAACAAAAGAAAGCCCTGAACAAATTCAAAGTGGGGGACAGAGTGTGGAGGCAAAATATAAGGACCCAACAAAGAAAGGGTGGCAAACTGGAGGCAAACTTTCTTGGCCTCTATACAATCCCTTATTGGAAGGGAAAAGTGCAGACCTGGAAGATGACGGGTGGGGGGGTGAAATTCCCAAGAATAAATGTAGATCATTTGAGGCTACATGTTGAGGAACAACCCTGCATCCCACATAAAATAAAGTCTTCATCACCATCAGTTTCAGTTCCTGTGGTCTTTGCATCCCCCTTCTCACCAGCATCTCCACTACCAGTACCACCACCCCCATCTCCACCACCAGTGCCACCACCACAATCTCCACCACCAGTGCCACCACCACAATCTCCACCACCAGTGCCATCACCACAATCTCTGCCACCAGTCCATGTGGTCTTGTCAGCCCTCTCCTCACCGGCATCTCCACCACCAGTGCCATCACCACAATCTCCACCACCAGCATCTCTACTACCAGTGCCATTACCACAATCTCCACCACCAGTGCCATCACCAGCATCTCCACCACCAGTGCCATCACCAGCATCTCCACCACCAGTGCCATCACCACAATCTCTTCCACCAGTCCATGTGGTCTTGTCAGCCCTCTCCTCACCGGCATCTCCACCACCAGTGCCATCACCACAATCTCTGCCACTAGTGCCATCACCAGCATCTCCACCACCAGTGCCATCACCACAATCTCCACCCCCAGTGCCATCACCAGCATCTCCACCACCAGTGCTATCACCACAATCTCCACCACTAGTCCATGTGGTCTCGTCAGGCCCCTCCTCACCGGCATCTCCACCACCAGTGCTATGACCACAATCTCTGCCACTAGTGCCATCACCAGCATCTCCACTACCAGTGCCATCACCACAATCTTCACCACCAGTGCCATTACCAGCATCTCCACCACCAGTGCTATCACCACAATCTCCACCACTAGTCCATGTGGTCTCGTCAGGCCCCTCCTCACCGGCATCTACACCACCAGTCCATGCCACAGCATCCTCAGGAGTTGTGATTTTATCAGGGTCCAGCTCTTCAGTTATAGAATCACGTATGTACTTAAACAACAATTTAGACAGTTATAATAATAATAATAATAATAATACATATTACAGTAGTAACACATGGATTCACCAGTTGTGAGTAACACCATTGCATAATTTAAGACAGACATGTAACCTCAATTGCGAGTTTTTTTATTTTTATAGTTTCATATTCTGTCTTGTCAGGACTTTGCAGTTTTGCTTGTTTTTGACATTTTACAGGTGTCAAAGAAGCCTGGGAAGGAAAAAGCTTGTATGTGCTGGTCTCAAAAATAGGGCCTTTCAAATTGTTTTACTCAGACATTCATCAGACTGCACCCACACGATATTTTGAAAGTGAGGTGAGTTGATCCTTTTAGACGCACCAACTCACTAGGAAATTGTTATCTTGCGGAGTTCTAATTTCTATGAAATATTTTCCATGAAACTAATATTATGTGATTTATATGCCTATCCAGTTATATCTTTCATAACTAAATACTTCAGTAATATATATGTCACAGCTTGGCAGATGAAACAGACAGATGAAGGTATATTTCCAAAGGAGATAAGTTTTAATGTTCGTAATTACAATGAAATAATTATTTTATTTTTACCCCATAATCATAAATATTACAGGTACTTCATGATACAGAAGGGCTAAAACGTGCCCAAATGGGCATGTGACACATTACCACATTCATGCCAACAGGATGGCAGTTCCTGTGGGCCTTTTGTCTTGAAAGTAAGTTAAATGGATAATTATGCCATATATGACATTCTTTCCTTAGTGTAACACCAGAGGTAAATATTAATGGATGGTCATCCTGGATGGTAAATGGATGACAATGATAAATATTGAAATGAAAGGTGACTTCCATTGAAAAGCAACACAAGGAGATATTAGTTAGAGTGTTACTGTTGACAATAGAAGTTAAGGGGGACTTTCTTGTAGTTATCATTCTAGTTGTGACATCATTCTTTAGAATTCCCTCACTTCTATTTTATGAAAGAAGGACAGTCTTGCAGCCTTAAAACATCAAGAAAAAATTAAATAGATAACATATAATTCTTAATCACTTTTTTTTTTTAGTTTGCAGAATGTTTCTTAAACAATGAGTCGCTTCACTTTTCCACATCTGGGGAAAGTGTGGCTGCCTTGAGATTTATTATTGCTGCTTCAAATTTCAAATTTCAAATTTCCAATATTCATTAATTCTTTGGTACCCTAACCATTTGACAGTATTGGTAAAAATGTGATTATTAATTTGCTTGTAAAAACTTGTGATGTTTTAAGAACTTGTTTTATAATAACATTGTTTATTCTGCCGCGGCATGATCCTCAACTAGCTAACCTTAAGGACCTTTGCCATCTATGTGGGGACAAAAACAGTGGCAAAAAAGTGACTAACTGGGTAAGTATTCCAAGAAAGTATATTGGCCCTCATTTATCATTCTTGCGTAGAAACGGGCGTATATGTTGGGGTAAGATTATGCTTACACTCCTCTCACCGCCTGATTTATGAAGCTGTGCGTACCTTTGAAATCCAGATGTACGCAATACCTGCCCTTGATAAATGCCGCGGCTGAAAACGATCGTCATTAGAATAACACGCCCCTATATATTCAAGTATCCGCTTCCCACACACCCTCATTTTACGCCATGGACACACGGAAGACGGCAAAGAGGAGACACTTCTCTGGAGATCGAGAATATCACCATCATGAAAAATTATTATTAAATCAAACAACAATATTGTTGATGATAAATTCAAAGTTAATTGTATTTTTTTTCAAAACGCTATAAATCCATCCATTTTTTGTCTAAAAAAAAAAAAAACAAATATAGCTGCAAGCAGCCATTCCGGGGCCAAGCGCAAACGCAGACGACAAGACATGCCAACATGGCTGGAAGTTTCAGACCGACAGCAGCAAGGAGCAATTAAAGACATTTAAAGATGAATTTAGGCAAATGGCTAAAAAATCATATATACAGTAATTTTTAAGATGATTTAATGGATTATCACTTTCGACCAATAGGCGGCGCAGTTACGAAATCGATGTGATGTGGTCAGAGTGAGGTGACAATGACACATACAAAGTTTGGTGTCAAAATATCAAGGCATTGCAGAGATAAAGACTTAATAGTCATTTTGGCAGCATGTCTCAACTTTGCTGCTGCGGTATACGAAAACGGTTTCGTCTATCGTCACGAAATCCATAACTTTTAGTCGGCACGGTATGGAGATGACACGATTCGATTTTGGTGAAAATCGGACGAATGGTCTAGGAGAAGTTCGAAAAAGAAGGTTTTGAAAGTAAATAAAGATGGCGGACAGGAAGTTCGTCCAAACACGTCAAACTTGGTATCTATGTTCTCGGCATGACCCAAGGAATCTATTAAGACCAGTGTCATTACAATAAGCACATTTAAAAAAAAGTTATTAGCATTTTTGGAAATGTAATTTTAACTTTTGACCAACAGGTGGCGCTGTCTTGAAATCTTTTGAGTACCTTCAAGGCAAGGTGCTGGTAACAAATTCTGAGTTTCATAATGTTACAGCAATGTGTTCATTAAGTATAGCATTTCACATCACAAAACTGCATTGAAATCAATGGGATTTTCATGTTTTGTTCTATTATAGCGCCACCAAGAGGCAAAATCCCACAATTTTTTTCATGTGTCCTCAGAGTGAGCCCCTACATATGTGTGTCAATTTTGGTGAAGATATCTCAATTTGCTTCGGAGTTTTAGACATTTATATGAAAAAAAGCATCAAAAATGACTGACACGTGACTTTGATTTGATTTTACTACCCCTTACCATCAATATTTTGGCATTTGGGCTCTCACACATAGTTAACAAGCTATGGTTCCAAACTTCTGACGGTGGTTTCGTCTCGATCGGACTAGCGGTTTCGAAGATATCGGCAAATGTTTTTTAAGCGCTAAATCACAACGCTACACAAACCGTAAGTCGGAACCTAGCATGTTTGGTATCTCTGGACTCGGCTAGGATTCAGGACCTCAACGAGATGACTCCCGTGAAAATAAGTCAACCACAGCCAGAGTTATAAGCATTTGAAAAATACATTTTACCACTAGGTGGCGCTGTTTCGAAACTTCTCAGGCTCCTTCAGGGCATCGTACTGATGACCCATACCGAGTTTCGTAACAATTCGTCCATGCGTTCAAAAAATACAGCATTTTAGCACATAATTCAAAATGGCCGACAGCCAAAATGGCCGATCTGGGAAAATTCGATATCAGTCGACTCGGCATGACGCCCTGAATCTACAGAGACCACTTTTATGATTTTTGGACAAACCGTTCAGAAGTTATGAGCGAAAATAGCCGTTTTTCATATCTCCGGACCAGTAGGTGGCGCTTCGCCGAAACGCAGCATGTAGCCTCAGGTCATGCTTGTGATGACATGTACCAAGTTTGGTCTGAATACGATTAAGCGTTGCGGAGATACAGCCTTACGTCTGTTTTTGCAAGCGCTACGTAAAATTTGTTTGCGTGTTTATCGAAAGTGGTTTGACGAATCGACTTGAATTCCATAACTTTTTGTCGGCACTGCCTGGAGATGATCTGGTGCAATTTTGGTGAGAATCGGACAAACCGTCTAGGACGAGTTCGCAAAAGTAGGTTTTTTGGACAATTCAAAATGGCGGCCATATTTTTATGACGGAAAATGACGTCATAGGGTGCGATCGAATCGTCATGAGCTCAGGAATCAGAGGAAAAAAGAATTTTGTTGATAGGCCTAACGGTTCAAAAGTTATTAGCATAATAAAAGTGAAACTTTGGACAGGTGGTGGCGCTAGAGGCAATGAGTTAGAGACACCAAAATTGGTGCAATTACTGTTGGGACTGTCCTCTATCAGAATGTCAAACCGGAACAACTTTCCCGGACACGGTTCTAGGGGCTGCCATAGACGCCCAGTCGGAAGAAGAAGAAGAAGAAGAAGAAGAAGAAGAATAAATATAGCTGCAAGCAGCCATTCCGGGGCCAAGCGCAAGAAGCGGAAACAGATGCCATCATGGGTGGGATTGGCAGACCAACTGCAGCAAGGAGCAATTAAAGACATTTAAAGATGAATTTAGGCAAATGGTTAAAAAATCATATATACAGTAACTTTTAAGATGATTTAATGGATTATCACTTTCGACCAATAGGTGGCGCAGTTACGAAATCGATGTGATGTGGTCAGAGTGAGGTGACAATGACACATACAAAGTTTGGTGTCAAAATATCAAGACATTGCAGAGATAAAGACTTAATAGTCATTTTGGCAGCATGTCTCAACTTTGCTGCTGCGGTATACGAAAACGGTTTCGTCTATCGTCACGAAATCCATAACTTTTAGTCGGCACGGTATGGAGATGACACGATTCGATTTTGGTGAAAATCGGACGAATGGTCTAGGAGAAGTTCGAAAAAGAAGGTTTTGAAAGTAAATAAAGATGGCGGACAGGAAGTTCGTCCAAATACGTCAAACTTGGTATCTATGTTCTCGGCATGACCCAAGGAATCTATTAAGACCAGTGTCATTACAATAAGCACATTTTAAAAAAAGTTATTAGCATTTTTGGAAATGTAATTTTAACTTTTGACCAACAGGTGGCGCTGTCTTGAAATCTTTTGAGTACCTTCAAGGCAAGGTGCTGGTAACAAATTCTGAGTTTCATAATGTTACAGCAATGTGTTCATTAAGTATAGCATTTCACATCACAAAACTGCATTGAAATCAATGGGATTTTCATGTTTTGTTCTATTATAGCGCCACCAAGAGGCAAAATCTCACAATTTTTTTTCATGTGTCCTTGGAATGAGCCCATACATGTGTGTGCCAAATTTGGTGAAAATATCTCAATTCGCTTCGGAGTTTTAGACATTTATATGAAAAAAAACATAAAAAATGACTGACACGTGACTTTGATTTGATTTTACTACCCCTTACCATCAATATTTTGGCATTTGGGCTCTCACATATAGTTAACAAGCTATGGTTCCAAACTTCTGACGGTGGTTTCGTCTCGATCGGACTAGCGGTTTCGAAGATATCGGCAAATGTTTTTTAAGCGCTAAATCACAACGCTACACAAACCGTAAGTTGAAACCTAGCATGTTTGGTATCTGTGGACTCGGCAAGGATTCAGGACCTCAACGAGATGACTCCCGTGAAAATAAGTCAACCACAGCCAGAGTTATAAGCATTTGAAAAATAAATTTTACCACTAGGTGGCGCTGTTTCGAAACTTCTCAGGCTCCTTCAGGGCATCGTACCGATGACCCATACCGAGTTTCGTAACAATTCGTTCATGCGTTCAAAAAATACAGCATTTTAGCACATAATTCAAAATGGCCGACAGCCAAAATGGCTGATCTGGGAACATTCGATATCAGTCGACTCGGCATGACGCCCTGAATCTACAGAGACCACTTTTATGATTTTTGGATAAACCGTTCAGAAGTTATGAGCGAAAATAGCCGTTTTTCATATCTCCGGACCAGTAGGTGGCGCTGCGCCGAAACGCAGCATGTAGCCTCAGGTCATGCTTGTGATGACATGTACCAAGTTTGGTCTGAATACGATTAAGCGTTGCGGAGATACAGCCTTACGTCTGTTTTCGCAAGCGCTACGTAAAATTTGTTTGCGCGTTTATCAAAAGCGGTTTGACTAATCGACTTGAATTCCATAACATTTTGTCGCCAATGCCTGGAGATGATCTGGTGCGATTTTGGTGAGAATCGGACAAACCGTCTAGGACGAGTTCGCAAAATTAGGTTTTTTGGACAATTCAAAATGGCGGCCATATTTTTATGACGGAAAATTACGTCATAGGGTGCGATCGAATCGTCATGAGCTCAGGAATCAGAGGAAAAAATAATTTTGTTGATAGGCCAAACGGTTCAAAAGTTATTAGCATAATAAAAGTGAAACTTTGGACAGGTGGTGGCGCTAGAGGCAATGAGTTAGAGACACCAAAATTGGTGCAATTGATGTTGGGACTGTCCTCTATCAGAATGTCAAACCAAAACAACTTTCCCGGACACGGTTCTATGGGCTGCCATAGACGCCCAGTCGGAAGAAGAAGAAGAAGAAGAAGAAGAAGAATAATAATAATAATAAGAACCCGAACAGATACAATAGGTGCCTCCGCACCTTCGGTGCTTGGCCCCTAATATAGCTGCAAGCAGCCATTACCGGGGCCAAGCGCAAGAAGCGGAAACAGATGCCATCATGGGTGGGATTGGCAGACCAACTGCAGCAAGGAGCAATTAAAGACATTTTAAGAGAATTTTTGCAAAATGGCTGAAAAATCATATATAAAGTAACTTATAAGATGATTTAATGGTTTATCACTTTCAACAAATAGGTGGCGCAGTTACGAAATCGATTTGATGTGGTCAGAGTGAGGTGACAATGACACATACAAAGTTTGGTGTCAAAATGTCAAGGCATTGCAGAGATAAAGCCTGAATAGTCATTTTGGCAGCATGTCTCAACTTTGATGCTGTGGTATACGAAAAAAAGGGTTCGTCTATCAACACGAAATCCATAACTTTTAATCGGCACGGTATGGAGATGACACGATTCGATTTTGGTGAAAATCGGACGAATGGTCTAGGAGAAGTTCGAAAAAGAAGGTTTTGAAAGTAAATAAAGATGGCGGACAGGAAGTTCGTCCAAATACGTCAAACTTGGTATATATGTTCTCGGCATGACCCAAGGAATCTATTAAGACCAGTGTCATTACAATAAGCACATTTAAAAAAAAGTTATTAGCATTTTTGGAAATGTAATTTTAACTTTTGACCAACAGGTGGCGCTGTCTTGAAATCTTTTGAGTACCTTCAAGGCAAGGTGCTGGTAACAAATTCTGAGTGTCATAATGTTACAGCAATGTGTTCATTAAGTATAGCATTTCACATCACAAAACTGCATTGAAATCAATGGGATTTTCATGTTTTGTTCTATTATAGCGCCACCAAGAGGCAAAATCTCACAATTTTTTTTCATGTGTCCTTGGAATGAGCCCATACATGTGTGTGCCAAATTTGGTGAAAATATCTCAATTCGCTTCGGAGTTTTAGACATTTATATGAAAAAAAGCATCAAAAATGACTGACACGTGACTTTGATTTGATTTTACTACCCCTTACCATCAATATTTTGGCATTTGGGCTCTCACATATAGTTAACAAGCTATGGTTCCAAACTTCTGACGGTGGTTTCGTCTCGATCGGACTAGCGGTTTCGAAGATATCGGCAAATGTTTTTTAAGCGCTAAATCACAACGCTACACAAACCGTAAGTTGAAACCTAGCATGTTTGGTATCTGTGGACTCGGCAAGGATTCAGGACCTCAACGAGATGACTCCCGTGAAAATAAGTCAACCACAGCCAGAGTTATAAGCATTTGAAAAATAAATTTTACCACTAGGTGGCGCTGTTTCGAAACTTCTCAGGCTCCTTCAGGGCATCGTACCGATGACCCATACCGAGTTTCGTAACAATTCGTTCATGCGTTCAAAAAATACAGCATTTTAGCACATAATTCAAAATGGCCGACAGCCAAAATGGCCGATCTGGGAAAATTCGATATCAGTCGACTCGGCATGACGCCCTGAATCTACAGAGACCACTCTTATGATTTTTGGACAAACCGTTCAGAAGTTATGAGCAAAAATAGCCGTTTTTCATATCTCCGGACCAGTAGGTGGCGCTGCGCCGAAACGCAGCATGTAGCCTCAGGTCATGCTTGTGATGACATGTACCAAGTTTGGTCTGAATACGATTAAGCGTTGCGGAGATACAGCCTTACGTCTGTTTTCGCAAGCGCTACGTAAAATTTGTTTGCGCGTTTATCGAAAGCGGTTTGACGAATCGACTTGAATTCCATAACTTTTTGTCGGCACTGCCTGGAGATGATCTGGTGCAATTTTGGTGAGAATCGGACAAACCGTCTAGGACGAGTTCGCAAAAGTAGGTTTTTTGGACAATTCAAAATGGCGGCCATATTTTTATGACGGAAAATGACGTCATAGGGTGCGATCGAATCGTCATGAGCTCAGGAATCAGAGGAAAAAAGAATTTTGTTGATAGGCCTAACGGTTCAAAAGTTATTAGCATAATAAAAGTGAAACTTTGGACAGGTGGTGGCGCTAGAGGCAATGAGTTAGAGACACCAAAATTGGTGCAATTACTGTTGGGACTGTCCTCTATCAGAATGTCAAACCGGAACAACTTTCCCGGACACGGTTCTAGGGGCTGCCATAGACGCCCAGTCGGAAGAAGAAGAAGAAGAAGAAGAAGAAGAATAATAATAAATATAGCTGCAAGCAGCCATTCCGGGGCCAAGCGCAAACGCAGACGACAAGACATGCCAACATGGCTGGAAGTTTCAGACCGACAGCAGCAAGGAGCAATTAAAGACATTTAAAGATGAATTTAGGCAAATGGCTAAAAAATCATATATACAGTAACTTTTAAGATGATTTAATGGATTATCACTTTCGACCAATAGGTGGCGCAGTTACGAAATCGATGTGATGTGGTCAGAGTGAGGTGACAATGACACATACAAAGTTTGGTGTCAAAATATCAAGGCATTGCAGAGATAAAGACTAAATAGTCATTTTGGCAGCATGTCTCAACTTTGCTGCTGCGGTATACGAAAACGGTTTCGTCTATCGTCACGAAATCCATAACTTTTAGTCGGCATGGTATGGAGATGACACGATTCGATTTTGGTGAAAATCGGACGAATGGTCTAGGAGAAGTTCGAAAAAGAAGGTTTTGAAAGTAAATAAAGATGGCTGACAGGAAGTTCGTCCAAATACGTCAAACTTGGTATCTATGTTCTCGGCATGACCCAAGGAATCTATTAAGACCAGTGTCATTACAATAAGCACATTTAAAAAAAAGTTATTAGCATTTTTGGAAATGTAATTTTAACTTTTGACCAACAGGTGGCGCTGTCTTGAAATCTTTTGAGTACCTTCAAGGCAAGGTGCTGGTAACAAATTATGAGTTTCATAATGTTACATCAATGTGTTCATTAAGTATAGCATTTCACATCACAAAACTGCATTGAAATCAATGGGATTTTCATGTTTTGTTCTATTATAGCGCCACCAAGAGGCAAAATCCCACAATTTTTTTCTTGTGTCCTTGGAATGAGGCCATACATGTGTGTGCCAAATTTGGTGAAAATATCTCAATTCGCTTCGGAGTTTTAGACATTTATATGAAAAAAAGCATCAAAAATGACTGACACGTGACTTTGATTTGATTTTACTACCCCTTACCATCAATATTTTGGCATTTGGGCTCTCACATTTAGTTAACAAGCTATGGTTGCAAACTTCTGACGGTGGTTTCGTCTCGATCGGACTAGCGGTTTCCAAGATATCGGCAAATGTTTTTTAAGCGCTAAATCACAACGCTACACAAACCGTAAGTCGAAACCTAGCATGTTTGGTATTTGTGGACTCGGCAAGGATTCAGGACCTCAACGAGATGACTCCCGTGAAAATAAGTCAACCACAGCCAGAGTTATAAGCATTTGAAAAATAAATTTTACCACTAGGTGGCGCTGTTTCGAAACTTCTCAGGCTCCTTCAGGGCATCGTACCGATGACCTATACCGAGGTTCGTAACAATTCGTTCATGCGTTCAAAAAATACAGCATTTTAGCACATAATTCAAAATGGCCGACAGCCAAAATGGCCGATCTGGGAAAATTCGATATCAGTCGACTCGGCATGACGCCCTGAATCTACAGAGACCACTTTTATGATTTTTGGACAAACCGTTCAGAAGTTATGAGCGAAAATAGCCGTTTTTCATATCTCCGGACCAGTAGGTGGCGCTGCGCCGAAACGCAGCATGTAGCCTCAGGTCATGCTTGTGATGACATGTACCAAGTTTGGTCTGAATACGATTAAGCGTTGCGGAGATACAGCCTTACGTCTGTTTTTGCAAGCGCTACGTAAAATTTGTTTGCGCGTTTATCGAAAGCGGTTTGACAAATCGACTTGAATTCCATAACTTTTTGTCAGCACTGCCTGGAGATGATCTGGTGCGATTTTGGTGAGAATCGGACAAACCGTCTAGGACGAGTTCGCAAAAGTAGGTTTTTTGGACAATTCAAAATGGCGGCCATATTTTTGTGACGGAAAATGACGTCATAGGGTGCGATCGAATCGTCATGAGCTCAGGAATCAGAGGAAAAAAGAATTTTGTTGATAGGCCAAACGGTTCAAAAGTTATTAGCATAATAAAAGTGAAACTTTGGACAGGTGGTGGCGCTAGAGGCAATGAGTTAGAGACACCAAAATTGGTGCAATTACTGTTGGGACTGTCCTCTATCAGAATGTCAAACCGGAACAACTTTCCCGGACACGGTTCTAGGGGCTGCCATAGACGCCCAGTCGGAAGAAGAAGAAGAATAATAATAAATATAGCTGCAAGCAGCCATTCCGGGGCCAAGCGCAAACGCAGACGACAAGACATGCCAACATGGCTGGAAGTTTCAGACCGACAGCAGCAAGGAGCAATTAAAGACATTTAAAGATGAATTTAGGCAAATGGCTAAAAAAGCATATATACAGTAACTTTTAAGATGATTTAATGGATTATGACTTTCGACCAATAGGTGGCGCAGTTACGAAATCGATGTGATGTGGTCAGAGTGAGGTGACAATGACACATACAAAGTTTGGTGTCAAAATATCAAGGCATTGCAGAGATAAAGACTTAATAGTCATTTTGGCAGCATGTCTCAACTTTGCTGCTGCGGTATACGAAAACGGTTTCGTCTATCGTCACGAAATCCATAACTTTTAGTCGGCACGGAATGGAGATGACACGATTCGATTTTGGTGAAAATCGGACGAATGGTCTAGGAGAAGTTCGAAAAAGAAGGTTTTGAAAGTAAATAAAGATGGCGGACAGGAAGTTCGTCCAAATACGTCAAACTTGGTATCTATGTTCTCGGCATGACCCAAGGAATCTATTAAGACCAGTGTCAATACAATAAGCACATTTAAAAAAAAGTTATTAGCATTTTTGGAAATGTAATTTTAACTTTTGACCAACAGGTGGCGCTGTCTTGAAATCTTTTGAGTACCTTCAAGCAAAGGTGCTGGTAACAAATTCTGAGTTTCATAATGTTACAGCAATGTGTTCATTAAGTATAGCATTTCACATCACAAAACTGCATTGAAATCAATGGGATTTTCATGTTTTGTTCTATTATAGCGCCACCAAGAGGCAAAATCCCACAATTTTTTTCTTGTGTCCTTGGAATGAGCCCATACATGTGTGTGCCAAATTTGGTGAAAATATCTCAATTCGCTTAGGAGTTTTAGACATTTATATGAAAAAAAGCATCAAAAATGACTGACACGTGACTTTGATTTGATTTTAATACCCCTTACCATCAATATTTTGGCATTTGGGCTCTCACATATAGTTAACAAGCTATGGTTCCAAACTTCTGACGGTGGTTTCGTCTCGATCGGACTAGCGGTTTCGAAGATATCGGCAAATGTTTTTTAAGCGCTAAATCACAACGCTACACAAACCGTAAGTTGAAACCTAGCATGTTTGGTATCTGTGGACTCGGCAAGGATTCAGGACCTCAACGAGATGACTCCCGTGAAAATAAGTCAACCACAGCCAGAGTTATAAGCATTTGAAAAATAAATTTTACCACTAGGTGGCGCTGTTTCGAAACTTCTCAGGCTCCTTCAGGGCATCGTACCGATGACCCATACCGAGTTTCGTAACAATTCGTTCATGCGTTCAAAAAATACAGCATTTTAGCACATAATTCAAAATGGCCGACAGCCAAAATGGCCGATCTGGGAAAATTCGATATCAGTCGACTCGGCATGACGCCCTGAATCTACAGAGACCACTTTTATGATTTTTGGACAAACCGTTCAGAAGTTATGAGCGAAAATAGCCGTTTTTCATATCTCCGGACCAGTAGGTGGCGCTGCGCCGAAACGCAGCATGTAGCCTCAGGTCATGCTTGTGATGACATGTACCAAGTTTGGTCTGAATACGATTAAGCGTTGCGGAGATACAGCCTTACGTCTGTTTTCGCAAGCGCTACGTAAAATTTGTTTGCGCGTTTATCGAAAGCGGTTTGACGAATCGACTTGAATTCCATAACTTTTTGTCGCCAATGCCTGGAGATGATCTGGTGCGATTTTGGTGAGAATCGGACAAACCGTCTAGGACGAGTTCGCAAAAGTAGGTTTTTTGGACAATTCAAAATGGCGGCCATATTTTTATGACGGAAAATGACGTCATAGGGTGCGATCGAATCGTCATGAGCTCAGGAATCAGAGGAAAAAATAATTTTGTTGATAGGCCAAACGGTTCAAAAGTTATTAGCATAATAAAAGTGAAACTTTGGACAGGTGGTGGCGCTAGAGGCAATGAGTTAGAGACACCAAAATGGGTGCAATTGATGTTGGGACTGTCCTCTATCAGAATGTCAAACCAAAACAACTTTCCCGGACACGGTTCTAGGGGCTGCCATAGACGCCCAGTCGGAAGAAGAAGAAGAATAATAATAATAATAATAAGAACCGGAACAGATACAATAGGTGCCTCCGCACCTTCGGTGCTTGGCCCCTAATAATAATAAGAACCGGAACAGATACAATAGGTGCCTCCGCACCTTCGGTGCTTGGCCCCTAATAATAAGAACCGGAACAGATACAATAGGTGCCTCCGCACCTTCGGTGCTTGGCCCCTAATAATAAGAACCGGAACAGATACAATAGGTGCCTCCGCACCTTCGGTGCTTGGCCCCTAATAAGAACCGGAACAGATACAATAGGTGCCTCCGCACCTTCGGTGCTTGGCCCCTAATAATAAGAACCGGAACAGATACAATAGGTGCCTCCGCACCTTCGGTGCTTGGCCCCTAACAAGAGAACATGCAACATATAATCAGGGACTCATACTATAAATGAATATAAATTAGATAAGTGCAACTGCATCAAATAAATAAAAGCCAAACAAAATAAATAGTAAAATAAATTAATTAGTAAAAATAAAATAAATATTTCCAATGTCACGTTCCAATATTGTCCACCACATAAAACAAATAATTTAAAAATAACACACAAATACAGTCCTTAAATACAACAATGTTAAAAATACATTCAAATCATTTAGTAACACATTTAGGCTAATAGTAATTCGTGCCGAACTTGAAAAAAGTAATGATAACAATATTCAGGCCTACTATTAGGCTATGTGTTGTAGCCATTAACTAAGTGCATTTAGTTTCATATTTGTTAAAAAATAATAATGTTATTTTTTCCCCATCTATGTTGATTATGAAAAGTGAACATAGGCTAAGATAGGATGCACAATATATCGGGATTCGGGAGACATGCTCAGACATGATTTTGGCCACTTAATTAAGTTTAGTTTTGTAGAAAGCCTTTCTTTAAAGTGAATTTCGTTTTGTATAAATTGTATCTCAATTTTAATATTTTTTTCATCAACCAATTGCCTGGATTTAATAAATAAGAAGCAAATAGCTGACAATATAATCATGAGTCATGGCATGGAGGCGCGGACGCGGTCCCTTGCATTGCACGTGAACTGGGGCGCATCTCATCACAAATTAACCGAAACTCAGTATATGCCTCACAGACATGAGAAATATATCTATAAAGAAAGCTTGAAATGTCTTTAAACGAAACAATTATAAACGAAAATAAATAGGCTAATCTCTCTATAGGCGCGTTCACTACGGAGATGGTGATCATCAATTTCATCTTTGCAGACACAACACTAGTTTATTTGTGGTGTTAGGAATTGTTTTTCTGCGCATTTCCGCACTAACTCAAAACGTGCGTACATGTACACCACCTCCTGGGCTGGCGTAGGATTTGAGCGTGCCGTGCGCCAACGTCCATATTGATAAATATCAAAGTCACCGTGGTTTAGGGTGTACGCCAGGGGTACGCTGGAAATTTGGTCTACGCACTTTTGATAAATGAGGGCCATTGTCTTTTATCAAACCTTTATTGAATTTGCCATATGAACTGAAGGTGATATAATAATGTTCATGTAGGTATTGTTTGATATGGATTACAGAAATACCTATGCTTGACTTCCAAATTTGTTTGTCAACATGTTTAGATTGGCTGTGATGTGTGCCCACGTTGGTTTCACTGTAAATGTGTTCAACGTTCAAGGAAAAAAAAAACTACATCTGACCAGTTTGTCAACCTTGAAGAGTACACTCAATGATTTATTGTGACCATTCAGTTTATTTAATCAGGGCCGGCCCTGGCCAATTTGCTGCCCTAGGCAAGATTTTACCTGGTGCCCCATGCATAACAGCCCATTTCACCCTGTCATTGTGTTCATGATTATTTATCTTATATATATATATATATATATATATATATATATATATACACACACACACACACACACATTACAGCCTAAACACAAATAGCAAGAGCATTAAACCTAGCATCCAAGTCAAGTACCATTTATTTTTATAGCGCTTTTTACAATATAGATTATTTCAAGGCAGATTTACAGCTTTACAGTTTTGTTGCGTTTATAATTTTGTTCAGTACATATAGCCGCTCTGGATAAAACAGTGATGTCATCGTCCAAATGTCATTCATGCACAAACTATTCATTGAGCGCTAGCAAAAGTGTTTGTTTTGCAGTTGGTGGCAGCAATCTTCCACTAAACTATGGCACGTTTCATGTTTTCACCATGAATGAAACTGCGAAATGTCTTCTTTAATGTTAATTTCACATAAAACGTTGCTACTTTTAATAAACCTGTAGCCTATACAAATATCATTAATAATTTTGGCAAATAAATTTAAAAAATGAAATATCCCCCTCAAAACTGCACAACTGTAGAGTAAAACATTAAAGCTCCAGTAGGTAGCTTTTGTAAACAAATATTTGTTAAAACTCTCATTATGTCCTGAAAGTAGAATATGAGACAGATAATCTGTGAAAAAAATCAAGCTCCTCTGGCTCCTCCCTGTGGTCCTACTGCCATTTGCAGAAATACACCGCTCCCGGTCAGAAACAACCAATCAGAGCCAGGAGGAATGTCTTAGCAGTGTCAATCACGCTCGTGTACGCGCTGATCACCCCTCTCTTGCACAGCGCGAGCGCGTACCGTCGTTCGTGACTCTCCTGTTCAAACTCGTTCATCCAAATGAACGAATCTTTTTTCGAGTCATTTCGTTCATTCAACGAACGAAATGACTCGAAAAAAGATTTGTTCATTTTGAACAAGTCTTTTTCGGAGTCATTTCGTTCATTCAACGAACAGGATTCGTTCGAACAGGATTACGAACGTGCATCACAGAACAGAGCAAGGCAAGCATTTGTGCTTATAAAACTTAAAGTTTTTTATTTATTTTTGAAATGACCGATCGTTTCACTAGATAAGACCCTTATTCATCGTCTGGTATCGTTTAAAACCCTTTGAAGCTGCGCTGAAACTGTCATTTGGTCCTCGAAACGTTTGTGTCCTATTGAAGTCCATTATATGGAGAAAAAGCCTGAAATGTTTTCATCAAAAAACTTAATTTCTTTTCGACTGAAGAAAGAAAGACATGGACATCTTGGATGACATGGGGGTGAGTAAATTATCAGCAAAAGTTTTTTTTTTAAGTGAACTAATCCTTTAACGTTATCTTAGTAGCTATAACTTATAGAAAGAGTGCAACCTTATAAAGTTACATGTATTGCAAAATACATAATGATTTGAGGACCAAGTTTGTAGTCAAAGTATGGGCAGGCCATAGTCAATGTAAAGCATATTGTTGATGTTTCGTCCCTATTAGTGAATGTTCCATAACTGTTTATAATCCGCCGTCATCGGTGGTCCTGCTTACTAGGCTGCGCGTTTACGGCGGGCTCCGCTGTGGGGGAGGAGCTGTGAGGGAGGAGCTGTGGAGGGAGGAGCTGTGAGGGAGGAGCTGTGGAGGGAGGAGCTGTGGGGGAGGAGCTGTGGGGGAGGAGCTGTGGAGGGAGGGCTGTAGCGCAGCAGAGAGCAAGGGGGTTGGACCTGTAAGTTGTGCTTGTTCAAATTTTCAGGCTAAGTCAACATTTTCTCAAAACTCCCTACTGCAGCTTTAATTAATAAAAGTGATAGTGAATGCATCTAAAAAAACTGACGTGATTGTTACAAATCACACTGTCTGAGGCCTCTGGAGAACAATTGTTAGCTTAAAGTTTAAGGTAAAAATAACTGCCATTAAATTATATATCTTACTACTATGCAATTAGATAAACTGTTCATTCATTACATTACCTCTGTCTTTATCCCCTTTTATCCTCTTCTCTTCCGTTTGGCACTGTATCTATTGCAGACTATAATGCCAATCTAAACATGTCATGTAAATTTGGCCATCCGTCACAATCAGGTAACTTTCACCATGTCTAAACCTGGCGCGAGCTGCCAGGCCCGTTTCTACGGGATGCTTGAGTGTGTTAAGTGCCCTCAAACGAAAGAAATGCTGTCTACATTGGATGCAGCGAGGGGCGACGCTACACAACAAATTAACAAAAGTAAACTGATTGCGCGCTCTGTTTCTGACGCACTTCAAGCACTCGCTGGGCGGGGGAAGATTGATGTGCCGGACCGGAGTCGGGGACTTGGTTAAGTTTTTGTGGAGTTTTTTACTTTATTTTGTAGTATTTTGAATTAATGTTTTTAAAATAGTATTAGTAAAAAAAAAAATCTAAAAAAAAATTCACTCGTTCACTCATTTTGGCACCCCTATTGACTGGCGCCTCTAGCATTTGCCTAGTCCGCCTATGCCACGGGCCGGCCCTGTATTTAATGTAAGGTTTAAGTTAATTTTTCTTTTTTTTTCCTGAAATCTACATTGTACATTTCTTAACCTATACAATTTGTTTGCCAGGTGATTTAAAGATCTTTATTGTAAGTAATCTCATCCTAAAGACTACCTGCAAAAAAGCACAAGTGTTCAGATTCATTCATAAGTATTTTACATAAGGGAGTATGATGTTGGCAGCACTGTTGTTATAAAGAAAATGTGCAGGCAGTAAAGTCAAATGACAAATTTTTCTACATCCCTTTAGTAATGATGTTCATGTTTAGGTGTAGGCTACCCTTACGAAACTAAACCATTGTTTTACTACAAAAAACACTGTAGTGTTTCAAAAACACTGTTTTAATACTGTAGTAAAAACACAATACAAGCGAAAAGTCACAGCTAGACAGTCCAAGTTATAAATCATAAGAGTTTGGTCAAATACATGATCAAAGACAAATAACTAATAAATATATGATCAAAGATCAACACACAAATATTGCTATCATGTAAAATTTCTTACGTCGTCTGATGTGTGTGTGTGTTTTCGCAACTGGCGGTACGAATTGACGTCATGCGCGTGCTCGCGAGGGCAGTCAGATTCTGGCAGGGAGTCGGAATTCGGCACAACACGTGTTCGGCCGGGTCTGAGTCTTTCGTTCTTCCTGTCAGTCCAATAGAGGCTATGCTGTTAGTACCGGAAAGAGAAATGATTAGTTCATTTTTTTCGAGTCTTCGAGTTTGAGTCCTTTGTTCTTTTGTCACGTCACGTGACTTGTCACCGTATTGAATAGCCTACTTATTCACAACCTTTTTACAAACACGCACGTAGTAATGTATAATAGTTAATTAATGTATGATATAATAAAACACACCATGATGCACAAGAAACATTCAGAAAAGAGACAGATAGGGACAATAGGCTAAGATGGAACTTTTATTTGTCAGATAATGTTTATTGCACATATTTTGTATTTTAATTCCTAAATATAAAACAATATACATTCAGACGCAGTCAATAATACGAATCTAATGTTGTATTTGATGCGAGATACCAGCGGTCACGTGAAAAGAGAATGAAGATTTAAAACCCGAACTCGAGACTCGAAGAAAATGAACTAATCATTTTTCTTTCCAGTACTGACAGCATAGCCTGTATGGACTGACAGGAAGAACGAAAGACTCGAACCCATCCGAAGCGAACCCGAACTCGAGACTCGAAAGATGAACTAATCATTTCTCTTTCCGGTACTGACAGCAGCCTCTATGGACTGACAGGAAAAACGAAAGACTCGGACCCGGCCGAACCCGAACTCGAGACTCGAAAGATGAACTAATCATTTCTCTTTCCGGTAGGCTACTGACAGCATAGACTCTATGGACTGACAGGAAGAACGAAAGACTCGGACCTGGCCGAACTCGAACTCGAGACTCGAAAGATGAACTAATCATTTCTCTTTCCGGTAGGCTACTGACAGCATAGCCTCTATGGACTGACAGGAAGAACGAAAGACTCGGACCTGGCCGAACCCGAACTCGAGACTCGAGAGATGAACTAATCATTTCTCTTTCCGGCCCTGCTGTATCACACACGGCACGGTCGGCCCAGCAGACAGATCAGAGTCAGACACTGGCGAGTCGACAACTAACGTCTCGAGACACGAGAGGAGAACTAACGTGATAAACAGGGGCGTCACTACACTGTTAACTGTCGCTGTAGATGTAGCAGCACAGTACTGTAAAAACCTACAGTACAATACTGCATTTCTATAGTACAGTAAAATACTGTAATTTGCCTTGCATTCTGGGCAATTTTGTTTGAGCGGGAACATTTTACAGTAGGCTACATTTTAGTGTTGCTGTAAGTGTAACCTAGGTGTAACCTGGCTGTAATATGCCAGGCAAAAATACAGGGTTGCTGTAAACAGAGAGCGCGCGCGCCGCCTGACTGACGTCAGAGCACAACTGCGGCAGGTCACTCACTGGATGGATATCTTACTCTGTGGATATCTGGAAATTTGGTAAGTTAATTTTTACTTTTATAATAAGGTTTTAGGATTTTACGCTATAGTGTACATGGCTTTTAATGTGAAATGACAGTGGAAGTTTAGCCAGCGACGGTTGCAAAAACACAATCAATCTGCTCTTTTACCCCGCTGCTTGTTCTGACATTTTCAAATCTAACTCTGGGAATTAACATTACCTTACGGTTTATTTCGACCAAAACAGACTTGATGATTGTTGTAAGGGTGGAAAGACAAATCGAAGGGGTCTTTTGTGAGTTTTATTTAGTTTCTATTGAGTTTTAATTAAATGTGTTTTACGATGGTCTGCGAGATAACATTGCTGCATTTGACATAGCCTATACGGAGGACATACAAACAAGGTTTGAAGGATCTTATAATAACAAAAAATATCTAACTGTTATCTCTGTAGGGATGCTTTCCATAACATCCGAGCCTGTCAGTGGTAAAAACAAGCACTTATAATAGACATAACGTTATTTTGCTCAATCTGCGTTGCAGTCCGTTTCCCGGATGACGAACTTGATGATTTTAGGATTTTACGAACATGATCAATACTGGACCAAATTGAATAAGTCGTTTAGACACAAAAACGCGTGAAAATAAGGCTTAAAAATACTGCACTTTCCTTTGCAACGCAAAATGGGCGATTTGGGCTTAGAGAGATTGGCTATTGGTACCAGTTTAGCCTTTTACTTCATTTCTATTTAGGCGGGAGGCACAGTTATAATGATTATTATAATAGGGCCTAATTAAAAATATGAATAAAGGTGTAAATTGTTGAAAAAGTTTATCAGAGTTAATGATCTGTTAGGCGACAAAGACAAGTAAAATGCATGCCAAAAGTGCAAGTTAGAATATATAGAGAGGTCAAGTGAAGCTTATTTTTTATTAACCTACCTTAGATGTATTGTAAGCAGATTTATGAGATATATGTCCTCAACAAACAACACAGCAGGTAACTGAATAATATTTATTTTGATTTCTTACAGCTCTACAGTGTGGGGCAATTTTATTTGCAGCCTGGAAAGGAGTTTTCTGTAAGTATTAGCCATGTTATTACAATGTTTTAAACTTAAAGTTTTAAAATCTAAAGGTTAATTTTTTTTATTATTATTGAATTGTCTGTTTTTGTTATTTCTACAGATTTTTCTTTTACAATTTCTCTCTTCAACTGTCTGTCTGCTCATCTTTGGTGCTGTGGCTAACAGGCTTTGTCATATGTGTTTTTGTGTGTCATGTCTTTTTCAGTTTTGGTCATCAGTCCAATTTTCGCCAGGTTCCAGTACCACCTCAAAGTCCCAGCTAACCCTTGCACTTTTCAGATTTTTCAAACTTTTAAGTCACATATGTATCGACACCATGGCAAGGCAAGACTAATTTATTTGTCTAAACCAATCCTGAAGTTCACACAAAAATGAAATTTGTCAACACAACTCACCCTCATGTTGTTCCAAACCTGTATGAGTTTCTTTCTTCTGCTGAACACAAAAAAAGATATTTTGAAGAATGTTGGTATCAAACAGTTGATAGTAGTCGTTGACTTCCATAGTATTTTTTTTCCTACTATGGAAGTCAATAGCTATTTTCAACTGTTTGATAACCTATTTTCTTTAAAATATCTTCTTTAAAGGATTAGTTCACCTCAAAACGAAAATTTCCTAATAATTTACTCACCCCAATGCCATCCAAGATATCCATGTCTTTCTTTCCTCAGTGGAAGAGAAATTAAGTTTTTTGAGGAAAACATTTCTGGATTTTTCTTCAAATTATGGACTTCAATGACAACCAAAGGTCTTCAAAAAAATTTATTTGCCTGTAAAAAACAATGAGAAGAACAACATCCAACCTTTGTTAGAGTGCTTGAGTGATCTCAAAATTTGGTTAGATCAGAATTTTCTATGTCTTAATGAAAAAAAAAAAACGATATTGTTGTGTTTGGTCGTGCGGGAGATTTATGTGAATGTGCAGATGCTCTTGGTACTCTATGTTCCCATATTCGACCTTTTACCAGGAATCTGGGTGTAATTTTTGACAGTGCTTTTAAATTTGAAAGACAAATTAGTTTAGTTGTTAAAACTAGCTTCTTCCATTTGAGACTTCTGGCGAAGGTCAAGCCATACATGCTACGTAAAGACTTTGAAAGAGTCATACATGCTTTTATTACGTCGCGATTAGACTACTGTAACTCTTTGTATGCCGGATTGGAGCAATCATCACTTCGACGGCTACAGTTAGTGCAGAACGCAGCAGCTCGACTTTTAACCGGGACCAAAAAATGTGAACATATTACACCCGTATTGGCCTCATTACATTGGCTTCCTGTTTGTTTTAGAATTAAATTTAAAATTGCATGAATTGTTTTTAAAAATCTAAGTGGGTTGTCGCCTTCATATTTAATGGAGCTTTTACATGTCCACACACCTGTCAAAGTACTGAGATCTTCCGACCAGATGCTTCTCGATGTGCCTAGATCTAGGCAAAAAAACAGAGGTGACAGAGCGTTTGCAGTGGCTGCTCCTAATATTTGGAATAGTCTGCCAATTTATGTAAGAAAAGCGCAGACTATTGAAATATTCAAGTCCTTGCTTAAGACGCATTATTATACTTTGGCTTTCAATCCTAGCTGAGCTCTGATATCTTGACCTGTGGGTTATTTCTGTTTGTACTTTGTGTGATATTGTTTGTTTAATAATTTGTTTTTGTTTCTTTGTTGGATCTTGTGAAGCACTTTGGTCAATTATGATTGTTTTTAAATGTGCTATATAAATAAAATTGAACTGAACTGAACTGAAAGCTCTTTGAAGTGCTTGAAACAGCTGTGCACGATCGCAGCTGAGGAGGGGGGTCTTATCTCGCGAAACAATAGGTAATTTTCAAGAAAAGAAAAAAATATATATACTTTTTAACTACAATTGTTCGGATTGAGCTGATCTGCAACACGCCGGGAACTACGTCATCACGTTGAAAGGTCACTGTTGATGTCACGGACAATTGATGCTCAATCCGAACAATTGTAGTTAAAAAGTATGTATATATATATATATTTTTTTTTTTTTAAATAACCTATCGTTTCGCTAGATAAGCCCCTCCTCCTTAGCTGCGATCGTGCACAGCTGTTTCAAGCACTTCAAATACCTTTGAAACTGCATTGATTTGGACTTCAAAACGCTGCTTGTCATTGAAGTCCATTATTCAAAGAAAAATCCAGAAATGTTTTCCTCCAAAACGTATTTTCTCTTCCACTGAGGAAAGAAAGACATAGATATTTTGGATGGCATTGGGGTGAGTAAATTATTAGGAAATTTTTATTTTGAGGTGAACTAATCCTTGAACTATCCCTTTAAAAGCTGTTTATACCTGTAAACTGCTGGTGTACTGGACATGCAATGTTCTTAAATGGTTTTAATAGGGTAATTTATGAATAATTGTTTTTTTTGACAAGAACATTGTTTGGATTGTCTTTTGATCTGCAGTTATAATAAAAAAAGACAGGGCTTTATAATCAAAGAGGTCCTAAATTTGAGGTTGGTAGGGGAATCAACAATTTTTTTTCTCTGATATGTGCATTTCAAGTCGTTTTTAAGACCAAAAAAGGATAAGAAAAAGCTTTAAAACCATGTCAGTGGGCAGTAGATTATTTGTCAATACCTGCTCTCTACTCATCTCCATCACTCTTTCTTTTTTTCTCAGTCTCTTCATCCCTTTCTCTTTCCATCCTAAAGCTGAGCTTTTTTAATTTACTAAAGGCTACAATTTGTATATATTCTTAATATGTACACATTCATTATTAATTTTGTACCTAACATGATGAAAACGGCTTTGTTAATGTTTCTTGTCCCCTCACAATGACAGTGAACTAATTATTACATTAGCCTACATGTCACGTTACATAGGTCTATTTTCAGTTCAAAATGGCGAAATTAGACAAAACTATATTAGTTTGCCTGATTTTTTTTTAAATGTCACATATGAAATGTTAAGTTTAGCTACTTATCTCGCACTTGACCGTACGCCTCGACTCGCACTGTTAAAATTCGCGCTCAGCATCGTCTGTGAACATAAAGGCCGCCTACTTTGATTTGATTGGTCATCTCAAATATTCTGACATTGACGATCAGTGACAGACCAATGAGGATCAGATGAACACACACACACACACACACCCTGTCCTCTGTTTCTGACGTGCTCTCTGCTCAGTGCCGCTGCGGATTGAAGATGAAGAACGCCCTGAATCTGATTATAATAAGACTGAAGCGTACACGAATTTGTGTAGCCTACATTAATCACAAATTTTTAGGGGGGCTAGGCAGAAGTTTAGGGCCTAAAAAGGGCCCAGCGACGCCCCTGCTGATAAATATGAAGTTGCAAAGGAAAGAACGTCTTGGATCAGGAGGTGAGGTGGTGAACTAACAGCTAGCCTGAACTTGACCCAACAACTAATCAATTAATAAAACATTTCGGTTTCTTATAATTTGGCTTTGGCTGCATTACCCTATAGTTTATTTTTATTCTTTTTACAAATGTAACCAACATTTTCGTAAGTAGGCTACTAGATGTGTTGGGATATTTAACATGCCATTTTAATTAGCCTATATTATGCTGAAATGAACGAAATGACTCGAAAAAAGATTCGTTCATTTTGCTGAACGAGACTCAAAGATCCGAGTCAGTAAAATGATCCGAACTTCCCACTCCTAAATCAGACACTGGATGACATAAGGCCACATCAGACGTATTAATTCGAACCCTAATTCATGTAACATTTCTGTTCTTAAATGTGAACAACAACAAAAAAGATTCATTTAAAATCTTTGTGATTTTTAGATTTACACATTCAGATAATACGTTTTTTCTTCTTCTTTCGCTTTCGGTTCCTTTTTCACCTACTTACTATACACGAGTCTCAGTTAGGGTAATACTGCAGGTTTCATCAGAAGAAGAGCTATGGCCTCCACCGTCGCGTTTCTTCTGCTCGTGTCTGCGGGTTTATTCACAGTCGGTAAGTTAGACGGGGTGTTACAAAATTCTAAAGAAACACTTTAAACTTGTTTTTGGGCGGTTTACAGACAATAAATAGATACATTCTGATACTTTAGAAGTTATCGGTTGTTTGTTTTGTATAAAATGTGTCATTTCCCCTGTTCTTTAAGGTTTTGGGGATGACTGTAGAAGCTACACCACCAGAAGAAACGAGTTCAAGTCCTTTAAAAAATGCGATTATGGGCAGCACTGCTGTGGGACCTGCAATGACAGATACTGCTGCTCCAGTGCTTCTTCGAAGATAACCGATCAAACCTTGTGCAAGTTGTAAGACATTTTAAATCGATTCTGTCTTAATTCAAATGCCTTTTAGACCCCAAATTCCTTTTCCACAAAAGGAGAACAAATTTGAAGTCTTTAAAATTAGAACTACAAACACGAGTGAAAAGTGTTTTAAAAAACTACAGACATGGAGGACGCGCAAGTCTGGCGTTTATGTAGAGAGGTTTAGATAAAGGGGTTTGAGTGATTAATTATCAGTATCTAGCCTGACGACATTATATTGCATCTGCAGCAGCATTGTGAACTTTTGTTAAGATACGTTAAGTCATTACACCTTTTAAATGCATCATAATATTCAAATTGCAAACACATGAGGAGAGTCTCCGCATGAAAGACACACGATTGGCAGATGCACGTGCTCTCTGAAACGGTAGGAAATCAAATTAGATTGAATGGAGGATTTTAACTGAGACAAGATGATTGACAGGGCAGTTTACGGTGACAGGATGCACGCAACAGATCTGGCCATTAAAGATGACGATATTATGTCCCAAAGTTTTCCTACTCTTTTGCTACACACTCAAAAGTATGTAGGCTACTTTTGGGGAGGGCTTGCGCTTCAAGAGGCACACGCAAGGTCTCTCGCTCTCTCACAGTTCTCCGCACAACCATGACGGTAGACGTAGGATCCACTTGTAGATCAATGAGTACAGAATCCCTATGATTACAATGACCGTCATTTGAAGTGTCTCAAAATTCAGAAATTATCGTACATTATGGGATTTTTATCATTATTTATCTACATCGTAAAGAGGTCAAAATGATTGTACAAATACGATAATTATCGTACGTCTGGCAACACTGACTGAAAGACAAATGAAAGAAGAGAGGAGGAGCATGACGCAACATTAAACAATTTTTGTTGAAGGGATTACCAGACAGTCCAAGGCAAGAAAAGGCGGGACCAAAGAAAATTTGTTCATATAAAAGTTTGTTATTAATGATATAAATTTAAATAAACAAAATGATCATTAAAAATAAAAGGATTATATATAAATACAATTTTAGAGATTTATAATGCTTGTTGCTTCATATTTTGTCATAGTCTGTCCATCAGCCGAATCAGTGATGGCTCCACCATTGTTTCAGGAATAATAGGGACTGTGGTCACATGCGTTGTGATCATCATCATCTGCTGCTGCCGCTGCTGCCGGATGTGTTATATGTGCAGAGACCCCAGACGTAAGTGTTTAAGTGTCAATAGAATGTTACAATGTTACATTATTAAGGCTGGTAGTAAAATAAGAATTTTATATGTTTCTTTCTGTCTTGTTTTTCCCACAGCTGTGGCAGGACCGAATATAACCACAGTCTTGAATACACAATCCATTCAGCAGCAGCAGCAGCCGGTCATGCAGCCAGCTCAGTATCCAGCATACCAGCCTGTGCCGACTCAACCGGGCTACGGCGTTCAGTCTATGCAGACGGGACCATATCATGGACAGCCATACGCACCAGGACCCCCACCCTCATATAACATGGCCGGTAAGAAGACCTAGCACTAGATCAGGGGAGAAAAACTGTTTTTGGTTTTGTTTCAGTTTAGATCCAACACTAGTTTTCAAATTAAGCCTAAAGGGTTGAAGCTAAAGGTGCGTTCACGCTATGTCGTAATAACTGTAATGATTCTGAACTGTAAAAAGCCTTCACGTACATGTAGAACCTGTAATTACAACGTGTAAACTGGTAATTTTCTCAGAGCTACGACTTGTAGCATGTGGCCGCTGTACCACCTGACCACTGCAGATTTAAGGTGTGTTCGACTTGAAGTGGCGCTGTGCAGACCAGGGGCGGCGCCAGCCGATTTTGCCTGAGGTTCAGCCCCGAATGTTTTGAGTCAAGCCCCGAATGTAATGACTGTCACTGAGCAAATATGAAACTGGACAATAGCCTATGTGGTAAACACCCGAAATCATAAGTTGCTTTATTGCTCATTGCGCTTTGGCTTTGCATATACTGCATACAGCCTGTAAAAATAGACCTTAAAAATAATCTAGCCTATAGAATACATTTCTTTGCTGTCGGTAGCCTATGGGCTACTCCATTTCGTCCTCTCTGTTGAATATGCAGCAGCAGCAGGAGGAGGAGCTAGCACAGTCAACCGCAAGAGTGCGAGTTAACAACTGAGACAGTCAGCGAGCAGGAAAGAAAAAAATTAAGAAAAATTAAGCAAACGAGACTTCGGGGATTTTTCGGAAAGAAGTCAGTGGGTAAGAATTCAGTTTTTTTATCCTTAAAGTCTGAAGATAGATCATCATCTGGCTGGCTTTCACTGTAGGCCTATTTGTTTAACTAGCTAGTTATTACCATAGGCTAATGTTATACGTTAGCACTTTACTGACATTTTCTAGTACAGAATCTCCTCCGGATAAAAATAAAGGAGAAGAAGAAGCTGAAACAAGTGATAGAAGATTTCTCACTCTCTCAAATATAAAATAACGTGATCATCATCAAACATTAAACCCGCTTAATATTATCAAAGTGGGACCATCTGTCCCGCATTTTTTGAAGCTGTGAAGAATGTGAAGCTGTGTCCCGCGTCACGCAAGCCATAAGCAGTGTGCCGCATTTTAATTTTGTCTGCATCATTTTATTGAATCGTCATTTAAATTACAATTCTAATATTGCCTTTCTTTATGAAACTTACCAACATTCAAGTGTTGATAAAAAAAGAATGTATGAAGCTAATGAAATGTCTTTAAAATTAAAGTACAGTTAAAGGTATTTTTAATAAAAATTATCTACATTTGAACATAATAGTATACTGCACGTGCAAAAATAATACATAGTGAACTATAACAAGTATAAGTTTGTGTTCACTTAAAGAAAACTTGCAAGTATACTTAACTAGTAGTTTACTGAGAGTATACTTCAGTGTGTACTTTCATAAACTAAAAAAATACTAATTGTATTAAAATTGTAAACTACTACTAGTATACTTATAAGTTCACTTGTAGTACAGATGCATTACAAATGAGAAACCTAGTTGTGTACTTAAAGTTTACTACTCTTACACTTATAATACATTTAAACGAATAATACTTCTTCTTAAAATGAACTTTTTCATAAGGGTAGCCAGAAACATTAGTTTTATCCCACCACTGCACTGAATATTTTCCTTGTTTATCAGGTGTTGTTTTCTCTAAGGATAACCAATAAGCATTCACATAACATGTATGTGTGACTTGTTTTGTGTTATTAGTCTGTAGTAAATATACACTTTGATTTGATTAAATGGTTTTTTAGAGGGTAGCAAAGATGAGCTTCAGACTGGGGACGAGCCAACAGCAGCAGCTGTGCCAGGATCAGACATGGAAACTGGTAACAATTAATCATTCATTTTACTTTGGAGAAAGTTAAAAGTGAAACATTGTTTATCCCAATGCTCCTAATCTGAAAAGTTTTTGACAGATGTACATTGAGAATTATATACAGTTCCATGCCATGGTGTGTCAATGAACGTAGACTAAAGTCATTCATGTATTGCTTTAACTTAGGATCTCATACATCATTTTGAATATTTATGTCAAAAAAATAAAAATAATTTATATTAAAGGGCCCCTATTATGGCATTTAAAATGTTCCTAATATTGTTTTGGGAGTCCCCAACAACAGTTTCAGACCTGCGAACCTTGAAAATATTTTTTGCGTAGCATCAGCAGGGGTATCCACTACTATTGAAAACTAGTCTAAAATTAGGAAACCCCTAGAAAACAGTAAAAAACAACAACAAATAGATGAGTACATTTAAGATAGGCAACTTAATTTATTATTCCGATATCCAAATATGATACTAAATCACACAGGAAAAATGACTTTTATTTGTGACGTTCTGTCTTTGCATTTGAACATTGCACATTTTAAACTGCACATGCATTAGCTGAATAAACGTTAGCCAATACAAACATGTTTATAGAAAAAAATTGACAATGAATAGACAGGAGTCCAATAATAGCAAAACGAATCACTTATTCTAAAAAGAACATCAAGTATATAAGTTTAAATGAATCCGAAATATGGGGCTGTGTTAACAGTAAAACGTCTGTCTTTTAACGAATTTTAAAAACACGGATGGATAATACAAAATGCTTTCTGACATTTTGACAGAAAAAAACACAACCTAAAAAAAAATGTAATATAGCCCGTCAATTTACAATTATCTTCTCTCTCTGTGCGCGCGGTCTGTGTTTGTGAGAGAGAGCTCGCGCAGCACTGATACAACGGTACTTTTTAATCCATAAGTAACTAATACGCTAGTATTCATACAAAATAATTATGTAACATAATTAGGTACTTTAGTTATTATTAACACAATAACATAAAACACAGAGCCGGACCGAGCCTTTTGGGGGGCCTAAGCAGAATTTGATTTGGGGACCCCCATCCAACTACGCGGAGTCACCTGAGCTTGACGATTATTGACACAAATGTCACGCAATAATGTTACATTACAAATGAATACAGTGAGGTTATGTATTAACACAAAATAATTACTAAAAAATAGATGCCTACTTAAATAAAAAAGTTTTAACTTTTACTTTACTCTTTTACTAACTCTTTGAAACTTCTTTCAAACTGTCTCAAAACATATAAAATAAATTATTTGCTAAAATAATGACAAAACTGAGGAATCAGAAACATAATAAGAGCAAGGGTTCAACAATGACAATTATTGTTGAAAACTGTAAAAATATTATTATTTCTCAACTGTCTCAATACAGTGTAACTGTCCTCAAAATCTTTTTTATTATTATTATTGTAACAGACTTTGTTGGATTGTACATGACAGAATCCAACAAAGTCTGTTACTATAATACCGGCGGTAATGATGTACTGGCGCTCGTTGTATGTGTGTATGCAATCTATTTTTCCCCTCGGGGCTTGCCGTAGATAGGAATGGGTGGTGCGCACTTGGTACTGGAGTGTCGCGGGTTTTTGGAGTTAGTGATCTGATGTGTGATATAATAAAGTGGAGAAGAGTTCAAACTGCTATGTTTATTATTTATTCAAACTGCTACCCTTACACCTAGAAGGTTAAGTTCCCCTGCGGCTATTTTCTCCAACTTAAACCGATACCGTGACTATGGGCAGTTGCACACGAATTGTCTATGCACTCGCGAGGTGTCTAGATTATGCGCATTACTTAAACGCTGGCAGACACATCAGCATTTGTTGGCAGGTATATTGATCATGAAATCAGAATTGTTTATGAATTATTCATTCATGCATTCATTTGTGTTACCTAAGTCATCAAAAAAAAGAATAATATTTAAACTCGATTGGGGGGCCCCAAGCAGCTGCTTAGTTCGCTTATGCCTTGGGCCGACCCTGATAACACCAAGGGGGTAATTCATCAGCCGGAAGTTGAAGCCTCGCGGGAGCTGCCATTGTAACAGAACTTCACCTGCTGTTAGCATTCCATTGACTCCCATTCATTTTGGCGTCACTTTGACAGCGAATAACTTTACATCTGAGGCGTCCAAAGACTTCATTTGTCCATTATTTATTTCTAAATAAACACAACAATGTATGAAAGGCTCCATTACTTTGTATCTTACGTTATGGCCCCGTAAAAGCCGTTTTTGTTAAAAACAGGCTAACGATTGCGTCATAACCACATGACTTTATGTCGCACAATAGAGAACCGTATAGACAGGAGGAGAAGCTCGCAGGCAATCTTTTACTGTCTATGAGGCAATCGGGGAGACATAGAGGCATAAAGTCAAGGGAGAAGCCCATAGATAGAGAGTCCATAAAAACAACGGGACAAAATATTTCAACAACGTTTTTGAGGAATTAGGTGATTCAGATTTGTTTGCCACAGCTACTAGAAGATTTACAACTGTCAGACTGTCAGTTTGAGCCTGCGCAGTTGCTCGGCCATCAGGTAGGAAGTGCAATAATCGGGCTTCATTCTTCTCCGTTGAAATCAATGGGGTTGCTGTGTCCATTTCTTTTACTGTCTATGGATAACACATGCAGACTACGTTTCTCAACACTGAGAATGAATAAATAAACGCCTGTTTCTCCAGACTCGTGCTTATCAGTAATCCACAAATTACAAAACTTTCATAATCACTAAGCCATAGCGATTTAAATTTTATTTAGATTTATTGTTCATTTAGATTTAAAATGCGTACTTAAGCATTTTATAATTTGCATGGCTGAATGATTATTTCCTCTTATCTGAGTGACCATGAATGAACGAGTATTTTAATCCATGGGATCACTCCCATATGATAATCGAATCCAGATTAAGTTAACTAAAAACAATATTTCAACTTTCCACATCCACCCCAGCCCGTTTACCTTCAGGAGTCAGAAGTGCTGTGACTACTGTACTGTCCTCGCTTATGAACTCCGTCAGACGTCGGGCCGCGGGATTGGAAGAGGATCGAACGGTATTCTTTATTGCTGCCGATTTTCAGTCACTTTTAAATGATAGGCCTTACGCATCTGTCAATCATCCCCGCTTGCTATTTGGGGAATGAACCCAGCGCTATGATTGGTCGAACTCCGCTTCTTTTGCTGTTGCTTGATTTGAGGACTGCGCTTGCACAGAAGCGTCACCAGGTTTTTGCGTAGTTTAGAGTGACAAATCGTACCACCGTACTTTGAGGTCAAAATGCGTACCCACTACGCAAAATGTGTACAGGTTGGCAGGTCTGCAGTTTTACATGCATCCAATGACAAAAAACACTTTTGTTGTCTTATAATATGCATTTATTTTTACCTGATTTGCTCAGCGACTCACTTATGAATCATTCAAAGATACATTTTTCCAAACCCCTCCTTTGCGTGACGCTAATCTACGGTGATCGGTGAATTTGATTTATGTTAGACCATAGCCCAAAGTTTAGTGGTAAACACCCAATTGGTCATGGATTGCATTAGCTCAACGCATAAACATATTGATAAAGCACTGCAGTATTACACCAAGGCTATTGATAATATTGCTCCATTTATGACAACTCCAATATCAACGACAAACATTTCACATATTTCAAAACAAGTGATGAGAGAGAAAGACAATAGCAAGTGGCAAGTGTGTGTGTGTGTGTGTGTGTTGAGAGAGAGAGAGAGAGTATGTGTGTGTGCATAATGTTAAAGATGTATTTTGACTGAAAGTAAATTGTTACTTTAATAAAAATAAAACTCTTCGAGTGATCCCTGTATTTACATAAAATGGTCTGGGCTAAGCCCCGGATGTCCTTCAATGCTGGAAACGCCCCTGGTGCAAACCGATCGGTGTATGACATTAAAATACAGCGAGATTCGAAAGCATACAGAGCTTTATTTATGGTCATCACGACATGGTGTGCAGTGCACGCAGCATAGAGCTGAGTTTGCACCCCTGTACTCGAGATTGCTTTCACTGGTTGGTTGGGTAGTCGAATACTTTCACCAGTAGTCGCAGCTGTCGGAAGCCATCGAGTAATCTAGCGTACAACAATCATAATGATGCGCTTGTTTTTATTCACTAAAAGCAAACCAGCAAGCCATGAATGCGACCAAAGAGAGTTACTGTGTCCGAAATCTCTTACTTCCATAGTAGGCAGAAAACAGTATGTGACAAAAGAAGTATGACCGAATTCACAGTACTCATAAAAGAGTAGGAAAAAAGTACCCGGATGACCTTCTACTTCCAGTGAGATTCTGAAGTGTGAATACGATGGACACTTTACTATCCCATGAGGCCACAGGAGAGGATTTGTGAATGGCAGGGTAGATCACATGATAATGAAGTGAGTGAAAGAATCCAGATTCCACTCCAAGATATATTTTAGAATAAGCTCATCCCCAAAATGGCTTAATTATCATAGAGATGATGGAAGTGAAGTTATATTGTTTCTTCACTATTTTGGTTGATCACATCCAGAGCAAATGGTCATCTTCAATTGTAGAATGGGAATGGGTGTGGGACACAAAGAACCTTCTCAGACAATGGGGTGTCTCGACTTCACTAACATACAGACCACAGCTGTTATAACAGGAGCAACTTCATTTACATTAAGAGTGGTAAACTGTAACAGGATAAAAGGTTTGAGATTTGGATGTTCTGGGTTCAGTCTGACGCCGCTGAACCCAAGGTGCTTTGTGTACTTTCCTCATATTATATTAGCGCGCGCATCATCTGCTCCTCAGATTTCTCTGCCGAAAAAGGAAGCTTGTCGGCAGCGCGAGGAGCTTGGCAGGGAATGCAGCGTCTCGTTCCCTATTCAGAGAACATAGGTTACAGCAGTAACCAGAGACGTTCTCTTTCATAGGTTCACTCAACGCTGCGTAGCTAAGACGCAGTGGGAACAAATGACCAAACTCGCCAAGCTAAGCGCTGCCGTAACTATTACAATGACCAGATAACTTACATGACTGGATCAAGCAGACAAAACATGGGAACCTGGAGCCATGTCGAGATTAGATTACCCTGGTAGTAATCTCTATTAATCTCCAGTATTATTACATTGTTTGATACAATATTGTTTTATTTGATATGTACATTTTTATTTTATATTGGTCTATTTATTATTACCATATGTTACTTGTATTTATATTCTTTAAAGATTTAAGTTAATATTGTGTCCAGTTTGGCCCAGTAAATAAAAAGGTATTATTTTTTGACAAAGTGTGTGCGGTTTCGTTTTCTTAAGTACCGTTACAAGAACCGTTTAAACACCGGAACCGTTTAAAAAATACAGAGTAGGTACTGGTATCGGATAAAACCCAACCAATACCCAACCCTAGCTATGACTGTCTTCTGGAGCTCACTTCAGTGCGGACTCGGCTAAAGTGTCCATCAAAGGCGCATATCAGCAGTAAAGAGGGTGTTTGCAAAGCACCCTTCTGAAACCTAGAATGACAAATGGGACATCCTACGGTCTTCTGGACTGAACACTTGTGGCGGCCATTAGTCCACAAGCCTGTTAGTGCAAATGAAATGTGCCAGCTTTTTAAAATACAAGGCAGACATAATTGTTGGGCTGTCAGTTAATAAACACTTGTTGGCACTTATTATTTTATTTTTTTTACCAAAGGTACTCAAGTAACTATTGTTTTGACTAGGAGAAATCAGAAGTCGTGCAACCCCTACCTAGTATAGACAGATTGAGACAATGTACTGATATTTTCCTTGAAAATAATTTGTGTCTTTTTGCATTTCCAGCAAACCCTGGATATCTCAGTGTTCAGGCTCCATATGACGGAAGTCAGGCCACGTACCCCATGATGCCTCCTGCCCAGCCCGGTAGTGCAAATCTGCCCTCTGCAGAGCCCAGTAGTGCTTATCCGCCCCCTGCCCAGCCCGGTAGTGCTAGTCTGCCCGCTGAGACATTCGATCAGCCGTCCTTATAACCCTGCCCACATGCAGCCACCGAAGACCGGATACTAAACCACAAGCGTCTGTCACATCCGTCACTGATGGATCGTGGAGGTTGAGTACGGCAGTAAGACTAAGAATGCCCCGGATTCTATGCAAGACTAGTGGACGTGTTATAGTCAGAGTTATTTCTGTTTTATTTTCAATCAGTCCTTTCAGTTTAGGTTTCGCTCTGCGACACACTGTAAAAGTAAAGATTTAAAAAAAAAAAAAAATTATTGAAGTTAGTTTTAAAAGAAAATACCGTTCGAAACTTTCTACTTTTCAAAATTAAACTCAATTTGACATTTCTTTGTAATTAATTGTGAAAGTTTTACTAGAGATTTTACGAGTGAAAATTGTTTGTACAAAATTTTCTGTGTTGATTATTCAAGTATTACACAAATATTGAACTGTATAATATATTGCATATCTTTTGATACAATTTGATATACTAAAAAAAGTAAAATCTAAAATAAAACGTGGTCATTTTTAAGTTGTAGTTTAGTTTATTTTCGCAATTTTGCTTTTGTATTTTCGTTTTCGTTACCAGCACAATGCTCACAGTAACATGAATGTCTTCGATTTTTACATTTAAACTAGCAGGATCTGTGATTTTATTTTGAGAAAGTCTCAATGATTTCCATTTTAAATTTTTTCCTTTGAGGGTCTAAAATGCAGTCATATTTGAATAAAATGCAGTCTCGTACAACACCCGCGCGTTGCGAGTAGGACATACTGCTACTGATAGATCATAACGTCTAGTTGTGGATACAATGCTGGAGGAGTGTCACATTATGTGGCTGCAAGAAACCTGGCTGGCGAAACAAGATCTGGATAAGTTGAACACTATACACGTGAATTTCATGGGGCTGGAGAGTCCACTACCGACCTCAGTACAAGGCTGGTTCGAGGTAGGATAGCTGGTGGTGTAGCTATACTGTGGAACATTAAATATGACAAAATGGTGAATGTGGTGCGCCTAAATGTTTACTGGGCCATAGGGCTAGAGATTGACTTTAATGAAAAGAAATGTACTGTTTTAAATGTTTATACACCGTATGAATCATATGAGCATGAGGACGAATTTATGAACAGGCTAGCTTTTATTCAGTCATTCATAGAGGATAATAGCTCATCTTGTGTTTATGTTAAGGGTGATTTTAATGCTGACATGTCAAATAGCAAATCTTTATTTCAGAAAAATACCTGAGCTTTGGCGTGAGCACTACCGGGACCTGTTTAATTGTGTTAAAATTAGCCCAGTTAGAATCAATGAACATATTGATTTCTCAGCAGATATGATAGTTAGGGCAGCAGATATTCATGGTGCCATTGATATGTTGGAGAACAACAAAGCCTGTGGAATGGACTGTATTACTGCAGAAATTTTGGACCTTTGCTGTCCATGTGTTTTAATGGTTGTTTGGTCCATGGTGTCCTGCCAAATGCTATCATGTCTGTGATGTTACTGCCTGTGCTTAAAGACAAGGCTGGTAAGCTCAACAGTATTGACAGTTATCTACCTATTGCATTAGCCAGTATCTTGTCGAAAGTACTGGAGAGAATACTGTTAACAAAGCTAGAAATGTATGTCCTAACGACTGACAATCAGTTTGGGTTCAAAAGAAAGCATGGAACTGACCTGTGTATCTATGCTCTTAAAGAGATTGTGTCCAGATACACAAGCCTGAATATTCCTATGTTTTTTTGATGCGTCAAAGGCATTTGATAGAATTAATCATGAACGATTGTTTGTAAAATTGCTAAATAGAGGTGCCCCTACATTTTTAGTGAGAATTTTAATGTTTTGGTATGCCCATAAAACGTTTCTAGTTAAATGGGACAATGTTGTATCTGCTCCTTTCCATGTAAGTAATAATGGAGTGCGACAAGGAGGAATTATGTCTCCTATTTTATTTAATGTTTATATGGATGAATTATCAAACCAGCTAAACAGGTTAAAAACTGGCTGTCTTGTGGGCAACACTATTGTTAATCATCTTATGTATGCAGACGATCTGGTCCTGCTCTGTCCATATAGTGCTGGGCTGCAAGGTTTGCTCTCAGTATGGCCTTGATTATGACATAAAGTATAACACTAAGAAAAGCCACATAATGATAGTTAGAAGTGATGAGGACATGAAATCAACTTTCCCGACCTTTTATTTGTCAGATAGCCCTCTTGCTGTGTGTGAGGAAGTTAAATATTTAGGTCATGTATCCAATGACTGGACGGATGACAAAGACCTATGCATGTCATCCATGAAATGATATGATATCATGATTCATGATATGCATGAAATATGACGGTCAGTGCTGTAAACTTTATTCTCAAGCTAATATGCTTATAAGGTTTTCTATGTGCTCTGACTTTGTGAAGTGCTCTCTGTTTAGAACCATCCCACCGCTATATACTGCTCAATTGTGGTCTAACTATAAGAAAAAGAGTATGCAGAGGCTCAAGGTAGCACAATGATGCAATGAGGCTGCTGCTTCGTGTCCCTATAGGTGGCATAGTGCCAGTCATTTGTTTGTGTTTACTAGAGTGCCAACTTGTGAGGCACTCTTAAGACAACTGATGTTTACTTTTGTGTGTCGCCTGGACAAGTCAGTGAACCATATAATTGAAGCCCTAGTCAGTCCTCTGAAAAGCTGTTATAGATACACTTCTAGGTTAAGACGACATTGGTGCCATAGCCTGTATATCCGGGCTAATATGGAATTTT
Organism: Siphateles boraxobius; assembly: GCF_051911475.1. Classification (NCBI taxonomy): domain Eukaryota; kingdom Metazoa; phylum Chordata; class Actinopteri; order Cypriniformes; family Leuciscidae; genus Siphateles; species Siphateles boraxobius. The sequence goes on along the minus strand of NW_027508733.1, from coordinate 15,000,514 downwards.
TATGCATGTATTTATGTATGTATGAGTTATATGGACCTGTGTCTGCAATAAAGCTTTATATAATAACAGTGAGTGATGCTGAATTTCCATAATTTCGTCATGAGTCTAATGACTTGTTTTGACCAGTTGAAAATGTATTTTATTAAAGGAACACTCTGTTAAAGCATTAGGAAACCACATGTTTTTTGTACAGTCTTTCACAGTTCCTTTTCAGATTATATTGTTTCGGATTACTTTTTTTTTTTTGAAGGAGCCTATTTTTTTTTACTTATAGATTTTGTAAAAGTTAAACTGCTGTTTTATATTTCATCTCTATATGTGTGAGAAATGTAGAAAGCTTGATTGTTAAAATAAATATCTTATTGTCTCTTTTAAAAAAAGGGAATTTTGAGAAAGTTCTACAGGGGAACATCAAAATTGTCAAACTCAACAAAGTCGACAACGGACAGCAAAACTGCTGGAGAAGATTTTGGACTCTTTTTTATGCAATGTTTGGTGAAGTTACACCACTTGAACGTTTATGGGACCCCTTACTGGTGAAATAAAAGAGAAACAATCTAGTGCTTGTATTCATCTAATTGTTATAGAGTATTTTTCATGTATTTAGCTATTTTTTAATTCTGTGTTTGTAGTTTTTAACCTGATTTTTTCACATTAGTAGAGAGAATTTTTTTTTTTACTGTTTTGAATATGATGCTGAATATATGCAGATATACTGAATGTATTGAAATATATTTAATATATTATTCCTCCCTGTGTTCCTGTTTTTGTATGCCTTTTGATACATAGATGTGTGTCCCTCGATCTCGCGTAAAATGCAGAGGTGATCGAGCTTTTGCAGTGGCTGGCCCTAAGTTGTTGAATAACCTGCCATTATCCCCGAATGCTTCTACATTAGCTGAATTTAAATCCATGCTTAAAATTCATCTTTTCTCTTGTCCTTTCAATTCTTTGTAATTCTACTGCGTTTCTTGTCTTCATTTTTATATTATTTAAATTTTTCTATCCATTTTTGCCTTTTCTGTTTTTCTTTCATGTACAGCACTATGGCCAACCAAGGTTGATTTTAAATGTGTTTTATAAATAAAATTTGATCTGAATTGATTTTGATATTCAATAAATCTGTTATTCCTGCAACTGATTCCTCCTCTTTTCCCACCCTGAAAAAAAGTGGCGGTTAGCAGTGATGTAGCCCTCGTAGTGGAAGAAGTCGTTGTTCTAAGAAGTCTCTGTGAAGTACCAAAATATGTAACTTCCATTTTTATCCCTTTTCATTGTTTTAAGTATTGTCACCTTTAAACACTGAGCAATTGATATGTCATTTTATTAGACAAAAAGAGGCCTGCATGCTTTTCCCCCGTTTATTTAAATGTTAAAACGTTGGCTATTAAAACTTTTGGATATTTTACTGTTTTGACCTTTAAATTTGTTCATTTGTAAGGGAAACAGTTGACAATGTTTTTTATATACAGACAACTAGAAAAAATAAGTTTTATTATATTTCAACCTTAAATTTTGTTTATTTGAAATAAGTCAATTTTGAATAAATATGATAGTTTTTCTCTTAACATTGATAATTCCACAGTTTTCCCTTCTCCTCAAGTCAGGAGTTTGGGTGCGATTCTCGATAGCACTCTCTCTTTTCAAACTCATATTAATAATGTCACTCGATCTGCATATTTTCATTTACGTAGCATTAACCGTAGCCTATTCGACCGTCTCTCTCACCTACTAGTGGAGCCATTCTCGTTCATACACTGGTTACATCCCGTATTGATTATTGTAATTCTCTTCTAGTTGGTCTTCCTCTTAAATCTACACATAAACTTCAATTGGTTCAGAACGCTGCTGCTCGTATCATCACCAGATCCCCTTATATTAATCATTTTACTCCGGTCCTTCATCAGCTTCATTGGCTCCCGGTAAAATATCGAATTGATTTTAAGATTCTGTTTTTGACCTTTAAGGTCATTCATAACCTTGCTCCACAGTACCTTACTGACCTTCTTCAGATTTATAAACCGACCCGTACTCTTAGGTCTTCTTCTTCTGTTCTCCTTACTGTACCTCCTGCTCGTTTGACCACCATGGGTTTCAGAGCCTTTAGTCATTCAGCTCCCAGACTCTGGAACTCTCTTCTATCTGGCATCAGTGACAGTGAATCTTTTTCCATCTTTAAATCTCAGCTTAAGACTTAATAAAGGTAAACTATAAATGAAAAAGATTGTGACTGATGTGAAGGGGGGGAGAGAATATCTACGTGCGTCACGTTTAGTCGATAAAACACTTCCGCATAGGATACACCTGTGTATCCTCGCTCATAACTCCTCTGAAAGCCTCCTCACTCCTCGATCCTCGAGTCCTCGCGGTGCAATTAGAGAATTGAGATGTCCTTCAAGATGGCTTTGCTTGATTGGTTTCCGGGTCATAGGATGGAGGACAGAGGAGCGAGGAGACGAGGAAGGATATTGAGAAGCACCTCCTGACTCTATGGTCACAAGCGAGGATCCTATGCGGAAGTGTTTTATCGACTAAACGTGACGCACGTTATATATTCTCCTCCCCCTTCACATCGGTCTCAAATTTTTAATTTACACTTTAGCTTTGCAGTTTATATAAACCACACATCTCACATATTTCAACAGGGTAACTTGATTATTATTATTTATTGAGAATTTCTTAAATAACCAAACTTCAACAACAAAAGGGCAGATCCTTCGAGCGCTGCTGATGACGCTGTGAAGTGACGCTCGAGTGATCAAGTATTCCAATGTATAAAAAAAGCTTTCATTTGATTCCTCCGTCCTCATTTTCTTTCCTTGCATCTTTCCCTCACAACCTACAGGGGGTGGAGCTGAGACGCGAGGAAAGGAAGCAAGGAAAGGAAACAAATGATGCACAAATAAGAATTGAGAAGCACCCTGTATCAAATCAGACACTGGATGACATAAGGCGCTGCAAATTAGACGTATTAATTCGAATCCCTATTCATTATACATTTCTGTTCTTAAATGTGGACAAAAAAAAGATTAATTTGAATTCTTTGTGATTTTTAGATTTACACATTCAGATGAGTTTCACAAGATTTTTCTTCTTCTTTCGCTTTCGTTTCACCGTTGCAGTTGATGAAGTCTAGTCGGTTCCTTATACGCCCCCCTACTTAATTAATATTCACGAGTCTCATTTAGGGTAATGCTGCAGGTTTCATCAGAAGAAGAGCTATGGCCTCCACCGTCGCGGTTCTTCTACTCGTGTCTGCGGCATTCACAGTCGGTAAGTTAGACGGGCTGTTAAAAAAATCGAAAGAAACTCTTTAAACTTGTTTTTGGGTGGTTTACAGAAAATAAATAGATAAATTCTGATACTTTAGAATTTATCGGTTGTTTGTTTTGTATAAAATGTGTCACATTTCCCCTGTTCTTTAAGGTTTTGGGGATGACTGTAGAAGCTACACCACCAGCAGAAACGAGTACAAGTCGTTTATAAAATGCCATTATGGGCAGCACTGCTGTGGGACCTGCAATAACAGATACTGCTGCTCCAGTGATTATTCGAAGTTAACCGATCAAGACTTGTGCAATACGTAAGACATTTTAAGTCGATTCTGTCTTAATTCAAATGTATTTCAGACCCCAAATTATTCTTTGTCAACAAAAGGAGAAAAAATTTGAAGTCTTTAAAAAAAACATCTTTTTTTTTTTGGTCAGCTATTGCTTTAATTTCTCCCTCATGATCTGTAACTATTAACTACCGGTATAGTGATAAATCAGAAAACTGTGAAGTCCATATTAATTTCTTCTGAAATGTTTGGTTTGTAGGCCTATCTAATTGATGAGGAAAATCTCAAATCTGCAACCTAATCAAAAGTACTTTTTTTGTAATTTTTTTGCGATGTGGGTTACTTGGAGGTTTTGTCTTGCTGTGTCGTTCCGCCCATCGTTTCTTATGTGGTCGTTTTTAATAAGCAGCAGTTTGCAAGATGCATCCCCCAGAGATTGAGACGATACAATTGTAGCTGCCACTTTGTGTGCAAGGTGGGAAAATGCTTTGCTTGATATGTAAAGAACAAAGAATTAAAAGTTTTTTGTTGCGGAAGCTGTTGCGTTCACATTTATAAAGTCAACTGAAAGACAAATGAGGCAAGAGAGGAGGAGCATGATGCAACATTAAACATTTTTTGTTGAGGGGATTACCAGGGTGTCCAAGGCAAGAAAAGGTGGGACCAAAGAAAATTTGTTTATATAAAAGTTTGTTATATAAACAAATGTTTTAGTTAATATATATATATATATATTTGTGCCACTTTGCAAATTTCATATTGTTTTAATTATCCAAGCACAATGCAACTATCCAGGGCTTTGTTTCTCAAAAGTATCGTGAGCTAAGTTAATCGAAGAAAGTGTAGAAGAGAATTTGAATGGCCAGTCTCCAAACTAACTGCAGATACATAGGAAAATAATTAATATTTAAATAAACAAAATGATTATTAAACAAAAAATAATTAAATATAAATAAGATTTTAGGGATTTATAATGCTTGTTGCTTCATATTTTGTCATAGTCTGTCCTACAGCCGAAGCAGTGATGGCTCCACCATTGTTTCAGGAATAATAGGGACTGTGGTCACATGCGTTGTGATCATCATCATCTGCTGCTGCTGCTGCCCCTGCTGCTGTATGTATAATATGTGCAGAGAACCCAGACGTAAGTGTTTTAGTATCAATAGAAGGTTACAATGTTACATTATTTAGGCTGGTAATAAAATAAGAATTATATATTTATTTCGGTCTTGTTTTTCCCACAGCTGTGGTAGGAGGAACGCATATAACCACAGTCGTGAATACACAATCCATTCAGCAGCAGCAGCAGCAGCAGCCGGTCATACAGCCAGTTCTGTATCCAGCATACCAGCCTGTGCCGACTCAACCGGGATACGGCGCTCAGCCTATGCAGACGGGACCATATCCGGGACAGCCATACGCACCAGGACCCCCACCCTCATATAACATGGCCGGTAAGAAGACCTAGCACTAGATCAGGAGAGAAAAACTTATTTTGTTTCAGTTTAGATCCAACACTAGTTTTCAAATTAAGCCTAAAGGGTTGAAGCTAAAGGTGCATTCACGCCATGTCGTAATAACCTTAATGATTCTGAACTGTAAAAAGCTTTCACGTACATGTAGAACTTGTAATTACAACGTGTAAACTGGTCATTTTCTCAGAGCTACGACTTGTAGCATGTGGCTGCTGTACCACCTGACCACTGCAGTTTTAAGGTGTGTTCGACTTGAAGAGGCGCTGTGCAGGCCGATCGGTGTATGACATCAAAATACAGCGAGATTCCAAAGCATACAGAGCTTTATTTATGGTCATCACGACATGGTGTGCAGTGCACGCAGCATAGAGCTGAGTTTGCACCCCTGTACTCGAGATTGCTTTCAATGGTTGGTTGGGTAGTCGAATACTTTCACCAGTAGTCGCAGCTGTCGGAAGCCATCGAGTAATCTAGCGTACAACAACCATAATGATTTAACGCTATTAACCATATATATAACCATAACGCTTGTTTTTATTCACTAAAACCAAACCAGCAAGCCATGAATGTGACCAAAGAGAGTTACTGTGTTCGAAATCTCTTACTTCCATAGTAGGCAGAAAACAGTATGTGACAAAACAAGTTTGACCGAATTCACAGTACTCATACAAGAGTAGGAAAAACGTACCCGGATGACCTTCTACTTCCAGTGAGATTCTGAAGTGTGAATACGATGGACACTTTACTATCCCATGAGGCCACGGGAGAGTATTTGTGAATGGCAGGGTAGATCACATGATAATGAAGTGAGTGAAAGTGACATGTGAAGTATGAGACCTATACTCAGAATATGTCCTCTCCATTTAACCCCATTCAAGTTAGCGCACACACACAGTAGGAGTAGTGAGTAGTGTAAGAAATTGTAGTCTGCCTCGACCCAGATTCCACTCCAAGATATATTTTAGAATAAGCTCATCCCCAAAATGGCTTAATTATCATAGAGATGATGGAAGTGAAGTTATATTGTTTCTTCACTATTTTGGTTGATCACATCCATAGCAAATGGTCATCATCAATTGTAGAATGGGAATGGGTGTGGGACACAAAGAACCTTCTCAGACAATGGGGTGTCTCGACTTCACTAACATACAGACCACAGCTGTTATAACAGGAGCAACTTCATTTACATTAAGAGTGGTAAACTGTCACAGGATAAAAGGTTTGAGATTTGGATGTTCTGGGTTCAGTCTGACGCCGGTGAACCCAAGGTGCTTTGTGTACTTTGCCGCTGCTATGCTGTAATAAACTTAATTTTTGAGATCTCCGTCCACATCATTACCTTACAGTAGTAAACACACACACACTGCAAACCCTGCACACACACACACCCAGAGCAGCCATTTTTGCTGAGGCGTCCGGGGAGCGATTGGGGGTTAGGTACCTTGCTCAAGGGCACTTCAGTCATTTCCTGCTGGTACTGAGAATCGAACCCGTAACCTGAGTCTGACTCTCTAACCATTAGGCCACGACTGCATAATGACACCATGGCAAATGTAGTACGTCCAGATTACATTCATACTACACATATTCATACTATACAGAACATTCTTTTATAGGTACTTATTCAAAATAATATGCGATTTCAGACGCAGCCAGTATGTGGCAGGAGGACGATGACAGCAATTAGACTGCATAGATTTTGGCATTCTATTATAAACTCTATTGAACCTTTTGAGTAAAGATCAAAATGATGAGAGTAGTTATTGTTTTTACTGTTGTAGACCTGTGAAATGTTATATGAGGATGCGAAATTTAATTTCGTTAATATATGTATGTTTGTACTATTGTTTGACATTAAAGCTCGAAGCTAAATTTAAGCTAAGTTTATAATGGCCCTGTCCCAAATGGCAGCCTTAACACTCGCGGTCTTCCTACGAGTTTGCACTTTTGTGACGTAACACCGCTATGACTGTCTTCTCGAGCTCACTTCAGTGCGGACTCGGCTAATGTGTGCATCAAAGGTGCATATCAGCAGCAAAGGGGGTGTTTGCAAAGCACCCTTCTGAAACCTAGAATGACAACTGGGACATCCTACGGTCTTCTCGACTGAGCACTTGTGGCGGCCATTGTAAGTCCACACGACCATAAGTGCAAATGAAGTGTGCCATCTTTTTACAATACAAGACAGACATTTTTGTTGGCACATTTTGTCTTTTTTTACCACACGCACTCAAGTAACTATTGTTTGGACTAGGAGAAATCAGTAGTCATGCAACCCCTACCTAGGCTAGTACTAGACAGATTGAGACAATGCACTGATATTTTCCTTGAAAATAATTTGTCTTTTTTTATTTCCAGCAAACCCTGGATATCACAGCAGTCAGGCTCCATATGACGGAAGTCAGGCCACGTACCCCATGATGCCCCCTGGCCAGCCCGGTCTTGCTTATCCGCCCCCAGAGACATTCGATCAGCCGGCCTATAACCCTGCCTACATGCAGCCACCAAAGACCGGATACTAAACCACAAGCGTCTGTCACATCAGTCACTGTTGGATCGTGGAGGTTGAGCACGGCAGTAAGAAGAATGCCCCGGATTCTATGCAGATTATACAAGACTAGAGGATGTGTTATGGTCAGAGTTATTTCTGTTTTATTTTCAATCATTGAGTTTAGGTTTCGCTCTGCGACACACTGTAAAAGTAAAAATTTTATAAAACAAAGATTATTGAAGTAAGTTTTAAAAGAAAATACCATTTCAGTCTTTCTTATTTTCAAAATTTCCAGTTTAACTCTATTTGACATTTCTATGTAATTAATTGTGAATTTTTTACTAGCGATTTACGAGTGTAAATTCTTTGTACACTAGTTTTAGCTTTCAGTGTTAATTATTCTAGTATTATAGTAAGTAGTTTTGATACAATTTGATATACTAAAAAAACGAAAATCTAAAATAATAAGTGGTCATTTTAAGTTTAGTCTATTTTTGCAATTTTGCTTTTGTATTTTTGTTTCATTTTCATTAACAGCACAACACTCACATAAACATGAATGTCTTCAATATTTCATTTCAACTAGCAGGATCTGTGCTTCTATTTTAAGAAAGTATCAATGTTTTCCATTTTGAGTTTTTCGTTTGAGGGTCTAAAATGCAGTCATATTTGAATAACAATGAGTGATGCTGAATTTCTATAATTTTGTCAGGAGCCTCACGACTTGTTTTTACCAGTTGAAAAAGGTATTTTATTAAAGGAACCTCTGTTAAAGCATTAGGAAACCACATGTTTGTACAGTCTTTCACAGTTCCTTTTTTAGTAGATTAGGTTGTTTCGGATTACATTTTTTTTTTTTAATAGATTTTAATAAATTTTTTAATGTTATAGATTTTGTAAATGTTAAACTGCTATTTTATATATTTCTATCTGTGTGAGAAATGTGAAAAGTTTTATTGTTAAAATAAATATTTTACTGTCACTTCAAAAAAAGTGAATTTAAAGAAAGGTCTACAGGAGAACATAAATGTCAACAAAGTCGACAACGGACAGCAAACCTGCTGGACAAAAATACTTTTTTTGCATGGTTTTGCAAAGATTTTGGACTTTCATGCCATGTTTGGTGAAGTTACAACACTTGAATGTTTATGGGAGCCCCTACTGGTGAAAAAAAAAAAGGAAATAATTATTTTACACTAAATTCAGTGTATATCCTTTTAACCTTATTTTTACATATTAGTAGCAAGATTTCTTTTTACTGTTTTGAATATGATGCTGAATATATTCAAATATGCTGGATATATTAAACTATATTGAGTAGGCTATATTATTCCTGTTTTTGTATGCTTTTTGATATTTAATAAATCAGTTATTCCTGCAACTGATTCCTCCTCTTTCCCCACCCTGACAAAGTTTATTTTTTCTGCAAAGTTTATTTTTTCCTGTTTATTTTAAGAAATTATTTTTTCAAAGAACCACTGTCTATTGAAACTTCGATATATTTGACTGTTTTGACCTTTAAATGTGTTAATTTGTCAGAGAAACGGTTGACAAAGTCGTTTATATGTGTATACAGACAACTTGAAAAAGTACTTTTTATATTATTTCAACAAATTGTTTTAAATCCAGGTCACTTGAAATAAGTAGTTGGGTCAATTGTTTAATTATGCAAACAAATATTTTCAAGCTGAAGTCCTTAATATTCTAAGTACATGCAGGGCTTCTTCAATCATCTGTGGGTCTTGTTGATCATATTTACTTTTATATAAAAGCATCAGAATTTAAATTGCAAGTGTGATTTGTGCGATAGTCGCATTTGGTGTCAAAGGTGGCTGATTCACTACGAGAAGTGAGAATGTCCATCTTGACTGCACTTTCACTCCTCCACTGACTGCAGCTGCCTACTCTTGTCTACTTTCACTGCGAGGCGTTTCAAACAAGCCTGATCATTGCTATTTGTGAATAGGTTCACTGAAAAAAGAAATTGGAGCGAAATAATGATTCATGCATCTGCACACCTTCAGGGACTGCGATTAACACAAACAAAGTGTGTTTAGTGTATAGACTTATCTAACTATTAAAATTTAGCCTATATTTTCTACAGTGCTTGCATCATTGTTAGGATAGTTTATATTCTGATCATAACCCTATTTGTTTTTTTAAGCACATTTTACCAATTCCAAACCACATCAATCTTAATAATTACTATTAAGACTGTATTTTTTTGATGAGGGATGTGTCTTACAGTCAAATACGCCTTATATTCAGCATAGGCAGTTTATTCTACATGTAAAATGCAGGGCCAAAAAAAGAGATTAAACTGACCCTGAAGAGTCCAAAATTATGAAATGCCCATCAGGATGCAACGCTATTTCGCAATGAAGGCATGATCATCAGACAATGCAATTCTCACTGAGTCACTCAGCAAATTAATCAGACTTGAGAAGAAAAGCTGAATAATAAATGGAGTACTTTAAGAATTAAGGCAACGAATTAAAGCTGTGATGTAAAAGAAGTAGTGACATTTTTTCTTCTGTAACTTAAGTTTTAAAGTTTGGCATCAGTGCTGGGTAGTAACTGATTATGTAATCAGATTCCAAAAAAATAAGTAGACTTGTAATTAGATTATATTACGTAAAAAATATAAATATTACCAATATGGTATAACATTATCCTATTCAATTTAACGTGATAAATGAGGTAAAATGTGTAATGGATTAACTTACTAACAACATTTTTTGTCATGTAATGCTTGTGCAAAATTCAGAATTGGCCTCCATTCAATTCATGAATTTAAATTGAATTGACACCGCCTCACAGGAAGTTGAATTTGAATGACAGGAAGTGAAATTAAATTCATTACAATTCAAAGAAATTCCACAGAGTCACAAAACAAAAAGAATATGTTGAATTACATTCAGTGTTTGGAAGGTTACTTTGGAAATGTAATTGCTTACGGTTATAAGTTACCCATTATAAATGTGGTTTGGATTGCTTTATTTGGATTAGGTTACTTTATCAATGCCAAGCAATTTCCTTTTAATTTGATTAGTTACTAATTGAATTACTCATTTTACCTCAGTAATAAAACTAAATACAAATACATTCATTTTGTAATTTAATAACATAATTTCATTACACATAACAGTCACTCCTCAACCCTGAATACATTTTGTTCTAAAATATAGATAATGATACAATTCTTGAAATAAATTACCCCCTCAATGTTAATTAGTTTTGTTCCAATGTGAAGTAATCAAATAACACAAAGTCGTTGTAAATGCAGTTATCATTTATTCAAATGCAAAACTCACTGAGCAAAAGTGTTGCATCTAATTCTCAACAGCTCCTCAAATGTTTTATCATTGAGTCTGCACCGTTCTGGTCTGAATATTTTTCCTGTAACAGTATTGATTCTCTCAACAGTTGCAGAGGAAGCTGGTATGGCAAGATAATTTCATGCAAGTTGAGTTAGGGCAGGAAAACGGCTTTGGTTTTCTCTCCAATAGACCAAAAGGATCAGTATCCTCTGTAAGACAAGGGGTACTCAAGTGCACAGGACCTCATGTGGGGCTGTGTCAGCTGGCATGGCAGATGATTGACTTTCCATGTAGGAAAAAAGTCCCTCAATGTAGATCACTCTTTAAGAGAACAAATATTTCTATTAATTCCACAATTGACAAGAATTGTTTTCTTGATTTACAATAAGTAATAAGTAAAAAGTGTGCTTGCATGCTTTTAAACACATATGATATCAGTGTTGGGGCAAACTCCTTACGAAGTAATGCCATAATATATTCACATTTGGCTTTAATTGAAACAACTGTTGTGTTGTGAGTTGAAAGTGTGTTTAAGCCCTTTATGAGCAATATGCCAGGCTCTTGCTGTGCGCTACAGTAATGTAATGAGTAGAGTGATGAGTTACTATCCATTGAGAATAACAAGTAAGGTAATGCATTGTTTTTTTTAAGTGAATAACGTGTATTACGTTACGGTAGTAGTGACCCGAACACTGATGATATCAAATATCAGTATCATAATACCATCAAGACATGGTTTTCAAAATAGAAGACTGTCTGTCTTTTAACTTACTTGTAGATGCCTTTTGAAATTTGAAGTAGCCTTGATGGAGCTACAGACTGGAGCAGTGCAGTGCTTGCATATGACTCTGTGGTTTCCAGGTGTTCTTGTTGGAATTGGTTCCTCAAAATGAACTAGTACAGATGATATTGCTATTATTTTCCATGTCGCTGTTATTAGCTACAGGGGTCAAATCTATAAACGTTTGTAATCTGAAGTTGTAAGGGACTTCTGAAACTTAAAAAGTCCAGTGTTGACCATCAAATTGTGTAGAAAAGAAGCTTTCAAACAAATGTCCACCTCAAATTGTTTGGCAACCATTTTAATTACTTGGTTAAAGTAAAGCATTCTGGGAAATGGAGTCATGTTCCACAAAATTGCAATTACAATAAATAAAACTTCATTATTTGTTCTGACTAGAGCTTTTAACTTCCATGGGGGAAAACATTTCCTGTTAATGTAATCTGTACAAGTAGTTCAAACTTATATCATTTATAGAATATGTAATGCAATCTGACATATACTGTAAAGCTTCATTGTTAAAAACGTCACTTACAATATGTGCATATGAATTTCTTTGAATTTTTATTGAAATGCAATTCAAATTGTAATTCTAGATCCTGTTTTTGACATCAATTCAAATTCAAGAATTGAATTGGAATTCAGGAGTCATTCTCAATTCAAATCTGAATTGTGCAAAAGCCTGGTAATTTGGAATCTGTAATGGACTAAAATGTGTTAGTAATCGCACTGTTTGGGAGGAGGGTCAGCAGACAGCATAGGCTACACTATATTCAACAATATTATTGATCTGACTGTACTGACGCTGCTATATGAGAACTGAACTGAGCTGGACGATGACATCATTTTTTGCAGAGCTGCTTTACAGATGAAATGAACCAATTTAATAATTGATGATCTTTACAGCGGATCTGAATCAACACTGAACTGACTTCAGCTGAACAACAGCCGAAATGCATCATTTATTTATCACTGTAACGCTGCTTTGAAACAATCTGTATCTTGTGCGCCATGTAGTGAAATAAGTAAAGGTGACTTGACAATATAGTCCTGAAATATCCAATAAAGAAAATAGTGGGGTAAAAAAAAAAAAAAAAATTATATATATATATATATATATATATATATATATATATATATATATATATATATATATATATATATAGGCTACATAAGATATTTTAGGCCCCAACTAGCTGTTTTGAAAAAAAAAAAAGGTATTTTGACCAACTATAATCCATGTTCCCAAAAACAGCACATCACCAGATCTTCTAAACTTCGTTTCGTTTTCGTTTTATACAAAAAGGATCCCATTTGGGAGGGCCATTTTATGGATTAGAGACTCACGCTGTGACACAAATCCGGTCTGTTATTCGCCCATTGTTTCCCATTGCTGTAGGTCCAACATCTTCTACGTGTGGTGTGTTTTGTTGTGTTGTGTTGTGTAAGGCTATGGTTTTCAGGGAAACGTTAATCTTTTACCCCGTGTTTATAGTCTTAGGCGTCAGCAGTGTCCTGGTTTAGAGCTAAACCTGAAAGTTTAGGTGGACTAGGCTTTTTTCCTTCCTTTACACAACGCAGGATCGAGGGCTGCCTAGGCGTCTTCTCAAATTACAACATCCGCACTAAAAACACGCTATTGAATGGGAATGGCGTCCACCGTCTCGGTTCTTCTGCTCCTGTTTGCGGGAATATTCACGGCGACAGTCGGTGAGTGTATTAAATACCTAACGAAAAGGCTTCTTAACCTTTAATCTATGTTCTTGTCGACGGTTTGTCCGGGTAAACCGATGTCTGTCAAGTATACAGCTGGATCAGCCCTGACAAACAAACGACATATAGGCTATGTCAACAATCTAATTATATTAATTCTATCGCGATGTATCTGTAAACTGAATAATTTATCTTTTTTATGTGTGATTTTACCGCCCGTCATTTTGTTTAATGGTTTCAAGTGTTGGCTAATTGTAGTTGTTGTTTTCCTTTTTTGTCTTCGCAAATATTGTGTAAAGTAAAAAAATATATATTGTTATTTTTAACCTAGCCTAATTATCTAATATTTTGGAACTATTTTGTTTGTTGAATGTTTGATCAACATGTTTCCAGAGATTTGAAAACATCTTAACAGTGATGTATTTCCCCATAAGGTCTAAAATCTGCTCACAACAAGTCATGTTGTTCCAATGAATATTCTTTTCTTCCATGAAACACTTGAGGAGACATTAGGAAGAAAGTCTGTGTTGCTCTTTTACATACAAGAAAAAAAAGGATGGTTATTTAGGGATGTCCTGGTCAAGTTTTTGCGCCCCATAGTCATAGAATATTATTGAGTATCTGCCGATACCGAGTCCCAATCCGATACTTATTTTCCCAGTGCTTGGTGCACACGTCAAGTACATTAAAGTCAATCCAATGTGTACAGAGAGTTTCTCAGGGGCTCACGTGTGTGTGTTTATATATATATTCCAATAAGATTCTCTCTCACACACACACACACACACACACACACACACACACACACACACACACACACACACACACACACACACACACACACCTGTTAAAATGATAGTGGTCACATGTATGACTATGGGACTACTGATATATAGTCAGCCTATATTTTATCTGTATACAAGAAGCAGAATAACTGAAATAAAAAAAGTGGAGTAAAGGAAAGCATGAAGCTTGCAGTGTCAGAAAGCCAATCTGTCAGTCAATTGCGAAGCAAGACGCAACTCAACACGGTATGGCAATAACGTCTCAGGCAGTATGACCGCAGATAAAAATAAACAGTAAATAAATAACTTTTGAATGATTCATTACAAAAGTAAGCATCAAATATGCGCATTGTGTGTGAGGCGCTAGAACAGATCTCATTGGTTCTCGTGTGCATATTTGAGCTTCTTTTCCTTTTGATGGCAGTTGGCAAACCTGCTTGAAGCGATCAAATCCGTGCAGAACTACTTGGTTTTCTTTTGTGTGAGGTTTTCAACTATTCCGTAAGATACTTTTGGCCAATATGTTTTATTTTTCTCATCTTCTTTGCTTTGTCTAGCTGATGATGACTGCATGGGCTACATGACCAGCAGTGGTGTGTGGAAGCCATCCGTTGATTGCGGGATGTTTACATTCTGCTGTGGGACGTGTAATGACAGATACTGCTGCCTCAATCCAATCATGAAGTTATCCGAGGATGCACAAGAGGACTGCATTTTGTGAGCAGTCTTATTTGTCTCATTAAAAATAATGGCTTTCATAGTTTTATTCTGATATCAGCACACCAGCTTCACATTTACAACTCTTTCTGTGGCATTAGCATCCCCAAACAATGTTTTGAAAATGACTTCCCAAACACAATCCCTATTTTTGTTTAAACAGATAGCCATGCCACAGATTTGTTGTATTTACATTTTAACATTCTAACTGCAACCAGTCATATTCGACATAATAAAGTGTGTTTCTAATGTGATTATTTTTCATAATCTCTCCTAAAGCCACGATAGCACGTATATCGCTGTCGGCGTGACCGTAGCGGGGCTTGTGATCCTCATCATTATGTTCATCGTCTGCTGCGTCTGCCCCTGCTGCTGCATCTACAAAATGTGCAGAAAACCCAGACGTAAGAGTCTACACTTGCATATTTTTAAATAATTGTATCCATTCTTGTTCCTGTTTCCAATTTGAGATATGTCTTTCTTGCCAAATATTTTGATTGGCATCATATTCCACATTCAAATGTGAAGCCAGTAAAAATAAATTTGGCAATTTCTCAAGCTGAAACTCATCACAGACATATTTATTGTGACATAATGTCCATGAAAGTTTACACATCATTGTAGTTGTTGTTGAATTGGATTTTTATGCTGATATAAATGAATGTTCTTCAGTATGATTTTTACTGAAATAATACAGTAAAAAAAATCACAATCATAATATAGTCTGTTATATTATATTAGTTAGTCTAGTATATTATACTAGTTAGACTATGATAATATAGTCTGTTAAAAAAAATATTGTTTTCATTAAATAATCTGTTATAATATAGAAATATAATAATGTAGAAAAAACAAAAGTCAAAGTCTAGATGTGTTATAATGAGAAGGTTTTTATGCAAAATATATTAATTTCACTCAGTCAAAGTTTAATTTTGGTCCAAAATATGGACGACCTGGACGTGTTTTCGTGAGACTGACCCGTGTGTAAAAATGGCAGAAATGAATGGCAGAACCTTTTTTTCCACAAGTTTAGGCTTTCTCTGACCTTGTAGCCTTTGATACAAATGGTGGAATGTGAAATTTGAGAGTGGAAAAACTGAATACAGGTTCACTCTGGGATTCCCCACCCAGTCTGACTCAACCACACACAGGAAGAGTGCTACAGTGTAGCTATGTGCTACAGAAAGACATGAACCATTGTCACAAGACACTCCTAGACAGCTGCAGTGTGTAAAATTTGTTTCAAAAGTATAGGTTTGGCTTCCCTCTCTGGGAACTGGGAATGTAGTGCCCTTCTTAAAGCGACAGTGCGTCCTAAAAACCATAGCTCTCCCGAATAAAATTTTTTGAGTGCACCAGGAGGCTATGTGTCATATTCTGCTCTTCTGGCACTTTGCAACAACACACCCCGTGTTTCTGCTGCAAAATGTTTCCTATAAAAACGTCTGACTTTTACGTCGCGTGAGAAAGTCTGAACTGATTTAGCCAAAAATCTGATTAGAGTGGTCAGACTGAAATGGATTTCCAGAAATACGATTTGAATAGGATTTCAAACATGCATGTAGCTCGAAACGGATTTGTTATATTTGCATTTCATTCGATTCTTTTGACGTTCATACTTGCTAAATCTGATTGGATTTTTATATATGCACAAAAATCAGATTTAGTCCGACAATCTGAACGAGGCTAGTGCGTAAATGCAGACAGAATAGTCAACGGAACTTAGAACAGGTGTGAAACTCATGAGTAACTATGGAAACAAACTGGAACATGCAATGAATGAAACCGATACCAAAACAGAATTAGACCTTAACAGATACTTTTATTTTAATTAATTTTTATATTTGAATTAACGTTTTAGTAATTTTGTTGTGTTTTTGTTATTATTAGTTATTAGTATAATTGAGATATAACTTACCATTTTTCACAGATAGCTGATGTGGTCGATGCTGATATCTGTAGAGCAGGGTTGCCAATATAATTATGATATTTAGGTAATGCAATTAAATAATATCAAATGATTTGCATGCCAATTTTGTAGAAACTGAAAAACATATTTACACAATATATATTTAAAATTAAAACATATGGTTGGTTGATTAATCGTGATTTTTAAAGGTTTTAAACAGCCTGATTAAGACACAGCAGGAAGTTGCTATCTAGTGCATCTTAAATTTAGCCATTTAACTACGCCATAAAGGAATTGCAGCTGTCTGCGGTGGCAGACGTTATCAGACTGTCCTTGTTAATTTAGTTTAAAAATAAATAGTGTTTTAAAGTTGGCTTTGAGACCCACATTTATAATATTGAGGACAGAAAGGTTCCAGAGAAGTTGTGACAGACCTATACATACATGTATATAGCGAGTCCTCCATCAACTGTCTATTATTCATGTTGTTTTTCATTTGATTTGTTCAACAGCTGTTATGGGAGCAACAACAACTACAGTGATATCCACACAATACCCTCAGCAGCCTGTTGTCCACGGAAGTCAGTACCCTCCGTACCAGCCAGCGAAACCACCTCAGTTTGGGTACAGCGGGGCACCAGGATATGGAGGGCAGCCTATGCCCACTGCACCATATCAGGGACCGCCATACGCAGCGGGACCCCCTCCACCATATCAGGAGGCTGGTAAGATAATGAGCTTGAACAGCAAAAAGTCCAGTCAGCCTGAGTTGTAGGGCTGGGCGATAAGTATGAATATTCGTGATGATTTTGCTGGTGAATGTTGAAATTTGAGTGTGCTTTTTTTTGTGTCATTATGTTGTTTTGCAAAGATTGAACACAAAGTGCGCACATTATAACCAGCAAAAAAAAAGCACAATGAGGTGCTCAACCACAAAAAAAAAAGAAAAGAAAAGAAAAGGGAAGTAAAGCTTATTTTATGTTCTCACCACAGGTGAAGTTTCAGCCCAGTGGCGTTTCATCATGCCTAGTTTTGCAATCCTTTCTTGTCTCATGACTGGCATGAGTCATGAGTATGAAAGGCAAGGCCGATGTTTAAAAGAGTCTGTAGCAAAAATGATTCATTATTTTGGATCAGTTCAGAATGTTTTAGTGAGTCGATTTAGATTGATTTGTTTGCATTTTCACTCAAAAAGTGTTTTAGGGAAAATAAATTGTCGGTAATTATTGCTGTTAAAAGTTTTGTTTATTTAATAAACTGTTTACTTTTAGTTCTTGCACTAAAGATTTTTTAATCTATTTGGCTACAACGGTTGGTTGAATTGAAAATAACTTATTTTTAAACTATTTCAGAGCACATATTTAAGATTTCTCATATCGCCAAAAGCAATACAAATGTTGTGTTTTTAAATATACTGCTGTTTAAAAGTTTGGGGTATGTACAATTTTTTTTAAATGCTTTTGAAAGAAGTCTCTTATGCTCACCAAGGCTGCATTAATTTGATCAGAAAATGCAGTAAAACAATAATATTGCGAAATATTTTGACAATTTGAAATAACTATTCTCCATTTTAATATCTTGTAAAATGTAATTTATTCCTGCAATGGCAAAGCTTAATTTTCAGCATCATTACTCCAGTCTTCAGTGTCACATGATCCTTCAGAAATTATTCTAACATGTTGATTTGATGATCAAGAAACATTTATCATCATCAATGTTGAAAATGCTGCTTATTATTTTTGTGGAGGCTGTGGTAGAGTTGATTTTTTTCAGGATTCTAAGATGAATAGAAAGTTCAAAAGGACAGCATTTATTTGTCACTTTTGATCCATTTAATACACCCTTGATGAATAAAAGTAATAATTATTTATATCTTACAGACTCCAAACATTTGAACAGTATGTATTTACTCAGCCCTAATAAGTTAGGGTTAAATTAGCTTGCTACAATAAATTTGCATTAAAAAAAAAGTGCCAACAGAGTGTTGGGTAGGGATCTCAGTGACTCAAGAGAGGAGCTGTAATTCTGTGTGTGTTTGTTTGCAGGAGGCCCAGGATATCCTGCTCCCTACAGCCAGGCTGCGTATGACGGGGGACAGGCCGCGTATCCCATACAACCACCAGCTCAGCCTGGTTTCGCTCAACCGCCTCCACCGACAAACTACAGCTCAACCCAACCAGCTTTCAACCCCGCCTACGTGGAGCCACCAAAGACCGCTTACTAAAAACAAAAAGCTGATGCAATTCCATGACCTGGTCTCCTACAATTGTGCATTGTACAGCTACTGTGGACGGCATATTCCAATCGGCTCGGGAATAAAATGATCAGTGTTTATCATGATTGCTTTAAGGTCTTCTTGCGTGCCAGCATTGTTTTCCTAACACTCGCCTTTTACACTTCATTTTATATAAATATATATTTTATCTTCTGTGATTCCAAGCCATATTACTTTTACACTTTGTTTGTTTCTGCAAAAGGGAATATCTTTGTTTTTCATCTTGAAATGCCGTTACACGCCTTTAAGATCGTCAGATTCATTTTATCCTGGGAATTTGCACAAAATACTGACATTTTATCAGTTGGGGAATTGGAATCAAGGTAGCATGCTGTTTAGATGTTTTCACAATTTTTGTACCATTCAGGTTTAAGCATCTGTGAATGTTTGTAACAGTGTTCTCATGCACAGAGATCCAGAATATGCCTTATTTATGCAGCTTATGCAGCGAGTTACACGTGGACACTTTAACTACTACATTCTCACCGTGTGTTTGGAGAATTTTATGGATCTTGGGTTCTGTATGTTGCAGAAATTCTGCATTCATGGAGTCAACACATTTTATAAATTTCCCTTTCCTCTTTCCTTGAACTAAATGACTTTGCCATCAATTTAAATAATGTGAAATTATTTTTTTTAACAATCAATGACAAAGTCACTCAAGGTCAGAAAGAGGGTGAACATGTAAGATGCTTGACCGGTGTCTAGTTATCTGGAAATTCTTCCAACAGGCTCTTCCGTGTTATGAAGTTAGCTCATATTTGATCATTTCTCTCCACAATATTCCACTAATTCCTGTTGGCTGTGTCGGGGTCATATTTTTGGTTATTAACTGTATTAATGTTCAACTAATTAGTGTTTTATGTTCAAATGTTTATACTCAAGCATCTCCATGTTTGCAACTGCAAATAAAAATAAATCTATCTGGAATCACTGTTAAAGTCAAATTCTCTGCCTACAAACATTATTTCTCTAATTTTAGATTTTACATTTTTCAAAACCTACACAGGGCAAGTTAAATGGTGTACAGGAAGTGAGCTCACTCATGTGTTGACTAATGACAAATAAAAATAATTTAAGCTAACTGCAAAAAACATGACTGATGGTAAAGTATACCATTCCATGTCGTAAATAACATCTGGAAATACTTCGTCACATACTGTTAACGTACATGTGTCTTATTTTATCATGCAGGTCTCTGAATCAGCTGTGAGATATTTCCTCATATTCACCGTAGTCAATAACAAAGCTCATCCGAGTTAAGTAAAACCGCCACTACCTCCCGCGCGCAAATCCGCAAACTCGCGCTCTCGTTTTACAAACTGCCGCCATTTTGCGCATTACTCGTCGATAGTGTAACTTATCTCAAAGGACTTAACAGTAATATTGTTGTTAATTTTGTTGCTATCCCAATTGTTTTGTACATTATAATAATGTACTACTTTTTTCCTGGCGTAAATTTGGGGATAATATACAACCGAGATTATTATTTTGAAGGGATAGTTCACCCAAAAATTGTCATTATTTACTCACCCTCATGTTCCAAACCTGTATGATTTTTTTCTTCTGTTAAACACAAAAGAAGATATTTTAATGAATGTAAGTAACCAGACAGTTGACGGACCCATTGAAAATCCTACTATATTACAGTCAACTGGTTACCAACATTCTTTAAAATATTCATAAATGTTTGGAACAACTTGAGGGTAATGACAAAATATTTGGGTGAACAATCCCTTTAACTCAAATCAAAATGACATTTCAGTGAGTAGCAGCATTATAAGCTAGATAATGTAAGCTGGCTGGTCATTAAAGCAAAATAATCATACACGTGTATAATGGGGGTGTATTCTGTAAAACAGCTTGCATCGTTTCTGATTCTGGTCTTTTGTATGTACTTTGATAAATATACTGTAGAACTGGCATTAAAAAATTACTAGCCACCAAAGTCCATATATTGCAGTCGGTTCATGCTGTTAACACTTTCTCCGACAAGTGGATGTGATGAGATCTGTTTTCCTGTTTGTTCATGTGACGTTCGACAAAGCCTATCCCTTGCCTCAAAGCTGAACCCCAATAAATATTACTCTATTGATAGCAATTGTCACTTGTTGTTAATTATCACAAAAAAAATATTTTGACTCGTCTCTCGGTTTATAAAAACTGTAATTCATAAAGAATTAAAATACCTCAGTGACATAGAATTAATTCTTTAATTCGGGTCATTAGTGCTCAGTCTTAAAAAGAATGACAAAATCTGAGGACAAGAGACAAACAGAATGTTTTTGAGGAGACACACTGAACATTTTTCATTACAAGACTTTATATTAGATTATTATGGCCCCGTCTCCATATCCATGTCTTCAACGTACTCCGTTTCAGATCTGCAGATCTCCTCCAGAGCCAGTTCTGGAGTGAAACAACAATATAATACCATTTAATGCATCACAGTGGACCAATTTTAAAACAAATATCTTTAAGGACAGTAAATGTCATACATCAGATGTTACTCAGAAGTCAGTTAGCCAATCAAAATGATGTTGGCATTAATTACTATAACTTACTGAATATAGAGATGTGAACCCACCTTCGCTCTCGGACAGATCGGGGACCAGACGGAACGTGTCTCTGATGGCGGGAATGACCTGATCGTACATGTGCAGGACGTCTAGGCAGTGTTCGGAAAAGGACGAGTCCTTCAACAGCAGCCAGTGCAGTAACATCAGAGCTTCTCTCAGTACCTGTAATCCAGGACTCGTCCAGGTCCGATTCCACAGCGTTTGACTTCCTCTGCCTTTTGTTTTCAGCCACTGCCTGTGTAAAAGCACAACGATCGTCCGCACCACCTGAAGATGAATAAAATACAGTATGGTCAGAACCAGACCATTTTGTTTCATAACTGTAGAGAAAAATGCAAGACTCAAGAACAATGATCATTTCCATTGTGCTTCTGTAGTCAGTTTGTCCAACTTCGTTGGTTTTGCTTCAAAACTAACAGATATGGAAGGTGAAAAGTTTTAGTGTTTGTCTGAATCAAACCTCATTAATACACTGGCAGGATGATTCACAAAAAGCTGTCCATGTTTCTGCCTTCTGTGTGAACAGTTTGGTTAAAAACCGGATGACCTGTTCACAGAGGAATCGGATTTTTAAAATTACAGTTTAATACAATGCATTTCAAAACAAACTACAGCAACGATAAATCACCTCAAGTTCAAAACGACTCCACATATCTTCTGAGGCGGATTTCTGCGGTCTAGAGGTGACGTACTGGAATATTTTGAGAAAAGGACATGGATCTGAGGGAAGACAGAGGATTTGTGTTAAAGGACAAGTTCAGTATTTTACACTTAAAGCCCTGTTTTAAGATCGTTTCTGATGAAATAGAACGGTTAACACAGAAACCCGAAAATTCTCGGGACAGCAGCATGTGTCCAAATTTCAATCTTAACCGGTCTATTTAATCAGAAATGATCTTAAAACAGGGCTTTAAGTGTAAAATACCGAACTTGTCCTTTAACTCAATCCAACAAAAAGACACTTTATGAAATGCTAAAAGACACTTACATTCATGCGAGCAGAGTTTTGTGGCCATCTCTTCATTATAGATAATAAACGACAGAAATCTCACAGACAGATGGACTATTCTGTAGGACGTCTCCAGAGTCATGCATTTGGACAACACTTGACTCGACATGACAACCTGGAGTCTACATTTGAGAAATCAGACAACAGTTTAATTGGTATATAAAAGAAAATGAGGATGATTATAGTAATATGCTTATTTACATTACAAGCTATGTCATTTTACTCTCTGGTCATATAAATATCAGAAACTTCACCAAACTGCATATTTTTGCTCAGTCTGGATAAAGTTGAGGTGATATTCTTTCTCAAAAAACAAACAACAAAAAAACTCTGCATGCAAACTTTCTTTAATCTGCCTAACGTTTTGATAAAACGTTTTTTTAAAAAGCAGATTGTTCTATGATTTCAGTAACACTTTAGTTTAGGGTCCAGTTCTCACTATTAACTAGTTGCTTATTAGCAAGCATATTAGTAGGCTATTGGCTGTTTATTAGTACTTATAAAGCACATATTAATGTCTTAGTGCATTCACACAGAATGCGTTTTTCCATTGTAAACACGTGCTTGACGGACGTCTTAAACTGTTGCGTGATCGTCTTGCGTCTCTTTTGCAGCGTCTCAAGTGTGACCCTGCATTTATCGGGGTGTCTGAAACTTGCTGAAACACTGCTGACTCGACCGTCACAGTGACAACAGCCAATCACATTACTTTTCCAGGTAATTTGCATAAGCGATCTGATTGGCTGATGCCTGTGTTGGCGCTTGAAAAGTTGAAAACTTTTCAACTTCTGCCGCAAGCAACACCAGCTATGTGACGCAAGGAAACCCACAATTCTGTTCGGCAATGCATGACGTCAGAAAATCAAAGTAAATAAAAAGCGTCAAGGCCGATGCCCCGTGTGAATGCACCGTGACACAGCATTCTAAAAACTCGGCGCTAAAATAAGGGCTCATGAAAAACTCTTTTCTAGACCTTGCACTTTTTTTTCGCTCCATGGCTAGCAATTTTTCCAATTGTTTTCAATGGGAGCTCCGCTTTTTAAAATGCCAGCAGCGTGACGAGGGGCTGAATGTGTATTTCACGCTAAGCGCGAAGCATTTTTTACCGGTTGCAGAGAGTTGAAGAATGTTCAACTTTAGGTAAAATGCAGCACTCAATCGTTTTAAAAAAATGTCCTGGAATGTATATGAAGCGTTCTGTATAGTGTGGTCACTGTCACTGTCACTGTCACTTTTTACCCAGCCGTCCAATCACAGTAGAGGAGGGGCGGGACAAATACCACAATGACCAACCGCCACATCCTGCATGTACAACGGTAATTTTTATATGGAAATACTATCTGTGAAATGAAATACTAGTACACTGCTTGGCACTCTTTGTGAAATAGACGCTCAGCTCCTAGTCACGCTGCTGCCGCGAGGTGCTCCCATTGAAAACAATTGGAAAAATATGCTAGCCTTGGGAAAAAAAACGTTTGGTGGAAACACGGCCTTACAGCAAAAATGTGTTCGGGGTGAACCAGCCCTATTTCTGTATGATCATATTCTCCATCCCTTAATCCTACACAATATCTAAACTTAACTACCAAACTAACTATTAATAAGCAGTTTATTATAAGGAGTTTATTGGAGGCAAAAGTCATAGTTAGTAGTTAGTTAATAGTGAGAATTGGACTAAAGTGTGACTAGAGTAAAGTGTGACCATGATATCATATGTCAGGCTTTACAGGGTTAAGATGTTGCCACAGTATTTCTTTCCACTTCTAAATGTAAAGTCATCTAAATGTAAAGTAAGAGTCAGAATCAGACTACGAAATGGGAAAAGAGCATGACACTCATGTAGACACATATACTATACCTCAAGAGCTGGTTCTCCTGCGCTCTCTCGGCCAGCATGCTAAGAGTCTTCAAACTAGTGTTCACTAGCGCATCCCTCTGGCCAGCGGCGGCAATGAACGCTGGATCGGCCAACTGTAGGAGTCTTCTGACAAGAGGCAGCTGGGTTTGCACCTCCCCGGTGAGATGCTCAGTGGCGCTGAGGAGATACTTTGAACACTGCGGCCGGTTAAGACAAATCTCTCCATCCTGATGGCACAGAACCATCTCCAAAGCCTCACAGCTGTAGCACACTATGTGATAGAGAGCTTGCATGGCAGCCAGGGCGAACTCCTCCTGACCGCTGAGAGATTCCTCCAGACTCGAGGCCAGGCTGGAGTCGGAAGATCCCGACAGGGAGCTGCCATGGAGCGAGGCTTTCGCAGAGCTCTCGACCGACTCCAGCGACTGACAGTACGTGCTGATGTGGAAGGTGAGCAGGGGGAGGAAGTGCACCGCGGCGGGGCAGGTTTGGAGAGCAGCATCT
This sequence comes from Siphateles boraxobius, assembly GCF_051911475.1. Taxonomy (NCBI): domain Eukaryota; kingdom Metazoa; phylum Chordata; class Actinopteri; order Cypriniformes; family Leuciscidae; genus Siphateles; species Siphateles boraxobius. The sequence continues at coordinate 14,975,539 of NW_027508733.1, read as the reverse complement.
GGGTTATGTGGGGCACTCGTGGAGGGCTGGAGAGTTAATGCGGTGAGAGCGGACATAGCGAGACTCTGCAGCTGGTGGAATCGAGCTTGAGGACGATGAAGCGATCGGAATTCTGTGGAGGACGAGCTGGAAGTCGTCAATGATCCCCTGAAGCGAAGGGGGAAAACAATTCACAACAGTCCGAACTTTAACACGGAAGTTTAAAGATGCAATAGAAAGTAAACATTTAATAAACAGTTACTAATACTAATAGGCATAATTAGGGATGCACCGATACCACTTTTTAAGGGTCGAGTACGAGTACCGATATTTTTTTCCTGGTACTCGCCGATACCGATACCGATGCCTGTTGTACTGGGGGGTTTTCTCGTTTTATGTGGCAATTTTCTAAGAACAACACAATGAGACCAAATCAGCATCTTTATTTTCAACAACTTAAATAAACTTAAAAAAATAAATCATTCTTATTGTGCTTATCACAAATTTTCAAAGCCCAAATTTCACAGTGTCCAATAACCTCCAAAGGGCAAAACCAAGGACATAATGAATGTAATTTTTACCTGCCTGTCACAAAGTTGTCAAAGTTCTAAAGAAATCACAGACAACAAGACAATCAAATTTGTCATAAAGTGCCAAAGAAATCACAGAACAAATGTTTAACATAACACTGAGTAACAATGTAATCACAGCCGAAAGTGTAAAGTGAAATATTAGAGTGTACTATTAAATCTAGCAACACTATAACTGCAGGAAGAGTGTTCATAAGAATTAAGAAATATAAGCTAAGGATATACGTGAGGTATCGGTCTTTGGTATCGGGGTATTTTTACGAGTACGAGTACAAGTACATGAGCTTGGTATCGGGCCCGATACCGATACTGGTATCGGTATCGGTGCATCCCTAGGCATAATGCTAATAGTTATTTGTTCATACATGTATACTATTTCCACAAATAACTATCACATTCCCACAAGTTTTCCAGGCTTAAAAAACAAAACAAAAATCAAGGTTTTCCCCATATTTTCCATTTTTTCTACTTTCAAAAAAGGAATAATTTGTTATTATTATGGATACATTATTCTATAATATTTAATTTAATAATAAATACTAAAATTCAACAAATAATATTTTAACAATTATGCTTTAAAATAAAAAAGCAAATGTCATGGTGTCCTAAATAGTACTAGTAACAACAATAATAATTGTTATTGTTGTAATTAATACAATATTCTGTTTAATTTAATTAATTTAATAAAATACAACATAATAATGTTTTTAAAATGTAAAAAACAACAAATATCATGGTGTAAAAATGAATACTAATACAACTAGCAATAATAATTATTATTATAATTTTTATTATATTTAATTTAACAATAAATGTAAAAAATATTATTATTAACGATAAGATACATTACACAAAATTCTTTATTCTATATATTATTATTAATACATTCAATAATTCAATAAATAAATAAATAAAAGCCAGCCAAACCAGCAAATGTCATGATGTACTTTTTTGTCTCTGGAATGAACGTGAAGTGAAGTGTTCTGTATAGTGTGCGCTTTATGAACCGAAAATATCACTGATCATGTGACTCAAAAAAAAAAATTAGATCATCATTTCCTATGTTGACATTGTTCAAAATTTCCAATGGAAAATACCACCATCTACAAATGTTGCAATGGAAATTTCCATTCTTTATGATTAATGTTGTAAAAGTGGGCCAACGATTTCCCAAAACAAACAGTTGTATGTAGTAAAAGCCAATGTTTACAGTATATTTCTCAGGTTTCAGGACATTTCAGACACACAAACACATGGAGACGGTGTAAGTGTGTTGTATGGGATGTCTTGTTGATACTCACGAGCTGACGTAGCCGTTCTGTAACAGGACGTTTGGTAGAGCGGCAGGACTGATGGACAGCAGGTGACACAGACCCAAAGTGCTCGGATCCAACGGTTGTTGCAGCAGGAGGTTCAACAACACACAGCCTACAGCATCACAAACACAAACTCACAGCAAACACACCGAGAGAACAGACTGTAGATAAACGCTACAGATTTGACCAGCCGGTACCTTCCTGTCGATGGTCAGATCTGAGGGTTTGGTCTGACTGCGGCTCTTCTGTTTGGAAACGTTTGGGCTGCGCGGGTTTCCCATCTGATAAGAGTTTGAAAATGTGATGTTGAGGATTGAATGATAACGGAAAGACCTCTGGAAAGGAAATGTGCATAAAATGTGAATCCCTACCGTCCAATAGATGGTCTTTTTTGATAGGAGACGTTTTCTTGGAGAGCTCGGCTGCAAAGTTTTCCTTAGTCATGAACGCTCGACTCACAGGAGAGTGAATACTGTGTTAACACGACAAAACACAAATCAACTATTTGTCTAGAGCGGTTTTCAGGTAACATTCTAACCTTTTAATACAAAAAAATGTTATTATTTATAATTTGTATTAATTATAATAATAACAATGATCACTAATATAAATATTAAATTATTATTTAACAATACTTATAACAATAATCCTATTAACAATTATTATAAAAAAGTAATAGTGATATTTTTATTATTTTTTAATAATAATAATATTGAATAATACTACCACTAATTCATATTATTATTTAAAAAAATCAACATGAATAATAAATATAGTTATTATTTAAAAACAACAATACATTATTACAATAACTTGATAATAATAAATACAACAATTATTATTATTGAAATTTTTAGTAAGATTTAATGTTAACACTTTTCAATGAGGTTTTATTTGTTAACATTAGTTAACTAAATTAGTTAACATGAACTAACAATGAACAATACTTATTTTAAACAACATTTATTAATCTTTGTTAATGTTAATCTAAACATTACTAAGGGTGTATTCACGACAGGAAAGTCCGCTAGTTTACGTGATTTGGTCCGGACCAAATACAATGTTGATTTTTTGTTTGTTTGGTGTGGTTCGCTTTCACACTGCCCTTATTGCAAGTGAACCAAAATCTGAAAAACAAAACCACACGTGTGCTAAGGCCATCCATTCATTAGACAGAAATTCTCAAGCAGGGAAAAGCAGGAAGTGGAAAACAGGCAATTCATGGAGATCTTTCGTATTGCAATTTTTTATTATTTTACTGATTTGGTGTTATCAGCTACTAACGCAATATGAAGAAACTTATGAGCATCATATGATGTCATCTATACGATGTTATAATTAGGATTTTGCGAAGACGAAGATGTGGATGACGAGAGCATGCTCTTAAGGCGAGACACTACAGGTGAATAGGGTAATTTTTTTAACTAGCAGATATCACCATGAAACTTTGCCAGTTGACTACCTACATTAAGATGAGAAAAAAATGTATCTAATTCTAAATGTATCTGAATCTAATTAAATATGCGCTAATCTGCATATATTTTAAAAAATGAAATCTGAGTATTGGACAAAGCCAGGTTCAAAATGATTTTTTCATTGTGTTCACATATTAGATGGGGAAAAAATTACAGAGGGATTTATGGATATCTACTTTTGTTATCCTGTAAATCAGAATATACTGCCAATAGCCTTAAAAAAATATTTTCGACTTGTTTTTTTGGAATAAAATGCTATATAAATCAGGCTAGGAATAATATATTTACAAATCCCTCTGTAAATGTTTTCATAATATAACTAGGTACAAGACTGGAAAGTTTGGTGTGTATAGGTGCTACTGAAGTGGAGATTTCGGACTTGGAGTATGAGAGAAAGGTCATTTTGAGAAAAAGGGCTTTAAAGATTTAGCATCAGCCAATGAGATCGCGCATTTAGAGTAAAATCCCCCCTTTTACTTTCGCGATTGGTTGCTGATAAAAAGGAAATGACCATCATATTTGGATCCGGCTGTATTGTACAGGAGAGAGAGAGCTTTCTAACGGTGTGACAGGGTGTCGATTGCGATCGCGGAGCAGAAGGATGATTTATAACGACAACTTTTGATGAATTTATGAGAAATCTACAGACGCAAACAGACAAAGTGTAGTAAAATAAAGACCTAAATGTGTATTTCGGACTTTTTTTCACCACAAGTCTGAAAGAAGACTTGTTATTGAAGACAAATATCCCAAAATCTCAAAATTGACCAGAGAAAAAAAAAACGATGTTTTTGCCTGCCGTGTCTCACCTTAACTGATAAAGTTCAAACATTATTAAAACAAGTGAACAGTCAGTAATAAAATAAGAACAAATTACAAGCAGAGATGAATACTAAATAACAAAGTTACAAAGTCTAACAGTAGTATTCAGGTACAGAAATAATAATTAAGCCTAAATGTAAAATAACACTATTTGTTCACTGTAGAAATGAAATATAGTTGCATCTTTGTTAAAGCTGTATTTTGTTGTTTAATTAAAATTAATGAAAACAGTAGGAATATTAGGTGTCTGCTGTCACTTTAAGACCAAATGCACAGACCTCTGGTTTCTTTCTCAACCGTAACATAACCGAGAGAATACTTGCCTGAGACGGGATTTTTAGTTTTTTTACATAATTTTGTGTGCATGTGTCCATTCAAGGGCAAGGAAACGCAAAAGAGGAATCAATTCGGCTTTCGAGCGCTGTCTGAAACACTCCTCTCTCTCTCCCTGCGTGTGTGCAGCTGTGCGCACAGATAACGCACAAGTCCTTATTTTCGCCTCTTCTTCTGCGTTTAAAATTGTTTGAATGTGTAAATTGGCAAAACACGTCCAAATTATAAACTTTCACTCTATTATGGTTAAATTTAGTAGTTCATCCAAGAATCATGCGTGCCGAACCGAGTTACATAGTAAAAATCTGACCCTGACAAAAAAGGCGCAGTGCATTGTGCAATTGGGTCGGGTCATGTTCACACCTTAAACGAACCGTACCCAGAGTTGCTTTGGAACCGGATCGAGAGCACCTCTTCGGCTGGGTCTCGGTTAGGGCTGAACGATTAATTTGATTTGCGATAAAATAGCGATATGATGAAATGCGATTTTGTAACCGCAAAAGCTTCGATTACACTGGTCACGTGACACGCGAGAGAAAAGCAGTCTGCAGATCAAATATCAACTTGGCACGCTACGTATAGGTTTGGCATACAGGAAAGAACAGTTTCTTTTTATGTATGTGATATTGTGTTATTTATTCTCTCTCCAACAATTCCGGATCGATTCAGAGAATTTCACAACCGTATTCTGCTTGCTTCTAATTTCTCTCTCTCTCTCTCTCTCTCTCTCTCTCTCTCTCACACAAACACACACGACACCGCTCGAACCTTCCGAAAAATAAGCTTTCATTAAGTTCGGGGTTTAAGCGAATTTTGTGCTAACACAAAAACCTAAAATTCTCGGGACAGCAGCATGTGTCCAAATTTTAATCTTAACCGTTCGATTTCATCAGAAACAATCTTAAAATAGGGCTTTACTTGTAAAACGCCTAACTTACCCTTTAAATGTACTTGCATCTCAAAATGCTTTTGACGCGAAATTAGTGTAAACACGGTCAGTTATATCTTAAACCAACAGGACAAACCACATTTACAATTTCAAAAGAGATATGTGCATTAGTGTGAATGCAGCTTATCGTATAGGGGGAAAATCACTCCAGCTTTTGAATGGAAAACGTTCAGACAGCCTACTTTAATATACTGAAAGCACTCTTTGTTTATTGCTTGTAATGTTTTTTTTTGCTCCTCTTTATTTACTAGCTTTTATATTTTGAAGCTATATTAGTTTATAGCCCATTTAAAATTCTTAACATGTAATTATATATTTAAAGTATGTATTTACACATGTAATTAAATACATATTTTAAGTGTTATTAAGATTAATTAATAAGAAAAAAATTAGATCGGATCATGAGCTGCCTAAAGATTCCCATCCCTACTGTACAATGATTTATTGCTTGTCTTTGTCGACTAATACAGAAGGTAAAGAACTTAAAGTAATCGCATATTAAATCGCAATCGCAATATTGGTAAAAAAAAAAAATCGCAATTAGATTCTTTTCCATAATCGTTCAGCCCTAGTCTCGGTACGGTTGTTTGGTCCAAACCAGAGTGCGATTGCTGTATTTACACCTGCCCAAAAGATCCGCACCAAAGGGGGAAACGAACGTGAGTTCCATAACAAAGGTTAATAAATGCTGAAAAATATATTGTTCATTGGTTTATGTTCATTTACGCATTAACTAATGTTAACAAATGGGACCTTATTATAAAGCGTTACCAATTTAATTTAATAACAAAAAATCCAGTATAACATATGATACACTGGAGTGGAGTGCATGTAAAGAGACATGCTTATGTGAACAAAGAAAAGGAAAAAATGCTGTAAATGCTGTAACAGTGCAGACAACAGAACAATCGTTTCTCATTACCATTTCCTCTGGAAGACACACAAAAATCGAAGTTGTATTTACATGTTTCGCGCAGGTGTGCCGGGCTGTTTTCCTCCACGCTCAACGCTGCGAAGTTTCCCTTTCATTTCATTCATCTCGGCTTCTTTAAAGTGCAACTCCGACTGCAGCGACTGCACCTGCGGTAAATCCAGCATTTCCATGAGTTCACACAAAACGTTTCATCGGACGTCAGTCAAGCTTGTGTGCCGTACCTTCCTGGACAGCTCCTTCTCCCGTTCGCTCTGAGCCTGAGCTTTCTCTTTCTCCAGGGCGAGTTGGGTCTGCCGCTGCTGCTCCTTCTCCTGATTGGCCAGTTTCAGGGAGTCCCGCAAGACTCGGATCTCTCCGTTCTTCATCAGGATCTCCTCCTCTACCTCCTTCAGCTGAGTGTGAACAGAAATGCAGACACATTGAACTGGTTTTTAAATCCTAAATCAGGAGAAACTAAATGATGGCTGTTTTGGTGTAGGAAGCCTTGTCTAAAAAGTGGAGTTCAGGAAAAAAGGGGTCTCTGAGAGCAAATAAAGTGATTTTCTACTAACTACAACCGACCAAATGAAGAACACACCTTTTTCTTCAGGTCTGCTTGCTGTTCCTCTAATTGCTTGTAGTACAGATCTTCTCCATCTTTACTGGAATGACCATCTGCTGTGTGACACACAAACTGGTTTAATTTCTAGATTATCCCATACATAAAATTCTGTGCAAAGACCTGTGGGAAAAAGAGTTATAAAATATTTCAAAATAATGTGATGATAATGCATTTAATTGTATAATAATTCACATAAAAATATTTATTAAATGTAATTAAAATTTTTATTTTTTATGTTATATTTGTAAATAAATATTCAGTAATAATACAAATAATTATCATTAATGATAATATTAATTTTTGCTTTGTAAAAAATCCAATATAACATAATTCGATTTTTTTCTTATTACATTTAAAGAGTATTATTAACATTATTATTGAAATATTTTAAAAGTCTAATACCCACAGTCTTTTGCTCAGTTCATGTTTGCATTTTATAAAAATCCAATATAACATAATAGTTTGATTATTTGGTTATTAAATTAAGTAAGTATTATATTAATCTTACTAAATGTATATTATTATATTATTTTTGAAATATTTTATAAGTCTCTCAGTATTTTGCGTAGTTATTTTTTGCATTATGTAAAACTCCAATTATATATGAATATAATAATATTTAGATTATTTATTATTTAGACTTAAAATAATACAATAATAGTAGTGTTATATTGCATTTTTATACAATGCAAAAAATGTAAAATTTAAAAAAATATTTAAAATATTCAATAATAATAATACTTAAATTTGATTTCAAATCATTTAATTAATTTTAAAAAAATATAATAAAAACTCTGAATATCATTATATATAGTATTAGATTATTGTATTAAATTAAATCTTATTAATTAATAAATATAATTTTTCATTTTGTAAAAATCCAATTATTTATTAATATAACATTTAGATTTGTTATTATTTAGACTTAAAATACATCAATAATAATAGTGTTATTGCATTTTTTATACAATGTAAAAAATATATATTTCAAATATTCAATAATAATAATAATAATACTTAATAAATTTGATTTCAAATCATTTAATTAAACAAAAAAATGTATAATAAAAACTCAAAATATCATTATATATTATAGTATTAGATTGTTGTATTACATTAAACCTTATTAATTAATAATTAAATCAAATAATAAATTATCATTAGCTGTTGTTGTTATTAGTATAAATCTGCTCTGTGAAACACAAAATATCATATCCAGAGTCCATAATATAATGCAAAAATGAGCTATGCAAAGAACTTTAGGGAATAAGACAAAATTCTCAGTCCAAAAGCAGAAAGAGGGAGTGTTTGGGAAACAAAAGACTTGTGGAATGTGTATCCAAAACATCTTATACTAACCAAACACATCTTTTCTTGGAGGTTCTCTGTTGTTATATGTGCTACTGCTGCAGCCGTCTCCGATGGCAAATGTTTTACGGCCTGATCTGACAGGTGCTTTGCTTTGCTCATCAGTGCAAGCGAACACAGAACCAAACGTTCTCTTTGACCCACTGTTCTGGACGTCTCCTGTGACGGCCTGGGATGCGATGATGTCAATCTGGTCCAGGTCATCCTGGGTGAAATCGATGTCATCATCAAACGGGTCGGGTCCGGCTGACACCTGATGACCTTTCAGTCTCTTGCTTGGCGGGAAGTCCATGACAATGAGATGCTTTTGGGAAATCAAATAATTATTATTCATTGATGATCAATGATGAAAACAGTCAAAATAGAAAAAATCAGTAGGTGTCTAAACTTTTGACAGGACTGTGTATACACATAGACACATACACACAAATATACATATACATACACATATATATATATATATATATATATATATATATATATATATATATATATATATATATATAATACACACACTATTCAATTTGGGCGGCAAAGTGCCTTTTCCGATATAAAAGTTTGTGCACGTTGTAAAATGTCATTAATGTCAGCAGTGCAAACTAAAAAACAGTTGAATGTTATTTACAATCGTAAAAACTAGATGTTCAGAGTAAATAATCCAGTTATTTTCCACCCAAAGGCGGAAAATAATACCTAACCTATATACAATAGTCTTGTAGAGTCACATACTGGGTTTATTATGGTAAAACTGTGGTAAAGTGCTCAGGTTTATCAGTTACCTGCTTCAGTGTCCCTCTCAGACTCCTGCATTAACCTGCTACGACTCGTCAAACACACACCATGCTGGACAAAACACTAATAAAGCGCAACTCTGAGCTGTTAACATAAACCTAAATGACAAAACAAACAAAATAACAGAAAACTTGTAAAGCTGAAAGCATTTCTGAGCTCTGCCTCTCATTCGGTGTGGACTGGAGGAGGATCATGCGTCCAGACGAAAACGCATGTGGTAGTAAAACCTCACCTGATTGGCTAAAGCGTGGCCCCAGTGTCCTACGGTGCGCTATGATTGGTCCATTGACCAACGAATGTACTACGGAGACATGCATTAGACAAGTGTTATGCACAAACGCGTTATGAACATGAACGATTTGCCCCCCCCCATTTAGAAAATACGTAATAAAACATTTTTTATTTTTTAAACAATTAAATTAAAAGTTATCTGAACGTGTATGACGGTGCGTTGGAAAACGTTTGTTTCATTTTTTAATGTTCGTAGACATGAAAACGTAAATCAAGTTCCCATAAAAGTTGTCTCAGCATGTAACGTTAGTCTGTTTTTACTTAGCCTACTGTATATAAATGTAATAGCTGTATTAAATATAAGCTACTTAACATCGAAGGCTATTACAAATGCTATAGGTAGGTACACAACAAAACACTGTTAACATTGACACAAGTCGTTTTTGTTGCTTTAAAGTTGTGGACTGCAATACAATTGAAGCAACTAAAAACTACCAAGCAGCATTTTATCGGTGTGAAGAGTGGAGACTGGTTTTTTTTAATCATAAAACTTTCACAATACATGCAAAGTTGTGTACGTGAAATTGTTTAACACGAAAAAAAATCACTGAGAGAAACAGAGGGAACAAATAACGCATATAATAAATTACATGCACCATACATTATAAATAAGAATATAAAAGTACTCATAATAACAACTACAATTTACAAGTTTGTTTATGGAATAGCTCGTTTGTGACGTCACCTCGAACTCGCTCTCTGATTTGCGGAGGCGCGTGGCTGCAGAGTGTTTACCATCTGAGCTCAGAACTGGAGCTGCACGTACTCAATCCACCACCGAAGGAGGAAGTTCGCGGTCAAAAAGAGAAAATTATTTGCCCGTTTTTACAACTTCGATAATAAAAACGCTCGCAACAGCTGTGGAAACTCTCTGTATCCCTATACCGAATCACTGGAGCAGGTCAGTAGCGTTTAAGGCTCGATTTTTCGTGATGTTTTGAACAAAGGAATATGCCAAAGACATTGTCCAGGCCTGTTGAGTTCAGATGTACTCGAGCTGATCGATCTTAAAAAACATGTTCGTGCTCACATTTGATGGTGTGTCACAGTTTTACCTCGTTTTCCCTTTCAGCTCATGCAAAAACTTCACGATGAAAACCGAGGTATCTACTGCTGCTAACTTTGTCACACGTCTGTTGAGGGGAACGGGACTGCTTTCAGAAGAACAGCTGCAACAATTCAGATTCTCTTTGGAAGAATCTTTAGGAGGTAAGACAGGATTGGACACGATCTTTACGTGGTTGCAAGTAAATCCAAGTAAACCATAGTTCAAATTATATATATTGTAATAAAAATGTATTGTTACAAATAAAACCAGCCGAAGATCAGATTCAGTTTATTGCAGCACCAAAGTCCATTCATTGAAACTTGCACCATTTTAACCCCCAATCTGCCTTAACAAAGCACCAAGCCCAAAAACTCTGGCAAGAAATGATAATCAAAGGTCGTGTTTGATTGTGCCAAGGCCTAACTTTCTTCTTTCATTGCAGATCATTATCAGCACCATTGGTTCCCAAACGCACCTTGCCGAGGTTCAGGTTACAGGTGCATCCGGATCAACCACAAGATGGACCCTTTGATAGGCAAAGCGGCCTGTACGATCGGACTCACAAAAGAGCGGCTCTTTTCACTGCTTCCAAGTGAACTCACCATGTGGGTCGACCCGTTTGAAGTGTCCTACCGGATTGGAGAGGACGGGTCCATATGTGTCCTCTACGAGTCCACGCCACCGCCAGACACAAATAAGAAGGACAGCTGCAAAGACAAACTGAGAATCGGACAGTCGAGTCCGTCCAAATCTTTCGGGATGATGACTTGCTCCAGCTGAAGAATGATTCTGTCTAATGAGCTATGTGTGAGCATTAAATCAGACATTGCTCACATTTGATTTCTTTTTAAATCTTTTTTTGTTTTTTTAAATCAATGGTGAAATCTTCATCCTATTGACCTCATGGTGAAAACAAATGTATTTTGATTAAATGTATGTTTTAAGCTCCCTGTACAGTCATGTTGAATATGTTTTTTTTAAATTTCTATTAAAAAGGTTTTCTATGAATTTCTAAAAACAAAAAGTATTTTGTGGTTATTCCATGTAACTACATAAACTAATCCTTTCTTCTTATCATATTGATGTAATGATTTACTCTTCATAAACTTATATTTGTTTATTTGGAATTTGCCTGTATGGCTAATTAAGCAACTGACATTCAATACATTTAAATATAATAGAAGCCATTGCATTACATCTTAAAAGCAAGTTGGAAAAAAAGATGTTCTTCAGTTAATGAAAAGTATTCTGAACAAAATTACTCAATAAATACATTTTGAAAATAATCTTGATGTCACAAAAAATGGCAGCAATATTTATAATTTTTTTCTGTTTTAAAACTTTATATGTGCGATCTTAAAGGACATTTCTTTCATTTTGTGTGTATTTTAAATATTTACATATTTAATTGCATTCCAAAATTGCATTCATTAGGCCATCAAGTATTTACATAGTTGGCTTAAATTTAGAAGAGTTAGTGAATGCTTATTTAAAAATGTTTTAATGGTATGACTAGACAAACCTCAACCTTCAAAAGTATCTCGCATATTATTGTTTTAGTATCATTTTTTTTTATCAGTTAGATATTTTCTAATTCTATACAAAACAGAACACCCCTGAATGTCCAACTGCTTAAAACAGCAAATTCAGCTATTCAAATTATATATATATATATACACACACACTGTATTTATACTATATACTTGCCTTATGTATAAGCTTCATTTAGCCTTTTGTGATTTTTCACTTGTTTTTCTGTTTCAAACAGAAAAAAGTCATGCGTTCATGACATCATTTTATAGACACAGTCCATAAATTGCATTCAGAAGCGGGCGAACATTTGATTGTCATTTTTAGCATCCAATCAGCGCAGGCATTTGACAATGTCAAACAGGTTTGGCCAATGAAAACCCCTCAACCTCTGCGTCTGGCCAATGAGAGTGCAGAGGAGGCGCGGCCTCGCGAAAGCGGTAGTAGCGCTACACCCGTCGGTGTGTCAGACGCGGATCCACCAGAAGTTTTGCGCCTGACCCCGATCATCTCGCCCATAGTATCAAATCTGCGCCGAAACTCCATCAGTTTACGGTTCTTCTGGGTTATGGAACTGGATAAAATGGACGAAAATGACTGGAAATATCACGGGGAGGGGAACAAAAGCCTGGTCGTGTCTCATTTGCAGGTTGGTGTTCAATAGTTACTAGCTTTTAGCTTAGCCATAATTCATAAAAACTCGATCAAATCTGATTCAGTCAATTGAAGAAAAATTCAAACTGTTTGGAAAGGACCTAGACTCTAAGTTTGGCACTTTTACACCACCATTAGACGGAAATTAACTCTTTCTTTATCTTAAAGGGGTCTTGTGAGGGGTTTAAAGCTAAAGCCACCTAGCAGGCTAAATCAGGATTCATTGATAAAGTGAATGTACAACATGTGACACGTGTGTTATCCATGCCACACCCTCTTTATGAGATATAAAGTTTCTTAAATCCATTTCAGTGGCACATTTAATGTAGGATACATAATGCTGTGGCCGTTTGAAGGAATGGTCAGTGGTGATCTAATAGTGTGAGGGTGCTTTTGTGCATCTGACATGACTCTTAAATGGGAAGTATTAGAGATAAGATAATATACATTTAACATTTTCCCCATCCAGGATTCAAAGTTCAGATAGGAAACATTTAACAGTTTAAAGTGAAAGATAATGAGGGTCTAGACCGATTTTAAACCAGGATGATGGGTATGAATATTGATTAGGATGGGTGGGAACATTGATGTTGTTGATCACTTTTTTGTATTTAGGCATTGGCCAAAGTACATTTAAAGATTAATAAAATCTCACCCACATTAATTTCCAGCAATGTTATATTGTTTTAAGTAAGATATTACTTATTTTGCAGCATGTAACAACTAGAACCCTCTTTATTTGGACAATGGATTGAAATGAATAAAATCAACTGCATTTGAGATTTGTCTTAATATGACTAATGAAAAAGTTATGAAAACTTCATGTAAATTATTAATTTATCAGTTCCTTTTAGCGTGTAGTTGACTCCTTTTTTCACTAGGATTGCAATATCAAGGCCCTGTTTTGTTAAGATCAAGGATGTGTTCCTGTAAAACGGGAACAGCTTAAGCTTTGCCTGATTTTCCAGCTCATTTGTGCGTCTGTACCCTTATACGACAAATAAACTTAAAATACCACTGGATCAAACGTTCGGGAGTTATAAACTGGTTGGATTTGTATTAAACATTACAACACAAGAGTTTGTATCCAATCACAGGCAGCAGTCTGAGACAGCATTGGCCAATATGTTATTGCAATCATGTTAAACTGGGTGTGGAGAAAGTGGGTGATGCTTTGATGCAGATTTCCAAGTACCTCTGGAGTCCTGCAAGGGCTTGTCCATATCTATTTGCTGTTTACAGACATTCTTTCATGTGCCCACACTCTTGTGTGTTTTTTCGTCACGTTGGCTGGCCTGTTTTAAATTCTTGGAATAGGAGCTGAACTGCATCATCTTGTCTGAAAGGTTGAGTGAGATTATTAAGATTTTTAAAGGCATCTCAGTTTCACATTGAAATAAGATGTATGATTTTAAACAAGATTTTGGGGTTAAATTTCAGAAGAAGAAAAAACAAAACAAAAAACAAACAATTTTTTGGTTTATGAATATGTTTTTTACTATATGACATTAATTTCATGACAATTAAATGCCTTTCCCCCCAAAAAATCTCATTAGAATAGAAGAAATTCTCATTGCTGTAATGAAATTTTAATTCATATTAATTTTTAATAATACTCATTATTACAAAAAAAGGATTGTGTCTGGATAGGATTATTTTCATTGTATTACAGTAATGAGAATTACGTTTTTTTATTATGTTGATGACAATTTAAGAAATTGTTCTCTACTGTTATGAAAATTTGACTATCTTTTATTTTTATTTTGAAGTGAATTATACATCATTTCTTCATGACAGTTTCTGAGGCAGAAGTAGGTTTTGTAACGTCGTTGAGCAAGTGTGTTTAGAAACTGCATTTGCGTTTAAGTGCCCATCAGTCCATAAAACAAACCGCCAGGCAGTGAGTTTATTGTCAATGCGATGATGTCACCTTTACCTTTGTGGACCTTTTTTATGTATAAGTGCATTCTGGGAAAAATGTAATGACTGGATGGAGTATTTGTTGTTTACACAAGTACAGTCACAGGCAAACCTGTTTCATAGGATTCCCTTCTTTTCCCCCCAACCTAAAACAAGACAGTTTGCTCACTAGGATACTTACAGTGGTCAAAGTCAGTGTGAAATAAGTTGAATGCAAAAATTTGTTTTCAAACACGTTACTTCTCCTTACAGCACTGTCGAGTTCTCCGTCTGTTAAAGTTTCCCTCTGAAGATTCCGCGCATACACGACAGGTAAAACTTCCCCAAATTGATATTACTAAATGGTAGTACTTCCCAAACTTCTCAAATATGCACTATAAAGCAGAATGGTATGGTGGCCGAGAGAGCTCAATGCATTGAAACTGAAGAAAACACATGCAAATAGAAAAAACACCAGCAAATTAAGAAAACATTGTCATCAGTTTGACAACACATGTGTTGCAAATACTCACAAAGCAACCAAATACAGAAACGCGCTACAAATACGCACAACGCAACCGAATATAGAAACCCGCTACAAATACTCACAATGCAACCAAATACAGAAATGTGCTGCAAATACTCATTCAGTTGCAGTGCGTTGAGCTCTCTCTGCCACCGTAGTATTGCCTTTTCTTACAATATAAATCTGATGGATGGTAAATTGTTCATCAAACTTGTACGTAGTCACATTTGAGTTTACAATAGTTGTGTGTGTTTTCTTGCACTGTTTTGTAAGTAGTGTCTCTATTGGTACAAAGGGCATCTCTGCAACAATGTAAATATGCAATAAGTCATGGTCTATTTGCATTGTCTTACAGTGTAGTATCAGCTCATTTGTCCTACATCTTTCCTAACAGACCGCAGAACAAGCTTTTCGACACATCCTCAACATTGTGGATTATAGTAAATATGTCATGAAGCCTTTGTTGGGGGAGAAATACGTTCACAGTGGAGTAAGTTACAGTTCAAGAAGTTTGTGTACATTAATACATCATGTTGCTTTAACACAAGCCGCGATGTAGCGAATAAGATGAAAATAGTGGTTTGATTGTTTACAGGAGGTTGTCAAACTACCGCTGGACTTTGTGAGACAGCTGTCGCTGAAGGTCCAACAAGAACGACCTGGTACGAATGACCGACCTTTAAATTTTTCTTTTAAACATTCGGTGAATATTATAAAATCGATCCAGAACACATTCTTATCACATTTCCACAAAAAATAATAGATAAAAATAAATTTAAATTTTGTTCAAAAATAGCTTATAACAATTACACACATTTCCTCAATTTTTCATTCCCGTAATGCAAAAAAAAAAAAAAGGAGGTGTCATTGCTGTAATGGCCCCCTAAACCAACAGTGTAGTATTTATACTTTATGTTAGTATCTGTTGTATTTTAATTGCAAAATCCTTGAGATTAATGGGCATTACTGTGTACTTCAAAGTAAAACATTTTGGTCCATTACGGTAATGACAATTTAGAGGAAAATTGGCTTAATTGCAATGCAGATAACGTCCTAAAATAAGCATAATTTTCAAGCTTTTGGTGTAAAATCCGGCTTGAATGTTTTCTGGAGTTTCACCCACTGAAAAATTGAGTTTGTTCTTCATTGGAAACATATGCATGTGAGATGCAGTCACTTTTTTAGACTGGATTTGATGTTGCGTAACGTTGTTGTGATCTTTCCTTCATGCAGAACTGCGCTGTGACAAGGTCATGGACACATTCAGCGGGTGTGGTTTATGCCTTCCTAACCTGACCCAACTCCCCCTCCACCACCTCAGAGACCACAGACCTCCAATATGCGTCGAAATCAAGGTGAACTCCACCTTCAGCTTGGCATAGCCACAGCATGTCACTACCGTTATGTTTGTGTTTACTTCAAAGGGGGAATTTGCACTCAAAATGACACTTATATAATTTTTATACCCACATTTAGAAAAAAATCGCCTTTAATGTGTTGATTTAGTGACGCATATCTTATCATGTCCGGTCATTGAATTAGCTGACAGTTGTTAATAGGGTTTTCTATATCTTCATGCCCTTAGGGTGGAGACACCTTCTGTTTTCAAATTGAAAGCTTTAAATCTCATATAAAACAAGAACTAGTTTTTTCAGGGGTCAGTTTATTATAAACGTCCGTTCCTGGGGAAGTAAACCACAGTAGCTGAATGACTCATTGAATCTATTTGTGTGGAATTTAATCACATGGTCAGTCAAACAAACAGGGGAAGGTGGCGTGAATCCGATCTGAAAGGCCCGTTTGTGTGTTCATAAAAACAACAAAACCTTCTTCGCATTAAGCTCGTTCACAAAACTTCATTGTGTAACTCGAGAGGCAGAGATATAACTACATATTTGAACCTTTTCCCCTTCAGCCAAAATGTGGATTTCTACCCTTTTCAAGACACATAACTAAGGAATGCAAACGCAAAGTTTGCAGATTCTGCATGCATCAGCATTACAAGGTAAGTACCAATTAAGAATCTTACAAAGGCCTCGTCGTTACGAAAGTAACTCATTGAAGTGAAGCCAGATTTCTAAACGTGAACTTCTGCTTTAACAAAAAAAAAGAGGATGGTTCAGTGTAGTGTAAACATCCTGCTGTCTGTACTGTGCGCTATCATACAATCAGTCCTTTGGGGGTTTGGCTGCAGAAGATGTACAAAAATCAGTTTCAGTCCACAAACTGGAGAGTGTATCAAGTGACTCACTGAAGTTGACCGAAACGCTATTAGCAAAGTTTACAGTAAAATTCCTAACATTATTCTCTTGCAGTTAGCCAATGGGAAGTGGAAGCGATTGAGCAGATATTGCCCCCTGGATCTCTTTTCAGGGTGAGTCACCGCTTCAGTCACTCAGTGCAGGAAATCAGAGCTGGATTTATATCTTTCGCTGATGGTATGACCTTTAGCCAGCATTGTTAACAAATCTAACTGACTGCGGCAAAGAGATTCACTAAAGCCAACTGACTTCACCTTTTTTTTTTGTGACTCACCTTTCCGCTGTGAAACCCTATCATGCATGAAGCCTTTATAATGCTACTTGACACTAAAGAAAACGTCTTTCTTCAAAAAGGTTTAGAATCAGATATGACAATCCATATAATCCCTTAACATGTTAATTCTTGTCATGGCAAATCATTTTTTTTCTCCCTACACTTTCCTTCATTGTTTGCAAAAATGTATCTTATTTTACTAACCTGAATGTTATTGAATAACTTGTATTCCAGGAGCAAACAGCGAATGTACATTGCATTGAAGAATCTGTTAGAGGAACCACAAAACAACTTGAAAATCTTTAAGGTAAATATAAACTTCTGTAATTGATTCAGTCTCGAACCGTCTAACTTCTCCAAACAATCTTTATTTTGTAGTTAATTTCAGCCTGCTGTCTATAGACCTTATTCACATCAGTGCCATCTTTGATTTTTAACGGGAATCTCTTCGGTGGGTTGAGCTGTTATTTAATGTGTTTTTGGATTGTTCTGCTGATGAGACGCTGCAAAAAATCTTTCCAAGAAATGTTATTGATCTAGGAGCTTTATACAGCTTTTTACACGGTAAGTCTATCCCTCACAGCCTCGCTTTCATTCCTGATATGGCGCTGCTCTGAATAAGGTCTATTTTCGGATTTTTATACTTTAGAGTAAAGTTTTAAAACTTTCCTTCCACTTCCATTTATAGAATGTTCAGCATTCGAAAAGTAACAGTCTGCAATGATGTCATGCATTCTGATTTGCAGTAGGTCTCAGTTTTATTACTGAGTAAATTTTAAGTTATCCTGGAACTTGGAAGTAGTACTACTAAAAACAGCTTAAACTGGTTTACTGGTCTTAGCCAGATTTGGCTGGGAGACTAGATGTTTTAGATGAAATTTAGCATCTTTTTAACTGGAAAACTAGCTTGCTGATCATTATATAGGTCCAGATGTGTGACTAGCTTAAACCACCTAAGATCAGCAAACCAGCTTAAAAAAAGAATATCATGAAATATAGCTACTGTTTGTATATTGGGTTAATTCATTAGAAAAGGGTTATAAAAGAAAAGTTGCATTCATTTATTGTTTCTCCCATCTTTTTTCAGGGCGGAGAGTTGATATTTAGCTGTAAAGACGACGCCAAGCAACAACCCGACTTGAATGATCTCATTCAGCAACTTTGGCCTTATTTCCCCCATAGTAACGGCCACTATAACGGCCACCAGCCTGGCAAAGCCGTCCTCACCGAGTTCATTCAGGTGATCTGCTCCTCCCTGCTTAGCGGCGGGGACTCGAATCGCTCGGGGGAGCCCAGGAAGATACACCTGTCTGAAAGCAGGCCACACTGTGAAGCCAGTCCCTTCCCAAGAGACCTGCTCCGCAATGGTGAGGCCTTTACCAACTGCTAACTAATGAATATTCGGAAGGGCAAATAATGGTTTGTTTGGCCAAAATATTGTTAAACCCTCATGTTAGTTCCAATAGAAATCACTTTACTGTTGAGTCACAATATAACTGGAATGAAACGTATTGCACATTTTAAAAGACACATTAAGGGGCGTGTAAAAGAAGGATTATTGCTGCATATAAATGACGGTAATCGTAAATCTGTTATGCAAGTCCAGGAGAACATGTTGAGCTCATTTTCATATCTTCACAGGTAACCATGGCCTCCCTAAAGACAGCGTCCTTTCAAAAATCCTCCAAGTACAGATGCTGGATAACCTGGATATTGAAGGAATCTACCCTCTGTACAAACGTGTAGAGCAGTATCTAGAGGAGTTCCCGAAAGAAAGGTGAATGTTTAAGCTTGGATATTGAGTGCTTCGTTACTGATCTATCAGATCAATACTCCAGTGCAAGAACGGTTTGTTCTTGCTGAGCAAAGTTTCTATTGGGCGGACATTTCAGGCCATACCTTATCTGTGCAGTCTTCACCTGTACTGGCATAATTTTATGTAAAAATGCTGAATCGCAACTTGTTATATAAGTTTTACTATTTTAAGAATACTATACTTTATTTTCTTATTGCGGTCTCCTGGAAGACATTATGATGAAAACACTAGGTGGTGCAAAAGACTGTGTGGATGTGGTACTTTATCTTGTAATGAGGCACTGTGGCCACATGGTGGTCCTGTGCAGTGTGGTCATTGGTGATTTCCATGCAAAGCCACATCATCTTTATGAATAAACATGCTGAAAAGCACTTAAACATCTTATCAACACTTGTTTGTATCCCCAGAAACCGACTGCAGATAGATGGGCCTTATAATGAGAGTTTCATGGACACAGTTAAAAACTGTCCTACTGAGGATGACGGGTCTGTAGAATATGCTGTTGGGAAGGTAAGAATGGGAAGAATGTGATGCTTCACAGTTTAGGTGTGAATCTCAAGACATTCACAGGTTGTATTTCACCCCAAAATTGGGCATTTAAAAAAAATGCTTTTGGTATTGAATTAAAATAGGTAGATTTGTATATAAAACTAATAGTATTATAAATAATAATTTTAGGACAAATTTCTAAGTGAGATTCATTCTCAGAGGTAAAATACAGATTTTTGCATCTTTCCAGGTTCATCAGTATAGAGTTGCAATGACCGCCAAAGACTGCTCAATCATGATCACGTTTGCACCTTGCGAAGAAGACGAGGAGTAAGTTTGTTTTCACTTTTTAATTAAAGATTCACCTCAACGTTTGCGGTAGGTTTACCTTCCACTTGCTTTGCGTTTACAGACACCAGTTGAATTTGGAGAAGCCTCGTTTTACGTATTCTGTTTCCATCCTGGATCTGGACCCCAAACCATACGAAGGCATCCCTCACCAGTACAAGCTGGACACCAAAATCGTCAACTACTACCTGCGGAGCACGCAAGCTCCGCCCCCCTCCAGCCTATATAAGGAAAGGCAGGAGTGCACGCTGCTCTTCCATGCTGTATGAGACACCTCCACAAGTGCTGCTTGGGAAATGCTTAGAAGTGAAATTGAAATAGTGATATAGTTTTGTTATTTTTGTTTGCTAGTCTGTCTAGCTGTTTGCCCTCCCAGCATGTTCTGCGAAGTGAAGTTGGCAGCGACGGCGGCATTTGTGGGCTGTTGCTGGGACAACCTTTTGTTTTTCTTTTTAGAGGGTGATGTTCTCACTGGGGCTGGTCTCCTAAAGCACAGAATACCTGAACGAGTCAGTCATTGGCTATAAAAAAGGAGGACAAGGAGGTTGTGTGTATGTGTGTGTGTGTGTGTGTTTTTGTGCAGTGCTGTTGGGTGTTTCTCTCACGCAGCAGTGCTACTGTGGTTTCCAAGTGCCAAAAAGTGGCTTACAGCGATTTTCCCTAATGAACGTTTTACCATGCATCAACTTGGCCGTGTCAGCAGTCGCTGTACAGGCAGTTTGCAGTTCAAAAGCAGACAAGTACTTGAGTTTAGCAAGACTACATCCCTAGAGCTCCTCAAACCACTGAACCACAGCGAGCTACAGTAGCAGAAGTTATACTGACAAGCACAGACCTGTTGCATGCTAGCGAATGAGGTTGCGCTAATACTGTCACTATCCATAATTAGATTTTATGAATTTGAAGATAAGGCTAATGATATTACTCTCTAATGAAAGTGTATTTTTATAACGCACGCTTGCCTGGCGTAACAGTCTACCGCCATATACAAATCGAAGTGTCTTATTAAGGAATAGTTTGCACTACCAACATTTAGCCATTGTTTACTCACCCTCATGTAATTGCAAATCTAATCAAAATGGCTGAAGAATTTTTATGTAGCTCGGCAGTTCATTCTAACCAGGCATTTTGTCCGAATTGGACAAAACGCTACTGGGTGTTGAGCATGTAGTAAGTGAATAAATGAACAATATTTTTATTTTTGAACGCAAGATCATCAGTGAATAACTAAAGTTTTGAGTGAAGAACACACTTAAAATTTAAGTTGTATGGACTACATTTATGGTGCTTTTTATTGGACCTTCAAATATGTGGAAAAACCTGAAAATACCGACATGAAGGTGTGTAAATAATGATTGAACTTTCATTTTGGGATAAACTACTTCTTTAAAGCTAGTCTATCATCTCAAACGCCACTTTCCCTCCCCCCCGGAAAAACTGCTGGTTTTTAATGCAAAATCGACTGCCTGTCCATCTACAACTGCTCTGTCTTTGAGTTCGACATAAATTATATTATATTGTTTGCAGAGCAAGACAAATTTCATAAGTCAGCCAAAGATGGACAGCATGGCAGTTATTGTTAGCACAATACAGAAATAAGTTGATCCAGCAGTTTCTCAGAATAGCAGTATATTGTGCCACAGAAATGGCAGTGTTGATTTAACATTGTGTGCAAGTTTAGCGCCTTTTACCGAAAAACCAATGACGGTTGATGCAAATTTTACTGTGCGACTTCAACACTAAAGATGGCACCTCAAGGTTGCCATTTTCTTGTCATGGGAAATATTACTGTTACAAAATACTGTGGTGTGAGTGATACTCATGCTTCTGTTTACCTCTTTTACCGTGATGTTGACTGCGTCGGCTTGCTCAACTCAAAGCCATCAATGCAGTTCTCATCAGGTGAATAGTGTTTGAGTTTTACATGGATAAACATTCAACATTGCCAAACTGTGTTGACACTCCCTTTTGTCTTAATGTGAACTGGTGTCAAGAGAAGTATTATACGCCTTACCTGTGAGCAAACACCCTTTCGTTGTCCAACCAATGGCATTTGTTTGATTGTCATGTTGCTCAGTTTTAATGTGTGTATGATGTATCTGATTAAGTGCAGTTTCTCCATACCAGACATTGCTGTTTTTGCCTTAGTTATAAAACCATCTTTTCCCTTATGAACCAATGAACCAGAGATATGAGTCTGAGGTGGTGACATTGTGTTATTCTAATGAAATAAAGATCTATAATCACTATGTAGGTAGGAATGAACATTAATTCTGTTATTAAGCAAGAAGAGAAAGGAATATCACAGTTTCTGTGATGGAATCTAATGTTAAAATTTAACTATTTGAAAATACAAAGTGGATTTTGCTGTCAGACATTTTGTATTTAAAATTATTTATTTTTCTAGCTCTTGTCTAATGATGTATATTTCCATACAGAGTGGGCGTATCATGCGTAAAAATGATTGACACTTACAGATGGCATCAATATGTAGTTCCTAACGGGTGACTGTACAGGTGTTTATATCAAATAAAATTATTAGATATGAAGTTCTGATGACATGAATTTTGGCTTGTGTTTTATGACTTCTCACAAACACATGGTTCTTATCAAGGCCTCAATTGACGCTTCTACCCCGAGAATCCGCAGCAGGCTCTGAAAGTAATCCGAGCCGTTTTCCATCACTTTTTTGGTGTCCAACTCTCGAGCTGTTCAGATGAAAACAAAATAAAAATATTTAGTAGGAATTATGATTTGTACAAGTATAAAATAAGAAAATAGTTGATTCTGATCCACTGCACCATGTAGCAGTCAAATATTTTTGTATAACAACCACAGAAATGTTTATTTGACTGTCGTTCTTGAGTATTTTCAAGTTTCTTTTTTATTCCAAAAATGCAAGAATAGCTGATTGGAGACATCTTGATAATCAAAATGGCTAGTTTTAGACTAGTGAAAATGAAGACTTTTAATCCGTTTAATAAGAATAATAATATCAATTTAGATAGTCAACCCTGACACAACATTATCCCTTAATCTATATTTCACTCGTCTTACCCTGATCTGGCATTTTCAGCAAGAGCTCAAGCGTTGGTTTTACCACTCCTTGCTTAGACACATCAATCTTCCAGAATATGATCACGGAGATCCTGAAAAACATAAGGCCATTGATTTACCATATTTCAAGCATGTAATCTGGAGATATCAGTCATGGTAACGCATAAATGTACATACATTTTGTAGTCGCTTGATGCCACATGTGCTGCTAACGGAAGGCAAACAGCTAAAGTAAAGGACTGCAGTTTCCATTTAATTTTCTCAGCTGATTCAACCTACCCGGGAAGTTGAGGACTTCGTATAATCATGAGCTCTGATCTGCATCCCTCTGGAAGGCTGACCACGTCTGGGTACTTGTCCTGCCAAAAAAAAGTTAATGTGTTTAAGGAATTAAAAGTCCTGACAGATTCCATCTAACCCACAGCAACCTGGTTCCAAAACACTGGTCGATAACAAAACGGATACGAACAAAATACAAAGAAATTTACATATTAAAGGATTACGTAATTGTAAGTTGAATTACGCCATATGCTCCATAACAAGGCAAGATGACATCATGTCACAGTCTGAGACTTTCTGCATTGAGGACAAAATGTTGATTTTTTAAAGAAATAAATCGACCAAAACTGTCATTATTTACTCCCCAAACCAGTTTGGCCTTTTTTCTTGCTTGTTTGCAACACAAAATGTAAATTTTTAAGAATGTCCTGACTACTTTTTAATTAAATATTAAAATATAGGACTAGGGCTTTCAGGCTCTAAAATGACCAAAAAGCACCACAAAATTGGTCCCTACGATTTGAGTGCTATATATCAAAGTCTTCAAAGTCATACAATCAGGGCTTGACATTAACACCCGCCATGTAATGCAGTCACTCCTACTAGCCACTTGGTTGGGTTGAATATTATATAATTAATAAAAAATTTCAATTGTAGTCTTTCAAAAAGGCATCTGAAATAATAAACTAAGTGCAATGTAGTGCTGTCAAAAATGTTTCAATACATATTGATCCTGAAATATCTGAAACGCTTTCAATACTAATTTTCCTCAGATACACGATACCAGCTCTGCTTTCTCGCTCTCTCTCTGACAGCTGGTGATACACAAACCCGCCTCTAAATTGAGTTCTTTTTTGCTGCTTATTGCGCTTAAACAGTCAAATACACAAAAAATATTGTCAAAATGCCAGACCTGGCAAGTATTCACGTAAACACAGTCAGTTATGTTGAGAAAGAAAATGGATGTGTAACAGTATAATAGATCCGTGCATCAGGTCATAAAGTGACAGCAGCCTAATATACCTGCTGCCAAATTATGAGATAATATAAAAAAAACATATATATATATATATATATATATATATATATATATATATATATATATATATATGGCAGTTTTTCCCCATGGTATCGATATCAAAATTGTGGCCAGTGAAAATGCTGAGTGGCTAGTAACTTTGGAAAACCACTAGCCAGCCACAGTGGATGGTGAGCAAAAAAGTTAAGGTCAAGCTCTGCATATGATCCTTTAAAAAAAGACCACGAAAAATATTAGGCCGTGTGTCCACCAAAGCGTTTTTAGCCGGCTGAAAACGCTGGACGCTCTGCTGAAAACGCCTAGCCGTGGGCGCTTGAGAGCGTTTTGGCAGCGCTGCGTTTTTCAGTTGAGACGATTCGTTGCTATGATACAGAATATCCACAGCACAGTTTACTTGTAACTGATTTCGCAGATAATTTTGTTTCATACTAAAAATTTATTTTTCATCCATTTTGTTCGGTTAGCTCTGCTGGTAGACGTCGTTGTACACAAAGAATGTTGTGACAGTTGGTCGTGTGGTATTTGTCCCGCCCCTCCTCCACTGTGATTGGACGGCTGTGTAAAAAGTGACAGTGATGAGCGCAGCGTTTTACCCAAAGTTGAACATTTTTCAACTCTCGGCGACCAGTAAAAAACGCCGGGCGCTCAGCTCTTGAGCGTTAAATACTCGCTCAGCGCCTCGTTACGCTCATGGCGTTTAAAAAACGCGGCGCTCCCATTGAAAACAATTGGAATTTTACGCCAGCTGCGTGAAAAAACGCTTTGGTGGACACACGGCCTTATTCATTGATAATTTTTCACTGCAGGGAGCTGTAAACTGTTGTAACAAGATCATTGAGACAGTAACTTGAGAACCGGATCAGCCTAATTCATTAATGAATCAATCATCATCGAATCATCATTTTGTAAACTGGATCCACTGATGCATTGCAAAGATCGTACTCAATTAAAAAAAGAGTCTAGAATATTTCACAGAATAAAGTTACACATGTTTGGAATTAAATGAGGGTGAGCAAATAACAACATTTTTCTTTTTAGGTTACCTACCCCTTTAACATTCCAAGTATTTTTTAATAAATAGAGTGAGTTGAAGACATTTAATAGTCATGCCTTCAGGACTTTGAACCACAGAAGAGAAAATCGAATACACAGAACCATTTAATGCTGACAGTAAATAATAAAAGAAAAGAAAATTGTTTCCATCTCTGTCTTTAGCAGAAACCACTAAATACAGTTAGAAATTATAGCCTTACTTACACTTAATTATGTATTAAAACACATGGAGAAACAGCTTTAATAAGTAATTAAGACATCTTATTAAACTACTCTTAAATTTAACCCCTCATTTGGCCGTATTTCAACTAGCTCATTAAAAACACATAATAATTCACATAACCAGCCAAGCGCACCAACCGACATGAGCATCACAAATCCCTTAAACAAATCCATCAGACTTTCCCATTAGACATCAAAACTTTCCAGAATTTTTTCCCAATTCCCACATTACACAGTTGGGAAATGCTGTCAGTTACACCATTAACTTGATATTTCCTCTGGTAAACACTAAGACTTTCTCTAACAAGTATCTTGAAACCTGTTTAAATTTGTGATTGTGAAGACTGTGAAGAGACTAAACACCGTTACGTTCTCAAAGCAAGCTATTTACAATTTTTGCAAATATTTATTTTTACACGTAAAATTTACTTTGGTCAGTCAATGAGTTATGTAAGTCATTGCACCCTTTCTTTGAAAATCACTGTTAAAAAACTTTAAAACCAACAAAAGTATGCAAGAAACAATCTGGAAGAATATATATCAAATTTATTTAGTTAAAGTATGGAGTTAAAGATTTAACAGTACTTATGGAAAACATAAAAATTATGCAATTTTTTTTTAAACTTACAAATTGGTGTATGCTTTTACAAATCTTACTCTGCATATGCAATGTTTTTTTCTTATAAATTTAATTTCTTTCATTAAAGATTTTGAATCTATTTGGTAAACTAGCATTTAACTAGAATATCATCTTGCCAAGACTTTTACCTCCCCAAAAATATTTTAATAACTTCATGAAGAAAATTCAGTCTAGTTGTCAACTTAAAAAGTTCAACAATTATTCAAAAACATATCACTGTTTTCGGTAAATGTGACACAGGTCTGACCAAAGGCTTCAAGGCTTCCTTGAACTAAGCCATTAATTTAGCATCCTTTAAACAACCCAACCATTATTTGAACTCTATACCTCTATTGTCTGATCCTGGAACGACATGTTATACTCCCCACGGATCCCTGTCAACAGTTATTAAAACACCAGACAGAACAACCAGAGTCTCTGGGTTTGTTCAGAAGCCAATACTTACTGAATGTTTGGGATATTCTACCCATTAAATGTTTAAAAAATTGAACTGAGAAATCAGAATATCTGAAATTTTGGGATTCCATCTGAGAACTTCATTGTGAGATTCTTGCAAGTGAATTTTCAGCAGGTTTAGTTTTAGAAACACAAAATATTATTTCATTTCCACCAAGGTTTGTTAAGAGTGGATGACCCAAAACTGAAACGTTAATCTGAGTGCCTCAAGGGCGATTGAGGTACCCAGCTAAAAGGAAAGAAACATAAAACCGCTGACTACACACATGCCACTGCTCAGTACTTAAGCTCTCTGGCACAACATAAAATATTCCATTATGTTAAAAGTTCCATAAGGAAATATATTGAACCAGATGCTGAAGCAAACCGACATTACCACAGTGGAAAAAGACGTCTGAATGCAAAAAATACAGTCCAACCTTTTGACAGACATTATCATGGTGCTAGGCATGTGTGTGAAAGTCTCTTCTGGGTCTCAAAGTACATTTCAAATGGTCCGTGACATTATACAGACCATTCTAACCAATGGAATTCTCTTGTGGAAAGAGGGATTTTTTTTAAAGACATCTTAAATTTAACATCCTCTAGTGAGCTGCTTCAAGAAAAGAGCGCCATGTTGTTTGAGTCAACATTCAAACAGAACTAGAAGAATGTCCAACCCTCATAACTTAAGATGTGAACAGTAAGTGTGGTAATGCATGAGGAATCCAACGTGAAGTAGCATTCACAAACCATTTTACTTCCATGATGAAAAAGGATATTGAAAGAAAATGAAGGGAGGGACTTGATGCCGAAAAGTGGTTTCTGTAGGATATATATTTTCAAGGGATGGAATTGAAAAATAGGAGTACTAGTTGACGTAAGCTGAAAAACAAAAGCCATTTCACAGGTGGAGCAACTGACTTTATTTTGATTAAAAAGTATTAAAGATGATCTTTTTCCTTTGGAATCATGTACGCCAATGAATAATTCACAATTGAGACCAGGAACATGCAAAGAAAGTACATGCAGAGTTGTTACGAACAGTGAACAGTCGCAGCTGTTCAGTCCAGTTGGTTGAGTCACAAATCTCCGGCCATTACCTGATGGCAAGTCAAAACATCCTAAAGTGCTGAAACATCTTACACCGTTAATTTCACACTACAGTTAAACACTCTTTTGATCTACATCTCTTAAAACTCATCTACGTAGGATCTACGAGGACTATACTGTAAAAGCACATTTGTATATTGTTCAAAATTATCCCACATACTTTTACTACTCTTAGATCACTTATAACCCTAATGTTTTGGATGAGATGTTGCAAGGTACGACAAAGCATTTGATCATGTAAGAGTGATATCAGCTTCAATCTACGGTTGGATATGTTTTCTATTTAGATTCTCATGAGATAAAAAATAAAATAAAATAAAATAAAAAAATCCTAACTGCATAGCATTTCTGAAGATTGTTTTATTCTGAAAGCTCTGGCATAATGTCTCAAACTCTGCTCTTTGTTAAAGTCTATCTGCTAGTTTGTTAGCACTTGACCTGAAAAAAAAAGTACTTTGTAATTTCCACTCATTAAAGGTTATACGGAGTTCCTTCAAAGTCCTTTACAAGAATGTCAAAGCATAAAGAGTTTTTGCACAACCTTTTACATAAATGTCAACGGTTTAATTCATAAACATCAGATCAAAATTAATCAGCTGTCTGATTTTCCAAATCTTCAGGCATTATCTTCACAATGAATTGCTATTAAACTACACAAGATGTGTACAAAAGATGCTATTTATTGTAGATGAACCTAATCTTTTAGTCACAGCAAAATTAACAGCATTTTTTACTGCCTAAAATTGCATTATCTTTGTTTAAAGTCAAAAGATCTTAAATATAAAATGTGATAAATGACTAAAATGATTTATAAAGAACAATGGTGTACCTGTTTTGAGTTTAATATTTCTAACAGTGCAACTACACTAAGTAGTCCAGAACACAGTCTGCCAAATACATTTTATATTCATTAATCTTATTATATAACAGTTAGTTAGGGACACGCAAAGCTTGATTAGCTTTCACTGGCAGACAAAAGATATACAAACAATCTGGCCAAATTTGGTCTAAAATATTTGATAACAGCTTCATGTGTGAATCACAGACCTACTGCGCAGCCATATTAATCTTTATCATACATTCTAAAGACACTATGTCTTAATATACCCTTTTGAGGCATATAAATGAAATAATGGACATTAGATGTGATTTACAGGGAAATGTTTGAGCTCCAGTCTAATTATAGCACACAACTGCTTGACCATGACCCTCCGTGTACAAAACTGGAAGGAAAGTTGAGATCTTTGTTTTCAGCTCAGTGTACCCACCCTCTGAAACGTGAGATGGGACGGTCTCATTGGGCAGTAGGGGGTCGACCAATACAGCTTGAAAACCCGTCCAAAGACGGCTGAAAACCAGTCCAGACACCCTCTGATGAACTCATTCAAGCTAAAATGTTTAGCCCATTTTCTGCACTCACACAATGCTTTTACAGAGGTGGTAATGACAAGCCAGATGCCACCTCTCTGTTTGAGTACAGTAACCGTACTAGCCTAGTAATTAGGACACACAAAATCACCAAGTTCTTTCGCCTGAGAGAGGCAGTATCTTGTCACGACCCTCATTTTGCTGAATCTTTCAGAGACACAACTGGAGAAGTTCTGCCCGAGCGAGTCCCGACTAAACGCTAGAGCAGCCCCTGTCTGTTTTTGACATTTATCAGCCTTCTTGCTGCGGAGCAGGCGCACACACACTTCTTGCGTTGCTGGCAAATCCCACAGCTTTTGGGGAAAGAGCGGAAATATTTGGCCTCACAAAACCGCCCGAAACCAGTGGTAACGTACAAACGACTCTCTCCTCTCTTTCAGCTCTCACCCTCAGTAATGTCGTAAAACACTTTTTGTAGAACACTAATTGTTTTCTTCTTCCGTCTGCGGGGTGCATGTCACATTTATATGGGTTTATAGATGAAAACTTTTCTTTGCATGCAGTTTGGAACATCTCCACTAAACATTGAGAGGTATGCATCTGGAGTGGCGACAAACGTCTTGTGAAATAGGTCTGTCTCATCGCTGAAGCACAAAGACAGCTGCAGGACTGTAAAAAAAACGTATAGCTTTACTGTACCTGGTTTTCATTACAGCGTTGAGAGAGGGGGACCCAGTATCACGCACGCCCCTCAGGATGTTTTTACTCATGGCAGTATATTTCGCTCCTTTCGTTCTCTGTCTAAGCTGTAGGTTTTATAGATTCTTTCCATCTGAGCCTGGTCATCCCAAAGAGCTTAATTAAAACACTTTTCCCTCTCATCCCCCTACATTTCTTTTTTTCCTCCATCTCACCGCAGCTCTGATTTAATGCTAACCATATGACTTTGCCTAAGGGTCGGATTGACGTTCGTAGATGCCCTCTGCACACATATCAGCATTGCTCAGCTGTTGATTTTATTCTTGTTTCCCATTACTGTAGGTCTGGGTAATCTGTGTCGTCATCTTTTTCCTTTTCTGGCTTGGCTTTTCTTCTGCAAGCACTTCGAACTTTGAGACATGCCAGTGACAGATTTGTAAAAAAAAAAAAAAAAAATTCATATTCACTATTAATAAAATGGTAGTTTTAGTCTTTTGAAATGACGCAACCACTGAAATAATCCATTTTAAACTAATAATTTGTTCACCATGACGAAATTGCTAATTGCTACTCGATTTAAAATGTAAAGAGTTTCCATTCCTCTAATAAATTTAAATTTAAACTAATAACCATTCCATTACCATTCTGCTAATCATTTTACATATATACACACACATATATACTGAAAAAAGTAGTTACTAGTTATTTCTTTGTATTTATTTGTAAAGTTTACTAGCAATTACCCTCTCTCTATATATAAACGTGTGTATATTTCATGCAAAACCTATTTAGGTTCTAAAAGACCATTTTAATGAGCTGAATTGAGGCTGCAACAAACTGAACTGATTGAATTGACCATAAAAACTATTAATAAAACTTGAAAATCATAATAAATAGCAATATGTGCGCACATATGGCTTTACTGGAACATTTTAGATCATTTAATATGGCACATTGGAATATCTGGAGCCACTAACGTGATGACATAATTTATACAAATTTATCGAAAGAAACAATCTGTGTAAATGAGTCGTACTTCCTATAACTACAACCTGAGAGTATGAGTGTCATCGAGACCAAGTCTGTTCTTACTTAAAATCTGTGCTATGATTGTTACATTTGAACATAATAATTAAAACCCCTTGCAGTTCTCGAAACACTACTCATCTCACACCTAAATAACAGTTTTACTCTTTTACAGTAAAGATGTTAAAGGCTACTATTCCTTCAAAGCTGTCTGGCTTTCCAGGGTCAAACTGTTAGAGGCTGGATCACCTGTGATGCCGTAGCTTATCATTATGGAAATGTGTACGCAGACAGTATACATTAACAGAGTTATATGAGGAACACGTAGGGCTGAGATACCTGTGTTTTATCCCACAGGTTTCAGCCATGAGTCTAAAACTGATTTTGGCACTGTCACTCTTCGTCTGTATGACCTTCAGCCTCGCAAAAGATCAGAGTCATCCCTTGGCACGAGGTAGAAAAAGAGGTGTTGGACCAAAACGAGCAAGAAAACAGACGTCTATTACCACCTTGCAGCAGGGAAGATTGCCAGAAAGCAATGGACAAGATGGATCTATTTTTATTGAATCTTACAAGAACACAAAAGAGCCAAAGCCAGACTACGAAGCGACTGCAGGTCAGTGTTGGGAAAGCTAGTTTGAAACTGTAGTTTGTCAAGCTATTAACTACTCGTCATTTAAATTATCTAATTAAGACAGTCGTTTTCCTCATATACAGATGTGCTGTATATAACTTAACTTTAATAGCTGATCATGCCAACTTTTACTGTTCTTAAACAAACCATAAACTTGGCTACAGTACCATGGGAAAATTATGAAATTGTGGAAAGCAAATAAAAGTAACCAGATTGCCACGTTGAAACAGTGAAATATGGTTATTTTTTAGATAAAGTTAATGTTGTGAATGCATATCTGTTCCTTTGACAGGTTCAAAAAAGCCATAAAAAAACTTTAAATTGCCCTACAGGGTTTTTTTTGGAACAGAGTGGTTAGTTTACATGGTTTAGTACATGACCATTTTCCCCAGGGTGGTAATGGTCAGGACTGAACACTAACCACATGATTATACATTGGCGACATGTGACAGTGTGACCCTGCAATTCGCAAAACACAAACATCCGTTTGCGCCTTAGAAGTAAAAGCGTGGATAATACCACCAACACACATTGTAAGTGTCTTTAGCATTAATCTAAATAACAGATCTGTAAAAAAAAAAAAAAAAAAAAAAAAAAACAGCGCAAATGTGGTCAGTAAGACTCCATTAAAACAATAGAAAAAAACACTATACTTCCCAGTAGACACATTTTACTACTGTATTGCTAGCATGTGTGCACCATTTTAAACTGCGAAGATCTCTGTACACGAGATGGTAGATAGCCATTTGCCATGTGGAAAACAGTGTTGTGATAGACTGCTATATATAGCCATTTTACAGCCAGATTATATGCATTGGATGAAAACATTGGGCCAGATGGGCCTTAACAGGCGTGTTAGCATCCAAAATCGTCTAACAGCCCTGTACATGCATAATGTGGCATCTGTTGCCAATCATTGAAATTTTTTAAGTGAATTATATTTTTATTAATCACATTTTAAATGAATAATTAATCAAATCAACACGATAAAAAGTGACAGCCTTGAACATTTTCAGGGTACCCTAGGAAAACCAAAATTAAAATGAATCAGACTAATTCATAAGAGATTTATTTTTTTGAACGGATTTTTTGCAATTATTTCACTGCAGAATTTGGCAATCAGTCACATTTCTAAGTTTCTTTCTTGTTTATACAATTATTCCAGGAAAATCAGAGCACTGTGTATTTCGAGGCATCACCATGTATGATAAAACTGTGTGGTCGCCGAAGCCATGTGTGAATTGCCTGTGTTCCAGCGGTGAGGTGGTCTGCGACCAAATACTGTGTCCCGCCCTACAGTGCCAACTTAAATTTCAACGAATTGGAGAGTGCTGCCCTATTTGCATTGACCCAGGTTTGTATAAAGCATGGCCTTAGCACTGCCTGCCAGCATATTTTATATTTTAATTGTTGTGTTTGATCTTTCCCTGTCTTATAAATGAACTATTGCTACGGTCTCAGTTGTCGACGCCCCAGAGTATTCAGGTGACTCTCCCGTTCCCAACGATCTCGCCGAGCCCTTTACCGGAATATCACAAAGCCAGAAAGACAGACAAAAAAAGGATGAACAAGAAAGAATTCGCAAAAAAGATGCTGATCGCAAGCAGAGAAAGAAGCAGAAGAAAGAGGAAGCCGAGAGACAGAGAAAGTTAAAAGAAGTTAAAGATGCCAGAGAAAAAGAGGAGCAGCAAAGGAGGGTACGAGAGGAGGAAGAGGAGAGAGCGGCGGCAGAGGAGAGGAAGAGAAGGATGGAAGAACAGCGGAAGGCCGAGGAGGACAGGGCTCGTAGGCAAGAGATGGAGCAAAAAGAGATGATGAGAGCTCTAGAGGAAGCAGCCGAACGTGCCCAGGAAGGACTCCGTGGGGACGAGGCCACTGAAGATGAGGACGTGGTCTTGTTGAGGGGAGACGTTTTTCAAATGCCACCCGTGCCACCAACGAGAGCAGCAAGTCCTCTTCTCTTAGCTCCCCAAGAGCCAACCGAACCAGACGAGGAGGACACAGAACCAGGCGAAGAGGAACCAGAAGTAGTCGAGGAGGAGTCTGAGATGGTAACCACATTGCTGCCACAAGGTTGTTCAATCTCTGATGTCACCATCTCCTGTGAAAATGCTAAACTGACGGGTATTCCTCCACTGTCCATTCCTGAGCTCAAATCACTCAGCCTACAGGGTGAGGAAGGCCACATCTCCACATAACCCCTTTACAGGTCGTAACGAGATACAGGCACTGAAATTGAACTTAGATCATTACCTAAGACACATGCAAGAAATTAAGCCTAAATCAGAACATATGCCAGTGTTTACACAGTCCATGTATACAAATCCCAGTAAGGCTGATTTTGATAACTTGTCATGCATTATGAAATTACAGGCAATGAAATCAAAACCATCCCTGCTGGAGCATTCAATGGCATTCCTAACCTAGAATGGATTGACCTGGGGAAAAACAAGATATTGTCCTCTGGCATAGACCCACAAGCTTTTAAAGTAAGTTACAAATAAAAGTTTACTGCATACTGCATAAGCAATAAACACAATCTTTTTCTTTTGGTGAGAAAAACATTTTGATCTCTGAAAAAAATCCAGCTGCAATGTTCTTGCCTTGCCATATTTGCAAATGTTTTGGATGACAAAACATTCATGTTTCACATGTTAACGCCACATATTTGTTACAAGACTGAACGGCTGTAGTTCAAAAAATTGTGCAAATATTGTGCATGTTCAAGCCATTTAATTGCATCTGACCAAAAAAGCCTTGTCTGTTGCCAATAATGTGATCTTGGCAATCTGCAAGGCATTTAACCAAGGCTGCAAAGAAATGGCTAATCTCACATAATGTTGTTGGAATCTTAAAAGTCTGCTTAATGTAGAGAGAGACAGAAAATAAAGTGTAAATAATCGGACTGTTGACATGAAAACCGACCCATGAGTGTAAATTTGCTGAGTTAGACTGACATGTACATATATTGTTTTTTTTAGGATCATACAGCATTCTGGCAATTGAGATAATGTTTCTTTCCATTGCTGCCTCTAGTTCAGAAATTCATATGAACATTTCTTCATGTCTTCCAGCTTAACTTCAGTTGAATTAGAGAAGCAAATGTTTCTTTCATAATGGTTTAAAGCCGTGCAAAAACAGTAAAATCTGCAAACCTGACCTGAACTACACTTTTCTCCAATGTTTTGCTCTGTTCATAACCATAAGGCTTTTACAGAAGTTTCACAAATCTCGCTCTTATACAAACACTATACCCACTAGTACAGTACTTGACACTTGTAGCCATGCTTTTTTTGCACAGCCTTTCAAATAAAAACAAAATTCCATGGCACATATTCAAGTGAACCAACAGAGGGTATGCTACGCTAGTCTTTCCTATTTTCACTGGGTTCTAACCAGTAGAAATATGCCCTTCATCTGAAACAAATAGTGAAGTTTGTATATACTATATAGTATATATACAGTACCCAGACTGTGTCAATTCATCAGAAAGCTTGGTGTTACAATCAGAAATACAGTATATGATAGCGAAATGGCATATGGCGTCCAAACAACTGGTTGTTTAGTTAGCTTAGGGATTGATAACTATGAAAACATATGTGTCAAACAAAAACACACACGTCAGCATAACTAATAAGTATCCAAAGCATTGCGAGAAAACCAAAGTAGAAAACTTTCACTGAAGTATTTCGAAAGTATATTGTATATGACCTTTATTTTTTTCGCACCTAAAGATTAATGACGTGATTTTTATGTAACTTTCTTTTAAGGGTCTTAAATTCCTGTCTCGCCTGTATATGGATGGAAACCTTCTGGAACAAATTCCCTCTGAGCTCCCACCAACACTCCAGGAGCTTAAGATAAATGAGAACAATCTAAAAGAAATTGAGGAAAACAGCTTTGAAGGTAAAACAGTTACGCAAAATTGCTATGTATAAAGGTTAGAATAATTATAACATCTATAAAAATGCTGACTTTTAATCAGCTAATACTAGCATGAAATGTTCCTTACCTAATGTTGTACAAAGAAAACACAATATTTTCACAAATTGCTTGATAATTCCTGGAAGGTCTCAGCAGTCTGGTTACTTTGGAAATGGAAGGGAACTTGCTCAGTGAAGGTCATGTGAATCCACAGGCCTTTAAGCCCCTCAAAGAGTTGACTTACCTTCGGTTAAGCAGAAACCATTTCCGTACCATTCCACAGGGCCTACCTGCATCTCTACTGGTAAGTTTCGAAAATGGAGAACTATTCTGCAGTCAAGGAACGTCAAGAAATATAGAAACCATGACTTAGTCAAACAATTTTGTTCATTTGATGGAACACATATTTGTTAACTACAAATCAGCTTTGGTTCAACAGTACCTTTGGGAAACCAGTGGCACTAAAACAGCAATTATGACAAACCAAAACCAAAACTTTACCACAGAGTAATTCAAAGGTGCTAAAGTCAAACTTAATTGGATTGTCAAGTAACTGTTTCTGTTTATTTATTCAATGAAGCAATCTGTATAAGTTACTTCATATTCTCTTTGATGTTTAGGAGTTGTACCTTGAAAACAATCTGATTGAAGACATCTCTGAAACAGCATTCAATCACACCACAAACATCAACGTCGTTGTGCTACGACATAATAAATTAGATGAGTCAAGTATTGCACCTTTCACCTGGATCAATCACAGGTGTGTGTCTTCAACAAGGTTAACAATCAAGCCAACACTAGAACTGAAAAATGGAAAAGTATCTAGAAATGAAAAACCTTTTCTGGGTTTTTCCTGTTTTTTTTTTTAGACGCATGAACACTAATTCTACTTTTCCCGCTATATCTAAAAGGAAACTGGAATCTATAGATCTCTCGCACAACAACTTCTACCTGGTTCCATCCTTCCTGCCAAAGTCACTGGTACATCTTGTTTTGGTCGGGAATCAGATTGAACGCATTCCAGGATACGTGTTCGCACACATGGAGCCTGGCCTTGAGTACCTCTACCTCTCTTACAACAAGCTGGACGGTGACGCTGTGGAGCCAGAGTCATTTCTTGGCACCTTCAACACTATGACTGAACTCTGTCTAGACCATAACCAGCTTACATCTATTCCAATGGGAATTAATGAGATGACAACGTTACATTTCCTACGACTTAACAACAACAAAATAAGGTATAGTGCTAGACTCCTGCAAAGATTAACATGTCTAGTTTGTCATCATTTCCTGGGACACATAGATACACAACAAAAACAAGATTAATTTATGTAAGATATTTAAAAAATAATTATT
This sequence comes from Siphateles boraxobius, assembly GCF_051911475.1. NCBI lineage: Eukaryota > Metazoa > Chordata > Actinopteri > Cypriniformes > Leuciscidae > Siphateles > Siphateles boraxobius. The sequence goes on along the minus strand of NW_027508733.1, from coordinate 14,938,399 downwards.
CCAGACATATTGCAAAAATGATTTTTTGCAACATGTGGAGAACTTTGAGATCATGTTAAATTCTTCCTCCAACAGGCATGTTTCAGAAGACGCCATTTGCGACCCCTTGAATTATGATGACTCTCATCTAGTTGCCCTTCGCCTCGAGAACAATTTCCTTGACCCACGGAAAATATCACCCACGGCTTTCTCCTGCGTCCGCTCCTACTCAAGTGTTGTTTTAAAGCCTCAGAGGATTAAGTAACTGTAATCTTGTCTACTATTATTATAAACCACTAAAGGCTGTGAATATGAAACTAATTTGATTCCCGTGAAAAGTAGTTATCGTGAAAATATAACTCCATTTTTTTACCCCAAAAATTGCTAACAGAGACAATTCTTGCATTGAATATCTGTTTGCCATGTTTATTTTCTGTCTTGTTTTATTAGGTTTTTATAAGCTTCCATTTATTAGTCAAGATAAGACATGATCACAGCCTCAAGGATCATGGCAGAATGCTGCCGTTGTTCGCGCCTGTCTAGACGTGTCTTTGTAGGATGCATGGATCAACTGTACTATACTTCAAGAGGACAAAAGTAGCAGAATATAACTTTGTATTCTATGTTGAGATGCATCTTTTTCTTGTCATAACAGTATTAAGTTTGTCTGTCGTAGTGTAGAAAAACAGATTGCATGGCTTTTCTTAAGTGTTTATAAAAGAAGGCAGCCAAAATAAACCTGCTTACATAATGCATTTTTCTACTAAGACAGGACCAATAAGGACGTTTACTACTGAGAGAACTGTGATGAATAATTGAAAGATATCTACATGATTCAAGTCATTTAAGTGAGCACAGATTTGTATTTGCTTAGTTTAGAATTCAGTGGGAAAATCAATACAGCTTCAATAAAAACACATTTTCCAATGTCGTGGATTTTACACTAATTTTATCCAAAAGTGTGAGTTGAATAAAGCTATCACATACAAATATTTCCTAAAATGTCTATTGTACTTCTTTCCTAAAATATCTCAGTATGAAACATCTGCGATCTATAAACGTTCAACAGAAGTTCTGTGCTAATGGAATCGCTGCAGACTGAAGCATATTAATGGCCCCTGTAAATGATCTGACTATGACATCATAGTCTTCCGCTCCTTCTAAGATTCTGAGTTTCCCACTACATCATAGCCAGTGTAATGTGGACGATTACTGAAAAAATGCCTGAGGTTGAATTGGGGTTTCACTGATTTCAGACTACAACTAAAATGATAGGAAAGAATAAACAAAAAAATGGCTGGTAGCGGGATCATCTCAGAAGCTTTCCATGAAGTTTTCCATGATTCAATGACTCACATACTAGTCACATGGCTTTTATTTACTTTTTTTGGGGGGTAAATAATCAACAGCTGAACCACCCCCTCCTAGTGTCTGGGTACAGTTAAATCCAGCCCTATATTTAGAGGACAAGCAAAGCTGTGGAAATTTGCCAATACATCTCAAGGCTGCGCAAGTGATTGCAAGGTCGAGACATTTCAAAAATGTTTCTGCACGTCACAACATTTCAACAAATAAGATTGAGGGTGTGAAATATAAAAGAATTCAAAAATGTTTGAGGGAAATTACTGGTACTTTATGAATAATCTAAGCACATCTACACATTTCTACCTTTCCTGAACCAGTTCACCCTCATGTTGTGTCTGTAATAGTATCTACATCCTTTTCATTTATGTCACCAACTCGACATACCACAAACCTTTATTGGTTTGAGGCTGGTTATCATTTTGGAAGGAATGCTGGCCAGTGAGACTCAGGAGAATAAACGGAGAAACCATGAGACATAGGAACTTCCATCATCTCAAAACCCCCAGCCAAACCCAAGCATATGTGGCGCCACCAGTACTGCCCTGTGAATAGAGAGGGGTCGCGTTTTGTGCTGCTGTAAGCAAACAGCACTGTAAAGTCTGGAAAAGTTATTATCCAACATTTAGTTTTAGATTAAAGGTCCCCCATGGATTGGGACTTACAATATTTTGTCCCATAAACATTCATTCGAAAAATTATTTAAATCACAAAACGCAAAACATGCATTTACTTGACTAAAGTCATGATTTTATTAGTAAATTGATGCCAGTTCTAGCGGATGTCAAATAAATCATTCTAAATTGTCTGATTTGGGTCAAGCTGAAAGATTTACAAATGTCTAACAATTTGAGTTTAATTTTGTTTTTTATTTATATTTTCTAATATAAAGTGAAAAAAACTATTTTATCTACATCATATCACTATCAAACATTACATTTGATCTAAAAATAGAACCCCAGAAATAGCCCTACAAATTATGCAATATGCAATAATTTGTGATCTCTGAAATATTTCAATACTTCAAAAGTCAAATAAGTAGAGACCACCCATTGGCAATGTAAAGAATGACAGTATCCCACACTGGCCATTGAAAATTTAGGCACACAAAATTGGCCAAGTTTCAAGTGCTGATGAGAAACATACGGCTGGTAACAATGAGTGTTCAGCGCTAGTTAAGCATCCAGCAGAGCTGCGTGCAGTTCCTACCCCTTATTCCGAATCTGCTCCTTGAACCAGCAGTATCTTTTCCATCCCCATTCATTCAAGGATCTCATGCTTTGATGAGCGTGATCTCCACCTTTCGGGCTTTCGTGCATGCTGAATTTAAGGACCTGTGTCTCAACAAATTCAGACGGCAATATTGATCTCATCCCTGGATGCTTACTTGAACAAGGATTACACAGATTCATCAGGTATGTTGTCTTCATCTGTCCCTAGACTTGAGATAATTGATTCCACCATAGTAAGTTTGTCTGAAGCTCTGTTTCTTAGATTATTAGACATATGAATTTAAACAAACAGCTGAATAAACCAGACAACATTTCATTATATAAGTCGAGAGAGTATAAATTGAATAAATTATATAAAGAGTATGTTTTAAAGCATTAATATTGAAGTTGTAATATTTATTACTTACAGCAGAGCAGGTCAATTCTTAACAGCTTTATTTAAACTACACGTTTTTGGCAAAAATCAAACAAAATACAATCATACCAAATGATGAGTCACCATTAACAATTCTTAAAGATCTATAAACTGTGAGCCATCTTCTCATACAATGACTAAGGTTTCCATAAACAAGATTGCTCCATAAACAATTGCTTAAGTACAGCTGGTTCATTTTAACTTCTTTCACAAACAATTACAGCAATTTTTTACCTTTTCACCTCACAATTATTTCATTAATGCTACTGAATTGAATTTGGTTCAAAATTTGTGCAGCTAAAGAAAAGCAAAAACTAAATAAATAAAATCACCACAAAAATATTGAGAGTCGTGATATTTCAGGAGCATCTGTATTTTACAGTAAAGTGCTATGAAAGTCATTCAATAAGAATGTCTCTTTAACCTGTGATCAGTTCCAATTGGCTCATTTCATTGTGATGCTAACTAATAAACCAACCAGGATCCTTGGGATCCAATTCACATGATTTTCTCTTTCATTCTATGAAACAATTCTGTGTGTTATAATACAAAGCAATGTAACATGTTCAATTTGACAAAGTGCAGGTTAAACAACTGCTTGTGTTCATGTTCACAGGGCTAACCATTCATGACTAAAGATCCAAACAAAAGCTGCACCATGAAGGTACTTTTATTACTCACCCTACTGACGTTATGTCACGCAAAACCATACATGCCTATCAATGTCATGGATTTCGTCAAGCATCATGACATCATGCAACAAGATGCGGGTGATTATGATGACGATGATGACGATTACAACGATTATGATGATAACTTTGTTTCGGACTGTCCCGAATGGTGTCGGTGCTCAAAGAAAGTTCTCCAGTGTTCAGATCAGGGTAAGCACTGCATTATAAACTATTTCCAGGGCTCAAATTTTGGCCTGAGATTACGGGAATTGCATATAATATTACTCATTCCCGCATGTTTCGCACTTATAAGGCAGAAAATTCCCACAAACATTTATTCAATTAGCTCATTGGTTGAATAAGCAAATGAATCCACACAGATTATCAGATCAAATCAGTATTTTGAAAACTTTATGTGAGAAATAATTTCACAAACAACGAGAGTGATTCAACGGTATCGCGTCTTCTCTCTCTTTCAAAATGCACACATGGCTTCATAGCACCACATGTACCTGTACAAGTGAGCTGCATGCAGCAATACTTGTCAATTTAAACATTCAAGTGATTTTAAAGAATTCAGTAGTACTCTCGCTCTCTCTGAGAGATGGTTTTCTGTGAGCTCATCCCCAGAGCACACACATAAACCACCTCTCACTTTTAAAAATGCATCATTCTGTTTTTTTCCATTGTGTTCCAACAAGCTGTTGTTGAATGCAAGATCACGTCTTAGAAACGCAACTGATCGGGGTAATAATTATTTAGGGTTTCTTTAAGACTAATTTGTCAACTAGTCTTTCAGGCAACCCACCAAAATGTGCAGCTTTGAACATTCTAGTCGATAAAATCTCACATTTATGTTGTCTTTACAGGTCTGACCAAGGTGCCAAAGGACATTCCTGCAAACACGTTGCTTGTCGATCTCCAAAACAATGACATTACGGAAATCAAGGAAGACGATTTCAAAGGCTTGGATGATCTCTATGTAAGTAGTAATTTCCATCCCCTTAAATGCGTTTAGGGCATTTTAAGAGTTGTGTTCTTATACTGGGTTTACACAAGGACATCTGGAGACATGCAGTGGTAGCAGAATTATGTGGAATTCTGGACACATATTTGAGTGTTACTGATATTTGAATCTACTGTGGACTGTTTCATACTTGTGGTAAATATTTGCTTATGATTAGTGGTAAAATGGTTAAATGTTTTTGCTGTGCAAGAAAGGGAATAAACTACCAAGGGCATTAAAAAATAGAAACAGCCCACATCTTGAAAACAACAACACAAAGTTCTATTTAGATTTTTTAAAAATTACCAAAATTTCACGAAATGTATGGAAGCTGTAAAAAGCCATTTTTAAAAGTGAATTGTGGTAAGTAATGGCAATGACTATCTAGAGCCATGGACACTGTACCTTTATTATTTCTCCTTCTGTATTTACAGGCCCTGTTTCTGCTCAACAATCAGATATCAAAAATTCACCCAAAGGCCTTTCGCAACATGGACAAACTCAAGATTCTCCACCTGTCATACAACTTGCTGACACAAGTCCCTGAGAATCTTCCCAAGAATATTCAGGCATTGCGACTGCATGATAACAAGATCAGCAGACTTCCAAAAGGAGCATTTAGGGGAATGCAAAGCTTAAATGTTTTAGGTAGGTCTCCTAAGTGATGCTCTTAAATAAACATGGTCAGAGTCATGCTTAAGCAGTTAGTACATTTGCTTCAACACGTTGAGCTTTATGACTTGCAAAATTTCCTGATTCCATTCCCCTGTTCTCTCCATCATGACCTCATTAAACCTAGTTATAAAATCAGATACATGTTCTTACACTCTTTGTATCTGACACAACAAGCTCACTTCAATCAACTGACCTCCATGGTTCTCAGTTAATGTACAGTAAAAAAAAAAAAACTCTGCCTCCATAGTGTCTACATTAAGATCTGCATTTACAGATTTAATTTCAATAAATTTGGTAGAAACAACTGAGAATTATGATGATACTGTGGTGTTGTAGTTAAAAATAGGGCTGCAACCAAAAGGTTGCTGGTTCAAATCCAACAAGGTGTAATCCATGAGTCTTTGTGTCACATTTTTATGCATGTAAATTAATGCTTATTTAGAAGAAAAAAACAACAAGATGTTTTTCCTTTTCTTGGATCTCTAGAACTGAGTGCAAATCCAATTGCAAATAGTGGGATTGAACCCGGAACTTTTGACAACATGGCGACTCTCTACTTAAGAATAGCTGAAGCAAAGCTTACAGCTGTTCCTAAAGGTAAGAATTATCTTTTTTTTAATGAAAGTCAAGAGACTATTACACGTGAAAGAAAGTCTAAAAGATGACGTGGTTATCGAAAGACAAAGTGTTTACAAATTATTCATCTAAATACAACAGATCTCCCATCTTCCCTCACCGAACTTCACTTGGACTACAACAAGATCGCCAAAGTGGAGTCAGAGGATTTTTTGAGATTAAAAAGTCTACAGAGGTAAGGTAAACCAACTCCCTCTTGTGGATAAAACAGAACACAACATTAACTTGTCTTTGACAGGTTGTGGCTTGACTTCAATCAAATCAAGTATGTGGAGAATGGAAGTTTCGCTGGCATTCCCAAAGTCAGAGAAATTCATTTGGACAACAATAAACTGAAGAAAGTTCCTCCAGGCTTAAACAACCTGAAATATTTGCAGGTAAAACACAAATACACATACAATAGAAACATGAATAAGACATGATGTGTACAGAGATCTAATCCACTCTGTTTCTTCTTTAAGGTGATGTACTTACACTCCAACAGCATCACTTACGTTGGAGTAAATGACTTTTGCCCTTCGAGAACCCGGGTTAAGAAAACCCTCTACACTAGGATCAGTTTATATGCAAACCCAGTGAAATACTGGGAGATTCAGCCACCCACTTTTCGGTGCGTATCCAGCCACAACTCGGTGCAACTGGGTAACAACAGAAAGTGAGCGAAACGGTACCATTGTGTACCATCTGCCACTGGAGGGCAGAATTATAGTTAGTCATGAACTTCATTCTAATTTTATAAATTATCATTTTATGTCCTCATAGTGATGTACAGAACATAACTTGTCCAAAATCCAAGAGCATCCGCAGAGGCTACAGACTCATTACTTGAATTTGGAGAGGATTTCGAAGACTTTGAATTCCAGTAAAGACAGAATCAACTACAATGTGTGCAATAGTTACATAGGTTTTCATAGTTAATGTTTACATTGAAATCTTTTCGACTTTATAAAAGCCACAGAACAGTTTTTTTAAGATCAGGTGCTAAGTAAATCTTTCCCTTATGAATTGAAGGTCAACAAATACGTTTTAGCTTAAAAGGAACAACTGTCTAGACTCAAAGAAAAATAAATAAAATTGACAAGGCCAGTTCGTTCATTGTTCTACTTGTATTTTAGAGAATGGGCATTACTCATTGGTGCTTATTAATCATTTTAGTGATAAAAAAAATTATATTGCATGCTAAATTTTCATTATACAACTTTTTATTCATTGCCAGTGTTTTCTCCAAAATATTGGACTAGGACATTCTTGTCAGGTCGCAGAAATACTGAAAAATGTATCTGTATGGACCACCTGGTTTGTTGCAGTTTACACAACAGTTAACTGTAATTCCAACCAGTGTTTTCTTAGTCAGCAGTGCTGTGTTATTTGTTTCCAATTCAGATATAGTTGTTTCTTTAGAAAAATAAAGAAAAATGAAAGAGTAAATCTCGTTGGTTTCAAAATGTGTACATCTGTTCTGCAATAAAACAAAATACCAGCAGATGGAGACTTCGGTGTAGGATTGGACCTGTTCTTCAGGAGATAAGTAGTTATTCATGAGGATAGAAGATTTTGTGTTTAATAGGAAATAGTCACCTGATTTAAAAAATTTTTTTTTTTAAATCAGGTGAATTTATTATAACGGTATTGTATGCCATTCAAATAAATTTGAGCTAATGGCCATTCCAAAGCATATTCTTGCAGACAAAAAAAAACGTTTTCCCCATTTATGGTTAACTGAATGTTGCTCTACTCATGCTTTACTGCTGTTTTACAAGATTTACTCATCCTTTGTGGCAGTCGTGGCCTAATGGTTAGAGTCAGACTGGTAATTCGAAGGTTGCGGGTCGTTTCTCAATACCGGCAGGAAATGACTGAGGTGCACTTGAGCAATGCTCAACCCCCAATCACTCTCCGGGCACCACAGCAAAAATGGCTGCCCACTCCTCCTGAGTGTGTGTTGACGGTTTGCAGTGTGTGTTCATTACTCACTACTCCTAATGTGTGTGCACTAACTTGGATGGGTTAAATGCAGGGGACGAATTTAGGGTTACCATACTTGGCCTTCACATGTCACTTTCACTTCACTTTTTTACTACCTTTTCCCACATTTTTGGATTACTGGATGCAGCCAATTCAGTTATGATTGATGCTTTCCGGGGGGAAAATTCTTCGGAATGAAGCATGGCAACCTGGTAAATGCTTTAGTCCCACAAAAATTGTACCAGTCCTGGATAATGCAATTGCATTTTGGCTTCGCATGGCATGTATATACACTTTAATCAGACTCTGGTTTGAGCATTGCTCAAAAAGACAGAGAGGATGTGCAGCAAATGCAACACAAGTGGTAGTATCCTACCGCTCCATATCAGTTATTCTATTCCACACTGTGAGATTAAAGAGAGATTAAAGCGGTAGCTTAATTACACAAAAATTTTAACTGTACAAATCACTCAAAGACTGCCACCTATTGGTGTAACAGTGTAAAATAAATCCCCACCTCTGATGCACAGACAAGTGGAGCGATAAAATAATTATACAAAATGTGTATTATTTAATATGTATTGTAAAATTTGTGGATAGTGGGTCTGATTGTTTACTACAGCAAAACAGCTAGATTTCGATCAATCAGCTCATTTTGTGTCCCTGTAATATAATTTGGGTCTGAACAGGTTAAATGGGGGAAAAACAACACAGAGGGGTGGTGGCTAGAGAGAGAGGCTCTGCTCAGGAAACATATGGAACAAATCTTCAGGTTGGCCTGATCTGCTTCTGCCACGTCTTGCATACCGGCGTCTCCAAAAAAACTCACAACAGGTTTGGATCATTTAGGATCTTTGAGCCCCAGAAAACACCTGAGGGATTCAGACACAAATATTGTTTAAAGATACACCAATACGTTTCCTTCTCATATTCAGTGTAAACCCTTATATGTGAACAATCCTGCACAGTATTTTTTCCACTTGTATGACGAATCAATCATTATTAAATATCTGAAATGATCAGATATTAATGTACCTTTATGCGTCTGGTTAATTTCAGGGGTTTTTTTAGCCAGTAAATGGCCTTCGGGTCTCTTGGATCACAAACAGAACATAAGGTTTAACTCTTGCGAATAAGTAAACTTTCAAGAGAGCCACCAGACCACTTCCCTTCCCGGAGGATTTTCCATAAAGTCTCTAAAACACTGTTTTGTTCAGATACACGTTTGTGGAATCATGTTTTTAAGATTAAAATTGTAGACCAATGGTGTTTACACCAAGACTTTTGTGTTGGTCAACAGTTAACCCTTTATTTAACTGGAAAAAATATTCCATATTCACAATGTCAAACCTAAGACAATAAACAGTCTCTATCTTCACTCCCCTAACTTTATAAGCTCACTTTGAATATAAATAATTGGTCATCTAATTTGTCTATAAGAAGCACTGTACAATAAACTAACTTTCATCATGATAAATGAGTATAGAAGCATATCGCATTCAAAATTCAAATGGGACTACAAAAGTCCATTCGTGTTTCCCAGTTGTAAAAGCACAAAGTGTGGGAATTAAAATGCAAAGCATATGGGCATTTGCATGTTCGATAGTTCTCTTAATGTTAATATTATTAAAGAGCATTGCTCATGTGCAGATTGCATGCAACTGCTCATCTTTCCCAAGCCTAAATATTATTGTAACGTCACATATCCATCACAAAAAAAACAGGCTGAAGTTTATCAAAGACCAAAAAATACAGCTTGCCAAGTTTTCACCCACTTCCTTACAAAAAAATGCTCCAAAAGAACCTCTTGGGATCACAATCTTGACAGGGGTTTTTTTTTTCAACCCGCAGTAGCGTTCATGCTGCGGAGACTTCTCAGCGTCTGCCATGTGGGCAGCAGCAAAAACAAATCTTCCAGTTGACAGAATGAGTGCTGAGGGGTCTGTCTAGCCAACTCTGAAAAAACTGAAAAATAAAATAAAACGACACTCTGTAGACGGGTCATGAAAGACCGTCTGTGGTTTTACTCTGATACAGTGCAAGCACTGGAAAAGGCCTCCATATAGTGAGCTAGAAATGTCTAAACCAATTAAATTGAACCCACTTAATTATTGCAATGTATTTTAAGCCAAATTTGACAACTGTATTCTTCCTTCTCACTAAGAAAAACTTTGGATGAACACTGGCTGAAGTTTTGTTTTAATTTACTGTACATATATAGAAGAGTATACATTTAATTCTAATAAAATATAAAATAATAAAAATATGATTAGTATTATATTAGTATATAGTGTTAGGAAATTTACAGTTAAAGACCCGATGACCATATATGATAAATTGACTCCAGGAGTTAGAAGTGTAGTCAATTTAAGAAAAGAGTCAGAATTATAATAAATGAAAGACATTTTTTACTGAAGATAGTTTGCAGTTTCATCAGGCAGTAAGTCAGCTTTAAGACTCACAAAGAGTTCGTAGGCCACTTCCTTTAGATTTAAAAAAATCCCAGCAATTATACCCTCCACCAAGGTCTAAGCAACGCCATTACTTCAGGTTGAATGATTCTGATTGGCTAAGAAATAGATAAACATAGTAAATTTCCAAACATGGACTGATGGGCAGTAGCACATCTTCAGTCTGTACGGCTGCCACCAGGACCCTGAGTTAGTTACGAGTGGCCCTCCGAGGTCACAAAACTGTGACTATGTGCCAGCATGTCGAAGAAAACAAGTCAGTCAATCTCCAATAATGCCACTTGTTCCTTAGCCTGTAATCAAGAATACTAACACACACACACACAGACACAGCTTCTTCAAGGTTGGATTTGGTCGGGCTAAAGAATCCAGAATCCACTCCCTTCAATAGTTTTAAATATTTTTGCATAACATTAGCTCCACTAGTGCAACACCTGTTATGAGTCTGGCCTTAAAGTGGTGGTAAAACACGATTTCACTTTTCTAACTTTAGCTAGTGTGTAATGTTGCTGTTTGAGCATAAACAACATCTGCAAAGTTACAGCGCTCAAAGTTCAAAGCAACGGGAGATATTTGCTTTTAAAGAAATCAATTTCTAAGGACTACAGCAAACGGCATGTAGGGACTACACGACATTCCTCCAGGGTTGCTGACATCACTAACCCCACTAAACCCCTCCTCCGAGAATACTAAATAAGGGGGGCGAGGCCATTTTTGCTTTGGAGAAGAGTTGTTGTGGTATAACGTTAGTAGGCTGTTGTTGCCCCGCAATGCCGTCGAAACGCTGTTATTTTCACCCGGATTGCAGGTCCACTTTGTTCAGTCTTCCTAAGGGTCGGGGGAGTTAGGGATCAAAGGTTAAAATGTATTTTTAACTCGGCCCCTCATAGTTATTACCCAAATCTCGCTCTCTTTGCTGCACATTTTACGGAGGAAAGCTTCCACAATCTTCGCGAGGTCAATGCAGGATTCGCACAACGGCTTGTCCTGAAAGATGGAGCAGTTCCAACTTTAAGAACAGAAGCTGTTGTTTACGGGCCACAACCTGTAAGTATGATTTATTTTTCGTCGATGTGTTTTTTAGGGCTGTCAACTTTAGTCGTTTAGTCGACTAATCGGTCGATGCGGTCTTGGTCGACTGACATTCTCATTGGTCGACCAGTTGCAATTTTTTTTTTTTTTACCAATAGAAAGAAATTTTCATTGATTTACTCCTTGATATTTAATTTTTTATAAGCAGTTATATATTACTGTATTCTAAATATAATTAGCCTATGATTTATCCCCAACTTTAAATGCTTTAATTTAGGCTATTTTCTAACAGCGCCACAGTTTAGCGCACCACCGAACCGCACTTCAGGCTGGCTCCACTGCTGCTTCACGCTCAGTAAGGAATATAGGTAGTTTTGCTGTATTCATTCAGTTAGAACGCTGAGTTTTGGCTTTAAGGCCTGTTCACATATAGCGTCTTTTGCGCGCTCAAGTTCGTTATTTCAAATGTAGGCGCGCGGTATGCACGCTCATAATGGAAGCGACGCGCTCGTTTTTTCCCAGCGCGTCCGCGCCGCATCGAGATAAAAACTTCCAAACTTTGAAGAATGCTGCAAGCATTTTCCTTGCTGTAACAGAGATCGCCGCTGATGGTTGCGCTTAGCAATGGCAGACGCCTCCGGAGCGCAACCCCCCTAGCGCTTTGGAAAAAGGAGAACACGGCGCGCCTAGCGTTTTCTACGCGTTTTTAGGCGCTATATGTGACAAAATGTCCACGAAATCGTAATCTTTTGTCTGGCTGCATCCCTGCAACCTTCACTCCTGCAGAGCGCATATTTTACAAAGCATGATTTATTGTTAACAAGCCGAGGAGCTGTCTTTTACCCAAGAATGTGGACATGTTAGTGTTTTTGGCCCACAACATAAAAAAGGTGGACTAATCCTGCAGATCTGTAAGTAGCCTTAACGGCTTTATTATGCTGACTCAATAGATTGTGTTTTCTTATGTTTTTGTTTTTATTTGTTCACTTGACGGATTTGAAAATAGCCTAAATAATGTAACAAAACGAAAATAAACCTATATGCCTTCCTACTATAGGCTAGACTACAGCCTATTATTATTAGGATTGTTTTTTAGGCTATTTGGGGTTTTTGTGTGTTTGTTTTAAATCGCATAGATCGGCTGGACAAAAGTTAACCCATAGCTTTGAAAGTAAAGAAGAATATACAGCCTGTATAAACGTGAGCGTTTGTTAGGATTTTAAATTATTTGGCAGTAGCAGTTATATTTTTTGTAGTGTGTGGTGTGGTCAGGTGCGCGATTGTGACTGTCACTATAGATCTAGGACAGAGCTCCTCACTTTGCAGTTAAAAAAATCACTTAATTTTCAAAGATTTGTATTATTATTATTATAGTTTTATGTATTATTGATGTTTTTTCGTTGTTGTTTTATAAATGCTCTATGACAATTGTTTAATAAATGTTCAATAAAAATGCAAAACATTGCGTCTTTTTTTTTTTTAGTCGACTAATCGTTGCGCAGGACAGGACTTTGGTCGACTAAGGATTTCTTTGGTTGACTACAGCCCTAGTGTTTTCCTGCAATGGTCGTATTGTTAATTGTACGTTGCAGCAAGGAAGTAAACAAATGACAATGCTGTTTGGCTGTGCAAACCAGCTTGTTAAATGCTCATTCATACCTAACATTACAAACTGCAACAAAACAGCGAACTTGGAATTAGTGTAAATTATTCTTTGATTAGAGCTTTTATGTATTGTTTATCTACATGCTTGTTTATCAACAGGCATGCTAAACATGGTTCTGTGTTTGATTGGCTAACTTACTGTAGTAACGTTAAAGCCAATGTTTAGTGTTCGTTTTGGGTTAATAGTTCTGGCGACAGATATTTGGCTACAATCGTTCTAAAAAAAGTAACGGTGCCATACAGTCAGTAAGATCACTAGATCCGCAGTCTTTACTCAAAAAAATCCCTTTGAGGACTGTAACGTTAGTATAATTTGTTAGAACGATTATATGAAATTCTTGTTTATGAATATGAAGCTTATTTTTTGTAAAACTATAATAATTAGTACAATTTAATTACAGCGTATCTAAAAAGTAATGAGACAGAAACAACAACAAAAAACAAAACTTTCTGAAACGTCGTTTAACAGCCGTTCTTGAACAGGTCCTGCTCGATCATCTTCACTAACATTCTCTGGGTCCGATTGATGCCATTGTTTATAATACACCAAAGCACAAACTACCGGTAAAGGTAAGGGCCCTGACGTTTCCGAAAAACGTGCACTAAGCGGTAAGCGAATCACAACACACTGGGCCAGCTAACCAATCTGAGCCCATTGTGTATTTTTGAGGGACTGGCTTCAAAGAACCCGGAAACCATCAGACCGTTTTTACAAGGAGGGACAGAGCAGTGCAGATTAAAGGTAAAATATTGAAAAATAATGCAATTTTTTAAAAACGAAGCATGAACACATGTTACAGTGCACCCCACAAACACAATCAAGCCTTCGAAAAAATGTGTTTTACGACCCCTTTAATTTTGTGGGTTACATTTTTTACTGTCCACATACAATAATGTGGACTGGATACTAGGCCATTCCTTCCAGAACTATGTCTGGAAACTTCAACCTCACCTCAACTCAACAAAAGGGGAAAAGAAGAATCAGATGAGACCACGAGGCTTTACTGAGGTCACCGAACACATGCAACCAAACGCTTCCAGAATCATTTCCAAGGAAAAGAGGCAGATCACAATCTCTCCCAAAACGTCTAATGCTGCTGTGGGGAAAACCACAGAGGTAATCTTTCACGCTCGTCCCAGGAGAAAAAACATTCCCTGTTTTAAGCAACATCGTTCATGCTAAAGGGGCTGCTGTGTTTCATCTTTGGCACTCGGTGTTCACGATTTCACTTGGCCTCCCACAGAGAGAAAAACGACACCACAGGTATGATGATATCATGATTTTAAAGATAGTACAGTATATAATTCTTAGTAATTAAATCATTTTGTACTAATTTGTGTGAGAAGTTTGCAAGCATATACATCATTCACATTGATGTCTCCAAAAAGAATTGCTTTGAGCATGATAATAAAAAGAGGTATATTCCTATTCCTCTTACATTTTAGCAACCTACATGCAAAAGTCTTAATGGCACTGATTCTAAAACGTTTTTATATCTAAAATTTAGTATCAGCAGTTAAGGAACTATAAACAAAAAATATTTTTTTCTGAATTTTAAAAATGTGCTTATCAAGACAAACAAGTTAAAGGGACAATTAAAATTGAAACATTCCTCAAAGTTTTCAACAATGAAAAAAATATTTCTATGATTGATTAATGAAAAAGAGCTTCAAATTTAAAGAATAACTCATTATTTAACTGAGCAACATTAAAATCATAGCCAACATACCAACACGTCAAAGTTCTGCAGAAGACAAGAAAATTACTTTTGAGAGACTGTCGCACTGAGCAGTTACAGTATCTAAATTAGATTAACTACTCACTGTATTTTTTGGATCACTTTATCTAGCCGATTTGCCAGCTCAAATTATTACTATAGTACTAAGACCAAACTAGATATTTTTAGTGTAGGAGAATATTACATCAAATATAAACAATAATCCAAGAAGAGTTCTTTCCTATATTACAAGGGAGTGTTTGCCTTTCCAAAATGGTTGTGTTTAGAAGTAAAAAAAAAAGAAAAAACATAAATACCAATTAATACTAGGTCAGTCAACAACTGAGTCATGGGCTTTACCTTCAACACGCACAGTAAAAACCCTGCTGAGATAATTAATCCCAGACATCACAACAGAAGAGAACACTAAACAAATATCAACATTTCAGAAAAATGTCATATTGCCCAAAGTATGTGCAATTAGGGGTGTTTAGTCTTCTGTAAAAGTACCAAACCGCTTTAAGTAGACCAAAAAAGTGAATAAAAACCCAGTTCTTTTTTAACTCAGTCTCAAAATCTCATTGTGGTCTATTTTATGTGTCACTTTCAATTCACACTGTTTTTTGTAGAACCTAGCACACTTAAATATTATTGTAACATATTATTGATGATGATCATTATTATATTGATGATTTCAGTACAAACAAAGTCCTAATAACCTTGTTCTAATTTTCAAAATACAATTCTTTTTTGTAACCTCTCCAAACAGATAGCAGGGAAAAGCAAACTAAACCATGACATCATCACGGATCTTGAAAATACTATGTCTATCTTTGCTCTCAGGAGCTCTGGTACTTTCTCAAGAGCTTGACTATCGATTACGACATAGATGACAACTCTTCGCCCGAAGTTCCTCAACTATCTGTAACTCAACCTGATTACGATGCCCAAATAATGTATTCGTACGAATGTGCCAGCGAGTGTTTCTGCCCCTCATCCTATCCATTTGCCATGTATTGCGACCACCGAAAACTTAAGGTGATTCCCAACATCCCAAGACACGTCCGCCACTTGTACATTCAGCATAACGACATAGAAGAGATAACTTCAAAGCCTTTCATTAATGCCACGTCCCTGAGGGAAATCAACCTCAGCTACAATAAGCTCCAGTCATCTAAGGTGGATAAAGATGTCTTTAATATACTCAAAGAAATCATTCAGTTACACCTTGAGCAAAATAATCTGGAAGACGTTCCTTCTCCTTTGCCAAAAGCTCTTAAAAGACTTAATTTGGGCTTCAATAAAATTTCAAAAGTACCGGCTGAAGCTACACGAGAGCTTACAAAACTTACAGTGCTGGATTTGTGCAGCAACAGACTAACAGATGCAGGTATTAAAGGAAAGATCCTATCTGGCATGAAGAGCCTCATGCAAATCAACATGTGCAACAATAAGCTCAAGTCCATGCCAACAGACCTTCCAGAATCAATTCAGCAGATATCACTGGAAAACAACTTAATATCCACCATACCCGAGGGCTACTTTAAGAAAACTCCCAATCTCTTGTCCCTACGCATGTCACACAATAAACTAAAATCCGTTGAATACATTGCCTTCAACTTGTCCAAACTGATGGAGCTCCATTTGGGGCATAACCAGCTCTCCAAACCGTTTTTTATTCCCAGGACCTTGGAACATCTGTATCTAAATCACAATGACTTTAAAGGTAGGTTAAAATCTAAAGGTACAAATGTAGAATAAAGCATGATAGTCTCTTCAAGAGATGATCCTATTCTAAAAACACATTAGAAATTGATTGAACTGATCCACTGCAGTGTTCTCCAACCCTTTATCAAATATCATTCTAATAACCACGTATGCTAAAATTACTTTGCAGATCTGAATATCTCTTTAATGTGTCCATCACCGGACTTTGGCAACCCTAACATGCTGACCTTCATTCGTCTCGACAACAATAAGCTAAGAGGACCAGTGGACTACTATGCTTACAGATGTTTCCCAAGGCTGATGATGATATTTTACGGAAACCAGAGGAAGGATGATGAAGATGACTCTGAACCAAAAAAAATATGAAAAACCAAAAAGGCCTGGGAAAACAAAGCTATTTACAAAGATTTTTGAGATGTGTCATACATAGTTCAACAAACCAAACTATTCATTATTCAAAGTATAAGAATAAAACAGGATTTATGATTTAAATAATATTAAACATACATATATTAGTAACTTTGAACATTACATTCCTTGCTGCTTGAACGTTCTATATGATTTTCTGCATGCATGTGTATGCTTTGATGCATCTTAATTAGCATAAAATGTATCCAAAATCTTAATTGCTATTTACGGAAAGTTCTGATTCAAAGTTTCCTTTGTTTTGCACAATGTCACTTTTCTCTCCATTAATACAGTAAAAAGCATGAATCTACATTAGTACATTGTGCTGCAATGCATGTAAATATAATGGACAACAAAGCTAGTCTTTTTCTGTTGAAATTACTTTAAGATGCTTTTGAAACTGAAAAGTGTAGGATCCAGCATAAAGCAAAAAGCAACAAAAAAGGAAAACAATACAGATCAGATGCATTTAAAATAATTGTTTATAGTTATACACAATAATTATTACAAAAATAATTATTACAAAAACCCAAATTTCACTGTTTTTCGACCCTGGCACAAAATGACCAAACATAATTTCACTAATCCTATCATCAGCTCATGGGAAAGTGTGAACAAGTACTAGTCCAGTAAAATCACTCTATCATTCTGACTGGATTATAAAAGCAGACTGATTGGATTGCCATTAGTCAGGATTTGGCCCAGAAGCTGATATCCAGCATGCCCGAGCAAATTGCAGAGGTTATGAAGAAGAAGGGTCAACACTGTAAATATTGAATATATGCATATATTTAATGTTTTTGCCAATAAAAGCCTTTAAACTTATGAAATGCTTATCATTGTTTTTCAGCATACCATAAGCTGCGTTCACATGGACCCTAATAATCCATTTGTAACCGGATTAGTAGCATAGTCGGAATAAAAAGAGTCACATGTAACCATGTCAATAGGAATGAATTGGCTAAATCCAATTTAAATATCATTTGGTTTGAAAGGGGTGGTAACATACTGTAGATTGAAAACTGAAACTGGAAAGTTTGGTGCATGTGCAATGACGTAGAAATCCCGTAATGGCGTATGACGCACAGAACGAGCTGTTGTTGTTGAAGTGTCATGACTGTAGTGTCATTTTAAATTCTCCTTTCACAAATCGTCTTTGAAGTGGTGCAGGACAACGTTCCACCAGTCCTTGCTTCGGACTCTCATACACAGATGCCTTGTTTTAGCCGTGAAAACAGGCTTTTTACTGCTTGATAAATATAGGGAATCACAGCACAAAGCTTCATGTACTCGTTGTCTCCTAATCAGGACCCGTAATAGATAATTAAGTCTGTTTTTTAAAACAAAGAAAAGAAGCAATGGTAGGAGGATGCTCGTGTGTGCAGACAGCAGGAAACTCGTGTATATTCAAGCAGTGTGTGCATGTCAAAAGATCAATTCCGATTTGAATTTGATGACATAAATGCACAAATCAACCCGATCACCTCAGCATTCATGTAAACACTATGTTCAGATTCATTAATCAGAATGATTTTATTCCGATTGAAAAAAAAGTGTCCATCTAAACATAGCTATAGAAGCATGTGAAAAAATAATCTACAAATACTGAAGCAGCAAACATTTATTGGTAGATGATAGATATTAAAAAACGATAACTGATTAAGTGTAAATATCAAAAATTATTTTTAATCAAAATCATTGGTCAAATAACTTATTGGTCAATCTCTACTAATTATACAGAGCTTCCATGACCGACTACTGTTCACAACCCCCTGACCAATCAATAATGAAAATATGTAGTTTTGCACATTCTTACACTCCAGTTCTTAGTGTGGAGGGGTTACGTTTAAATATTTTGAATCATCCAAATCAAGTCATGTGATGAAAAAAACACCCCGACGGAGAAATGTACCACAGAGGATCAGTACTGTGAAACCATTTCTAAGTATTTGGCCCCTTTCCCAGTACAGTAAACGTTTACAGGTTGGTATAATTGCAAACACACCTGTAATGTTATTCCTTCTCAACTTCCATCTCTTTCTCTCAATTTCCATATATGTTTATTCTGAAGGGCTGAGGCGCCTTCCGTCTTGTCTTAAGGTGTAAAACAGTCACATGTTTTCTATTACACATGTTTTTCTTTACCTTGATCAAGTGTCTGTTTTATAAAGGAGCTCAGTTTCTCTAATCTATTTTAGGTTTTTAATTAAATGTATTTAGGCAAACCTGTAAATTACACAAAACAGACTGAAAATGTATAATCACAGTTGAGACGCATAGCAGATCTATCCTAATGTTCCTCTATTGTCTTGTTGCAAATTCCGGCAAATCTAATTAAGCTACTTTTTTTCTGACAAATTGACTGTAAAATGCTATTGAAACTAGAAAAGTCTTAAGATCCCATATCAAGGTAAATAAAAATGAACAATGTAGCAAAGCTATTGAGAATGCACAACTATAATCAAAGAATTTGGAAATTTAGAACTGATCTATCCTAATGTCCTGACACATTTTTGTGTTACCATTGTCTTCCCATTTCATTTTCTTGCTTCTCTGAGAAATGAAAAGATTAATTAGGTACAGAGCTAAGAAGAGCCAAACAAGCTTCAATATTCCTAGAGATCAGCATACATAAAATTCTGAGCTACAAATCTCCAAAGTAAAAACTAACATTCCTTTTCACTGCCTTCTGCTCTCTTTTACAAAGTTTTTTTTTTTCCAGCAGACCACAAACATGGCCAAACCCTGCAGGCAACACAGTGGTCTGATCAGCACAGATGGGAATGCGAAGGGTTAAGGTCTGTTCCATAAACTCCCACTTAAGGATCTCCTCTGGCAGTCTGTGGTGGGGCTTAAAATCCTGATTTGACAGATCACATTTTACTCACAGGCACCAAGAAAATAGCCAACCGCTGCCTGCTCTGCGCTTCTGCTCTTTAACGTGGCAGAACACATCCCAGTCTTCAGATACAATGGGGACAAGCCTGAGAATGCTTATTTCAGCAGTCATATTGGCATCATGGGTGCTCTCAGCATCTGGTACACACTACCACAATCACAGACATCACAGAATGGAGGATGTAGCACTTACTGAGGGAATCGATATAAGAGCACAGAGGAATAAGGTAAACTGTGTTTTTATTTTATGATTAATCGTTATCTTCTGTATAGATTGACAGAACAGAATATTTAGAGATGGGTTTGCTTTTGTCTACTGCTTGTCCAATTTATATATATACACATTTTATTGTTTCAGTTTAAATGAGTTTGCTTGTTCCCACTTAACCATTACACATTTAAACCATATAGCACACATTAAATGTAATGTGATATATTAAATATAAACTAGTATAAATTTATAATATAATTAAATATTAGCTACAATAAATGTTTCACCTATAATGTATTAAGCTGCCCAATATATTTATACAGCTGATTAATAGATCACTGTATATATACACACACATTCTTGAGCTACATATAAAAATGAGAACATAATATAACATGATATAAATGTAAAATGAATATACAATTATTTAAACACTAATAAACTAACCAATATATTTATACAACAGATCACTAATTAAGATTATTAATGAATTTACAGCACTGTAAAGGATTTTCAAAAATCAATTATTAGTGATAGTTTTTGCTTTAATTGATATTCTACTATGTAAATAACTATTTAAAATAACACTTTTATTAACCTTTCAATTAAGGTAAGTCACTTTTAAAATGTTTTATTTTTTATTTAGATTAACTAAATGATACCACACATTTACATGGATTCATCTGTTAAATTTCCAACATTAAGTCAGATTACTTCCGTACACTGATGGTTTTAAAACCAGTCCATTAAAATAAATTAATAAAATTAGCTGAGAGTTCGCTCCGAATCAGAGATGGTCTCAACAGCTGCCAGGCACTGTGTGGAAGCTTTCTGATTAGTCAGCAATCTGTTCTGCAGGAGTTCCTTCAGGCTCAAATTCTCCCACCCACAGCTTCACACTAACTCATGGGTTTAGACACTGTCAGGGTGATTTAACAGGCGCCTGAGGGCAAACAGGTCCCGACAGACACTCGTATCCAAGAGCATTGTACACAAATCCAAAGGAGACAACAGTTTATCATGAACAGAATGTAAAAGGAGAGGTTTACCCAAAATTAAGTAGTCATAATTTACTTATCCTCATGTAGAGCTGCACAGTTAATCATTAAAAGATCGCAATCTCAATTCAAACACCCACGCGATCTTATTCCTAAATGACAACAATTAGAATATGTCAATTAAGCCTTTGACAAGGTTTACAATAATTCAATTGATCACAGAAGTACTGGGATAAAAGTTTATAGTTTGTATATAAACACTGATGTCAACGGTAGCGATCAAAAAATAGTAACTCACCTTTTGAAAGTAACTTGATGCTTCAAACAAAGATTGTATAAATTACACCGTTACATCAGTAGGTGGCGACAAGTGACCTTTAAAGAATGATTTCGTTTAAAATATCTATTTAAAATAGATTCGTTCAAAAACGCTGATTCATCCAGTAATGAAACAAGTGAAGTCTTTATGAGTAAGTCACTGAATCATTAATCAAACAAATTTTTTTAAAATAATTAATTCAAAATAAATATTTTTTAAATCGTCTGCAGTAATTAACAAATTACATGCTATTTTGTTTAGTTGTCTTTTCATAATGGTGGGAGAATTGTGATCTCTATTTTAAAAACAAATAATCATGATTCTCAATTTATCCAGAATCATGCAGCTCTACCCTCCTGTTATTACAAACCCATGTAACTTTTTTAGCCTATGAAAGACAAAAGATTACTGATTTTCATGCATTCATAAAAAAACAGGGATTAAAGTTTCCACAATTAAAAAAGGATGCGAATGTGCCTTAAAATTGTTGTAAAAGTATTTCATTCATGACGTGCTATATCCCAAGTTTTCTGAAGCTATACAAGAGTTTTCTGTGATGGAAAGAACCAAAATCAAGTAATTTCTCACAAAAAAATCTTGATATTTGTCCTAGTTGTCTTTGGCACTTGGAAAAGTATCCACGTTTTTGAGTACTCATTGATTCAATAATCTGGTTGCAATGGTTCACTGGAGAAGAATATTTTCAGTAAATAACATAAGCTTTCAAAAGGGCTTCAGAAGACTTGGAATAAAGTCATGTGGACTTAAGGTTTTTCGAAGCATTGAAGTCTTTAGTTACCCTGCCTTCATTGTAGCTGAATGCACAGGACTTTCTCCTTTTGTGTTCTACAGAAGAAAGATATACAGGTTTGAAATTATATGACAACAGAACTCATTTTTGAGCAAACGATTCCTTTAACATCAAATGCCAAGGCTGGGAAGCTCCAAAAAACATTTATTATCTAAAGACATTAATTATTGCTGTTTAACCTGAATGTGGAATCTGTCAAACAACCAAATGTACCAACTAATAAAGCCATTTTACAGAGAGTGACAGCCGACACCCCAGATGACTCCAGTCCAATGGCGCCTGTGGGAGACCCTTCAGGTAATGAACGAATGAATCCTGGTCAACTGTCTGAAAGGAATGAGTAATGGGCTCTTTTTAAAAGACCACATGTTGCTCACAAGAGCCCTTAATGTAGGTCTATTTGTTCATGAGCTATGTCTGTGTGAGTGGGAAGTGGTAAAGGAAAGAAGCAATGTATGTTTGCCCATCCAGTTTCATTAACTTGTTTTGAATAAAAACTTGTACATGTTCCAGACCTTCCAACTTGTCTACTGTGTGTGTGTCTAACTGGATCTGTCTACTGTGAGGAGGTCGACCCAGATATGACATCAGTGCCTGCTCTGCCCAAGGAGACAAACTACCTCTACGCTCGGTACAACAAGATAAAAAAGATAACAGCCAAAGATTTCGGAGATATCGGTGAGTTCTTCCTGACTTGACTTGCTCTGGCATTCTCCTAAAAGCCTTTTACTAATGGGAGAACAAATACAATTCTTCTGGACAGGTTAAGGGATTACCCTCAAGGAGAGCAGGAGACAAACAGCTACTTTTCAGAAATAAGTCCATTTCCAAATGTTAAGGGACACGATATATGAACTGCAATGTGATCGCAAGAGATTGCAAGCTATTCCGTTGCATAAAGACATCGATCACATTTCTGAACCACAGTGTTCTGGAAAGAATGTGTATTGACAAAAACTTGGACATGTGGTAAACCTCTGTTTGCAGAAGTGCATCATGGGTATAAAAAAGTTAGCTAAAGGGAGCAGTCAGTGTTTAAAGCGCTTTTGGGGACCCCATGCATCAAAGGCTTTCAAAACACTATAATATCAGCCCATAAACCAAAATCACCAGAAAACCACCTTTGCTAACAAACAGACTTGTGCAATCCTCTATTTCCAAAGTTTTTAAGATAATTTGTTACATATATAGGATAAGCATAGTGGATGCTAATTAAACCCTGATTAATAGGGTGACTTTTGACAGGACAAAAAAAAAAAAGATTTTACAAAACAAAAATTGCAGTAAGTACGCAAAAAGTAACCATATGGATGATAAAGTCTAATTTCAGAGTCAAATTTTCTAGGTGTCTAACGTGATGCTTAACACTCAAGTTATTAATTTAATGCTCTTCTTTCCATTTCCATTCATCTATTGTAGTGAGTCTAAAGAGAATCGACTTCACTGGTAACATCATTTCTGAGATTGAAGATGGTGCGTTTGCTAAGCTCACCATGCTAGAAGAGCTCTCGCTAGGTGAAAACCAGCTGGTCAAGCTACCAATGCTGCCAACAAAATTAATCTCATTTAACGCTAATCACAACAAGCTGAGAACCAAAGGAATCAAGGCCAATGCTTTCAAGGTAAAAAGCCACGAATTACATAAGCCTATTTCAATAACATGTTCAACATTGTTCCAAACTACCTAGTAAACTACCTGTTTGAAAACTACCAACATATACAACCTTTTGTTTTTGTGTTTGCCACTTTCCTAAATATTCTGAAATGTTTTCCTTAAAGGGATAAACTAATTTCTAGAAAAAATACCCAACCAAATTACTTGGAGCAAGACAAAAACAGCCGTATCTGTTGGTTTTTTACCATTTTGCACTCAACTTCTGAACAAAACATTTGATCTTCTTTGCTTCCAGAAATTAAACAAACTAATACATCTGTATCTTGCTCACAATGAACTGGAGGCCGTTCCTTTCATTCCAGAAACTGTCCGCACACTTCACCTTCAGGTAATAAAGTTGAACATGTTTTGCACACTAACAAGTCTTCTGCACACAAATCATAAAAACTATTTTTTTGCAAAAAAAATTACAAAACGTAAATATAAAAAACCCCACAATGTCTTGAAAGAACGGTTGCCTTTTCTGTTGCTTTGTTTACAGAACAATAACATTTCCTCTGTGACTGCGGACACCTTCTGCAAAGGTAACGACACTTACTACATCCGCCCCAACATAAACGAGATCCGTATGGATGGAAATCCTGTCATCCTCAGCCAGTTCCCCAACAGTTTCATATGCCTGCAGTCTCTGCCAATTGGGCGATACCAATGAAAACAGAATCAAAGGTACAACGCTGCGAGAAGTCCTTGGATAGCCAATGATGATGACTAAAACCGAGAAGGAAAAGTCATTCAATCTCCTGGTGCCTGTGCACAATTGAGAGTACAAAAGGTTAATACCAAGAGAATCTGTACTATATATCTAATTATGTAACAGCTGCCCAAAAACTTAGATTTCCTCTTGATATTGACTTTGTAGATGAACCTGAAACTCAAGTCTTTGAAAGAATAACTTTATATCCCTTGTAAATAACCACTGGAGGCTACTGCTTAGTAAAATGTGAGATCATGAAAAGCAGCAGTCAAGCTTCTAGTATTCATCAGAACTCTGTGAATTTCAGACACTTTCTAGTACTGTTAAAAAGTCTTACTTTGGCTGAAATTAAGATGCCTGCTAAGTTAATTAGGGGGCGAGGAACCCATACCAAGTTCCAAAACGCTGGTCTTTCTCAACTGATCTTTTCATTAATTGTTTGAATATTATTTATATGCTACATTTGTAATTACTACCTATGTGTGAATTAAACATGAATAGTATGTACAGTAAAACATTGTATGAAATCAACATATGTTCACTTTAGTTGTTCAAATACACTTTTTTTCTAAAAACTTGTGACTAGTTTCCTTTCATCTTTTATAACAGCTATGCCAGACTGCAGTTAAAGCAAAAAAATGTGCAGCTCAAAAAAACAAAACACTGTCTGCGAACTTCAAACCAATCAAACCCAAAGATTGTGCACACAGAAAGTTCTGGAAAAAGTGGGGTAATATTGTTCCATTTTACTTGCCAAATTGGCAGCCATTATAGCACAATGGTCCCAGCAAATAATGGAATGTTTTTCATACTGCCTTAGAGGCTTCATTCCCAAACTTGCACTGCCATCGAGTCTTGGAATTTGTTCCCAATCTGGTATTCAGCAAACAATCTTTATCCTTCTCAAGAAAGTCTTATGATATATACCTGTACACATTAGAGACAGCGGAGTAAGTTCAACTACAAAATAAAGCATCACAAGAAGACTAAAAAAGTGATTCCAGGTAGAATCTATGATATATTTTCCTCAAAGGAGGTAAATAAATCTATGAAATCAGGTAATTGTATTGTATAGATATTGATGCAAATAATCATATTCTTTCTATAACTTAATATTTTGTTAATATTTATACCCAGGGTTTCTATACATTTTCCCTTGTGTGTTTGGTATATAGTACAGTCATCTGTAAATATATTTTTTTTTCATTGGTTTTCTCGAAGTGATAACATGCGCTTACATAATTAAAAGAAACCTAAAACACTTTATAACCTGCATAATAATAACCTCTGATACATCGGTTTGATACTTTAAATGTTGTTTGATGTTGCACATTGTTTTAGAGAAGTTTAAAAGAGACCTGCTTATGGTATAGACAAACAGTTTTGCATAATGAAAATATGTGCCTTGAATTCATTTAGTCGTATATGACAATCACTAAAGGATTGCTAAACTTTTGCTGTGAAAACACTCTCCTGGTATGAAACATTTATTTTTAGACATTTTAATTTTATATTTTAGAAAAAAAGAATAGGGGCTATAGTCTGGAAACACAACTATGTTTCTATACTGTTTTCTTTTTTCCATATTTATCCAGACCTTGAAATTACTCAAATCAAATTCTATACTTTTCCAAACTGCGTATGAACCCTGTCTGCAATTACAGTGTAGTCCAAAAAAATGTAAATGCTTAAATTCAATACAAAATTGTATTATCTGCATAACAACACCAAAAGTCTGAATACTATGCCACAATCAATAGGAAAATTGACCCCACAACCAGATACATTTAAATTGAGTTTGTGTAGCTATCACTGGAGTTTTGAATTACTTTCATGATCAAACATTGCTGTCATTTCTCAGTACTTAAGTATTGGTGTCTATCCCTAGTTGATTGACCAATTTATTCACTGCTTCTATTGCTGGTTACCTGAAAGTGCTGAAACGTTTGACGCCTTTCCTCACATCTCTCAGAGAACATCCTTAAGGTCCTGAAGAACAAGAGCAGATCTTTTGTGTCCTCCACTCTGCAAACAAGACATTATTGTAACATTAGTACCCCAGAACGCCCAACATTGTAATCTCACTTTGGTAAATTATACATTTTAATTAAAGATTTAGACTGTCTTTAAGAATTTGATGAAAAACTTGACAGGAAAAATACCTCCTTGATGTAAAGTTGAGCATACAATATAGAAGGATAAACTGTGTATTTGTGTTTAATCCCCTTCACAGGATGACGTTACAAGACATTTTGAGATTTTCCATAGATTTACCAGGGGCCCAAAAACTATGGCACAGGACACAACTTTCCATGACTCTCAAGTCTTGTCTGTGAAAAGCTGATGTTGTAATGAGTGATGGAAAAATGGTAAGTCTCTCAAAACTAAATGGATCCACTCCAAGAGTAAAAGACAGCAGCTTAATGGCAAGAGTTAAAGAAAAAGCTCCCTGAGAATATCTAAAAACCAGACAATTAATGTTAAAACTTTCCTTACACTTCTTGGATCTGGGTTAGCTAAAAGTTTATAAACATTAATCAGACAACTGGTTTGATTGACATCTAACACTGGTCAAAAGAAACCACAGACAAATCACCCTCGCCAGCAGATCTCATTTTGAACCATGGTCAATTTCCATCATATACAATTTCAGATTTGTTGATTGGGGACCTTGAATCTGAAAAAGTAATTTTTAAGCTTTCCTAGAATGCTAACCTTTTAAGTTTGACAGACTAAACGTACTGAATGCCAGAATCACTCTACAGACCAATTAACGACAAATCTATGTTTGGCTCCTTTGTAGGATTTCTCTAAAGTTGACCCTTTAGTTTTTCTCATTTTCCTGCCAAGGCCCTTTGCCATGAAATCTTGTACTAAGTACAAGAATACATAATACATTAGTTATATAGGTTCCAAATTAGCAAATTTATAATGTTTATCAGTGAGGTTGTGCTGCATTTCAAACTTCACACTTAACGCAGTTGTCAAAAATCAAAACATCAACATTAGAACAAACAAAAACAGCAAACACAGCTATAGAGGATACAGTAATGATAATAAAAAAAAAAAAAAGTTTTAAGCCCTCTAAAACTCTCTCCACAGACATGCCTGAATCCACTTATGTACCTGACCACAAGAGTGCTCAAAAAATTCTTCCTTAGTTTACATGTGCCATAATGGTTATAAAATGCGCCTTCCTGAGACGCAGAGACAGCTCAGACTTATGCGAGAATCATTATCTCCAGTATTTTTTCCGACTCTTTCATGCCAGGACAGACTCTCAGACCAGACAATATGATCCAGATGTACATTCAGCGACCAGGAAGCTAGCTGCACTTTAGAAAAGCACCCAAACAAACCGCCGCCAAAACAGCAGCATTTCTTCAAACTGTAATTTGTCATCTCAGCAAAATAAAAATAAATAAATAAAATCTTGTGACCAAGTGGAACAACTGTAGGAGATCCAATAGTCATGTCTTTAGAAAACAAAACTCTGAAATGGAATCAAATTCACTGGTAATTCAAATGTTTAAGTGTAATGCATTTTTATCGAATAATATTATGAAGATAAAGGGATCTTAAGTTGTACAGTTGTACGGTTGTTGGTTTAAAAAAAAAGAGTTTGCATTAACAACTATCAAGTAGCATGAAGCTTCAGATAAGACATAAAAGGATAAATTTGTTATTAAAATTGACCACAAACATGAATGTTCCCTATTGGAAGCTTCAGGTTCAAACCACAGCTCTCTTTTCCAGTATTTGGTAAGTATGATGTACAACACAATCTAAATAACTTAACCTTTTAATTATCCCAGCTGTATTCTTTGTGAAAGGCTGGATACATAAACATCAAAAGGTGTTATTTTAATGGCAAGTGTTGTGCTGTAATCGTCCAAGTAATAATAGAAGCCAGAACTGTACCTCAGACCACAGTGATGTTTAACACTAAAAAACCAACAACAGATAAACCAACTAAATTTACCAAGGACAACAATCACTTTCAGGTCTTTGATGGAGTTGTCTGTACAGACTGTCCTGCCTCACACGGTCCAGAGGTGGTCCACATAACTTTTTACAGTACACACACTGTGGGGTGCTGCTGGCTGTCATTGACTTGCTGGTGCCATTTGCTGACAGTTTAATGAGTGGGACATGTTACGGACCGTCAACAGAGCACTTTTAAACATTAAATCCACACATCATTATGTTGGGTGCAGCGTTCTTCTGAACTCAAATGACTGAACCTCATTATAGCACCAGCAGAGTAGCCGACTACAGTTTAGAAAGAGAGATTACTCCACCAACATAAAAAACTAATCCTGCCTTGAAGGTGCCCTGTAGGAGCTTTACCACAAAAATAGAACAACAAAACAAATGAAACAGAACAGAAAGGTAGGGAATTGAATGGAACAGAAAATACAATACAGAAGAACGGAATTCAGCAGAGCATAAGAGAAAAGAACATAAAAGAATACAGCAACATAAGACAATAGAATAGAACAAAGCAGGACAGGAAAAATAAAATACAATAGAACTGAAAAGAGCAGAACAGATCATAACAGAGCATAAAGAGAATAGAACACAACAGAATGCAATAGAACAAAGCAGAAAAGACCAGAACACATCAGAAAAGAACAAAATACAACAGATTACAGAGCAGAGAATAGAGCAGATCAAAACAGAGCAGAAAAAAACAGAGCAGTAGTAACAACAGAACAGAATAAAATCAAAATAGAGAAAAATAGAACACACTACAATAAAATACAAAAGAACATTAAACATTACATAGAATATAACAAAATAAACAACAAAAATTAGAAGAATAGAACACAAAGGAATCAGCAGAACACAACAGTACAGAATAGAATAGATTAGAACAGAACAAAAAAGAAAGTTCAATAGAACAGAATAAAATTAAATCTTCCATAATGGAAGAAAGATGGAGCTAACACACATACGGACCACATGCCTAATGACCAGAGACGTTTATTTGTTAATTTGGTCTGGACCATGTATAAACAAATCCTTCAGCTGCAAGTATAACAAAACCCCCTTAACACATAAACCATGCCTTTATTTGTCTAACGATGGAATATCTTTTTCTCGAATAAAAACGTGATATTTTGCTCGAATGCTGCCTCGTATGTAAGATTCTCAAGAGTACATCGCCGTCAGTCAATCTGCCGGAAGCAGGACCAAACCTGATCTTGCAACACTTGTCAATCAGTCCTAAATGAGAAAATCAGATCTCTGCGGTAACTTTCCCACATTGTGTTAACAACAGCTGGTTAGTGTTCACTCAGCATCCTGCTAATGAGCCACCTGGATACATTTATTTCCCTTGTATGGAGTTGTGTTTGGATTTGTATCTTTTTACAAGACTAACAAAGCAGAACGCTCTTCTATGATGTCTGGGAATTCACTTGTCTGATGTTTACTTACACTGTAGGTTTTATGTTGTGTAACCTATTATGCAACTTGGATTTTCTCCAAATGGGATTTCTGTTGATTCAATCATGCAAACAAGCAAGATCCAACATTGTGTGAAGGGTAAAAATTATCCATGGAATCTGCTTACCTTTAAAAACAAATGTTAAAAATAATTACATTAAGTAAAATACAAACACACCAAAGATATTAAAAGGCACAATATGTAGGTATCTCCGCTAGAGGTTTGCTTATTAAAAGCAATAACAAAAGCGTAGCTTGATGACACCATGAATGAGAGTGGTATCATGGGAGTTGTCATCTTCACCTCAACAGCCGATGTAAAACAATCGGAGTAAAGTTTTATTAACATTACAAAGATATGAAGGAGGGCGAGGCAGAGATCCGTGGGAGTGGAACGAATGCTAATGAGACACATGAGCGACACACTGGTCTCGAGTCCCATGAGGAGCTCCAGAGCTTTAATTATGCTTATATGCCGCTGTCGGCTGCTGCTGCTCCTTTGGTTTAGTTGTTTTGTGTTTATTTTACAATTAAAATTACGTTTAACATTTGCCGGTTCCCGCCTCCTTTTTCTCTGAACTTGAAATTCACATTATTTTATTTCACTCTAATAAAACTGCCACAAGTGCTGTATTTCTACTCATGCAGTCACTTTATTTGACGAATTAAAATTGTGAGGTAACGCAGCGCGGTTTTAATTGGTCAAAACGATCATACTAAAAAATACATTTGAGTGTGTTGACAGTTACGTTACTCTACTTGTTCCACACTGCAGTAATCTAGATTTATATGACGTCACTGATAGGTGAACCAATTACATAGGCCGTTACACTGGTTAAAACTGTGGATGTTTTAATCCAAAAATTGTACATACATATTGTGTCTTTAAGCATTTACTAATCATCACTTTACCTGGACACAAACGCAGAGAAATCTTTAAATTCAACACCATCCACAACAATATTGAGCTCTGTAACTCTCCTGAGAAGAGCATCATCCTCCTGTAAAAAAATACTGACTGTTAAACAAGATCATAAATAATCTCTAGCCTTCACTTGGTCAGGTCTGCATTTACACATTATTAATTTACCTGTCATGAGACTGAGGGCTATTGGGATTTCCGTGACTCTCTCCCGGAAAAATCTTCTTTGTTGTTAAGACTGTAACACGAATCTGCTTTACATCTCTTTATGCTTTAAACAACGGGTCAAGTTTATTCTCCACTATTCTCATGGTAAGGATGAAATTGAAATAAAACTTAAATTTTACTGAGACTCTATATTTAGTTCAAACACAAATAAAACCACCATCTTCAGAGACACATCTTGATCTTTCCACAGGCTGCCAGTTTAAAATCACATTTTTTAAGAGTGCCATCAATCACCAACCAACAATTCTATTCTAACTGATTTAATGCACCAGTGTAAATGTTTGCTCCAAGGAGGTGTCTCAAAGAGATGAATTTATGCTTGTAATGAATATTTTAGAGAAGCAAGCAAGAAGAACTACTTAAACTATAAATGCTTAGTCTAATCCATAAGAGAGATTTTAAGACCTACAGCATAAATCTCTGATGTTGAAATAAAGTCATGGTCAAAATGGAGGCGAGCTGCCCTCTAGTGTTGAGTAAAATAAAATAAAAAGGTATAGACTTCACTGGTTGTAATAATCTAACCATGAAGTGGATGGAGTTTAATGTTTGTAGGTGTTACGTGAGAATCTCAGTACTTAACCACGTTTTCTGAAGAAAAATGTAATGGTGCTTGCCAATACAAAACGTTATGATGCTGATCACTTACCTCACTTCTCAACAAGCCACATGATTTGACGCATCATACAGACATGTGAAATTTGGGTTGTGGGTTTGTTTAAACCTTTAACCATAAGTATGAGCTTTAGTAAAGTACCACTAATAATTAGAGAATAATACCAAATAGTAACTGATATACAGCATTTTAAAATGTACTTTGTAAGTGTTATGGCCAGAGCTTTGTTGCAACCCCCCCCATCCCCCAAAAATATTTAAACAAATGATCACTCGAGTCCTAAAGTATGCAATCATTATACACTCATCTGACAGGAGGATTTCAAATACCCAGGTTTGTGAAGAGTTATTCATTTTGCGTGCATTTTGAAAGTGCATTTTATTTAATAAATAATACTTGTGTTAATACTATTAAAGGCAGGGTAGGTAGAAATCCCCAAAAATACTTTTTTCCAAATTTGTTTAAACTGTCTTTATATATCAATGCATAATTAAAATGTAAGTACTCTGGAAAAGAAATTATAAAAATCGAGTGTCTGTAGTTCTCTCAGGACTGTAATAAACACAGCTCATTATTCCATTCGGGACGAAAGAAATGATTGGCTGGGGCGACTGTCACTCTCCCTCGCTACCATGGATACCACCTCTGCTGATACAGGAGCTGCCCAAATGCGCGCACCCGTTTGAAGAGGCACGGAAGCTAGTAATAACGATTATGGCAGAGAAAGAACAGTCAAAATTCTCAGTACCTGCATATAGAGGCAGCGAAGTCAAACAAGTTAAAAAAGGAAGACAGTATTTGAAAAGGCTATGAACAAAAAGTATTTGGATAAATAAAGATATCATACGAGAGTCAATATCGGCGGGCTTTCCAGCGGTGGAGACAACTGAGGGAT
This sequence comes from Siphateles boraxobius, assembly GCF_051911475.1. Taxonomy (NCBI): domain Eukaryota; kingdom Metazoa; phylum Chordata; class Actinopteri; order Cypriniformes; family Leuciscidae; genus Siphateles; species Siphateles boraxobius. Next base: position 14,905,718 of record NW_027508733.1, on the reverse strand, counting down.
CTCAAGGGGCTGAAAAGTGACTCCATGATGGCTTTATTTCTGCTGGACAGGTAATCTTGCAGTTTCATTTTGAAAAAACTTTTTGCCAGAACGTGAAAAAACTGCCTAAACTTTGTTCATATGTTCACCGTGAACTCTACCTGCTCCGTTTTTTCACGTTTGGTTTGTTGTTATATGCTCTACATATGTTTACCTATGTCTTTATGTTGTATCTGCAGTGTTGTGCCTGAACGCGTTCATTGAACGATAGTTTATGAACTCGTTCATATTTTAGGCGAACGTGAACTGAACGTAGGCCTACTGTTTTACTGCCTGATGAACGTTATTATGAACGCATTCATTCTGGTGACTGTGAACGCACGCTCTCTCAGTTTAACTTAGTTCAATAGGGTGCCAGATTTCTATAGTCTTCCATGCGAAAACCCGGATAAAACACACGTAAACAGTCCTTAATATGTAGCGAAAAAAACACCCAATCTGGTAACACAAGCCACCAGTGTCGCACCGCACCGCACAATTCGTCATCAAAACAAAAAGCAGCATGTAGTCGACAAAGCAGCGAGGAGGATCGTATTATATGATCAGTTTTAAGACAAGGTCGGTGAGGATGGGAAAAATCTTACATTTCTGTGCAAACTTTGCCCGCCGATAAAATAATTGCTGTCCGTGGTTGTATAAGGGTTGTTGTGACAATAATTAAATAAAAAAATAGCTCGCAGCAACATATGGAAAAAAAAGAACTATGAACTAGTTCATTTTTTGGAACCGTGAACGTAGTTCAAAATTGTGAAGTATGAACTATGAACTGAACTAGTTCATTTTAAAATTTGTAAACTGAACTTTTCAAGTTCATGTAGAAAGTGAACTTTCCCAACACTGTGTATCTGTATGTGTTATACAATATATGTTGTGTGTGTTATATTATCTTGTGTCTGCAATGCAGTTGTGAGAAGGTGTTTGAGTGTATGTTACTCAGTTTATCTGTAAACAATCTTATGTTATGAATCTTACAAATTCACCTTCATCACAGTGTAACTGATAGTAACGGCAAACGTGTATCAATGAAGCTATTTATAGCTTTGCCTTATATTTAGTTTGATTCCGTTACGAGCTAGTAAAATATTTTAAACTTTACCAGTATCGATATGCGAGCTTGATAATGAGTAATTAACATGGCTGTTAGTGTTTATATTCATACTGATAAAGTTAGTTATTTTATTACTTGTGATTCTGACATGATGTCACTACATGCACTGCGCTCCTCTGCTCGGCACTGGTAAACGCGTCCGACTCTTCCAGCTGAGCGAACGGCTGGGATCGGGCGTTCATGTGTTTTGGGGGCGTGGTTTTGGAAGGAGCCGAGAAGGGAGGGGGTGGGAGTTAATGGAATAATGAGCTGTGTTTATTATAGTCCTTAGAGAACTACAGACACTCGATTTTTATAATTTCTTTTCCAGAGTACTTACATTTTAATTATGCATTTATATATAAAGACAGTTTAAAGAAATTTGGAAGAAAGTATTTTGGGGGATTTCTACCTACCCTGCCTTTAAGTGCAGGCATAAATACTTAGTGATTTCTTTGTACCTGAATCTCAGTCACAGCAAATTCAACCTGGAACAACAGTACACTGCAGTGACCTGCAAGTCTGAGCTGCTGTACAAGTTTTCTTTCACCTGAAGAGACAACAGAAGTTAATAACACTTAATTGCTTTTTTATAAATTAAAATGATAAAATTGTTATAAATTATTTTGTATTTAAGAGCACAATTTCTAAATATGCCTGTAGGTCTGACAAGTTAATCTCACTTTTGTGTAAAGTCTTCACAAAACACTCATTGAGAGCAATCCCGTTTATTTCCGTCTGTCGTCTGAGGTCTTTCTCCAGTTCTCTGACTTCCGTTTGGAGTTTCGAAAGAGCACGTTTATGTGATCCTCCACCTCCTCTTTCCTCACAGACTGACTTTCTGAAAGAGAAAAAAAAAAGGCCTTGAAACTTCAATGTAATTATTTTAGTCCAATCCTCAAGTGAACCATTTTCATTGAGGTTCTCCAACAAAGATTTTCACACCACAGGCAGACAGGGTGTTTATTTTTTGTCCATTTTACAGTTTCCGCTGCTATATGATACTAAACAAAATCCAAAGAAATGTGCTAACAGTTCCTCTTGTAGCCGATCCCCATGCTGTATGAAAATGGACCGTAAAGTCTCCTCCTGTTCAGCCTCCAGCATTTCAATTTCCTCCTGGAGCATCTGGATCTCTTCCTCATATGTCTGCTCCATGATCTTCATCAATCTACTAAAAAGCAATTTATGAAAATACATGGAGAGAAAGTGAGAGTAACTACATGATACACAATAACGTCATAATTAATATAATAACATTATGTAAACATTTGCATGCCCGTATTTTTAATATGATGCAAAGGTTATAGTTAATCGGCTCAAGAAACAAACCTTAACATTTAATTTATCTAATCGATATTAATAACATATTTCAACAAAATATATAACATAACGTTACGTAAAGTAATTTCACAGCAGTTTAAGTCAAAAACGCTTTTATTTAAGTACAAACGGACAAATAATAACGTTACTACATTTATAAGTAAATTATAAACCTTTATATAGTTTCATAACGATTTTTTGTTGGAGATCAGATGACAGTAACGTTAACGTTAACTTAGCTCGATTTGACAATAAAACATAAGTTAACCATCAATCAGAAGAGATTTCCGCGATGGTACAAATCTATTTGTAATGCCTTATGGACTTTAACACCTCATGTAGAACTATAAATCAACCTTAAAACCGAATGTTTAAAGGAATAAACTTACTTTAATATAGTCCTGAAGGTAAACAGCTCGACTTTATGATTCTGACGGATTCAACTATATCCCGCGTCAACGCGGGACATACCAAATGAGAACTGGATGGGTAAACCATGTCCAAAAACAGCCTAAAACATTTGCATATTCATCTAAATAGCATTATTATGAGGCTAATTGGTTATAAGCCCATTTATTATTGCGTGTAATTCATTTTGTATAGGAGATATTGGACATTTGTCAAATACTGATAATCTTTATTCAGTGAGTATATTTAGCAAATGGAACTTTCCATAACGTTGCGTTAGATTCCCAAACGGAACCAAAGACACGTCCATGGTATTACAGCGGAACAGTTACAGTGTAACATTAGAATATACATGTGAATCTTTGGCATGATCGTAAGTGTGTTTTGAGTTTACATTAATACTATATTCTAACTCGGGGAATATTTTAGGAACTCTTTAACTATGTAGGTTAAAGTATGGCATTGGGGAAATTAAGAGCTTACAGTTTGTACTTCTGTAATAATCATATGTTCATGTGTCTCATGTTTTTAAACAATTTACATAATTCTAAAATTGTTGTAGTTGTATTTTTTTGCTATACAGTTCAAATATTTTTTTTTCATTGAAAAAAATTCTGCTTACGTTTGTGTACAAGGCAAATAGTAAAATTTATGCTGATATACATTTAGTTCTATTTAGTTATACGCTTACAAGGTGGATATTATATACAAATTATATTGAATAATTTATTCATAATATTGAATAATTGTAATTAAAGAATCTTTAAAGTGGTATGGATAACCAAGTTTTGCGATGCCTCCTTGAGCAACAATTATTATTTGTAACGTTTTGTGATAATTTTAATTGTCTGCAGTAAAGCTGTTCATTGTTCCTGACAAAAATCCAAGTAGTTCTTATGCCTCCCAGCATGGTCTGCTAGCCGCACATTTCAGTTTTTTTCCCCCACAATGGTTATATGAAATTGAATCCAGCTTTGTTACTGTCAAGTCTTGTAGATTGTGATAATTGTATACTATGCATGTATCTTTTAAAGTCTGCCTTGTATGGAGACTTCTGTTTAGTTATGTGCTTTTGATGATTTACAGAAGGGTTTGGTTTCGTGACACCTGGCCATGAAGCGATTGTACATTGGAGGTCTCGGCCACACAGTGTCTGAGAAGGACCTCAAAGACAGATTTGGAAAATTTGGGGATGTGTCAGATGTGGAAATTATCAGAAGGAAAGATGAGCAAGGTAGGAATTCTGATGAAAACCAAATGAACTGATTTAGAATTTCTTTCTTTTTTTTACATTCACTGGGTACCCATTCAATATTATTCAGGATTTGTGCGTTATCGTTGTGATCTGTTTGCAGGATCTCCTCTGAAGACATTTGGCTACATCAACATAAACATCACAGATGCTGAATACAAAAGATGTACATGAATTTGTTTAACATTCAATTTTACTTAAAGAGTGTTGCTGTGTCATGCATAAATTCAATCTGTGCATTTGTTTTTTATACAGGTATAGGTGTCTTAAATAAATCCACATGGAAAGGTGGAACTTTGCTCATTCAGCTGGCAAAGGAAAGTTTTCTACATACGTAAGTGTGTGTGTGTGTGTGTGTGTGTGTGTGTGTGTGTGTGTGTGTGTGTGTGTGTGTGTGTGTGTGTGTGTGTGTGTGTGTGTGTGTGCGCGTGTGTGTGTGTGTGTGTGCAAATTTTGCTATATTATATATTTCTGATTTGCTATACACTGCAATCCTGTTTGGATTTAAATAGGCGGATGCTTAAGATTAAGAGTCTAAGATTGGATCATTATTGCAGTTTCTGGCATGTTATATGTTTGGGAACAGCTTTTCTAACTATAATTGATGGAGTGTGTAGCTTTTAATTTCTTAAACAACCTTGTAGGAAGACACATCATGGCTATATTCCAGGATGACAATGTCAAGATGCATTGTGAAAGAATGGTTGCGAAGGAGCATGAAGAATCACTTTCACACATGAATTGAGTATAGACCTTAAATTCATTGAAAGTCTTTGGTATGTGCTGGAGGAGACTTTACAGAGTGCTCGACTCTTGCATTGTAAATACAAGATCTTGACCAAAAACTAATGCACCTCTTGATGGAAATAACATCACAACATTTAAGGTCTGGACTCAGAGGTGCCATTTCATGTGTGAAAATTATTCTTCATGCTCCCTTCAAACCATTCTTTCACAATTTGAGCCTGACGAATCTTGACATTGTCATCCTGGAATATGGCCGTGATGTATCTTCCTACATGGTTGTTTAAGAAATTAAAAGCTACACACTCCGTCACTTTGGGTTGGAAGAACTGATCCCAAACATAAAACATGCTAGAAACATAGTCCTAAATGCAATAATGATCCAGTCACAGACTTTAAGTCTACTTTCTTTTTTTTTGGTCAGACTTGCTGAAGAACGACAACAAATTGTTGAAAAGACCAATACCCCAAAGATCATCCCTCAGGAGAAATTAGTAGACTCACTTAAAGCAGCCGGTGTTGAAAATTTCCACATGAAAGCTGCTGTTCCAGGGACTGAAATTCCTGGGCATAAGGTCTGTGTCCATAATTTTGTTTAGCCAGGAACATTTGTCAAGTTGTCAAAATGGCCCAATGCTGATTTAGCATTGGTTTTGTGTTTCTCCACTCTTCCAGGATTGGGTTGTGAGTAAATTTGGAAGGGTCCTTCCTGTCCTGAATCTCAAATGTAAAGGAAAAAGCAAAATATCCTTTGTGTTACTATTCTATTGTTTTAAGGAAGATTTACTTAAAAAATACAGATATGCTTGCATGTGTAGAAGTGCCCTTTTGCTTGTTTCTTGTTTTGCTTGCTAAAAACTTATTTTGAAGTCCATAATCTATAAACAGCAGCTGCAATTTCCAAGCCACATTTTTGCATTGAAAAGGGTATTATTAATTTTTTTTTTTATGTCATTTTCACTTTTTGTTGTCTGATCATATTGGGGGTTTTTTTTTAGTGCAGTGTCATCTTTTTTTCAAAGTTGTAGATCTGGGATCATAATACAGAACAAAATGTCATGGTTTCCGAATAATTCAATTCAATTCAATTCAAATTTATTTGTATAGCGCTTTTCACAATACACATTGTCTCAAAGCAGCTTTACAGAAATTGCATTTCGGAAATGTACATAGAAAAATACAGTTAGTTAATCAAGTATTAATTTATGGCATAACATATCGCCGGCTTTGAGTCGTCTCTTCACAGGCGTCGAGTCGTCTCTTCACAGGCGTTGGGGCATCTGAAGTCTCCGTGAGAGGCTGGATACAAACTGGAGCTGACGAACGCTATTTACCTCGGGACTAGCGTCCCGAGATAACAGCAGAAAGGCAGATGGGAAATAATTAGCATAGCTGATGTTCATAATGTTAATGCATTCGAACTGATTCAGCAGTATCAAAGGTTAAGCATTAAGTGAATGCTTGGTTAAAGAGATGCGTCTTTAATCTAGTTTTAAACTGGGACAGCGAGTCTGAGTCTCGTACAATATCAGGAAGGCTATTCCAGAGTTTAGGAGCTAAATGCGAGAACGCCCTCCCTCCTTTAGTGGACTTAGATATCCTAGGAATGACCAGAAGCCTCGAATTTAGTGATCTTAAAGAGCGCGATGGATTGTATGGCGATAGAAGGTCTGTTAAATACACAGGAGCTAAACCATTTAGGGCTTTATAGGTCAGTAGGAATACTTTGTAATTGATACGTAACTTAATAGGTAACCAGTGTAGAGATGATAAAATAGGTGTTATATGATCATATTTTCTTGATCTAGTAAGAACTCTAGCAGCTGCATTTTGCACTAACTGTAGCTTGTTGATTGAGGATGCAGGACAGCCAGCTAATATAGCATTACAATAATCTAGTCTCGAGGTCATGAATGCATGAACTAACTTTTCTGCATCAGAAACAGATAGCATGTTGCGTAGCTTAGCAATGTTTCTAAGGTGGAAAAAGGCTGTTCTTGTAATATATGAAATATGATTTTCGAAAGTCAAGTTGCGGTCTAGTATAACACCCAGGTCTTTTACTGTAGTGGATAAAGTAACAGGACATCCTTCTAAATTAAAGTTGTATTGTAAGGGATTTTGTGGGTAGTTTTTTGGACCAATAAGTAGTACCTCCGTTTTATCTGAATTTAATAGCAGGAAATTACACGTCATCCAGCATTTTATATCATTTAGACACTCTGTCAATTTAGATAAGTTAGTGTTTTCATCTGGTCGTGATGAGATATATAATTGAGTGTCATCAGCATAACAGTGGAAATTAATTCCATGTTTTCTTATAATATTACCAAGTGGCAGCATATATATTGAGAATAGCAGAGGGCCTAACACCGATCCTTGCGGCACTCCATAGTCTACTGACGTTATCTTTGATTTTTCCCCATTTAGACAGACAAAATGGTAACGGTCTGATAAGTAAGATCTAAACCAGTTCATATAGAATAGTTCATAATCTTCCCTTAACTCTTGAGTACATCTTCAAGTATGATCCATCCAAACACTGCCATAACATCAAGAGACTGGAGACTGCAGACGACGTCACGTCAGTGTCCAAGCTGACATGGGAGATGGAAGGTGGAGATGATGAAATCAGTAAGAAAAGGAGAGGAGAGTTTCCAAAGCAGAAACCGTGTCCCAAAAGATCTAAAGTAGACTTGAGTTCATTCCTTAACAATGTGGCTCAGAGCAATAGAATTAATGCGTCTGCCATTGGAAACGAGAACAAAACAGTGATCCAACAAAACGGACCCTCAGGAAAACAAAGACCTGTTGTTAAAAAGCCAGTTTGTGTTTTGAACAGTGATGCTGACTCTGAAGACGAAATCAAGATCTTGGTTTCTCAAGAACATTCAAAGAACCCAAAACAAACCTCTGCAGAGGATGACGATGACAACCTGGAGGTGGTGGGGGATGATTTTGTTGTTAAATCTAATGCTTTCTGGGGCACAGCGGTACAAGATGGTGAAAAATTGCTACTAACTACTTCAAAAGAGGATGAGGATTACGATTCAGCGGACACAGATGAAATACTAACCAAGAGAAAGACCCTAAAAGCACAAGTTGACCAAGATTCCCCAAAAAAATCCAGTAAAAACAAATCTTCATCTGAATCTGATGGTGGTAGCGATGATGTATCTGATGATGATGTTAGCATAGATTCTGAATATGAAGCCATGATGGGGAAATGCTGCCGCTTAGAGCTCTCTCTAGCAGACTTGGAGCAGCTAGCTAAAAACTCAAAGGTGATTTCAGATGATGAAAGTGTAGAAGAACCCAAAGAAGAAATCAAGACCCCAAGTGCACGACTCAAAAGAAGAGGTATTAACCCTGAAGATATTCTAGCTTCGCTTTTTAAAGGCTACACCCCTGACAAAGAAAGTAAGAATCAGGTGACCAAAGTATCTCTTCCAGCTTTCATTGGAACAAAGGATCTCTTTGGAGGTCCAGAGCCCATCTTGAAAAGAGTCGCTCAGAGTATTGACTGTGAATCTCCTAAAAGACTCAAACAAGACCTGAATTTGAAAGAACGAAGCATTTCAGAAGATACAAGTCAACCACCGTTTTCAACCCATTTATCTCAACAGAAGCTGTCAAATTTAAAGGTACACTCAACCTCAAAGAAACTTGAGAACCAATCATCGGAAGATGATTCTTCTAGTGAAGAATTGGAAACCAGCGAAGACGGCGGCGAAAGTGCTGAAGTCGTCACTTTTAAAACATCTCCAGCGACACAGTCGGTAGGTAGCATCCCTGAAACCAAACTGAAGACTGTAAGCTCTAACAACTCGAACACCCCAATCAAACCCATGCAGACGAAGATCTCCAGATCTTCCAGTAGTGACTCAGAGAGCAGCGAGGAAGAAGATAATGAAGATATTTCTGAAGTCATCACTTCTAAAACGTCCTCAGTGACACAATCAATAAGAACCAACCCTGAAACCAAACTGAAGACTGTTAGCTCTAACTCAAACACCCAAATCAAACCCAATAAGACGAATCCCTCCGGATCCTGCAGTAGTGACTCTTCTAGTGAGGAATCAGAGACTAGTGATGATGAGGAGAAGTCCAGACCTCAGCCAAAGAATTCCAAACCAGTTGATTCAAAGAAAGTTCAGGAGAAAGTTGAGTCGCATCCAACAGTTCTTCACTCAACTGTCATAGACGCTCAGAAACAACAAAAGGACAACCAGAAACGTCTTGCGGCGCTGGAGCAACGACAGAAAGAGACCGAACAGCAGAAGAAACTCATTCAGGGGGCTCTTTCCAGCGTGGTGAGTAGAACTATTGTACAACTCTTCATCGTCCGAATATGGTTTATATGAGGAAAATGCTGAATTTTAAGGGATTCACTATGCATCTGTGCCATATTGGTTATTGGTCTATTTTAAAATTGAATTTTTTATTTATTTAGCAGATAGCCTCGTGGGCAGCGCCTCCGGCTCACGCACCTTTCACGATACCAACCCCACCCCCCCTCATTTTTAATTTGTACATTATAATGGTTTGATGTCTAAATTCACATATAAAATTTAAAATGATTAATTTTAGTTTTAAGTCTTTTATTTAAATGTATTCACACAAAATAGTATATCATTTTAAACATAATAATAATTGTAAAAAAAAAAAATGAAAGATTTTTCAATCACATGACCTTCATCAGCTTACAAACATTGTTTGACTTTAAAGTTGTGTGATGGATACATAATAAATAGATAATTTTAATTGTGTTTTTCAAGCTTCAGTAGTGTGCAGATTTTTTAAATTTTGTCTTAAGCTTTTCTACTCTTTTGTTCATTGATTTCATTAATTTTTGACTGGCCTGAATATTAATATCATTGCATCCTTAATTTTAAAGTAATTTTCTTTGAAAATCGAACTTGTCTTTTAGTGCCACTTACTCCAACATGATCTTTTTCAGGACAAGGTGGAAGCGAACAGAGGCAAACACATTGTGTTTGATTCTGATGAAGAAGAGGACAAAACCACGAACAAACCAGAAGAGCAACCAACAAGCCAGAAAAAAAGCCTTTTTGAGGATGATTCTGATCCCGATGATCAACAAGCGTCCACATCAAAAGAAAAGGCAAATATGGACCAAGATTGGAATTAGAAATTGAACTCTTTGAGTTGTTCTTCATGCTCTTTGTGTTTATTTTCATCATAATTCTACAGGAGAACAAAAAGCCAGGTTGCAACAAGTTGTTCAACAGTGAAGATGAGGATGATGGTGCTGAGGATGATCGTTTCCAGATAAAGCCTCAGTTTGAGGGCAAAGCTGGACAGAAGGTTTGGATTAAGACTATCTTTCAGGATAGAGATTTTGTTTAGTTTGTTTGAAGTCTCATTCATCTCTCTTCATTTGTTTTCAGCTCATGAAGTTGCAGGCTAGATTCGGAACAGATTCGAGATTCCAGATCGATTCGAGATTTCTGGAAAGCGACGATGAGACTGAAGAAAAAGGTAACTTGTGATTTATTTGAGTCTGTTCTTGGACCTAAATGTGGTTGATGCAAGAATTATTCAACGGTTTGAATCTTTTAAACTTCAGATGCCGCGGCTCCAGAAAATGAAGAAAAACAACTACTTGAAGAGAAAAAAAAAAGTCTAGACATCCTCCAGAGCATTTTAAAAACAAGCATACAGCCTCAAAACACCAAAAAGACCAAGACATTCAAGTATGACTTTGTATTCAGATCTTCTTTCCGCACACATCTTTTTTCTTCATATGTTTTTTAAAAAGAGTTTATGTACCTTTTTTGTCTTTGCAGAGATGTTTCGAGCCTGCATTACGACCCAACACAAGAGGAACACGCCGCTTTTGAGTCCAAGATCGAGCAGCCGAAGAAAGAAAGGTATTATTATGAACTCGATTTTAGTTAACTTTGCTCCTCATGGCGTCATTTAACATTTGCGTTTTTGATGTCTTACAGCAAAGCGGCAAGACGAAAGAAACGTGAAGAGGCTGAAAAACTCCCCGAGGTTTCTAAGGACATTTACTTTGAGGTGGCGGCGGATTTGAAGGAGGTCTTCGGGATGTCCAAAGAAAACCAGGATGAGAAGGAGACGGTTTCATGGGACAAAGAGGCAGAAGAGACTGAAGATATAATGACGCCAATGGAAGTTTCCTTCACTTCTAATGTTGAAGCCTATGAAGACACATCAGCCGGATTCAAGTTCTCCTTCTTTGGCGAGGACTCCGCTGCGGAGACGACCACTAAGACAGGTGCATCGATCATTTACATCGAATTCATCTATTTTTATTATAGCTAGATCATTGGATATTGGTTTTCGCCATTGGTTTATCAATCGTTTTCGTTCAGGATTGCTGTTTGTGTTTATTTATGCAGCTTATTTTTATTTTATTGTTCTGAAATCACTTTTACATTATACCACATTTAACAGTTTTATGGCCAAGTATAAAATAAATTACTGTATTTTTTGGACAATCAGACGAGTACAAAATAGAGACGTTAAAAGGAGCCAGGTTCTCTTGGCAAGTGGACCCTCGTTTCCAGGACAGCAGTTCAGACGAGGAAGGCGTGGACGAGGTTGAGGAGGACCAATCCGCTTCCAGCAAAATCACAGAGTAATTATATTATGATTTAAATTTTAATCTATTTGTTAATCTTTTCAAATATGTTCCTTGTAGAACTACAACATCAAATACTTGAACATTAAATGAAGTACAAATATAGAAGATCTTGCTCTCTTTCAAGGCCTCTAATCAAACAAGAAAAAAGCAAAGGTTTTCATACAGCATATTTATATAACAAAATATCGATATTTTCGATTAAAGTGTAATTTTTGTGCAGGGAACCAACACCATCAAAAAAGAGGTTTTTCTTTTTCTATCAAGATGACGAACGGTTAAAAGGTGAGATTTAAACTGTTTTTCTTTATTATAGGGTTCATTTATAATCCTGACAAGATGTTCATGATTAAATAAAAATGTTGACAAACAAACTATAACAGCAGCATATTGGATGGATTATTCATGCCTATGTGTGGGGGGGTAAATTAAAATGGATTTTTATGTTTTTTTTAAATTGATGTACTTTTTTGCCTTTAAAATGATCTGCATATGAAATCTTTTTTATTTTTTCATCAGAGGGGCCAGGAATGTTCTGTAGAAGCGGAAAACTTGGAGACCAGAGGGAAGCCTGGGAAGAGAAGAGGACGTCACTCAGAGATGTACTTTATTTGTATAATTATTTATATGGAAAAAAATGGATAATATAAAATATTAATTTCACTTCAAACAAAGCTAAATGCATCCTTGTCCCCTCCCACATTAAACTATGTACTAACTACTATTAGAATATAGTATGTACATATTGTTATTATTAATAATATGTGCATTATATGAAGAAATATGAAAAAGATTCTGGACTCCTAGTTTACCATATTTTAAAATAGTTGTTTGACATTTGAAAGTACTGATATTTGTTGTGCAGTTTTTATTTATGACATGAAGTTACAGCTGTTTTTCCCCCAACAGGAGTGTCGCAAGAAACACAGAGATGCCAAAAGACGCCAGAGGCCGTCGCTGAAGACCTGAACAATTCTTATGGAAAACAGGTTTTCAGAGACATAGTTGCACCCATTCATATTCTGTTTAATAGCTGTAATTTATTCTTCAAAATAACAGCATCTAATGCATATTCCCTTTGTATGATTGAAACATGTTTTTGATTGAATAAATGTTGGTTTGCACCACTAGAGGGTGGTGTGATGATACTTTCATGACTGTTACAACAGGCTTCAGTGTTTGTTTTCATTCCTCACTCACTTTCTCCAAACCAAAGAATCAGCACACAGAGTTGTTTTGCTTTTCACGTTTGCTCGTGCCGCAAGATCATTTAGTACGCTCTGCCCAGAAGATCATACAAATGTTTCATGAAATGATAGGACACTTTTTTGTGGTTAAAGCCATTCTTGCATCTAGTTTCTCAGGAAGTATTGTTTCTTAGCTGCATTTTACATGTGGGGAAAATGTGTGTTTGTATGTGTGAGGGTGATTGAGAAAACTCTTCGGACTTGTCTAATGATAGTGACATTTGACCACTAGTGTTTGTTCTTACCCTTATCTGCAGACTCAAGCAGTTTCCACTAACTTGTGCAAAAGGGCCTTTAAGATTTCTTTATTTGATTAAAATATTCTTCAATTGTAATAATTTGGGTTAAAATTTGCATAAGTGTACAAGTAAAATATATATAACTATAGGTGTTGCCAACGGTCACTTTTTTCCATTTGTAATCACTTTTATTTTGCTATATTGCAGTTAATTGAAATTAGAATAGTGTTTGTGGGTGGATTGTAGCTTGTCACACTCTTTAGTTACACAAGTTCAGGTCAGTTGGCACTGGAAGATGTTTAACGTCAGTCTGTGCGAAGGCCAAGAATTAAATATTCAAGTGCAAACATCTCACACGGTTATTTTCGTCTGCTGATAAAACCCTTAATAAATCTAGAGGAACCGTTTGGCTCTGTCCAGCTAGTGTGTGTGTATTCACAAATATCATTGTTCCATTGACTTTGTGTTTGATTGACAGTGGTTTTGATCTCTATAGGCATTGTGGCACGTCCGTAGGTCTGAACTATAGACATGAACATTGTGTAGTAAACAGGAACAGGACGCTGCGGTTTCCAATTTCACTGTGACATCACAGCTGGTGTCTATAGCTCATGAAGGAATGGAGCAGCTGTTCTGCAGTGACATAAGTCCCCTGAAATTGTCATTTTGTTTTGCTAAAGAACTAATATGTCCTTTTTTTTGGCCATCAATCTTTATAACACGTATTAACTTGGGGACTTTCTAGAGAAAATAAAGTGGTACTGTCATGACGCCAAGATGTTTTGGTAATACTTTACAAAAAGCTTTCATGTTATTATCATTAGTTAAATAAACTAAGAGTAATACTTACAAAAATTAACCACGATTTTATTGTAGTAACAATGTTTTTTTGGCTGACTGTTTACCTTTTGTTTATCCAGTTTTACTACAAATACCATGGTTTAATTATGGTTAGTGAAGCAAAACCATGGTTAATTTGACATTACCATGGTTTAACTACAAATAACCATGTTTTTTTTTGTTTTATTTGTAGTAAAACCATGGTTAATTTTTGTATTATTAATCTTAGTAAATGATAATCTCAATTTACTAACACTTTAAGTTCCAGAGTTTATTACCTATTATTAACAAAGGTTAAAAAATGCGAAACATATACTGCTCATTGTTATTTTATGTTAGTTAATGCATTAACTAATGCTAGCAAATTGGACCTGTTTAAAGTGTTACCAATGTTTGATTGATTTTTAGTATGTTGTTAATGCTAAGATGTTGAATATGCTAGTTAGCATGTCGCCAGTGTTTCAAAAGAGCCCACAAAAATTGTCTGTGATTTTCTGGTGTCTAATTATTGCTTGATTTCATTCTTCAATGTATGTTTGTGGGAATATTTTTCAACCCGTTATAAAGTAGCACATCTCTCCTAAAAAAAACACAAACATCTTTCATGACTGTATGAAAATATAGGGTTATTGAGTTGCTATATGATTCTGTGGAGATTGTAAAGTTCTTGATGTCACATACAGGTTCCTCTGATTAGCATTTTGCTTTCTGTGCCATTTAAAGCAGCAGTAGCCTAATAGATTGTTTTCTAAAGAGCTAGCAAATACAGTTCTTTGTGTAAGTTAAAATCACTCTCCAATGACATCAGGCTGTGAATTTTTTTTTCTTTTTTTTTCTATATTTTTAAGATCTGATCTCACATTTATAGTCCCAGGCACTTTGGGTTGCTTACTGTAAATGCTAATATGTGAATGAAGGGGTGGTAAACCAACAGCTGTTAGCCAATTCATTCTCCATTTAAACATTAATTCAACACAGTCAAGTTCATTTTAAAGTCCCTTCTTTGTTTTCTCACCAGTTAACTTCTGTTAGAAAAGGTTAGCAAGCTGTTTGACTGAGATGTTGGAAGTTTTAATTACAAAGGGAGGCTTATTTCAGAGTAGGAAGGAACCAGAATGCGCGATGGTTTGAAATATTTACACTTTACTTTGTAAATTCCAATCATAGTGCGAATAACTTCCACGGTTACAGTGCGCTAGCCAGCTGAAAAAGACAGTCATGTGACTAGCCTGCGCCTGACTAGAATAACAGCCCTTCCCCCAAATGACACACAGACACACATGCCTGCAAGTGTAAAGGTTTTACACATACATTGAGCTGCTTTGGACCTTGTTTTATATAAACATGCAATTAAGTAGATGTCTGGATTTCTTACAGGTAAAACCCCTAAAATGTTAGCTTTAGCCTTTCTTGAATGAAAGTATTGAATTTAGCTGCAGTGTCTGCAGCAACAGATGCTATTGCGCAACACTTTGCAATGAATCCCTGTGCATTTACTATGAGATAAAAACTCTCAAAAGTCTGTATTTTTCCATACTTTAAGGTCTTGTGTGTTTTCCCGCCAAACACTCCTCCCTCTGTTCCTCAAATCCCACCCCATCCTGCCCACCAACTTCTCAAAGAGGACTTGTTTGGATCTATAACTATTACTGTTCACAACCAGCGTAGGGGCTCAGATAACATCAGCGTCATCCATGATAGGATGGGGCTAATATCTTCAACGGCCATTTCAAAGGCTACTTGCTCTCTGATTGGCTGTTGCTGTAGCTAATCATGTTAGTGTGTGACAGCAAGAATGTACACAGTCTGTTTTTGCACTGAGAGAAATCAAAATCTCTCTCTCAACCCTCAAACTGTTTTGGCACAAAAATGAAATGGGGGGGGGGGGGGGGTGTATAAAAAGAGGGAAAATGGATGCACTAAAATTAGCAGCATTCCAATATGCTTGTTGCAGCAAGCTGAGGTTTATTTACTCAAGGGCTTATAGTTAGTTAAGGGGTGTGTCACATGTGTGGTGGAACTTGTTGCACATTAACAGAAAAGCTGAAAATGTAAGTTTAAAGCTTCAGTCTTTGTTATGTGTGAGTTGTAAACTTTTACTGTATTATAACCAGCTGGTTTGTGAGCATTTAAAATGCACGTTTTTATGCCAATTTACTGTGCAGACACCATCATAATTTTTGCTCTTTTGTCTGACTTTATGATGATCATCATAATTATTTAAAGCATCTGTTTCCTGTTGGAGAAATTACAGATGAGTCATTTAGAAAATGCCTTAAATATCCAGGAACCACACAAACACCTTTAGTGAAACTATTTACATTAAAACCAGTTAGTGAGCAGTAATGTGCACTATATCTAGATAGGGTTTAGAGTAAATCAAACTAAATATGAGAACCAGTGATGCTTCATTTAACACTGTCTATAGGAAAACACCTTGAAATATTGAGGATTCACCTAAAATTCTGTTCATGCCGTCAGATTGTTTCCTTGGAATCATAGCGGTTAATTTATAGAAGTGAGAATCACAATATCCATAAAATGACGTCAACTGTATCTGCAGCTGGGTAGAAAATCACAGAGGGAGAATCCAAAATGGCAGCTTTGCTTCAAGGCAGTGTTACTCATTGTTAAAGTAATTGTTTTGGTAACTGAAATAAACTAAAAATTCTATTTAAATAAAATTTTAAATTAAAAAATGTAAAAAAGGAAAAACTTGATCTTAAAGAAAATTAGAAATGTTGCCTTGGCAACTAACTGAAATAAATTAGAAGTTTAGTTAATATTACTAAAACTGAAATAAAAAAATAATAAAATGACAAACACATTTAACAAATTGACTACAATTAAAATGAAAATATAAAAGTAAAAGCTAACTCCAAAAAATAAAAAAATACCATAATATTCTAAAAAATACAACCCAGGTACAGTTATAATGAAGGAATTTTCCGTATTGATTTTTTTCACAGCTGTTTTATCAGTATATGGATTTGTGCATTGCACTGGGTTTTAAGGTAGAAGGAAATGTCCATAAAGTACTAGGTGGTAATTTTCTGACAGGACGTTTTCCACGGATTTTTTTCTTGGAGTGTATAAATAATAATGCATCAGGAAAACCAGTCCTGTTGTAATGTATAAAGGATATGTTCTTGGACACATGTTTTAACAGAAGTCATATATTTCTTAATCAGTATTCATCCTAAACCATTACTCTAATATTTAAGAGGGGATGCCCAAAGGTTCCCAAATTTCTTCATCTTTGACAATGAAAAACCACATTTTGCTTTCAAGAGCTGCTGCATTCTGACAAAAACAGTCCCGTTGATCAAACCCCATTGCTCAAACCACTCCAGGCTGACAGAGACCGATCATCTGCATGAAACCAGGCCGTTTGTGGTGCATGATTTGCTTTATATTGGATGTAGGAGGCCCTTTATTGTTAGAGACGTCTGTGAAGGAGAAGAGAGGATAGAGGGAAAGGGAGGGAGCGTAAAACATGAAGTGCAGCCTTTGGGCCTGTTAGGAGATTAAGCTACGTGCGAGAGGAAGAGAGCTAGTCAGCGGGAGGGAGAGAGTCGATTGCGATTGAGTGCTCTCTTATATAATTATCTCGCTGAATAATCCTGATCGCAGTGTCTTTAGCAGCGGGGGAAGGGAACGGACTCGCATTCACAGTCTGTGGGTCATGCCTTCACCTTATCTGCTGTTTGCTCAATGCTGCTTTTGTTGCTATTTTAGAAAATCAGATCTGCTCTGCGTGAATGTTGTTGAGCTAAAATAATTCACATTTACAGCTACATACATGTATTTGACAGACACTTCTATCTTAGTGTGACCACAGTGCATTCGAGATACATTTTTACCAGTTAGCGCTATAGCATTTGAGGCTATGCTACATTGTGAGCATAATCACTGCTAAAAGAGTTGCTAGCTACACTCTTTATCCATAAATATGTACCTTATTGCTTAAATCAAGAACTTTTCATCTCTACACAACCCAGAAAATAAGTCTAGCTACTGTAGCTAAACTTGCTAACCTTCTTGTTAAAGAGCTTTGTGCACTCAGGATGTTTCAGGCTGACAAATTTTGGTATGGTTAAAACACTCCACAACCTGACAGTATGCTAGTTGTGTGAGGTATTGATAACTTGCTCAGCAGGTCAAACAGTTGTGAGTCAAGCTGACATGCCTTTTGGTCTTGCATGTCATGACATGTCATAAGAAGAGGACACTGCAAAAAAGGATTTTCTAACTCAGTATATTTTCAGTCTAATTAGTTAGTAATTTTTCATAGATAAGTGCAATAGAAAAAGCAGACAAAATACTAAGTAAGAACATAATTTTTTACAGTGGGCATAATTGTGCCCCACTTGCACCTAAAGTTTTCAACACGGGTCACAGATTTGTTTCTATAGCAAAGGCCTTTGAGAGGAACCCATCCCCCACAAAACACACATCCACACCAGCCCTCAACTGTAATCAGGCTCTTGGACATTTAAAGGTATAATGCACATTTATTTTGGATGTATGAATCCATGTAAAGTTTTTCAGTTTTCACTGTAGTATTTGCCTATACAGATTTTTTTGCATTCCCCTGTCCAAACCATTGATGGAATTATCTGTAATTAACATTAGCAACCAAAGTATAATTAATAAGGGTTTACTTGGCATCAGTTTCTACAGTGGCTCATTTTGATTTTAATGATTTTAAACACAAACTATATATTTTGCCAGTGACAAATGTCAGATAAATGTATATATAGATTTCAATGAGACATGCAAAGTGCAGTAAAACTATTTGCACTACTAACCAGTGTGTTTATAATTATGACAAAGGATTAAATAATATGATAACAAATAGCATAAAGGACTGTTTTGAATAACTAACAGAACTGGAAGCGAATGATGCAGTGTGCTGTTTGCGAATATAAAAGTTCTGCAAAGTTTTAACGATCAAAGACAAAGTTATTGTATTCTTAACAACATACAGCGTCCGAGTGCACTACAGACTCAGTTTACATGTGTCTCTAGTCCAGCATCTTCAATGTTTCACCCCTCAAAAGTTATGGAGTGCCATCCACAGGGCCACAGACCTTTAGCCTGCTAATTAGCTGCCATTTAGCTCAAAAACTAGCTGGGGGCTCACCTGCTGTACATTGTCTCAATTTAGTCCGGGCTCAGGGTCCATAACCCGCAGTAAAGCGGAGTAGATCTGCCTCAGGAAAAAGCTAGTCAACACAGCTAGTGCAGCCAGCCGTCAGCTGACTAAGTCAGTTAGTCGGCCTCCATGTCTGGTCTCTGTTGGTAGTTAGCCGCAAAGGTCGCAACCTCCTCGGGCGAAGCTAGCTTCTTCTTAGCTCCATTGGGTAGTGTAATCTGTAAGGGGGCTGGGAATAGGAGAGACAGTCTGAGAGACGGTCTGAGGCCCAGGTTGTATAGCGTTGACATGGCGTCATGGTACTTAGCATGTTGCTCGAGGACCTCCGGTGTGTAGTCTTCGTAAATGTGTATCGCCGACCCTTGGTATCGGAGATCGCCTCGTCTCTTGCGGGCTTCCCGTACAAATGATTGTGTTCTAAAAGAAAATTGATTCTGAACTGCCGAAATGAGTCCTCATCAATTCTAGTCTCAGTTCCTGTTACATACCTACGTAATAATATATATATATATATATTTTTTTTTTAAATAATGCCAGCCTATGGTTTTTATTGGCTTGCCCATGAACAACATCTACTTTGTTGGCCTCAGCTACAACAACTCTGTAGTAGCTGAGGCCGGTAAGAGTTTGATTCGTGTTGTCAACATGTCGAGAAGACACTGTTTTCAGTGCTGTGAATCCACTTTGCTGCACTTCAAAAGGAGGAGAACTTAAGCTGGAATTGAAACAGAAAAAACGATGCCATCGTTACTGTTCACTGCACAATTGCTGAAATTCAGGTATGTAATGGCGTTTCGTTTCCGACACCTGCTGTAAGACCAATCGACCAATCACAACAGACTGGGCTGTCTGACCAATTAGAGCAGAGTAGACCAATCACAACAGACTGGGCCATCTGACCAATCAGAGCGGAGTAGACCAATCACAACGGACTGGGCCATCTGACCAATCAGAGTGGAGTAGACCAATCACAACAGACTGGGCCATCTGACCAATCAGAGCGGAGTAGACCAATCACAACGGACTGGGCCATCTGACCAATCAGAGCAGAGTAGACCAATCACAATGGACTGGGCCATACGAACCAATCAGAGAAAGGTAGACGAATCACAACAGACTGTGCCATCTGACCAATCGCAGGCTTTCGGGAGGAGGGTTTTAGAGACAACTAACTGTTTATATTGCATATATTTCACTATATGAATATGAAATACTTTTATGAAAGATAAATAAAAGGAGAACAAGGCATGTATGGAGGGTCAGGTTTGACATCACGTATGCTTACTAAAATTCTTGCTTGACTGTTAGCAGTCATTATCCTGTCTTTCCCCTCCTCCTATACCCTCATTATCACATGATCAAGATCTTCTGCTTCTTTGGAAGTTGAATCCAAATTCTTCCTTATTTCAGAGTTTCAATTTGATTTCAATATCAGAATTCTATACTTCCTTTTTAGAACGGTTATCAAAAATGACATTGACAGAATGTTTATGGCCTGAAATAATGATCTTTTTTATTAACTTTTAAAAGTATTCCATGTAGTTTTTGATCAGTATGAGGTCATAAAACCAATATGAGGTCATAACAATTATACACAAATTATAAAGATTATGCAAGACACTGCCGAGGCATGTAACCTGTCCGTTTACAGTGTGGGAGCGTCCTTTCTAACTCTTTATCTAAATGTTATATATTTATTTGACAAAATGAGTTTGATGTTAAACCATTTCATTTACTGATTAACTCCTCAGCCAACCTTGATGAACCACAAGACACATTTGATCTGAACACCTTAAGCTCTGGTCAAAGGGGCAGCTTTGCCTCATTCAACACATGTACGCCCCTGAAATCTTGTTCCTGGCATAAGGCAATTTTAATCTGCGTGTATTTGAATAGAACAATAGATTTAAAAGTTTTATTTTATGGTCTGAGAAAGTTTTCTTTCATCAAGGTTTAGATTCAAATTGATATTAATGTTTAAGCGTGCATTTTTAGAAGCTGTAACTGTAACATCAAATTTCCATTTTTATTGACAAGAGTAAATCTGTGGAAACCTGTCAAAAACATGCCCATGCCACATTTTGTCACAAAAACAAAGTTATATTTTGCTTAAGGAAAATGCAGCCTGTTCTCGGACCGTTCATTTTTTTTTTTTTTTTTGCATTATTTTCATGACAGTTATACATATTTTTATATAGTATGTATACATATTTTCATATTGTATTTGTTATACTGTCTTTTATTTGTGCAAATTGAAATAAAACCAATGTAGGCATATTTATTTTTCATTTAAATAAAATAAAAAAATAAAATAGCAACATGTTAAAAAACATGTTTGTCATGAAAATAACAAAATATAAAAAAAAAATCTTCATGATCCTCAATTTCCTTTATGCAAAATATACTTATTTTAAAATAATATAATATATATTTTTATAAAATGTGTTCTTTGTATTCTTTAAAATGATGAGGTTATAAATATTGCAAGTAAAATAAATTATTTAAAAATGGTTTTAGATTCAAGACACTCCTGCCATGTCAACTACCCAGAAATACTCCTAAAATCCATTTGAAAGTCTCTTTTCCCATCTTAGTGAAGTGTTTATTTCTTTTATCGGCAGTTAAAGGGCTAGAAATGGAGTCGGGGGATTGAACATACAATCCTGTAGGTTTGGCTGGAACAAGTCCCACTACGATTATCTCACATGCAGTTGGCAAGCTGTGCAGGAAAGGGGCTGAACCGCTGTTGATCAAAACACTCAGGGTCTATTCATGAGAAAGATTTCATCTCAGCCTTTTTATTGAACCTTTTTGCATTTTTATTGACTAGCAGGGCTTTAAATTTCCTTATTAACACATCATACACAAGACTAAAGATGATAATAGGTCTCATTGTGTGCTTCAGAACGGAAACCCAATTAGTGACCGAGATTATACGGTTATATAGAGGCTCTTTTGCACACACACCTTGTCTCATGAGCATTGCTATTGTTCTTGTGTCAGATCTTCAAGAGCCAGCACTGATGTACAAGAAGGGTGTGTATGTGTATGCTGGAAAGAAGAAAAGGTGCTTCCTAAATGTTACGCAGGCTTCATATTTCTGTCATGCGTCTCCTTTCATGACCCCAAAATATTTGGATAATGCCATTCTGTAAAATGTTGTTCGGTTTCAACAATGCAACTGTAAATGATGCAAAGGTTGTGAATGATCATCTTTGACAAGTCAATCTGATATTTGCAGGTTATTATTCATTGAGCAAAACGTATCCAAAATATAAACAGTGAATAAAAATATATAGACAAAGTGTATAGCAAAATGACAATTTATTATGAAAAAACATTCACATATGGTTTAGTTTTGCAGTACAAACCGCTGCTGTTTGTCATGAGTGATCAAATGATCTTGATGGTGATTGGCTGGCTGGTCTCACTCCTACTTTGTGAGTGTAGGACTCACTCCTACCCCCCCCCCCCCCCCCCCTAAACAGACCAGTCGTAATACATCACAGAACAAACAAACAAAACAATGTCTTGTCACATTGCAATCGACAGATTCAGTTGTGAAAAACAGTTCAGAAACCACCGTAGTGATGATGTAAACGTGTTACCTGTGGCAGGTGTCTAAATACATGGTGCCACAGTGTCACAGAATTCCTTGAAGTCCCTTTGCATGAAGCCTTCGCTTTGCAACACGTCGTCTTCTGATGGGAAATATTGCATGCTTTCCTCTTGATCGAAGCCAAAGAAGGGGAACGGCTGGCATTGCTTCATCTGACGTGCGTAAAATGTGGGTGGTGAAGACAGATCTGGACTGTCCAACAGTGCGCCTCTAGCGTTTTCCAGCACACCAAGGTACGAGTCCATATCCGCAAAGTCCATTTCGCAGTCGGACCCGCTGTCTATGCCAACTGAGTCCGATCGCATATGCATCATCTGATATTTCTCATGCATGAGGAACTGGTTGGTGTTCCTGGGCGCCCTCATGCCAGGCGCTCGGTTGCCTTGAACATTGGCAGGACGCAATGAGACCACAGTGGTAACATTAGACCACCGAGGCGGTCTCGCACGATTTCTGCGCATTTCTGGACAGTGCGCCTTTCTTCCTGGCCTCCTTCCCCATTTGTGCCACTTGTGTTTACCACCGCCGTTGCTTCTCCTCGAGTTGCTCTTGTGTTTTTCTGTCTCCTTGATGGAAGGTCTGTTGCCGTAGACCTCCCATTGGCATATCATGCCCCTTCCACACATTTTCTCAGTGTCTAGCATCAGCTGTAGGGCGCTCTCACATAATCTAGAGGGCAACAAAGGCTGTTTCTTCTCCTTGATTAGGGGTTTTGGTTACTCGTGCCTTTCTACACGATTCACCCCCTCAGTCGTCTACCTTTTTACTATCTTTTCCGATTTTTTCTTTGTCACTGGCTTTAGATGGCACATAGCCTGGCGCAGTGCCCTCTGTATAGGCAGCTTGACTCGCGTGTGGCTCTGATCTGAGATCAGTCACACCCCTCCTCAGCTTTTCCGAGTAACCGGTGTCTTTTTGCCTCAGATTAAAAGCAAATGCGTTGTTTAAATGTCTGAAGAGTGTAAAAAAATATGTTTTTAGTTTGTTTTACTTTTGGTTAAATGCCAACAAACTACTCTTTCTGTCCGTACCTGACTAGCGCTTGTCTCGATATGACAGTTGACATCTACAGAAATCAGCGTCTGGTGTGATATTTATAGTGTTGGGGCGCTTCAAACCCCATCGAAAGCATAGGGGCGTTTCATTCTTTTTTGAGGTAAAGTATTTCAAATATGCCTGTAATTGTATTTAACAACATCCTATATATGCTACTTTATACTTATATTTTAAATATTTTAAAACAACAACATCAAGAGTGCCGACAACGCCGTTATTTCGTATTCCGAAAATGTTCCCCCTCCGCGATATAAATGGTTTGTTCCTTCTCTGGGCGTCTTCGCAGCTGCTGTTCCAGGATCAGTTTTTGCTGTCAATCCGCGTCATTTTCACGTATGGACAAGAACGCTAATCTGCCCCTAAATCAGTTGAGAAACGTCATAACGACAAAGAGAGCGTATACGTGATGTATGTGGAAGATGTGAGGACAACAAACTAATGGCTGTCGTATGAACGAGTAGTTCTCTTTTTAGTCGTTATGTTTGTTTCTCCGTTCTCTTTTAGGCTATACAGGAAAACGCTCTCTCTCTTTCCTTATTAGGATATGAAATACACTATATATGTATGCATATGAACACATTTTCTGTTTATTTATCCATACGACTAAGATTTTCCATCGATGTGGCATTTATTGTTTAATCGAGAGTCTAAAATGAGTGAACCGCCTGAACAATAAGCCTACTTACTATTTTGTAGTAGGGACACAATCACTAAAATGCTTAATTTATGACCTAACGGCGCATAGGCTACAAACACACTTTTCTTCTTCCATTCGACCAGCCTCGTCAAACCTTTGAAAAACAAACAAAAAGGAAAAGGCACTTCCTCCAACGTTAGCGGAGGATTAAAGCATTGATTTTCTGTATTAAACCCTCATCGAGCTCGACGAACCGAGAAAAAGATGGTTGCCTTCAGCCTGAAATGAATAAATAAATAAATGAACGAGTGAATGCATTCAATGCATCAGTGATTACACGAGTGAGTGAGTGAGTAAATGAACTCCTGGATGAAAAGACAGACAGACAGCCGGATGGATGAATGAAACGGAGATAGGAGTAGTATATGTTAGTTTATTTTAGATAGATAGATAGATAGATAGATAGGTAGATAGAAACAGAGGTATGTAGTTTATTTTATCTAGGATAAACAGACAGAAAAGGCAAAATATAGACAAATAGAGACAGAGAGAGAGAGGAAGTATATATCAGTTTATATTTTAACTTGTGGTGAGTAAACCATCCCAACACATAACATTTCCAAATGGTTCCCTTTTGGTTTTTTTGGGAACCAAAAATTCCATCAACGCTTCTTTGTTGCTGGATTTCCATGTGTGAGCTGAATACCTTTAATAAGTAAATAAAATGTATTTATATAGGCCTATGTTATAATAAGTTTTATATTAATAATAAATAATTTGTGCAACAGTGATTGCGTTAGTTTTCTTTCTTGAAATAATGTTAGCTAAACTATTAATGCTATATTATTATAAATTGTATATTGTTATATTTAAAATTATTAAATATAATACTTTGCCATTTTTTAAAATAAATATATATACATAAATATAAAGAATCAATCAAATTATTTGATTAACAGAATTGTAACAGAGTTCTTACAATTTCTTCTATAGGTGTTCTTTATGATTAATTATTATTATTTATAGATTTTTTTAATGTATTATTGGTTGCAACCACAACCTTATTCCTTGTCTCTGAAACCCCTAGGGGTTCATAATGAAATTGCAGGTTTTTTGGGATTGTTATAGTAACTCTAGTCACATGACCGTATGTTTTATATACATTTAAACGTATATTTACAAGAATAGAGGTTGATATTAATATCTATCAAAATATTACTTTACTCTGGTATCAAATAAGCTACAAAAACGAATAAATGTATTGTTCTTTATATGTATTAAAGATTAGCCCATTACTTCATATGTCAGTGGGTACATCGTAGAGTAAATAGGGGAATCTCATTGAATTCACATAGAGTCATAGTATTGATATTCATGTTTGAGTTCTGCTGACGATGTAATGCATAGTTTTAGCAGTAGCAGCCTCATGCGATAGGGGGCGATAAAGCTCTCTCTGTGTGCGAGCGCCGCGGCCTTTGAGAAAAACAAGTAGGAGGAGCTTTGTTTCGGTTAAACCACAACAAATATGGAGGTGCTAAATGACAGCTAGGCTTGCATTTTTCATCGCGCCGCGCTCAAACTGAAGATGGACGCGCCGCATCTGTCAGAGCAGAGCCCGCAGAAACGCGTCCGCATCGTGGGATCCGAGCTGGTGGAGAATTACACGGTCCGTATGAAGGGTTTTATTTGGGTCGGCTGTTCAGTGCATATTCATGATTATGATGACGATTTGCGAATAAAATAAGTGAAAATGATTGATATTGTTAGTTTTGTTGGATATAAGTATATTTAGTTAAGATTAAAATTAGATTTGTGTGACGTATAAAATACAACAGGCGTTTAAGAAAACAATGTGTGTTGCATAAGAGCGGATGTTTTTTAAACATTTGATGATTTGCATAAGAGGCCATTATGCTTATAGGAAAAATGTATCAATGGTTAGAGAAATCCTGTGTTTAATTGTTAATAGACAATAAAAATAGCGGTCCACACAGTGTCAAAGGCCACTTTAAGGATTTGCATGCTCATTTGCATAAAACACAATATGAGTTATATATGAATCTTTGACAAACTGGAGAGGCGTTGGTTGGTTTGCAGTGTTTAAAACACATTAATGAGCAGTATTAATTAACAATTTAATTTTATGTAAAACAAATACAAATGTATTTTCTCAACCCCCTCAGGTTTACATTATAGAGGTGAAGGTTGGAGATCACAGTTGGACTGTCAAACATCGTTACAGCGACTTTCACGATTTGCACGAAAAAGTGAGTTACGCAGTCAAGTTCCTAAAACCATAGATCAGACCTCAGATATCGACATTGAGTTCATAGTTCACAGGGAGTGACTGATAAAACTGATTAAATGTTGTTGACTTCAGCTCACTGTGGAGAAGAAGATCGATAAACATCTACTGCCGCCCAAAAAGATCATCGGCAAAAACTCCAAAAGCCTCGTTGAGAAGCGACAAAAGGAGCTGGAAGTTTATCTGCAAACCCTCCTCAGCAGATTCCCTGCGGCAACTCCCAAAGTCTTGTCTAACTTCTTGCATTTTCACTTCTATGTAAGTTTTTATGTGCTTTGTCTTAAGAAGCGAGAGATTGCGTTAATGTCATTATAAGATTGTAAACAGAAGATTCCTGTGCTTCATATCTGTCACATGCCGGTTAAATATTAACTGGAGTTTGTGTGTAATCCATCCAAAACAATTGGATGCAACCCTTGATCTGTTGCCTTCACATCCAGTAAAGATGAATCTCTGCATTCTCTCGTCTCAGCCGTATAAATGGTTCTCAGAACAGCAGGGCCTGTGATCTGGCCGTAAGCGATGTTTTCCCGCTGACAGTAGTAGTATTGATATTGATCTCTGAACGGCTTTTGTCTGGAAGAGGCATATGACCGGACTGAGTTGTTTTGGAGAGGAGAAATGCATTTGTTCTCGATTGGCACTTTTGTTGGATTTGTGCCTGAGTTATCTTAGCATCGTTCTATGGAAGCTTGTTTTCTTTAATGGAATGAAAAAAATAAAAAAGTTGAAATCTCACAATTCTGAGACAAAAAGCCATAATTGCAGCATAAACCGGCAGTTCTGAAAAAGTTAGAATTGCACCATATAAACTCACAATATTTGGTGAGTATATTAGAGTATATTATATTATCTCACAATTCTGACTTTTTTCAGAGTTGCCAGTTTAGATCCTGCAAATTATTAAATTTTTAATTTTTTTGATTCTGTGGCGTAAACAAGCTTCCATACTGTTGTGTTCAGATAATATTATAATGTTATTAATATTTCAAAATAGGTTTTTTATTTTTTTTTTTTTTTTTTTTTAAGTTGAAGTTTTAGTAATCTTCTGGTGTTTTGTCTGTTTTATTAGCCTTTTATATAATTTTTATTTCAGTTTTATATTGTTGTTTTAGTATATCGATTTTGAATATCAAACTAAATGAAAATTAACAATGTTGCCTTGGCAAATACCTGAAATAAAGTAGTTTTAAGGTTTTTTAAATTTTAATTTCAGATAATGTTCATTATATTTAATGTAACAAAAATTATTATTATTTATTTAGTTAACTATAATAACCCTTATTTGTGCACATAAAAGTGTTTCAATGCATTTTCTCAGAATATTTAGAAGACAAAAAAACAAGCTGTAAGGAGGCAATTGAAGTGGTTTCTGAATTCCTCCGGCGAAATTTTTCAGGAAATGAGTTGGAGAAGCACATGCCGGTCATAAAAGCTCAATGACGTGACATTAGATTTTCAATGTTGACAAAAACATCCTTATTTTCAGGAAATCAATGGAATCGCTGCTGCCCTGGCTGAAGAGCTCTTTCATAACGGTCTGTTACTTTATATCAATAGCCAGTTATTACATGCTTGAAATGTACAGAATTAAATGTATTGACTGATAAGCGATATAATTGGCTGTATTTAAAATCTGTAATATTATAATAAAGCTCCAAATGAGGCTTTTGCATTCGACATCTATAGTCTTGCAACCTGGTTTAGAAAAATAATGCTTTTTAATTGGAAAAAATACAACCTTATTATCATATTAAACATTTTCTACTGCTGATGATGAAATGCAAAAAAAGAGACTATATTAGCGCATAGTAGCTGATAAATTACTAAATGCATGTTCAACAAATCCATTTTTAAATATTTATTTACACATAATATGATCAGTTTTATCATCATGTATGCACTCCAGTATTCTCTATTAAATGTGGTTGTGTCTCTTCTCCCAGGTGAGCAGTTGTTGGCGGCAGGCGAGGTGTTTTTTCTCAGACCCCTCCAGTTGTACGCCGTCACACAGCAGCTGAAACTCGCCAAGCCCACCTGTGCCAACGGAGATGCCAAGGCCGACCTCGGGCACATCCTGGACTTCACCTGCCGCCTCAAGTACCTCAAGGTCGGAGTTTGTCACTTTACTGAAAGTATGACACGTTGGTACCCGATATGTCAGTATCGATTCGCTGATGTTAGTAATTTTTTTGAATCTGTAAATTCATAAATAATTATGTAAATTAATTTATAATATACATTTTATATACAGTATACACACATTTATTATTATTATTGATTAAATTGTATACATGCATACATACATATATATATATATATATATATATATATATATATATGTATGCATGTATACAATTTAATCAATAATGGTTAATAATAATATTTTAAATATAATATAAATTATTTAAAATAAAACAATATAAATAATAATATATAACTTTCTGACTTGCTTGAACTGTTGAACCACTGCAGTTTGGGTTATTTTATCACTTTCAATTAGGAGAAGTGAGGAAAATAGCTTTTTTTATTATACAGAAAAATTGTAATTTACAGTGTTTCTGAAATAACAGGAATGGCGTATTAATTTGAGGCCTTCGTGTTCCTGTGTGTGCTGCTGAATCTTTACTAACAGCATGTCCTAATCATGCATGACCATAGACTGTAAAACAGATGGATGGCCCATCTCTGCTTCCCTCCACTCTAGAAAAATGAAGCCAAAATATCCCAGAAATGGTCATTGCCGATTATGTCATTCAGAGCCCTGCGGTATTAAGGTCCTGCCCACACCACATTTTTATAGCATCAAATAACTAACTAAAACCAAACCAGAGCCCGTCTAACGGAGAGCCTTGGCACTTCCTAGTAGCCCCATTGTATATCATCTTGGTTGCAGTTCCATAAGAATTCCACTGGAGGTGATCGCGGGCGAGTGCAGAATGAATGGGAGTCTATGGAGCTAGACGGCTAAATGTATCCCTTTCTCCTGCTTGTCGTTGAGTCAACGTAGATTTTATTTTTGATTCCGCAAGTTCAATATACATTATAGTCCAAAAGTCAAATGAACGAGTACTTATGTCCTTTCGATTTCTTACAGGTTAGGTCGTTGTTGGCCGGAACACACTAGCATTCTGCTATTATGTGACGTCATGATATTTTTGAATGGATTTTTAGAACAGATAAGCGAACATAAAAATGCAATTTTCAGCTGAGTGTATTACCTTAGCCCCCCCTTTTGAATGCAACTTTCAAATTACTTGACAAAAAATTACATCCTGAGAAAAGTGGATTTTTTGGGGTGAAACCCCATAGACTCCCATTCATTCTGCACTCACCTGCGAGCGCCCCCCCCATGGACAGAGACGTGTTACTGCAGCCAGTCCAGAAACCGGAAGTAACCAGACAGTGCCAATTCTCTTCTATTAGACATTCTCTGACCAAACTTGTTAGAAAAACAAACTTGAACATTTGCTAGTGTAATAAGAACTACCTAAAAAGACACGAAACATCTTTGGCAAAAAATTATTTGAAGTGTAATCGGATTTTTTAGTGTGGCTCGTGTCCCATTTGAACATATGGAGAGGAAAATGAATAGGTTTATGATCTATACTGCAGCCAGCCACCAGGGGGGGATCAAAAGGATTTGGCTTCACTTTTCAGGAGGTGTGCGCGGCACACTTGGGCATGTCATTTTGAGCAAAGTAAAGTTAAAGAAACGTATAACTGTATAAATGTATCAAATAACCTTATTTTTTTTTTGCACATTACAAGAATAACTAAAAGCTATACATAAAATCTCCAAATGCAGGTTCCTGGAATGAAAAAAGTGGTGGGGACGAGTAACATCGAGGAGCAGAGCCTTCCGTTTGACCTGTCTATCTTTAAAGCGCTGCTCCAGATCGAGGTGAAGACACTCACGTTTGAGTTCGTTTTGTGTTAAATCGAGAGTCTGTAAAGGATGTTCGATGTTTCTAAAACAATTTTTTTTAAATATTTTATTTTCAGATCAGTGATTGCGATGCTGGACAGATAAAAGGTCTGCCTTCCCTCAAGCCCACGCTGGCCACGCTCAGCATACACCTCTCAGCCGGCAGTATGACGGTACTTTAGATGCTTCTGTTGTTGTGTTAGATTATAACTTAGGTTTTTGAATCTCAAAATGCAGTAGAGCTTCTCTAGTAACAATACGAATACAGAGTTATTTTAAAAATGACCTGGCTCTTCCAAGCCTTATACTGGGAGTCAATGGATATATTTTTTTTAATTGTTAATTGCGCTTTAAGTCCATCAAAGTGCATCCATCCATGATAAAAGTGCTCGAAACGACTCTGCGGGGGTTAATAAAGGTCTTCTGAAGTGAAGCGATGCGTTCATGTAAGAAAAATATCCATATTTAAAACTTTTTCGACTAAAATATCTAGCTTCCGGCAGACGTCCGTACGCATCGATTTACGGCGTAAGAGTTACACTTGATGTATGACGTAGGAGTAGCGTAAGCTTTGACGCCTCTCCCGGTTCAAACAGGACTGGTCAACCGTGTTCGTCATTATGTTGTGCGTCAAGTTCAAGGGTTACTCTTTTGCCGTAAGTCGACGCGTACGGCCGTCTGCTGGAAGCTAGTTATTTTAGTCGATGAAGTTTTAAATATAGATTTTTTTTCTTACACGAATACATCGCTTCACTTCAGAAGACCTTTATTAACCCCCAGAGCTGTTTCGAGCACTTTTATCACGGTTGGATGCACTTTAATGGACTTAAAGCACAATTAACAATTAAAAAAATATATCCATTGTTTCCCAGTATAAGGCTTGGAAGAGCCAGGACATTTTTTAATATAACTCTGATTGTATTCATCTGAAAGAAGAATGTCACATACACATAGGATGGGTTCAGGATGAGTAAATCATGGACTAATTTTTGGGTGAACTCAAGTGAAAGTAAACTGTCGGGTGTAAACTGGATGTGTATCAGTATAATGGATCCGTGCGTTTGGTCTTAAAGTGACAGCAGCCTAATATACCTGCTGCTCTGTGTCATTAATGTCAATCAAACAAAAGACAGAAAAAACTTAGGCTCTAGCTTTAATAAGAATAAATTTATATTTAATTCATACAGTAAAGATTTTTTTAACATTTTGTTTCATACATTTATGTACTAATTCTAACTACATGTTAAATAAACCTATTGTACCTGAAAAACTTAATTTGTTTAATAAAAAATTTTTTATATTGTATTTGTCCTATAGTTTGTTATTTGCTTCTTTTTTTCTTATTTTTAATAACAGAAATAAGATAAAATTTCGTGATACATATTGTTATCATCAAATAAAATGTCTCATGAAAAAAAGAATTTGGTCATATCGCCCACCCCTACGTTAAAAGGTTGCAACGTTTTTAGTTTTTGCCTTAATTGTTTTGCTTTTATAAAAGACTAAAACATGTCTTAAAACAAAAAAGCTTCTCAACCTTTTCACTGCCACTGAAAGTTGTGCGAATGACAATGTACACTCCTCCTTCGACAGGAAATCTTAGTTCCTGAAGCATCTGAATTTGCGCAATGGGAACCTGAGGGTGTGGATACGGACTGTCCTGTGACGGCGATCATTCCCACGTGGAAGATGCTCACCACTCTGGACATGAGCCGAAACTTCATACGCTGCATCGATGACTCTGTGGTGAGTTGGCTTACCTTATATGAAATAAATACCAGTTGTTTCCTTGTTGATTATAAAAGTTCTGCTTTTCCTGGTCTTTTTTGTTGTTGTAGAAACTGATTCCTGAGGTGGAATTTCTTGACCTCAGCCATAATGAGTTGTCTCTTGTGGAAAACCTCCAGGTGTGTTTTCTCAAAATAATGTCTTAATTTGCAAAGATTGTGTGGTTTAAATAAGCTAATGTATTTATTTCTACCTTTTTCAATGCAGCATTTGTACAACCTGGTTCACCTGGATCTGTCCTTCAACAAACTCACCGTCCTGGAGTGCGTTCACACTAAACTCGGGAATGTCAAGACTTTGAATCTGGCTGGGAATCAGCTGGAGACTCTCTCCGGTCTCAGTAAACTTTACTCCTTGGTTAACTTGGACTTAAGCAAGAACAAATTAGCACAGGTAGTTTATTATTCGCACAGACTGTCGCAAAATGTTATTTTGTTGACGTAATTATTTGCTCGATATAATTCTCTCTTTCTTCTGTTTTGCGTAGCTGGATGAAATTAAACACATCAGCACTCTTCCCTGTCTGGAGAAACTGACTCTGGCTAAAAACCCCATGTGCATCATCCCAGATTACAGGACTAAAGTTCTGGCCCAGTTCTGCGACAGGGCCTCTGAGGTATGGAGCTTCTCATCAGTTCGCAGCATTGTTACGCTTTGAAGGAAGAATGTCATATTACATAAATGAGGTGGTTTTCAGGACATTTTTAAAGGATCGAGAAATGTAATTCACGTTTGTCATGCAGGTGTGTTTGGACGGTACGACCACCACAGAGAAAGAGCTTGACACCGTTGAGGTGCTGAAAGCCATTCAGAAAGCCAAAGTGGCCAAAGACCGAATGGCAAGCAATGAAAAAAAGGTATTTTATACTTGTTTTGATTGCAGATTATTATTTTTTTATTTACTATTAATGTTAATTATTATTTGACTGTTTTGCTTTTGTTTCATAGGAAAAGTACTATTTCATGATCATAATAATAATAATAATTATTATAACATTTATTTTTATTTAACATTATTATTATTATTATTATTATATATTTATTATTAGACTGTTTTGCTTTATTAATTGTTGTATACATTATTATTTAACATTAATATTATTTTGACATTTATTATTAGACTGTTTTGCTTTATTAATTGTTGTATACATTATTATTTAACATTAATATTATTTTGACATTTATTATTAGACTGTTTTGCCTTTGTTTAATAGGAAAATAAATTTAAATACTATTCATGATGATAATAACAATTATTTATTATTAAATGTATTATATTATATTATTATTTAATATTATTTTAACATTTATTAGACTGTTTTGATTTTGTTTAGTAGTAATATTCCTTTTAGTACTTTTTTCATTATAATAATTATAATTATAACATAAATAATAATGTTATTGTTATTATCCTCATTATAATTATAAAATTATTATTACTATTAGCCTTTATTATTAATAGATTGTTTTGATGTTCAGTAGGAACATTTTAAAAAAACATTGCAAGATGGTTAAAAAGGGAAATTAAAAGCTTTCCTAAATAAAACGGTTATGTAATAGGCTGTTATGCAAACCACTGTTTCATCTGTCAGATTAAGGGTTTTCTGATGTAATTATTGTTTAAGGCGTGTGCTTGATGGCTTTCTGAGTGTGAGTATGACGCATTATTATTCTCAAAAAAATATTTTTAGGAGTGAATCGGGCTAAACCTTGATATCCAGTCATGAGAATTCAAGAAAAAGATGATTCAGTGTCTGGCTTTATATGATCGCTTTGATGTATTTTTGTGTCAGCATCTATTGCATAACACAAATTATCCAGTGAAGAGATAGACACGAGTTGTGGCGCCTCCGCCTGGCCAGACTCTGATAGTGACTGGATATCATCTCCACTAGACTTGACTGCGCTCCTGCTATATTATAAAGACATGAAATAAATGTGGTTATTGTCAATGCATACAATTGCGTATGCTATTGTAATATGTTGCGCTTACGTCTCGGAATTACCGTAATTTTAATGACATTAAAATTACATTAGAGCTGTTCAGTGTTTGTAAAGAATTGGCAGTTCTGTCTCTCAGGATTTATTTTGTTTAAAATAATTTAATTATAGTTTAAACAATTTAAATATAATTTTAAATAATTGTAATAATTTAAATATTGTTTTAAACAATTTAAATATTAAATTAGTTTTCTTTAAATTTAAGAACTTAGAAAGTACATCAGGGAAATTTGTCTATTATAAAATAGCATGTAAAATGTGTACCCTCTGACTATCTTTTTCTGTTGAACAGCTGCACTTTTGGTTTTATGTCGTCACAAAAAATCAAGAGCTTTTATAAAATTAAACTGAAAAAAAATCAAATTACGGTATTTCCGAAATAACATGAACTCAGTATTATTCTGAGGCCTTCGTGTTTCTGTGTGCTGAATCTTTCATGCTAACAAAGTGTCCTAACCAGGCATGACGTTTTGAGCAAAGTTTTTGTTCACATTGAAAGCGAAATGTCAGATCACATTCGATCCGAAGATATTTGGTGTTTGATATGGAGCAGGATTTGGACCAGGGAGATTTCTGTGTGGGTGGAGCTGCTCAAAAACTCAGATTAACATGAATGCGATATATCACTTGTCGTTCTGGTTTGGACATGTTGTAAAACGTTAAGACGTTTATGATTCCTCGCACCCTTTACATTGACCTCCATTGGTCGTGGTTGTGCTTTTCGCTAAAGAGAAGCCTGATGTTATTGTTGTCAGGTGAGTGACGTCCCGGGGCAGGCCGCCGGCGGGCCGCAGTCCTCCTCGTCCTCTCTCGTCGCGCCACCCTCCTCTTCCTCCCCCTCTCTGTCCCGTTCCACCTGCTCCAGTCAAGGTAATCATGTATGTATCGCGCTGCTGGGACGAGGGGGGGAAACACAAACATAGAGTTAAAAGTGAAGTGTGTCATCTCAAACTGGTTTCTCAAACACTCCCCTCTGTCATTGGTCAGATTAACAAGTAATCCCGTCCCGGCCCAGCCCACTTGTTTTGACTGCATATAAAGATGTGATAGGAGATAGTATTGACTTTAAAAAATTACACACTTCACCTTTAAAACTAAAAAACGTCCCTCTGATTGCATGACATAATGTAAAACTGACGTTGAACATCATGAGACATTATTGCTCTGTTTTGGCATCACAAATTTCCTACAACATAATTATACTTTTTAATATTTCTGCTGTTTGTTATCAATCTCCATTTACATGGTTTCTTCATTACGTAATGATTGTAAATGATCAATCTGAAACTACTAAATTGTTATTTTCAACAAAAAGCCAGTTTTCTGTTCAGTTACTCCTGCATACTGACTTGCATACAGCTCTCCTGGTCATAATTATGTTTTGGAGATTTGGTGTGCCAATTTCTGCACTGCAGAAAAAATAAATCAAATTTCATCAGCATTCCTCACAGATTTTCTCACAACTTGGCTTTAAATCATAAAATCGGCATCCATTTTCTTTGCTTTGCGGTGTCAAACTAACCTAAACGTTGAATTTTTGTTGTGGTTAATTTGCAGTTGTTGCTCTAATACCGATTGGGCCTGATTGATAAAGCATATGATCTCCATATTTGTCTCTGGAGTGTTAGTTACTAAGCAACAGCCTTGGGTGCTTTTGATACTTTCCGTTTCTGCCGACGACTTCTAAATATTCAGTGTTGTGCACTCCTATAAAGTGTGATTTAAACATATATATATATATATATATATTAATGTACTAATATTGTAGTCTAGAATAAGTTTTCCTTTTTTGTGTGTGTATATATATATATATATATATATTAATGTACTAATATTGTAGTCTAGAATAAGTTTTCCTTTTTTGTGTGTGTGATTAAATTTTTTTACTTCATATTTTGGTATTTGGTATCTGACTCCAAATCATTAGATTTTTTTTCTTCAAGTTGTGGACAGCTGCTGTCAAATGTTGTATGTGAAGTCTCATGGCATCATCCTGACACTTGCATCATTACCATATCAACCAATGATGATACACCATATATTGACTGAACAAACAAATCACATTATCACTATCCATTTTCATCATCACCACATCGAATTTGTTTGCTGTGTGAATAAAACTTACGTGACTGAAGAATAACTTTTTTCTTTCCATCTCCCTCTCAGATATAACTACTTGTATAGAAAAAGCTTTTATTACCAAAGAGATATTTACTCCTGTGGATTCTGCACTTACCCAGAGATGCTATGATGTTTACAGCTCAGCCTGTGAGGTCATCCCGCAGGTGGGTTTGTGTTATAGCTCAATTAATTAATTGATATTGTGATGCCAGTAAAAACAAGTCCTTTTTTGCAGGTGAAAACTCAAGTTGATTCCAGTTTTTCTTCAGAGGTCACCTTTGAGAGCAGGTCAGTTCTTATAAACTTCTGTTTTGTTTCTGCTATGCCCGAAACATACTCTACGCAAACGCAAGCTAGATTTCAAGCTTAATTGCATCCTGAAATGTTTCAGATTTAAATTCATAATGCAATGCAAGTAGTTTTTGCATTCTCATTGTTGCCACAAGGGGCGTTATATCAAGAGCCTACAGTCTATTTTTTTCCTTTTGGAGCTGCATCCCAATTTAGAGGCTGCATCCTTCGAAGGCCACATTCGAGGGCTGATTGCATCACCACGGCGCGCCAAAGGCTGTCCCAATTCGAAGGCTCCTTCAAATGCCACCTCCAAATGTGGCCTTTGTTTCCCGTGAAATTAAGGATATATCAGATTGATCCCTCTCGGTCTTGCCTACCCCAGAATTCATTACGAGCCGGTGACAACAGGATTTCTTTTTTTAGAGAAATTGCCGAATTACACTTTTAAATGTGTGTATTGGGTTTCAACTCAAATATCTAATAACACAAATTTAAAAGTAAAAAACATTTAAAGCAGGTCAAATGTTGACTTCTCTTACTAAGATACGATTATGTGTAGTTTATACTCTATTATAAACAGAAATGGACCATGGTAATAATATTTAGACAGTTTTTGAGCCCTGTTTTGTTTTCAGACAGTTTAATATAACTTTGAAAAAAGTCTAGTACAAACGTTAGTCACTCCTCAATGACAGCTGTCAGGGTTGCTAGACGCCAACAACAGTCCTCCATGGCTAGACAGTCCCATTTAACAAAGCTCAGTCCATGCTTCGTGGCTTTTGAAGTCTGAGTCCTTCGAAGCATACAGCCTTTGAATTGAGACAAAGCTTGGGTCACCTTATGACATTGCAGATCAAAAGTTTGAAGATAATTTGAACATAACTTTATCCCTTGATAGACTTCTAAGGTCTGTTACATGATAATATGTTATGTACAACAAAGACTGGTATGGAGTGGTGGCAATGCTTTTACCAAACTTTTGTGTTTTGTTTGTGCTCTTGCTTAAAGTGTGTTTCTGGGCTTATTACTTAGTGTAGAAGTAAAAGTGTTACCTGATATATCTGCATATATGGAAGTCCCAAAGAGTAAAGTACAGATTGTTATGTGGTCCAGATTTTGCAGAGTTAGATGCGTTCCTGGGTCATATTTTGTTGATCCTGGAACAACATTCCTGTCAGAAGATTTTGTCCTAACCATATTCCTACCCCTAAACCTAAACCTACCCATAAGTTATCCCTAAAATCAGAGGGGAATGATAGGTGAAAAACATTGATGTAGAAGCACCTAACCCTGGTTGTAAGCCTAAATTTGACTTGAACTGTAAACTTGTCCCTCAAATCTGATTGGTTGATTGAAATGTTTTTCCAGGATCTGCTTTGAAATTCTTAAAGGGATAGTTCACCCAAAAATGAAAATTCTGTCAGTAATTACTCACCCTCATGTTGTTCCAACCCCGTAAGACCTTCGTTCATCTTCGGAACACAAATTTACATACTTTTGATTAAATCTAAGAGCTGGATCACTCCTCCATAGGCTTCTTAAGGGATTGACACTGGCCAGCCCCGAAAAGTTATTAAAGACATCGTTAAAATACTCCAAGTGACTACAGTGGCTCAATCTTAAGTTTATCAAGCGATGAGAATACTTTTTGTGCGCAAAAACAAACAAAAATAATGACTTTATTTTGACTATTCATTTCCTTCTCTGTGGGCCTCGAGTCAGTTCACTAGTGTTATAGCGTAAGTGTTTCTTTGTTATACGTCACATGCATCACACACATGACCAGCTTCAGCCAATAGTGAGCCTGCATGTGACGTACAACACAGAAACACTATGCTGTCACACTACGTCAACGGACTGGAGGCCCACAGAGAAGGAAATAAATAGTTGAAATAAAGTCGTTATTTTTATTTGTTTTTGCGCACAAAAAGTATTCTCATTGCTTGATAAACTTAAGATTGAGCCACTGGAGTCACTTGGACTATTTTAACAATGTCTTTAATAACTTTTCGGGGCTGGCAAGTTTCAATCCCTTAAGAAGCCTATGGAGGAGAGATCCAGCTCTCAGATTTCATCAAAAATATCTTAATTCGAGTTCCGAAGATGAACAAAGGTTTTACGGGGTTGGAACAACATGAGGGAATACTGACAGAATTTTCATTTTTGGGTGAACTATCCCTTTAAAGGTTGAGTGGTTATGGTTGTACATTGAAGATTTCAAAACCAAACTAAAACAAGTTGTTTAATTTCTCTTTAGCCCCTGTTGTTGTGAAGAGGAGTGGAAACCTTGGACCCCAAGTCTTTTGAATCTCTTTGTGCCTCCTACTTTACTGTCCTACACTACCACCAACCAAGAGTTAACCAACCAACTTTCTGCTCACATCAGCCAGGCTAATAGAATAGAATCAACCCCGATACCTTGCAAAACCACTTCTCTGGAGGGCACGGACCAAGGCAGCCCTCACTCTGGGGATGGGTACTTTGAGATGACTCTAGATGATACCAACAAGATCATGGGTTGTTCCTCCTCATCTACTGTTCAGGAAAAGGGATCAGATGAGGTGAAAAGAGAATCTGCAGATGATCATGTAAAAATGGTGGCTTGGTCCCTTTGCATCAGTGTTGGAGAAGGTTTGAGTCGGTGCCCATGTTGTTTGGTAGCAACGGACAGCTCGCTTATGGTTTTCCACACGCGGTCAGAAGAACCTGCGAGTAACTTGGAGGAACTAGCAGAGAACCTTGAGATAGACTTGGTTGTGCCATACACCACCATTGAGACATTTCAGTTTGATATTCCAGAGGTTTGTGCCTCTTTGAAGGTGAAGTCAAGCAATACGAGATGGTTCTTTTTCTCAGATGCCCAAAGTCTGAAGGAGATGCATTCTTGCGTTAGTCCTCATGTGGACCAAA
Organism: Siphateles boraxobius; assembly: GCF_051911475.1. Classification (NCBI taxonomy): domain Eukaryota; kingdom Metazoa; phylum Chordata; class Actinopteri; order Cypriniformes; family Leuciscidae; genus Siphateles; species Siphateles boraxobius. The sequence goes on along the minus strand of NW_027508733.1, from coordinate 14,866,091 downwards.
CTAAAGAGCAAATTTTGAACTCCTCTAACTCTCAGGTGTTCATCCGACAGTTTCTTAACTCTTGGGACTTTGAGGAAAGCAATGACAGCGTAAAAGGTGGACACTTGATCCATTTCCTTAATCTAGACCCATCTACCTCGGACAAAAATGTCACAAACAACCCACAATTTCCAAAGAACTCAGTACCCTCAAAAATTTTATCCCAAATCAGCCTGTTTGAAAGTGATCAGGACCAAACCTCCAATCCCATGATCCTCTTCCTTACTTCTCGGCACCTCTGCATTCTCAAGGTAGACTTTGTCGCTCTGTCATCCCGGGACTCTTCGGAAGCGAGTGTGATGCGGAGCTGCTCCAAAGTAACCCGTATCCCGCTCTCGTTCACGCTACTTGACCCAAAGCAGAGCTGTTGTTCGTGTAGGGCCGTCTCAAACTCTCGCCATTTCTATAATAACCATGTTGTAGAACTGATGGCGGGTCACGAGCGTCTGACTATTGTTTTCGCCCTTCCACAAGACAAGTTCACCTTCCTGAGAGAGTTCATGCGGCTTCGATCCAATCTGCGAGAAATTAAGACCATCGCCCTGCAGCGCACCAAGAAAGGACACTTGAGAGTGCACAGTTATCCTGCTCCGGCTACAACCACCAAAAGAATACCTACCAGCAGGTAAAGGAGCTCATTTGTTACTAGTATTTCTAAAGCTATGTTAGCATGGATGTCATTTTAGCCCCAGACCTAAGCTGTAGCCTGGGATGTAACTGAAAGGTTGTAGGCTCAAGCTTTGCAAAGGTTTTCAACATTTGTGTCTTTTGGCAAGACACTTTCAGCAAGAATATTCCTAGGGTTGGGAATCAATAATCGATTCCAATTCTGGAATCAGTTACTAAAGATCAGGAATCAGATACTTGCTATAAAATTAAAAATGCGATGCTTTTGTGCATCGATTCCTTGTGTATCGAAACCATTCAAGCGCAAGAAGACTTGTGCACTGTTTTCTGTGTTGCGCACACATCCAAAACGGGCACAAAAAACCCCACCTCTCGTACTAAATAGTGCGCGATACTGAACTGAATTCTCTTCCACATCTTTTTAAAAATCTTTCACTGTTTATTTAAATCATATTTTCAGTCTTTCTTCAGTTGTATTTATTTGTGCGATTGGTCATTTGTTTATTTGTGTATTATATCCATAGCTGTTAGCATAAGAATTATGTCGGTAACTTAAAAATAAGTTTCTAGAAAAGAAAGGACAATAACTAACCTTATACCTATCTCTAAATCCTAATCCTAACTTTACAAGCGAAATGGGTTGGGAAATATAATTATTCATAATGTTTTGAAATCATAGCCATAGCGATTAGCATGAGGTTAATGTGATAAACTTGTTTTCTAACCTTATATGTGCAACTTTCAATTTATGTCCATGACCAAGCCTAAATTGGATGCCAGAAATGCAAGTAACATATTTTTTACACAAAGAATTATGTTACTCTAAACCAGATGTTCTTTGGACTAGAAAAGTAATCCCAGCTCAATCATATCCCTAATCCTAATTTTACAGATGAAGTGCCAAACCTTTGAAATGCTTTTTAATGGATATCAGTAATGCAAAAGAGATGATAAAACACATCTACTAAATGACTACTCACTTTTCCTAAGGCAGCATTTGTTAATTAGTAAAACTTTAATGGTTCGTCTTAGCTGTTTTCACAGTAGATATACTGCACTGTTTTTTTTTCACAGCGTCCCTCAGGAAGTTCCAAGACCCCATCTGACGTTGTCTCTGCTGTATCCATCCAAATCTCTCATTCAGCAGCTGATGGAGGACAACCTATGTCCCTCGCACCTCTCACTCTCCTCTTCATTACTTCTCATCTCATCTCTCAAGGGAGACCAGCTTGTTCACTTTTTCCACGACAATATTGCTGAGGCAAGTCGTTCGCTCACACATTCAGATCTAATATGAGGAAATTTCCTGGATGGTTATGTCGTAGAATCTTCCCAATGGAGGTTTCCTTCACAATCCCTTGGGTTTTAGTGTTGTCCTCACACTGTATATTCCTCATTTTGTACTCCCTTTCAACCACTCTTTTCCTGTGTGTGCTCTTGGCTCCCTGAATTTGTTTATTTACTTTGACTCTGTTACATTTGGCCAGCTGCCTTGTTTTCAAAAGGCGACTATCTGAACTATTTTCCACTCATTCTCAAATATCCTATGCAATCAGTTCACTGTTTTTACAGGATGTTCTAGACTGAATTTAAACCGTAAACAAACACACCTAACATTTGAACTTTGCGACATGATTAGCTACCCTCAGAACTGATTTATGCCCTACACTTAATTTGAAGTGTTTCTTAAAAATCTAATGAAAACTAGCGTGGTTCAAAGTATCATTCATGTTCGTTTGCACAAACTGAATGGAAGAAACAAAACCCAGACCATAAGTTTGAGCAATTGTTATGCTTGTCTAAGCAAACAGCACTAAATAAACTGCTGTATTATGACAAAGAGATGTTTTGCTGATGGCATGCAGGTGGAGAATGAGGAGCTGAAACACATCTTGTGGACATCAGTGCTCTTCTACAGATCTCCTGATGTGGAGACAACAGCCTGTGTTCTGCTGTCCACCAAAGCCATCTACTTCATCCTGGACGACACGGCGTCCTCGCTCACCAACCAATCAAGTGAGCAAAACCTTACTTTACATTTACAATGACAATTCTATTATAATCTGATCTTCAAATAGCCTATATTCAGTTCTATTGTTCATCTGATAAATTCTGTTTGATTATATTCTGTTCTTCTGATTTATTCAGTTCTATTGTTCTTTTCTATTGTTTTATTCTATTTAATTCAGTTTTTCTGTTGTGAAAATGCATTTCATTCTGATGTATTCTGTTCTTCAGATACATTCTATTCTGTGCTACTTTGTTCTTTTCATTCCAATCTTTTTTCATATAGTTGTTCTCTGATATATTGTTTTAATCTAATGATTTCTTTCTGTGCTATTCTGTTCCAATCTGTTGTATTCTGGTCTTCAGGGTATATTCTTGGCTATTTTATTCTATTCAGTTCTATTGTATTCTGTTCTTCAGGTATATTCTCTGCTATTATATTCTTTTCAGTTTTATTTTATTCTAAATAGTTATATTGTATTCTGTTCTTTAGATGTATTCTGCTATTATATTAATTTCTTTAGATGTATTCTGCTATTAAATTCATTTAGTTCTGTTGTATTCTGTTCTTCAGTAATGATGTACTATTTAATTTTATTCAGTTCTATTATATTCTGTTCTTCAGATATATTCTCTGCTATCTAATTCTATTAAATTCTAATGTATTCCGTTCTTTAGATATTCTGTGATTTTATTCTAATCAGTTAATCTTCAGATACATTCTGTGATTATTTTTTTTGTTGTTGTTTTTTTTAAAAATGTATTATATTGTATTATCTTTTCACATATGTATTCTATCTTTTGTAAGGATTCTGTTCTATTTTATTTTCACACCCTATTCTATTCAGTTCTTCACATATATTTTTGAATTCTGTTCTAGTAATCAGTCTAGAACATTAAAATTTATTTATTACAATGATCTTGCAGTGATGTGGACCTGGCAACCATCCGAGCACAAGGACACAGATTTCCTCATCTCGTTCTGCTTCACCCTCAAACTGAAGGACCTGCAGAGCGTCAACGTGGGCTTGTTTGATCAGTACTTCCGAGTCGTCGGTGAGTTTATTGGGACCAAGATCACTACTCGTACAATTTTCTGTCCAAATGCACGTGATTAGATTACATATTTATCAAGCCGACACCAATTGTAATGATCAGCTTAATCAAAAGGAGTACCAGTAAATATAAGTGCAGCTGTGTTTTCACAAGTCCATTTGGTTCATTTGTGCAACAAGGAACTGCTAATATAGCATTTCACATTGCTGTTTATCTCTAGGGTAAATGCCTTTGGCAAGCAGTTTTTTTATACGGCAGACAGGTGCAAGTGCCATTATGTGTGTGTTTTACAATTAAAAACGTGTGTACAACAGTTTTGCAAGAAACAATATTTATTTGAGAAATTTAGCACCTCCATTAACTGTGTGATTAAACTAAGAGTAAAAACAGTTAAAAGTGTAATCTTTCCTTTTTCAAAGGGCCCTCGGCTGATCACATAATATCCTGTCTGACCCGTGACGGTTACGGCACGCATCGCTTCCTGCAGCAGCTGATGATGGTTTTGTCCCTGCTAGAGAAAGTTCCCTCTCCTGAACCTTCTGAGCTGGATTTCTACTCGCAGTTTGGAAACAAAAGCACAGGTTTGACTGCTTGGATGTCTCGAATATATAGCGTAAAAATCCAATATATTGCTCATCCTTTTGACTGAATGTTTACCAATGATATTGTATTCCTCATTAAATCAGGTAAAATGGAGAACTACGAGCTGGTCCACTCCAGCAAGGTGAAGTTTGTATACCCAAATGAGGAAGAAATCGGAGACCTCACCTTTATCGTGGCGGAGAGAAAGAGCCCGCAGGCGCAGTCTCACTCCTTCAACATCCTTTTGTACGTACTGGTGTTCCAGGTCCATGTCATTCCAGGCCAAACCAGCCAGAACCAGACTGTCCTACAGCCCAAGACTCTTATACTCACCAGCACGGACGTCTTCCTCCTGGACGAAGACCACATCAGTTACCCGCTACCCGAATTCGCGAAAGAGCCGCCGCAAAGAGACAAGTACTGCCTCACGGATGCCCGGCGGATTCGTGACCTGGACCGCGTGCTAATGGGCTACCAGACTTACCCGCAAGCCCTCACGCTGGTTTTCGACGACATTCCCGGGCCAGATCTTTTGTGCCACCTTACCATGGACCATTTTGCGGACGCCGACGGGAAGGGCGACCGGACGCAGGGGGTCGGAGGAGCCGAGGGCGAGGTGCAGTGGTGTATTTATGTACCGGGGGCGGACAGCAGAGAGCGGTTGATATCGCTCCTGGCTCGCCAGTGGGAGGCGCTGTGTAGCCGAGAGCTGCCGGTGGAGCTAACGGGATAAAGCTCGGAAAATGCGCAGTTTTTGCCTACATATAGTATGAAGAACATTTGTTTTTACAAACCTTTTTTTTTTCTTACTGTTTTGACACAATGCATCCTGGGAAGCTGTATTGTAGAGTCCACACGAGTGTAATATTTATCATCTCAGGCTTCAAACTTTGCTTTGCTTTTTAGGCATATTTATCTGCTGCTGTGTACAATCGGCCATGCATCATAAAATATGAAATGTCTGTTATACAGTTATGTGCTACAGTGTTATTTTGATTTTTCAAGTAAATTTGTTGTTCCATGGCAACAAAATGATTTTCCGATAGATGGCTCATAATGAACGAAAAGATGTGTATATAGTCTTTCGTTTTTTACATAAATGAAGTTTTAAAGAGTTATTCCATTTTTAGAAAGTATTCCCGAGATGAATCCGCGGATTTATTTGTAAGCACGTTTACTGAGCTCTTTGAGCTTCATGAGATTGACCATAGGATTTCAGACTGATCATGCACTTTTAATTTTTTATTTTAAATAAATGTGAGTAAATGTAAATGGGTTTTCTTTTTAATTATTGTTTTTATTCTTGATTAAATATCCAAATATTTTATCTCATCCACAAAATGAAGTTCTAAAATGGACAACATGTCCCCAAAAAAGAGAAAAACCAGTTCAGTCTGGAAAAGTTTTTGGAAAGATGTATTCAGGCTGTGAAGAATTTATAAAAATAATAATGAATATAATATTTTTTTAATATAAAAATTTTATTTATGTATTTTATTATTGTGTATTTAATATATTATACATATATGTATAAATATATTTGCGTAGCACAATACTATTTAAAGTTATGTCAAACTTTAAAGTGATGAAACATGCATGAATGAGAAAATAAAGAGTGGGACGTGCTTGATGTTGAGTTATTATATTAGTTTTTAAGCGCAATAAGCTTTGAAAAAGAACTCAAAGCGGTTGGTGCTCGCGCTGACTGACGCACGGCATGCATGACGCGCGCACACAGAGAGCCTTCTCTGATCGTTAATTCAGTCCTCTTTCACGTCTTATTGCGCTTGAATGGTCAGATAGATGCACAATAATGTCAAAATGCCCGCTGTGTGGAGTATTCACGTTAACAGTCGGCTAGGTCTTAAATTAGCATGAACAGTTGGGAGAAAACCAATGCGTGTCAGTAAATTGGATCCGAGCATTCAGTCTTAAAGGGAAAGCAGCATAATAAACTGCTTTCTGTCTGTATAAACGGATAATCGCTTGCATCTTCGAACCTATTTCAGGGAGTGCGGTCTCGAGACACCAAGCACTGTTTTATGCGGATGGGCGACCGGAGCGTGTCAGAGTTTTTCTGTTAGAACGTTGTCGTGTTAGCGGCCCGTAAGTTAATAACTAATGATCTTCGCAATGGAAGTGAATCAATCAAGACTAACTTTAGCTGGACAATAACTATCCTAGTGCTGTGGTAAAGCCTAAACAATCTGTTACGGTAATTTTTATTATCACTGTAAAGCTGCTTTGAAACAATCCATACTGTTAAAAGTGCTTTATAAATGGTGACTTGACTCTGTCTCATTAATGTTAATCAAACAACAAAAGACAAAGAGAAAACCACTCACTGCTCTTGACTGAATCACTTGTATCTTTAATAAGAATAAGTTCATATTTGATTCATACAGTGAAGACTATGCACTTTTATTATACAATTTCCATTATACACTTGATTATTAAATTTCTGTAGTATTTCCTAATACGTATTACCTACTGAAGCTGAAAAACTTTTAATTTGTATCTTTGCTCTGTTGAATTTGTCCCACTGTTTGTAAGTTGCTTCTTTGTTCTTATTTTTTATTTTTAATAATAAAATAAAAATAGCTATATTGAGATATATATTGTTATAGTGAAATAACATTTTTCATACCATGAAATAAAAATTTTGTCAAATCCCCCACCCCCATATATAATTATGGTAGGAAAATTGGGCTTAATTGTTATAAAATAGTCACAATGAGATGAACTAAAACACTTAAGTTTAGGGTCCAATTATTACCAACTATTAGCAAGTTGCTTACGAGCATGCGTATTACTAGAATATTTGTTGTTTATTAGTACTTATAAAGCACATATTAATGCCTTGTTCTGCATGATCATATTCCAAATCCCTTAATCCTAGGCAATACATACATTTAACAACTACCTTACTAACTATTAATAAGCAGTGATTAGGAGTTTGAGGCAAAAGTCATAGTTAATAATTAGTTAATAGTGAATTGGTCCTAAAAATAAACTCTCTTTTTTTAAAGCCCAAATATATATATTTTTTTTACTTAAATTTTATTTTAGGGCTGAAATACCAAAACATTATTACTGAAGAGTACGTAACTTTGCATGTTTTTTTATTTTTATGTTTGTGTTTGTTTTTTGTTTTAGCTATATGCTCTATGAAGGAATATGCCACATTTTGTTCAGATATATTTAATGCTCTTTTTTTAATTGGTTTTATATTTAAGAAAAAAAGCAATTGAATTAATAAATTCTTTGAAATGTTAGGTAAATCTGCCTGTAAACTACTTTCACATCTTTAAGGCTATATCTGTATGAATAACAAAAAGAAATGGACAAGTGAAAACTAAAATGTCGCGTGACTAACCAAAGGCCTGGTTGAGCAAACAGAAAAAACCTCTTCTGCTCTCTCCAGCCCGCGTTGTTCCCTCGAAGACTGAGAGTCAGCGATATTAGATCCTGCTTTGAAACCCAGGGGCAAGGGCCCTGTTGCTGAAACATTCACGGCCTGTTTGACCACTACCGACACGCACACAGGGTCACGCACAAAACCACGCTTCGGGGAAACTGACGCAGCTTGTCAGTGCTGTAATTTACAACCCTGCGTTATCATTAAATGAGTGAGGAAAGGGCAGGAAACTGCTCTGTGCTGCTAAGGTGTCCAGCGCTGGGCATTGTCGCTTTGACCTCATCACTTCCTGTTATTCCTTTGGCCCGGGTGAAGGTCAAGCTGGACTCACTGTATACTTTGTTTCTGTGAAATACTGGATGTTCAGGTTTTGAGTTTGTAGCACTTGCTTTGTGGCAGTTTGAACTAGCCTTGCAACTTCAATTACATTGTAATGTTTTCTGCATTTAATGTTTGTTGCTGTGGAGCTAAATGATTTTTAACTTCCCAAACAATCATGAGTGAAGCGTCTCTAATGAGCTGAGAATTCATTGAAAATGGTTTCGGATTTCATATCTTTTTATAAATATGCCACTAAGATAAAATTGTAATTACCCATATGTTTGCTCAGAGGTTACCAGGGCATTGCTATGCGGTTGTTAGTGGTCACTAAAGGGTGTTCTAGGATCTTCTAGTGTCTTTTATTTTATGCGCATTGCTTTGCAATTGGTGGGTGGTTGTCAGGGCAGTGCTTTAGGGTTGCTAAGGTGGTCTGTGCTTTGCTATGTAGCTGGTGAGGCATTGTAGGCGGTTGCCAGGGTGTCGCTCTGCACGCAATAGGATAGCGCTACAACCAACGAGCGACAAAGAAGGTGGCGCAGCCAGAGCGACGGACTTCATTGCCGTTTCTTTATTTTCTCAAATAAAAGTTTAACTCCAAGTCTTCCAGAGTCGTGGCCAAAGCCGACTTGAAAGACCGCTGTTCGCCAGCAGCAGCAGCAACCGCCATCTTCTTTGTTTTCAAGTAGCTGGGAGTTCACGCAGAACCGTCGCAACTCTGCCGTTATTATGTTAAGCCTGCCCACCGACTCGATGTGATTGGCCTGAATAGAGTTTGTTTTTTCCAGCTCGTAAGCCAATGAAGAGTTGCTAGACGACCCTGACTGCAAATTACAGTTGCTGCCGCTAGGGTGAGTCTAGATCTCTAGGCTAGTAGGGCTGGGTAAAAAATATAGATTTTTCTTTATTTTAATCTACTATTCTAATTTTTATAAACGATATCGATTCTTAAGTCCCATAATCTATCTTCTGTTGTTTTCAGTTGATAAATGAACAGGACTCCGGCTTCTATTACGAAATTTAGCGCTCTAATTTAGCGCTCTTTAATCTGGCGCAAAAGCTCGGTGTTGCCGCATCACATCGAGCAATGGCAAAGCAGACGTGAGTACGTGAACTGATGATCTCTTTTTATAGTTAGTCATATGAATGAACATCAAACATGTTAAAAGATGTAAAACCTACCGAATTCCGTTGCATTTCTCATGTTATCGCTCAATCAGTGTTTCAATAAAACAGATTAACGTTAACGTTAACAATGTTACCTCAGAAACGTCATTCAGCATTAACGTTAGTCACCTAGAAAAAGCAACTTGCTAAATATAAACCATATTACATATTCATTAGGCCTATATTTTTTTTACTGTTCTTCAGTATTTGTACGTGTTTGAATAAATCTGTATTTTTTTGACAGGCACCATTTAAAAGTTTATATTACAGAAGCCGAATTAGAGTAGAAACATAATAAGGTAATTATAAAGTTAGTAGTATAACTTTATTATTATAGCATAGTTTGCAGCATTAGTTGAGAAATTTTCCTTGAGAAAATTTGCCATCTGATAGCCTATATCCAAATGAATCGATATCGAAAAGATGGCCCAAATTTGTGTCAATACCCATCCTATATGCAGTTGCCTAGGTGTTCTGAGTGTCTTTACATGCTTTGCTATTCAGTTACTAATTTCATTGTGGTTTTTAGTTCATTGCTGAGCACTTGTATGTAGGTGGTTTTCAGGGTGGAATTTAGTGCATTGCTATGGTTGGGGTATTTGCTATGCAGTGTTCTGAGGTTGTTGTTTTTTCATGCATTGCTGTGGCCACTAAGGTTTTCTCTGTGGTTTTTAATGAATTGCTGAGCATTTGCTTTAGCATTGTTGGTGAATAGCAGGGTGTTACTACTGTAAGTGGTAGCGAGTGTCTTTTTACTAGTTTTAGTGCATCTCTCTGTGCAATTATTAGGGTGTTGCTGTATAGCTATTAAGGTATTCTTTTTCATGCAATGCTATTCAGTTCCTAATTTCATTGTGGTTTTTAGTTCATTGCTGAGCACTTGTAGGTGGTTTTCAGGGTGTTCAGAGTTGATTTTAGTGCATTGCTATATGGTTACTAGGGAGTTGCTATGCAGTTGCAAAGGTGTTCTGTTTGTTTTCTGTGCATTACTATTCAGTTACTAATTTCATTGTGGTTTTTAGTTCATTGCTGAGCACTTGTAGGAGGTTTTCATGGTGTTCAGAGTGGATTTTAGTGCATTGCTATTCGGTTACTAGGGTGTTGCTATGCAGTTGTCAATGTGTTCTGACTCCTGAGTGTTTTTTCATGGATTGTTATGCGGTTGCTAAGGCTTTCTCTGTGGTTTTCAGTGCAATGCTAAGCAGTTGCTAAGCCATTGTAGGTGGTTGCCAGGGCGTTACTATGTGGTTGTAAATGTATTCTTAGTAATTTTTAGTGATTTTCTATCGATTTCATTTGCTAGAGTGTTTTGGGTGGTTGTATACTGACAAAGAGCCCAACCTCAAGTCTTCAGAATATTCTGTTCTGTAGTGGCTCATGTCCCTCTTTAAAGGACCTTGTTTATCATCTGCTGCACAAAAACTGTCCAATCACTTAGAAAAGTAATAGCATACCTCTTCTCATAAGACGAGTCAATGCAGGATGCGTTACATGACAAAGTTTAATATTCAGCAAACACTATTAATTATTATGTGGCACAAGAACCCTCAAGAGAATTGGGTTAACAAACTTTAAAAAACAAAATAATGATGACCACTTTTAACCTGACATGCTCATAATTTTGTGTTTTCTATTCAAAGTGAACATTTTTATCTCTGTCAATAGTATCACTATTCAGGAGACAGACACAATAGCAGGAACTCTCAAAGTCTAAAATTGATGACACAGCAGAGCCGCAGAGTGAACGCTGCTGTTTTTAACTATATTGAATGTCGGCTTTCCAATCTCAATCTTCTGCAATCTAATAGAATGTTACGTTTTAAATTACATTTTTATTATTTTTTCAACAAGTGCACTTAAATAAAAGCCTAAAAAGACTCTTAATCTGAAATAGAATAAGAGGTATAAAAGTTTTTGATTGTTCAAATAATATTTTATCAATCCAGTAGGTCACATGGTATAGCAATGCGCTAAGGACTCCATGGTCACGGCTTCAAATCCCACAGAAAATAGCAACTGATAAAATATTTTAGATAAACGTGCTGCTAAATCCACAAATGTTGCTGTTTAAATATCTTGGTTTCTCACAGGTTTCTCACTTTAAATAACAAGGCGACCTTAACTCTAACCCTAGCTCTGCTGGCACTAAATGTCTATGTGACCCTTTGAGATAAAGAAAAATGTGCTAATGCTCAATGTACCGTTTTCTAATTCTGCTGAACCCTGCAATCTTGTCAGCTGACAAACATGGACTTCCCAAACCAACATGGAAGCGATGCAGTGGAGGAAATCCGGTGATTTTCCTGTCAGGAAAATTTGTTTTTCTCACCCTTACTCTTGCTTGAAGCTGCTGTGTGGTCATAATATTAAACCTCTTTCACTCTGTGTCAAGCTGCTCAACATGCAAATCCTTGAAAGCACATGAGCAAAAAGGTCTGAAGAGGTTTTTCGGGAGATGTTTGAAGTCGAGATATCCAGTTGTGTCCTGTGACTAGAGATTGTGGCCGGTCTCGGGAGAGACTTTTCGGTTTGTGTTACATGTTTATCTGACAACTTTTCGGGAGTTTTTCTGGCTTTGAGAAAGCAGACATGTCTTATCTTTTCATTTTGGGACTCACGGTACTGTGGACTACACAGATTCAAGTAAGTTGCTTTTTATTTGTAATTGATCAGTGTACTGGTACTGAACCATTATACTTTTGTAAGGGTGGTATAATTTATAATACTTTTTAGACATGTACGTTTCTGTGCTAATACTGTGGTATTCTTTGAAATAATATGTCTTGTAAAAACTGGCAATACCATGGTACTTTGCTGATGCCAGATGATAATACTATGGTACTTTGATTACTATGATAGATAGTATGATAGACCCCGAAGCTGTCTATTATACTATCTATAATAGTATAAATCAAAGTACCATAGTATTTTCATAAGGTGTTGAAAAGTGAAGTCTACAGCTTTAAGTAACTATTTAAATGATTTGTTAAAAGCTGTACCATGGTAATACCATGGTATTCTTTGAATGATCATGTAAATACTACACCATATAAATATGCGCTTTTAAAATAGTACCATGGTATTTTTGTTTTTGGATCATGGTACTACCAAGTATTATAGTATGGTACTCCACGCCACGGAACTTCCTTGAATACCATGGTACATCCACTAAAAAAGTTATATTGTCATAGTACCAGGTTCACTATTATTTTTTTATTTCTTACTGATCACTGTAACATGGTACTGACTCTGGTACTGAATTTTTGTAAGGGTGGTATAATTAAATTTATAATACATTTTTGGACATGTACTACTATGGTAATACATAGTATTTTTTGAAATACTATGTACATGGCTTGCAAAAAGTGGGGGTACCATGGTACAGTACATTACTGGTATCAGATGATAATACGTTAGTACTTTGATTTATACTTTGTTAAACTCATACTATATTATACCAATATTTTTGGAAAAATCCCATGTTTTTTTCCAAAGGAAAATGATAGCGCCATGGTAATTTTAGTATAAGTATAACAAGGTATTCCCATGGTCCATGTTATATATTTAAATGGTATGTGAATATGGATATGGTACCATAATAATATATATAATATTTGGACCTGAACCATATGTGGGCTTTTTTAGGCAAAGCACCACTGCTTATGGCAAACTGGATGGGACCCTAAAGTGGCCCATGTGGTAAATAGTGAATATTTTCCAAATATCACAAAACAAATGTGGGCTACCTTTTGAAAAAATGTGGCACACTCGGAAAAAGTCTAATCTAGGTGTAAACCAAAAGTGGCCAACATACATTGTAGAAAATGTGTCCCAATTATATTTAAAAATATATAATATATATCTGGGCCAGTTTTGACAAAGACATGTCCCATGTCCCAGTAATCACTGGCGAATATACAAAAGTACAAATTTATTATTAAAAACAATGGTAATCAATGAAGGTGTAAAACATTTAAAAAAAAATCTTAAGTAATAGTTTTTAAATTCTGAGATGTGACCCACATTAGGGGCAGGTTTGGTTTACTTGCTTCATTTTTAGCTGAGATGTAGCTATGCTATGACTTGCTTGTGGCCCAGATCTGGCAAACAGGAGCGGAACGCCAAAGTACCATCATTCCACGCGGTATGTCGGCCGGATCTGGGCCATAGCAGTTTTGCTATCTGGCGGGGTATCAAAGTTTCATACTATTATCATCACTAAAACATAGTACTTTGTACCACACTGTGAGGATTTGCATTGAAAGATTTTCTCGTAAAACTCTTACATTTTGTTCAAGTAAGTTTTTTTTGTAAATCTTTTTTTTTACTGTTTGCGTGATTTGTGTACCGGTCTGGCATTCTTGTTAATTTTTCGTGGTTGAGTCTCATTTGGTTTTCTGTCGTTCCAGGCCGCCTCTAATCGCTGCGATTCGCCCGTTACAATTGTGAACAAAGCTCCCTGCACATCCTGCGCTGCCGCCGCTGCCATCGTCTGCCCGAGAGGGTTCAGGAAGATCACCAAGACCCCCGAAGTCTGCAAGTGTGTGATTATCCAGCCTTTTCTTTTCCGTTCGTTCAGTATGTTTGTGTCTAATGTGATATTGTCCTGTTTCAGTTATGTGGTGGAAATCGGGGATCGTCAGGTAGAGCAGCAAGGGTGCGCTCATACCTGTCAGGGGGTTACGACAGTCCAACAGTGCTGTCCGGGCTTCTGGGGGCCACTGTGCTTGCGTGAGTTACAATGACCTCAAAAAACACTTAAGATTCACAAAAAATTCATGAATGTCATTGCTTTTTATGAAATATACAAGTAATATATCCAGTATATAAGTCCTAACATTTTTATAGGGCCACTATATATCAGCATCTCCTGAACTATACTAGTCAAGTACAGTGATATCACGTAATGGTTAAATGTCTGAGCTGTTAACACAAATACATGCAGGATCAAAGTTACTGTAAGTTGCTTCGGGTATAAGAAAGTATCTACTATGTGATGAATTTCCTAACCAGTCCTCTGTGTTTCTCCAGCTTGTCCTAGCTGGTCAGAAAAGACGTGTAATGGTTATGGTACATGTAATTCTGGAAAATCAGGAAATGGCACCTGTGTTTGTGATGTAAGTGCACCTGAGTTACATTCTTTTACTTTGATTTTAATGTAAATTTTAAAAATGTTATGCTTTATTTATTTATTTATTTATTTCAATTTTATTTAAATAAGTCTTGCTAGGGTAAGTGATAACATAAACGTAATAATAATATAAATGTATAGAAAATTAGTTACCTTTTATATTCGCAACACAGTTATGTTATATGTATTGTTATATTAGTTCAACAGTTTCTTGTTGGTATATTTATCTGTTTACTTTAACTGAGTCATGTTGCTAGTTCAATAAATATAATTAATAAAAAATAATAATATAGTAAATTTTTATTTTTTTTAAATCTGAGTTATGTTCAAATACTTACATTGTATGTTAATTGTAGCTTAAAATTTGGTTGAAATATATAAACAAACAAATAAATAAATAAACAAGCACTTATGTGTTTTTTTATTAGTAGAAGCCAAAAGTGACATCCAGCCTAGAAAATTGACATCTTCACCCTTATTATTGATATGAATTATATATATATATATATATTTAAAAAATCATTTTTTTTTTCAAATAATTACCTTATTGTGTTTTGTTCTTCCTTCCCCTTTAAAAAACAAATATCCCCTCCGGACATCACTTTTGGCCACTGCTGTCTGTAAGCCTTGTTGGAGCAAGACAAGTAAATGTACTCTAAATAACTAAATAAACAATTTATAATAAATTAGAGGTACATTTTTAAATGTTAGGCTCCTCTATTTCAGTTTTATGTTCATTCAGTAATAACATGTTTTGTTTGCTGAAATTTATTTAAATATGTCTTGTTCAGGGCTATTTGTAGTATATAATAATAATAATAATCATCAACAACACTTTTACAGGAGGGATATACAGGTTTTGCGTGCCAGAACTGTTTGAATAAAAATGCCTATGGAGACCACTGCCGTTCAGGTCTGTTATTTGTACGACAGTAACTTCTGATCGCATAAGTTAATAATCATCATTTTTTAAGATAAAATGATCTAACGGTAAAACTTTTGCAGAGTGCAGCTGCGTGAATGGAAAGTGTGACTCAGGACCCGAAGGGAATGGTGAATGTTACTGTCAGCCGCCATATGTAGGACCAAAGTGCGATAAAGGTAATTGAAGTTAATCCACCCATTTCTCATTGAATATATACAATTTAGAGGTGGGCATAGATTAATTTTTTTAATCTAGATTAATCTCACTGTAATCTTGGAATTAATCTAGATTAATCTAGATTAAAATGGCTCATTTGAATTCTGCAGAAGACATTCAGAATATGTGTGCTACCCAAATAATGACTAAAAGTAAGTCTTTGAGAAAAGTTCGCCTCGCGTAGGCATGTGAATTTCTGCCAAAAATGCCATTCGACAATAGAGGAGCAAAAGTCGAATATCGTTCGGGGAAAAAAACCGCACACTCACAATGAAAGAAAGGGACGCCAATTTCATCTTTAGCAATTTGTCATCAAACAAACTGTTTATTAATTGAACAAGTAGCCTACCATGTTTTCGCCGTTTTTTTTTTACGTATTAGGCTAATTGGATAATATAAAATAATGTCATATGTCATAATGATTTTATGTGAACCTGCCTTTACCGGCAATAGCCTCCTCCTTTTTAAACAAATTAGTTTTCAATCAATGTAAACTATTCTTTTGACTATGCCCCTGCGCAATACACACACATTACCGCGGGATGGCGGGTGTTCAATTCATAAACTGTAGGCCTACACAATGGTAGCTTATTTAACCTGTTAACCTTTGCCTGTGCGCCAACGATCTGAAGCGTTTTTTTGTAGCCTATAAATTAATGTATATGTCCAAAAAACGGATAATGTCATACTTTTTAGTAGTGCTATCGTGGCGTAATAATCTGTTTGGTTGTAAAATGTATTACCTGAATGAAATGAAATCGAATGTATCGTCCTGTGAATCATTCATTCACAGACAACTTACGAAGATGTTCAACTAATAAAGATCTTCATCGCTGGTAAAAATATGATGCATTTGCAGATTTGCTTTCACTAGACTAAACTGTTGAACCACGGCCATTTCATCCATTGAACGCGCTTCAGACGATTCAGTGCGTGAGGAACTGAACAGATCATTCAGACTGATTCGCGAACCGATTTAGACAGATCTGCCTACTTGTTTGATGAAGTCTTTGAACAGAATCGACTCAAAAGAGTGATTAAAAAGCCCATAAAAAGATAGCCTACAGCGCGCTTGGAATAAACTCATTTAACAACATGTAATGGCATTAAAATAAAGTAACGAGAGGAACGTCGCCCAACGTAAAAGTATAGGCTACACCATGTGTCCCTGACAGGAAAATACTCTGCTGCGCGATCTGTGACAGTAGGCGCGGCGTCAATTATGTCAAATATACTAGGCTACACATGGAATTGCGCGAAAATATAATGATATCCGAAAAAGCTATTTTATGATCCCAACCCAACTTTGAGAATAGATTAACGGCGATATTTTTTTGTCGCCCGATAAGAGTCTCACGTTAACGCAGCACGTTAACGCAGATAATGGCCCACCACTAATACAATTACTGTTGTATATATACAATTACTGTTTTATTCTGTTAAATATCATTATGTTGATTTTGTTAAATCACACTTTTCTTTTGCTCTGCAGTTTCTTCACATTGTACAAGCTGCCCGGCCTACTCGTATTGTAAGGAAGACGACACAGGCGCCGTGTGCGAATGTCTGAAGGGATACAAAAAGATCGGACAAGCGTGTATAGGTACTTCCCTGTCCCTGATGTTTAGCTACATGCTAAACAATAGATGTAGTGTTTTATGTCATGTTTTGTAAATTTAGGTTAATTTTCCTCTCATTATAAAAGTACACCATGAAACTTTTTTTTTGGTTCAAAATTAACAAAATGTAAATAATGTAACATAATCAATCCTTCTTCCCAAACGTTTTTTTGTCTTACCCTTTATATTTTAGAAGTGTCAGGATGAAATAGCGTACATACAGTACATCACTAGCCCCTGTGTTTCTCGTCATATCTGTAAATAGAGAGAAGTTGCTCCGGCTACTTTGATGCGTGTTTGATGTGGGAGTGGCATAGGTTAGTTGTCACAACAAGCGGGAAAGGTTGACATAGGGCTGTTAAATCTCAAACCTCCAGAGAATCACCCGTTTTAAAAAAACACAGAACAGAAGAGAGTTTGCAGGCAAAAAGAGAACGCGACTGAGCTCGTAATAAAACAAGAATCAACATTGGCTTGGCTTTTTAGAAGGGATGTGAAATGTTTTAAAAGCGTGAAATGTTTTCATTACTCAACAGATGAGTGGTTTTTTTTTAACAGCTAAATTGCCATATTTAGCTCTCTAACAGAGTTCATTGTAAAGCATTATCTATTGTGAAGGGTCGTTTCATTATGGTTGTTGTAGCCCTGTGCTGGAATTTATTTTCAAGGAAGTACCATGTCTATTAACGGGTAAAGCTACAGTAACGTCTTCAGCTAGTCAGTTTGAGATCCTTTCCGTCTAAACTGGTTATATCTCTTAAACTTAGTAGTGAATGTTATATGAGCAGCAGGATAACTATATTTATCCATAAAGTCATGCAGAACTGAAGCACAACCAAAACAATGTTCTTCAAAGTTTTTTCTTTTAACGACTAGAGGGCCAAAATTTTCAAGGTGTACCTGTAAATACAAAAGAGGCTAGTCCCTATCCATCATCTCTTCTACCCTGTTCCAGGTTTGTGTTCGCCAGGAAAATGTGACGCGAACGCAAAATGTTCATTTAGCGGTGGGAAGTTTCAATGCGAGTGTGAAGAGGGATTCAAGGGAGACGGAGAACATTGCGTTCCCATCAACCCCTGCGACACTAATAACGGAGGCTGTGTGGAGTCCACCCTCTGTGAATTTACAGGCCCAGGGAAGGTGAGCAATGCATTGTGGGATGGAATTTGAATCTGAAGCTAATGTAGAATTCAATGTTGTTTGTTATATAAGATTTGTGTGCGTTTCCTCTCCAGTCGAAGTGTGTGTGTTTGCCCGGATCAGAGTCACCTGACCCATCCAAGGGTTGCAAGCCAAAGCCTGTCTGTACGCCAGGTTCATGCCACAGCAGCGCTCGCTGCGAGGTGAACTCCAACGGCTCGCCCAGGTCTGTCCCGGTGCTTCCCTCACAATAATAATACGACAGTGCCACACTATTCACTGAGAGAATCTCACAAAACCTTTCCAAAACATGTTCAAGTCACATTTCACCCAAAATCAGAAGAAATTACGTATTAAAATATTTTTTGTAATTTTGTTAAATGAAAATTAAACACATTTTTTTGTTCATTGCAATATTTTTCACATATTTCAAGACATTTTACATCACATTTCTCATTGCCGTGATGCATCTGGATGATTTAGTTAAAAATAGTGTAATATTGTTAAATTAAAATATGCATGATTTGAGATTAATCAATTATTTTATGCATTGTGATTGCACTTTCCTCGTGAATTCTCATTACCGTAATGCAAAGAAATGCAATTATATTATATTTTTGATTAAATATCTGTCAAAGGATATTTAAAATGTTTTTATATATTTACGTATTAATACATCATGACAGTATTTGTTGTGCTGCTATTGATTAATGCTGATTTTAATTACAAAGTAATTGTATTACAGTCATTTTTACTGTATTGCAGTAATGATATTCTAAAGATATGTATTGATAATTAAACATCAGGATGCATAATAGTAATATTAAAGAAACAAATTCAGAAGAAAACTTTCTTTTATTTATTATAAATTTTGTTTAAAGTAAAGCGTATTTTTGGACCATTGCAACTTATTGAATTGACCCTTCAAATGGGAAACACACAGCTATTTTCGTGCACAGCAGGGTAAGTGAAATGTGAAAATAATCTAATAATTATATATCAAACAGTTTATCCATACATTTTGTGGAATAACACTAACACCGGGAGAGCCGCGATCAGATTGGGTTAAAGTTACTCAGTCAGGGGTAACGTTAGTAGGCCGTCGATTAACGAAATGCTGAAATATATTTTAAAGTATGTCAGTGAGCCTCCGACTTGTCTTTAATCGTCTTATTTTACGTTAAAATATATGCATTATGAACAAAGAACAGTCATTATTTCCAACTTCCAAGCAATATGTGTTTTTGTTAATCCTGTGGACATGTAGTTGTGAATGTGGTCTCCCACACTGCTGATCCACGCACATCATTTCTCCTCTTGGCTTTTAGATTTTCGGGAAGGAAAAAAATTCCACTCCCCCGTCCAAACTTTTAGGATACCGGGTATCAGATTAGCACAATCCATACGCACAACGCTTCGGCATGTTTCACTCGCTCGAAAGCTTGCCAGACCTCCCGCGCCTAGTTACGGTTGCTAAGACACGATTGCCCAGTTGCGGTTTTCGGGCGTGGCTTAGCGAAGGGTCAATTTTGACATGATTTTCATGGCAATTTTACACCACAATTGTCATTGCTGTGATGAATCTGCATGTTTTACTTAAAAATCATTTTAAATTTAAATCAATACAAAGATTAACATGAATTAATTTTGTATGGATTGTGAAATCTTTTATCAGAATTAAGCACATCTCCCCCTAAATTCTCATTATTGTAATGCAAAGAAATCTAATTTTAAATTGCTTAAATGTAATTTTAAATAATGTCACAATGCAAAAAATAATTTATGAATGGTTCTTAAATATGGTTATTTTTCATAACAAAAATATATAATATATTTTAATATACATAAATTGTGTTTTAATGCCTTTAAAAGTGCTAAAAGTGCTATTTTTAAAATGTATATCTTTTCATCAAGCCTAAAATCTGAACGATTTCCCTGAATGTTATAAAAATATTATATAGACATTGCATTAACTGCTCAATGGCCCCCCCTTTGGGTGAATCATTTATGCATGGCAACTTTAACACAATCTGTGTATTAATGTAATGAACTGTTTTCATTGATGTCTTCTGGTATTATTGGTGACAATTGGCGACAACATTTGTATGCCACATTATTTCCAGTGTAAAGAGATCCGTGGTAATGAGTGATTCTGTCTCGTCATGAATAGCTGAGATGTTTGGCTCAGATGCTCGCTGAAGGCCGGGGTATAATCCGAGACTTGTCATTCTTTCAGATGCCGCTGCACCGCTCAACAGATTGGCGATGGCAGACGTTGCTATGGTAACCTCATGGAAAGAGTTCTGGAGCTGGACAGAGAGGGCAGTCAGGCAGGAAACCTCACTGGAAGCATTCGCTTCTTTGGTGGGTCCTTTGAGATCACCAAAGCCACTTTTCTGGGGGTTCTTTACATGCAACTTTGAGTGAACACTTCAGCCTCTTTATTAGTTTGAAAGCAGTGTTAGATGTGCTTACAGTGTTTTCTGGTTTTCAGAGCAAGCGTGCGAGTTCACTCTGAGCCAACACGGCCCGTTCACTGCGTTCATTCCTGTGGGGCAGAATCCATTTCAAGTGGGTTGAAGCACACTTAAAAAGACATGAACAAACAGTTTGTGTTTCATGTCCTCATTATGTTTCCTGTTTTTTGTGACAACTTTCTGCTCGTCTCAAGCAGACACTTGTAGGAAAATCCTCCAGCAACATCCTGAATGCAGTGTGTAAAAATCACCTCATCCTTGGACAGAAACTTTACAGTGATCTGGAGGGGAAAGACATGTGGATGTACGGAGGAGAAAATATCAGATTTAAAACAAAAAAGGTATCTATCTATCTATCTATCTATCTATCTATCTATCTATCTATCTATCTATCTATCTATCTATCTGTCTGTCTGTCTGTCTGTCTGTCTGTCTAATCTTGTCTGTTTGTTGATTTTTGCATGTGTCTGCAGCACTTCATCCTGATGAGAGATCCAGACGTATTGTTTACTATACTTGAGAGCGACATCCCAGCTTCCAACGGAATAATACATATTATTGACAAGCCCTTTACTCTTACTCACATCGAATCCTCAAACAACAACATGGAGGTAAAGTCATTTTTATTATTTCACAACATCTGATCTAGTAATATCTGATGAATGATACACCGCACCAACAACAACACCCACTAACGTAGATGTTCTTTTCTGCAACCTCAAGTTCTCCTCCAAGACCATCGGAGAGGTTTTCAGAGAGGATGAAAGGTTCAATCGATTCCTGTCTCTGGTTGATGTGAGAGATCTCCTATCGGGCTCGCTTTCTCCATTTTTCCACTGAACCCAAGCATTCAAAATATTTTGTCTCTTTCTGCTGCAGAATTGTGGAGCCCTGTTACCCATCAGAGGTTCAGGTCCTCTTACAGTGCTTGTTCCAACCAACAACGCCATAGACAAATTCAGAGACGGAAGTCTTATGTACATGCTGAATGATGTGAGCTGCCCATATGTGTTTTTTGCCTCTAATGAAGCTGGATATGTATAATCAAGTTATTTGGATCCCAGTTTTACTCATTGTTTTAATCAAAACCATTGGATATTCATATATTCATTCGTAACACTGATTTTTCATCTCTTTGTTATTAAGGCCAAACCAAAGCTTCAGACGCTTCTTAAACACCATATGTTTTCCCTGGCCGCTGTAAGTCTCTCTTTGACCTCTGGAATGTAATAAATGGTTTCCCACAGTTATTTTGACGTTAAAATGGGGTATTTATGTACATCACTTTGGAGAACCCCTGAAATGGTTTGACGAATGCAGTTTTATTGAAATGTGAAGTTGGGGAAGCACATATTATCTTTTTTAAAGTTTTTATAGTGTTTAGTTTGTCACAGCCAGCAAAACCACGATTTGCTTCATGCTATTGCTAGTCATTTGCAAGTTATTTATCCTATTTTAAACAGCATTTAATTGGACAAAAATGTGTAAGCCCCTGAGCGGTAGATTTTGGTGTATTTTTGGGTGATATCTAGTTCTGTGAAGCTCTTGCGAGATTAGCATTTGCTGCCTCCAAGGTTAAGAGTAGGGTTGCTTCAAGACTCAAAATAACGCTATGTTCAAATGTTGTGTCAGATATTTGGCAAAACGGGTTACCATTTAGACAGCCATACTTTTGGACCATTTTCCAACTGCTAAAAGGTTACTGTCAATTTAAGTACTAGAATGTATATAGCCTTATAGCTAACAGACATAAACTAAAATCTCCAAATTTGATTTTATTAGTTTTTTAATTAGTCTTTAAACTAGTCAGTAAGTGCAGTATTTAATTGACTATTTGGGTCAGTGACTTATATAATACTAAATGTATGTTTGGGCAGTTCCATAGTTATGTAATGGATAACATATATCTTATCATATATCTTTTACCTAGATCACTGTGGACCAGCTCGCCAGCATGTCTGAGATTACGACCATGGCCAATGAGATCTTAAGGATCAATGCCTCTGAGGATGTAAGTGACTGTCCTTCATTGATTGCATTGGCTGTAACTCCTGATGGCAATGAGACATTTTTATAAGATTTGGGGCTAATGTGTTGGGCCTCATTCTGTTTACAATACAAAAAATTGGTGACTTAGTGGCAGTATAATAAGAACAAATCGAAAATAATGGGACTGTTGTTTTTACATTCTCTCAATCAATCCACAGGGAAGAGTCTTTTTGGGTGATAAAGGAATACTTCTCGAAACGAAAGACATTGTCGCAGCCAATGGAATCATCCACCTGATCGATGGAGTTCTTGTACCTTCCTCCATAGTTCCCATAATGCCCCATCGCTGTGACATTAATGGGAGCAGGATCACATTTGTTGGTGCCTTTTTATTGGGATCTTTTTGTTAATGTGTGATGACATAATTCTTGTATGTGTGACCAGTAAAACAAATTATCAACACCAGAATCTTTTCTAGGACAAAGCCCTAAATATTAAGCAAATTTATGTGAAGTAAAATCATAGGTTATAGTCATCCTTCATTATAATTCTGGCTTCTGCATTAACTGGTCACAATATTTAATCTTCAGCTTTAATAGGCAAAATAACTTTATTTCATTTTAATAATAATAATTTTAAATGTTTTTCACAGTGTACTTGCATGGCCAAGTTTCCAAATGGAATTGGAAAAACACAGAAATTGATTGATTAAATATATACATAAATATATATTTTTAAACTAATAATAATATAAATAATTGTATTTATTCTTTTTTTTTTGTCAAAAACAATTCATTTATTTATTATGGTAAATAAAGTTCCCTATCAGTTGGTCACTCTTGGCGTACGTTGTGACCGACGAATAGGAATCTCTCTAGAGAGGCCAATCTACTTCGAGTGAAACTAAACAAACCAATGCACTTTGGCGTGCAATCATTTGCATCAGCTGTTCAGCCTCGCAGCGCGAGTATATAATGAGCAGCAGGGGCGATTGCACTTCAGCTTTTTGCTTCGGAGCCAAGCACTTCGATGCCTTCTATCAAGACTGATGCTCTCTCTCTCTCTCTCTCTCTCTCTCTCTCTCTCTCTCTCTCTCTCTCTCTCCTTTCTGTTTCCTTTGGTTTTTTTGAGCAAACAAAAAGGCTGTTTTAACAGCTGGTAAAACCTGCCAGTGAGAGTGCACATTCCTGTCTGTGTTCGCGTTGACCGTTCCCCTGTATGCTTCAGCACCAGTGAGAGCAGTCCCTAAAAGAGCTTACACAGAAAGATTGCGTCTTTTTAAAGATGACTTTCTATCTGTGTGTTTCTGGATGCAGTCGTTACCTGGGGTCATGGGATGGTCATGATCGCTGCCTCATGTGTCTGGGCCTCGAACACGCTGAGACAGCGTTTGTGGATGAGTCATGCATCCATTGTAGGAAGATGACCATCTCGGAGCTACGGTCGAGACTCTCGTACCTGCAAAGCGCCTCAAAACCAGCGATACCCAAATTTTCAATAAAAGAGCAGTTTCTTTCATCTCTGGGTCCGAAGAGGCCCCGGAGACCAGTGGGGGAACAGAATCTCTCTCACTCTTATCCGCCTCTTCTATCGCCAGCGGGCAGCAGCGTGCGGTTCAAGAATGCAACCAGGCCACCTCCTGCCCCATGGAACCAGGTAAGTGTTGCACAGCACACTCAGACCCCGTTACGGGCCGCCTCCCAGAGAGAGCCTCCCGAGCCGCGTCCCTGTGTTCCCCCTCGCTGCACCACTCCGGGTACGCCTGCGGACCCTTTGGTGCCGCTTGTACGGTCTCTGCGAGCCTGGTTAGCGCTCCCCAATCACTCTTGCTGGCTCATTCGGACCATCAGGGTCAACTATGCGATTCAGTTGGCCCGGGGTCCCCCCAAGTTTCGGGCCATCCACTTCACTACAGTGAGAGCAACCGATGCCCACGTCTTGCGCGTGGAGATCACAGTCCTACTGGCGATGGACGCAATAGAGTCGATCCCTCCAGCCGATTTGAGGTCAGGGTACTGCAGTCCCTGCTTCATTATACCCAAGAAAAGCGGTGGGTTACAACCGATCTTGGACCTGCGAGTTTTGAATCGGACACTCCATAAACTACCATTGAAAATGCTCATGCAGAAGCGCATTTTCGAATGCATCCGTCCCCAAGATTGGTTTCCTCAACACAGGCCATTTCTACGCTTTGCGTTTGAGGGTCGAGCATATCAGTACAAAGTCCTGCCCTTCAGACTGTCCCTGTCCCCCCATGTCTTCACGAAAGTCACGGAGGGGCCCTTGCTCCCATGAGAGAACGGGGCGTTCACACCCTCAACTATCTCAACGACTGGCTCTTACTTGCACACTCTCGAGTTCAGCTATGCGAACACAGGGACCTCGTGCTCAGGCACCTCAGCCAGTTGGGTCTTCAGGTCAACTGGATAAAGAGCAAACTCTCCCCTGTGTAGAGGATCTCACAGAGGAACGCACTCAGTCGGTGCTGAACTGCTTGAATATGTTCAAGGGCTTTTTTCAAAATTCTTTCAGAGGCTACTGGAGCATATGACAGCAGCAGCAGCGGTAACCCCGCTCAGCCTGCTCCATATGAGACCGTTTCAGCACTGGCTTCACGGCTGAGTCCCGAGATGGGCCTAGCATCACGGCACTCACCGGGTGGCAATCACAACGACGTGCAGCCAGACCTTCAGCCAGTGGTCAGACCCCTCCTTCCTGCAGGCAGTAGTCTCCTTGGAACCGGTGTCCAGGCATGCTGTGGTATTCACAGATGCCTCTGCCACTGGCTGGGGTACCACGTACAACGGGCATGCAGTGTCAGGGGTGTGTACGAACCCCCAACTGCATTGGCACATCAACTGCCTCGAGTTGCTAGCAGTACGTCTCGCTCTGAGCCGCTTGAAAAAGCCGCTACAAGGCAGGGACGTGATGGTCCATATGGATAACACTGCAACCATTGTGTTCATCAACTGACAAGTTGGTCTACGCTACCGTAGCATGTCGCAACTTGCTTGCCATCTCCTCCTCTGAAGTCAGAATCATCTGAGGTCGCTTCGAGCCATGTATGTCCCCAGGGTGCTCAACCGTGTGGCTGACGAGCTATCACGAGCTGTGCTCCCGGGAAAATGCCTCCGCAAAAATATGCGTTTCCCCCAGTGAGCCTACTTACACAGACCCTTTGCAAAGTCAGGAAGGACGAGGAGCAGGTCCTTATGGTAGCTCCCTATTGGCCCACCCGGACTTGGTTTCAAGAACTCATGCTCCTCGTGACAGTCCCTCCCTGTAGACAGTACATCCCGTCGCCACATCAGCTGCTGTCCGCCTGGGCGGCCAGCTTTTCAGGCTTGGCTCCTCAGCAAAAAACTGAAGTGCAATTGCACCTGCTGCTCATTATATACCCGGCTGAACAGCTAATGCAAATGATTGCATGCCAATGTGCATTGGCTTGTTTAGTTTCACTCGAAGTAGATTGGCCTCTCTAGCGAGATTCCTATTCGTCGGTCACGACGTACTTCTCCGTTCCCTCCTTCAGGGAACGAGGGTTACCATTTGTAACCGAGACGATTTTCTATAAATTCTATAATTTTTTTTGCTTCTCTCCAAAGGGTTCCTGCATCCGATGTAGCCATCTTTATGAAACACAATGTCCACCTGGAAGTGTTGAGCTGGTAATACTAATTTCAGTTATTTATGAACTAAATCAGACATTTTTAATCAATACGCAATTGTTAAAAGATTTTTTAAATGAATGGGTTTTCAACATTACAATTACAAATGAAGGGAATCAGAATATGAGCACCACTGCTCATGTTCCATAGTGTTGACCATAATTTATTCAAACAAAAGCTACATTTGGGCGTTTTTTTCCCCACTTGATAGACAGGTCATCTTAAAGGCTGCGAGCCACTTCCTGATCGCAGATGGTCGTACTCGTTCTTCGAGGAAGGCTGTGCCAAATACTGCAACATTACTCAGATGGTATGAAAACAAGGTCTCAGTTCCTTCAAATGCATTGATCAATAAATATTCTGAATTATTTATAATGAATAATCTGTGAGATGTTTTGCTGTCTTGTTTCCAGACGCCACAGTGTTGCAGTGGTTTCTATGGGCCGGACTGTAAGCCGTGCATTGGAGGTTTCCAGCACCCATGTTATGACAAAGGGACTGTAAGTATCAATCAATCAATCACAATCACATTTATTTATATAGCACGTTTAAAAACAACACACGTTGGCCAAAGTGCTTTACATACAGCCCAGCACATATAATCTAAGATTATAAAACAAAGTATAAAACAATTACAAAAATGTAATTACAATCAAATGCAAGAGTATACTGAACAAAATTATAAACGCAACCCTTTTGTTTTTGCCCCCAATTTTCATGAGCTGAACTCAAAGATCTAAGACTTTTTCTATGTACACAAAAGGCCTATTTCTCTTAAATATTGTTCACAAATCTTTCTAAATCTAAACCCATGTACAACAGTGTGCCATGTATCCTGCCAATATCCAGCAAATTCGCACAGCCATTGAAGAGGAGTGGACCAACATTCCACTGACCACAATTAAAAACCTGATCAATTCTATTCAAAGGAGATGTGTTGCACTGCATGAGGCAAATGGTGGTCAGACCATATACTGACTGGTTTTCGGACCCCCCTATAGCAAATCAGCTCTATGAAATATTAATAATCAATAATAACTGGTTATAATTGATTATGAATATTTGGATCAGTTAATATAATTAACTTAATGTAGTCAAATAAATTTTTACTTCAACCCACCTTGTTTGTCCCGTGGACACTCAGTGTTAATTGTTTATTAATTCTAAGAAATATTCATTTCCGGGGCAGGGAAATGTCTTTCTTACTGTACAGTACTATTAAGAGCATGTAGTCACAATATAGATTGTAAGGTAAACTTCGTATGCAAGTAGAGAATCAGAACCAAATACATATAGTGCACAAGTTTTATTAACAAAAACACGAAAACATAACTAACATACAAACACTTACACATTCATTCATGCATTCTAAGGGAGATGGTTAAAGTGAGAGAATGAAACCGGAGGTAGGAAATCGTACTATGGAAAAGATCCATTTAACTATGAAAAGAACCATCAGTTTATCATTTTCAATGCACCTCATTAAAAGTATACTTGCAATTTGCCTTTTTGCAGTGGACACAATTCTTGAAGTTGTTGAAAATTAAAGTTGTTGATGACTCCGTGAGTGTCAAATGTTGAAGTTGCAATCGTTTTCTTCTGAGTTGGATTGAAGAAGATATGATGAACTTGCGTGCAGTTCATCTCTGTTCTCGTGGCCGAAGTGCAGCTTGTGGCCTGCTGTCCCTGGACCTGAGAGAACATGCAAAGCAGATGGTGGGAGTTGAGATGGACTTCTTCTGCGTTGAATGAAGACGTTTTGACCAACTCCTGAGGTTGTCCTTGATTTTGTCGTGCTTGAGAGAGAGTCCTCTCTCTCCTGAATGAGCACATGGCTGGTTTGGTCAAGGCCTGGGGCCTGGGAGGACATGCAGGACAGCACAACACCCTGAACGTTCTGAGAAGCCAAGAGGGTCAATGGTCGAAGTCGATGCAATTTAAAGCTTTAGAAAGGCCCACCTTTCAGGGTTGGCTCGACCAATAAGAAAGGTGGAGTTTCCAAGCGGGAGAGTTTGATTTATGGGTCTTTGTTCCAAGAGTGCTCATTTGCATGTGCACGCTGGTGGGTGGTTTAGCAAAGAAAAAACTATGAAAGATTCTTGTAATACTAATATGTTGTTGTTATCGACATATCATGTACACAGTCATTTTGATCTTCAAAGTACCAAGTTATAGAGACCAAACCCTCTATGGGTGAGGCTACATTGACCGTTGGTTCTATCAAAAATAACCCACAGCATCAAAACAATAAAAGTTAATTGAATTAAAAGACACTACACAAAACAGTAAATCATTCACACAATTTCCTCGCGGTGCGTGTTCATCTATAGATCTGTTTGTTTATTAATTTGTGCAGCAAAGTTTGTGTCAAAGTCTGTTTCTGTCTTCACATTCTTTCACTGCAATAAAACCAACTTATCTTATCGTAGTCATAGTAACAAAAATCCTTCTTGCCCTTGTTGGGGGATGGGACCACATGTCCCATAGTGAGTTTTAAATATTATTTGTTACCTAAAACAAATAATTGTGTCTGATTTGTCTCAGTCGTTACACCCCCAATACAGTAAAACTGCACATTTTAGAATGGCCTTTTATTGTGGCCAGCCTAAGGCACACCTGTGCAATAATCGTGCTGTCTAATTAGCATCTTGATATGCCACAGCTGTGAGGTGGTTGGATTATCTCGTCAAAGGAGAAGTGCACACTAACACAGATTTAGACAGATTTGTGAGAAATATTTGAGAGAAATTGTCCTTTTGTGTATATAGAAAAAGTATTAGATCTTTAAGTTCAGCTCATGAAAAATGGGAGCAAAAACAAAAGTGTTGCGTTTATAATTTTGTTCAGTGTATGTTAGTGTGAACACACAATGAACGTGACTTCAGCAGAAGTAAGTGTTGCTGTTCATTTGTCATGTCTCAAAGTGTTTTGACGGCATCTATGGAAACGGCTCCTGTAAGTGTGAACCAGCTTTTAAGGGCGTAGGGTGTCACCTCTGCTCAGACCCCAACAAACATGGAGAGAACTGTGATGAAGGTGAAGTTATACCTTATATGTTTTTTTATGTTCAAAGTACCTCCTTCCGTCTCTTTGTCCAAACTGTGACCCTCCGCTGATGCAGTACCAGCCGTTGTGACCTTCTCCTCTCCTTGCGCTCTGTTCGGTCCTGTAGATTGCCGCTGTGTCCATGGCGTCTGTGATAGCAGGCCTGGCAGTATGGGTCTGTGTAGGAAAGGATCCTGTCTGGAGGGGTTTTCAGGGGACCTTTGTGACCAGACCGCTACCCCTTGCAATTCAGACGGCGTCCTTGAGCACTGCCACCTTCACGCCAAATGTGTCTACAACAATGGACAAACCATGTTAGTGTCACTTGAGCATGATGTGTAGATCATTATAGACTGGCCGGATGTTTATTTTATTTTATTTATTTGAATAGTCAGGGTTGTTTTATTTAATTAAATTTAATTTTAGGCAATTTTTTTGTTTGATTGTTTTACAATCAAATCCTTTTACTGTGCAATGCCCATTTTATTTTATTTTATTTATTTTTATTTTTTTACAGTCAGGGTTGTTTAATTTAATTTAATTTTAGAATTTTTTTTTGATATTTGACAATTGTTTTACAATCAAATACTTTTACCCTGCAATTATTTTATTTTATTTTGCAGTCAGATTTCTATTTTAGTTTAGAGAACATTTTTGGCCAATATTTTGGCAAACGTTATATATATATATATTTTTTTTTTTTGGTTGTTTTATTTCATTTTATTTTATTATAAAAACATTTTTTGACAATCAAATACTTTTACTCAGCAATGCCACTTATTTTAATTTAATTTATTTTATTTTATTACAGTCAGGGTTGTTTTATTTTATTTTAGACAGTTTTTTATGCTTGATTGTTTTACAATCAAATACTTTTACCCTGAAATGCCCATCATTTTATTTTATTTTATCATTATTCTTTTTTTTTTTTACAACCCCATACTTTTACTCTGCACTGCCCATTACAGCAATCATCTTAGCAGTGTCTGTGTCTTTGTGTTTAACTTTTGTAATGTGCCGACTTGTTAATCGGCATCTGTCTTTGGCGTGTTATTGATCTATTGCACATTGTGCTGTAGGTGTGTTTGTCTGCCTGGATACGAAGGAGACGGTTACACCTGCACTGAAACCAATCTCTGCCTCCAGCCTGAGAGAGGAGGCTGCGACGTCAATGTGAGACACATGTATTTCCCTTTTCCAGCAGTTTGCCTCTAGCCCTCAGATGTAGAACAAATCTAAAGTGATGTCTACCCTGTTTTGACTAGAACATGAGAGTTCAGAATCTGTAGTGATTCAAAGTCGCCCTTTGATTCAAACTAACACATGAAAATAATTTCCAGCATTTGCCAGGGTTGAATTTTTGCACCTTTGTTGTAAGAGTAAAACAAAAAGTAGATAACTACACTGAAGTTACTTAAGGATGCAATGTGTAAAAATAAAAAAACCTGATGATCAGACCTGATCAGATTACATAATTTACATAGCTGTATTTTGCTGTCACAAAAACAGAAGGAACCGAATGTTCATGTCAATAGAATGAATCAGAATTTTCATTATAGGATTAACATATTCGGTAGAATGTATTAGTAATTTCATTAGAAATATATTATATTTTAGTAGAATAGTCTGAGGGCAATATGAGCAAAGCTAAGAAACTTCTGGCCCTTTGTTAAAATTGTTTGGCTATAGGAGTGAAGATAATATTTGAGTAATAATAATAATAAACTAATTGGCAGTGTACCACCATTAAAAAGAAGCCAAGAAGGTTAATAAATAATTGTAGAAAGATTGGGGATGAGCCAAAAAAAGGGAAAAAAAATTAAGTTGTTCTAATTTCGACTTTTTATGTCATATTCACATTTTACCAAAGAATGTTTTTTTGTTTATGTGGCTGAAATGGGCTTTCATAGCAACTCCTACAGTGTGAAATGTGTCGCTGCCTGGAAAGTAGTTGGTAAATGTAATTTCTCCCATCAGCCTTAATCAGCCAAATGCTATGAAAATCAGCAGAAATAGTATGAAAGCCAACTTTTGTATTCGTTATTATACTACACCCTGCTGAATTGTGTGTGTGTGTGTGTGTGTGTGTGTGTGTGTGTGTGTGTGTGTGTGTGTGTGTGTGTGTGTGTGTGTGTGTGTGTGTGTGTGTGTGTGTGTGTGTGTGTGTGTGTGTGTGTGTGTTTAATAGGCTATGTGTACGTACGATGCTGGAAAGGTGAGCTGTGTTTGTATGGAAGGATGGACCGGTGATGGGAGTTTGTGTGTGGAGATCAATAACTGCCTACTGGAGAGTCGTGGTGGATGTCATGAAAGTGCAGACTGTTCCCCGACTGCGCCAGGACAGGTAATGATCCTGATACCATAACCTGGATTAGTAAATAACCTGTGAGGATACAGTTAACCTCTAGGACAGAAAAATCTTAATATATCAATTCTCACTCCTAGACAGTATTTAGATTAAATGGAGCTCTAATTGAAAGTCTTTTGCATCTACGTGTCTTCTCTTGTCCTTAAATTAGTCTCTAGTCCAGGTCAATTTGCTTAGAACACATTTTTGAGTTGTTAGAAATATAGGTTAACCTAAGATGTTTTTTTCTTGGAAGTTTGTGACTTTTTCTCATTTAGGGTCATGAACATTTCAACAGTCTGATGTGTTGTGGAATGTGTGAATGAAATGTCTATAGCGATTAGGATGTTAGAGGGTCAATTTGACGTGTACATTTTTGTCAAACTGTTTTGTCTCAACTACCCTCTGAGGATATTTATATTTAATTTTTTTTTTTGCATTTGGCAGTTCGAAGAAATATAACTTCAGAAAAGCACACAAAAATAAAAAATTAAAATATAATAATATAATTTATAATATTCACATTTTGGCAAAAAAAGTAAAAACAAAAACAAAAATACAGTTCTTATGTCACATTACTTTTTTGTAATGTGTAAGAAGTATTTATGTGAAAATTTTACTATTTTTACCTGATTTGTTAGTTGTTGTTTTTTTCATAGTGTAATTTTTGGTAGATTGTATTCAATCCAATTAGGGCCAATTTGACCTGGAACAACGATCCTACCCATACATTTTACGTAATGCAAGGGCTATACATCTCAACAATGTTTTAAATACCAAAGTCTGCAATCAAGTCAGAGATCTCATTATGAGCTGATATATTTCTCATCAAATTCTTTGAATTTCAAATGCTCTGAGCTGCTATCCACAATTATTTTATAGCTCTGTACACCTTATTGTTTTACAACTATTGTCTGACTTCTGCATGTTTGCAATTCTCCAAAGGTTCTTTAAGAAAGAGACTGAACTTTCTGTCCTTATTTTTTTGTTCAGAATGAATGTAGCTGCAAGAAAGGCTACATGGGAGATGGCATCGTCTGTAAAATCGTCAACCCCTGTTTGTCAGATAACGGAGGCTGCCATTCTCTGGTGTGTATTTCATCCTTGCAGAGTTATGTACAACATAATAACCTTTCAAAATGATGCTAAATTTAAGGCTAAAACTCCTTTATGCTTGTATGTAATGTTGTGTAACTGCCTGATAATGTTTCCAGGCCACATGTAAATTGAAGAGTCCTGGAACACGTGAATGCACATGTCCAAGCGAATACGAAGGTGACGGACTCACGTGTTATGGAAACATACTTATGGTAAGATGACGCATTAATTTAATCACAAGGTTTTGAATCGGCTGTCAACATCATGGACATATTCACAATAGATTTGTTCCTAAAAACTGATTTTGATCAAATTGTCTTAAGTTATCAATTTTTTTGTAACACTTTATTTTTAGTGTCCTTGTAACATATTTTACATGTACATACCATAGTAATAACAGTAAATAATGCATAATTACATGCAACTAAACCTCAACCAAACCTAAATCCTACCCTAACACTATAGTATACATGTTGTTAAGTAATATTACTCAGTACTTAAATATATAATTACAATGTAACAAAGACACCTTAAAATAAAGTGTAACCCTTTTTTTTTTAATGTTTTTATTTTCAGGAGCTAGATGGAAATTCTGTGTTTTATAATTTCAATCGCTTCCTTCAAGTAAGTACATCTTTACCCGAGTAAATTGTCAATGAGTCTGTTTACAAAAAATGATAGTGATGATTGAAACAGAAAAGGATTATTTATTACACAAATATTATTCTACAACATTTTTGTGTTTATCTGCAGAGGCACAAAGTGATTGAGAGTGACAGCAGAGTCACAGCTTTGGTTCCATCTAAAGTTGCTTTCAAGAACCTCAGCATTTCAGACGAGTCTTTTTGGTTTGATTATTACAGATTGCCTCACCTTCTACAGTATGTGTTTGGATTGACATTGAGAACTGATTTATGAGGTTTGAAGAAGAGAATAAATACCATGAGATAATTTTCTGTGTGCGATTTCTATATAGAGTTCATTTTTTAGAGGGGATCTACACCTCTGAAGACTTACTGCAGCAAGTTGGTAAAACAGTCCAGACTATAGGAAAGACTAAATGGGAGGTGCAAAGCAACGGCAGGGTAACTGTTACACAAACTCCACCCCCCCGGATTAATTACAGCCTTAAATTGGTCATCTTTCACTGACCTGTTTACCCTTGTGTCCCTAGGAGCTCATGATCGGCAATGCTACCATTCTTGTCCCAGACCTCAAGGCAATAAACGGGTGCATTCACATTATTGACACGGTAATTAAACTTTGCAAAGATGGTGTTTGGTTTTTAAAAGACCAAACCAAAAGTATTAAACTTAAGTGCATTCCACCCTTTTTGTGCAACGAATTTACAATAAACAAGAAAATGAGATTTCCCATGGTCTTACATGAAAGGAGGGAAAGGACCCAAGACATATCTACAGACCAGAATAACTGCACAAACAACACCCTAGCAATGGCCTAAAAACATGTAGAATACAATAGCTACTGCATAGCAATGCCCTAGCAACTACCTAAAACACCATAGCAACAACATAGCAATCCCTTAAAGGACAAGTTCTGTATTTTACACTTAAAGCCCTGTTTTAAGATCGTAGCTTTTGTCCTGACTTAAGTCAATGGAGTTGGACAAAAACTACGATAAAACCTGTTGGAAAGCATCTTTTGCAGCGATTTTTGTGTGAGCATATCAGTGAACACCCCAGACCATTCGGTGAGTTTCACGTCTTTGTAATAGAGCTTAGATTCTCTGCCCGAGCCCGACCCGAGCCGCGGCCCGGGCCGGGCCGATATTTCCCGCCACTATGCTCGGGTCGGGTCGGGCCCATGATCAAGTACGTCACGTGTCACGCGCAGCGTCTCCTCCACTCGCACGCTGTGCTGTAACGTTAGGCCTTTTATGTAGCTTAAGTGCAACATGGAGCTTGAAGAAGTAAAGAAAAAAATTAAAACAGGAGAATTAACTTTGAGCAAGTATGAAGGAAAGTCGGAGGTATGGAAATATTTTAAACTAGTCGTGGGCAGTGACAACATATGTGCTGGCTTTGTTGAGTGCAAGTGCGGCGCGCTGCTAGAGAGTCTGTACGTGTTGTAGCCATTAAATAAGCGCATTTAGTTTCATATTTATTAAAATATTATAATGTTATTTTTTTCCATCTATGTTGATTATGAAAGTGAACAGAGTAGATAGGAGGATGCGCAATATCAGGAGACATGGAGTGGTTCAGGCATGATTTTGAACACTTCATTATGTTTTGTTTTGTAGAAAGCCTTTCTTTAAAGTGAATTTCGTTTTGTATAAATTGCATCTTAACTTTAATAAATTTTTCATCAACCAATTGCCTGGATTTAATAAATAAGCAGCAAATATAGCAGACAATAATCATGATATGGAGGCGCCGGCGAGCCGCGGTCACCATAGCACGTGAACTAAAGCCATCTCATCATAAATTAAATCAATTCTGCATGCTTGTCACCGAATTTACAAATTCACATCTTGCTTGTTGCACGCACACATATGTCGAAATAACATTATTAATAATAATGAATCTTTAAGAATATTTGATTGAATGCTGAATTTTGTGCTTATTCAATTTAATAAAATTAAAACTTTCATTGTGATAATTAAAATAATTGAATATTAAATATTAAGTGGCCAATTTTTGCACATTTATTAATAGTATTTATACAATATATATATATAATTGCGCAGCTCTCTCCTGTCAATGGTCTAGCACCCATTCAGCACCTGCGTTAAAAAATGATCTGGCGTCGCCCCTGGTTATAACGGGCCACGTATTAAAAATGATCGGGTTTAAATCAGGCTCGGGCTCATAATTACAGTTAATGTGTCGGGCCGGGCCGGGCTCGGACACAACGTGCACGGGCTCGGGTCGGGTCGGGCTTGATTTTTTGGGCCCGATCTAAGCTCTACTTTGTAAACTAAAGTTTAATGTGTTTTATCAATGATTGTTCCAGTGCCCCTATGAAACCATTTTTTAGAGGGGATCTACACCTCTGAAGACTTACTGCAGCAAGTTGGTAAAACAGTCCAGACTATAGGAAAGAGTAAATGGAAGGTCCAAAGCAACGGCAGGGTAACTGTCACACAAACCCCACCCCTCGGATTAATTACAGCCTTAAATTGGTCATCTATCACTGACCTGTTTACCCTTGTGTCCCACCACAGAAACCGAAAATTCTCAGGACAGAAGCATTTGTCCAAATTTCAATCTTAACTGTTCTATTTCATCGGAAACGATCTTAAAACAGGGCTTGAAGTGTAAAATACCGAACTTGTCCTTTAAGCACACTCAAAAGACCTTAGCAACTGCATAGAATTGCCCTGAAAACATTTAGAACACCTTATCAACTGCATAGCAACACCCTAGCAACAACTGAGCAACACCCTAAAAACATGTAGAACACCTTAACAGCACCTTGGCAAACTAGCTTTGTGGTGCCAAATTTTTTTCCAGGATCACTCAGATTTTCTTCTTAAGTAGGCCATATTCACCTCATTCTGTGAAATATGAAACTTTTTATACATAACAAATATGTTTTTCTCGCAGGTTCTTCGACCCGCTCTATCTGAATTTCCTCCACCACCTCCCACTTTGATGAAGCTCCTAAACAACACGCCTGCATTCAGCCTTTTCAGGCAGGCGGCACTGGTGAGTTTCTGCCATTTACCCAGAGATATAACTTACTCAATATTTTCAAAAAGAGTAACATAATAACTGAATACTGATTGCACTGACTGTTACATAAGCATAGTTGTTTCTACTTTTTTAGCTTTACGACTTGGAAGCCAGTATCCCAACTAGAGATTACACCATTTTTGTCCCGTATGACAGTGCCATACAAGAGTACTTGAATAAAACAAACTCTACACAACTGGTGAGTGAAACCTTTTGAAACAATGTTTGATCATATCAGTCATAAAGTTGACGAAATTGTCTCCTTTCAACAGAGCAAAGACATTGTAAAATATCATGTAATTATAAGCGAGCAACTCTTTCCTGAACACTTGGGCGATGGACTCTTCAAAAACACGTTTTTGGGAAATGGCACTCAGATCATGTTTTATGTGGACACTGAAAATCAGGTATTGCACAACTGGCAACAACTCATGTTCTATACAGTGCTTAGATGAAAATAGTTGTGATTAACTATTCCTAAACTCCAGACGATGGCCAATGACGTTCTCATAAACGGAAGCTTCACTGAAACGAGGCATGGCACAGTGTTTGGGATCCCACGTGTCTTAGACCTTCACAAGAACCACTGCAGTAATGATGTGATTTTAAAAATTTCTGTAAGTTTCTGTTGGTACTTCTGAGGTTACTTTCTCGAAGTGGCGTAACGAACAAAATGAAGGAACATTTGCTTTCTTTGCAGGGCCGCTGTGGAGATTGTACTGCTGCACCAAAATGCCTCTATAATTCCAAACCTGTAAGATGGGTTCATTGTTGTTTTAGTGTGTCATAATGATAAAAATAAGTGAAAGGAAGTTTATGATTCGTTCTTCTCATCGTTTCTTCAGATACAGCCAAAGTACCCTCAAAATATGAAGTCAAACTGTAAGTACAGGACAAGAGTTGGACAAAAGAGAAAAATGGTGCCGGGCTGTCACATTGACTGTTTGAGAACAACAAAGGTACTTAATTTTCTACGGTCAGAAGCTTACTGAACAAGTATGCAAACTCAGACGTCACTGATTGTGGTGCACAGTCCTGTTGTATGTACTCGAGGGCACTTATTCTTGAGTTTACGCTACAGATCCATTGATTTCAATGAGGTCGGTGCAAGGGTTAGTTCACCCAATAATGACAATTCTTTCATCATTTACCCCCCAAACCCATCAGACTTTAGCCTGGCATGCCAGACCCACATCAAGATGTTAGGTCTGGGAACTCACCATTGACGGGGCTCAATACGAGGGGTGGGATAAACAGTTGTCTTTCAAATTCCCTCTGCACACAATAGGATAGCGTTACAACCAACCAGAACAACGAAGAAGGTGACGTAGTCAGAGAAAAGCCATTCTTTGTTCTTGTTGCAAAGAAAAGCTTAACTTCAAATCCTCCAGAGTCGTGGCCAAAGCCGAATCGAAAGACCGCTGTTCTCCGGCAGCAGCAGCCATTCTTTGTTTTCAAGTAGCAGTGAACCGTCGCATCTCTGTCGTCATTATGTTAAGCCCGCCCGCCGAATCTATACACGATCTGATTGGCCTGACCAGAGTTTGTTTTTTCCAGCTCGAAAGCCAACGGAGAGTTGCTAGACCACACTGGATGCAAAATAAATTTTCCTGGCGCTAGGGTGCATCTAGATTTCTAGGCTAATAAGACCTTGGTTCATCTTCGAAACACAAATTAAGATATTTTTAATGAAATCTTAGAGGTTTCTGTAAATAAATGTCTGAATTAAATCTGTTCATCATATAAAGCAATTGTATCTCCTCGTAAGACTTGAATGAAAGTGCTTGATTCATATGGATTTGTTTTACGATGACTTTATGACATTTTTAGATCTTCTAAGTTTTGGTTACCTGGACTTTCAATTGAGGGACAGAAACACTGTAGATTTCATAAAAAATGTCATCATTTGTGTTTCGAAGTTGAGTCTTAAAATAGACATAAGGGCGAATGATGACAATATTATTTTTTTCAGTGAACTATCCCTCAAAGGATGTCGAGAAAGGATGAAAGGCTTTGTGCTATATTCCTACTTTATTTCAAACTGAACTATAAACATGTTGACAGTTTAACATACTTAAACTGACTTTTAAACTGTTGCTTCGTATTGACATTCATTGACCTAAAAGAAAAAACTAACCATAGAAGAAGAGTTTATAATAGTCTCATCTACAGCGCCCACTTGTAGGCAACACTGAATATGTAAGCTATACTTCTGTTTGGACACATTTCGGAAAAATATAATGTGTTAAATCAAGATCGTGGAGCTAGAAATGCTTTTTGGACCGGAGTAGTTTGTGCTGGACTGGACTGGTTTACACCTTTAAATTCAGATTTGAAGATGATTCAGATTAAGACCTCATAATAACTTTCCTTCCAGGACCACTCCTGCTGTCCTGGATACTTCGGGCATGATTGCTCCAAATGTCCTGGGACTGTGGATAACTGGTGCTCCAACAACGGTCAATGCCAGGACGGGTTGTTCGGCAGCGGGGAGTGTCTCTGTAAAGAGGGCTTCCATGGAACGACCTGTGAGATGTGTGAACCTGGGAGATACGGAAAAGACTGCAAGTCAGGTAACATCTATGAGCAATTTTCTATTCTACGATCTTGGCAGTCTGTTAGTGTTGTTCAAACATTTTTGAACAAACTCTTGTAAAACAATGTTTTTTGTTCGCCAGAATGTCTCTGTGTACATGGCAAATGTTTGGATGGTATGGAAGGAAATGGGCAATGCATTTGTTTCAAAGGTTGGAAGGGAGTGAATTGCTCTGTTGGTCAGTATTAAGGTCATATGGCAACATTTTGTGTCAGATTGCATGTTTCTTACCTTAATGCACTTGATGTCACAAAAATTTGTATTTTGCAGCGGTAGTTGATGATGCCTGTGGTGGAGTTTGTGATGTCAATGCTAAGTAAGTATGTAAAATATACATAAAAGGCACTTTATATTTTTAACACATTCATCAGTGTTTATAGTAAAATATTATTCTGCCAGCTGTATCTCAGGAGGTTCAGGGACTCCTCCAACTTGTTCCTGCACCGCTGGTTATAAGGGTAACGGGACTTTTTGCAAAGGTTTGTCTGTTTCATTGCTAAGTTTGTCATTCAAGTTTTTTTTTCTCAGTGACAGTGAAATCAATATTCACCCTGTTTACTTTCTTAATACACATTCCTGGTCTTATTGTAAATGCTTTGCATACGCCTTCCACAGAATTTGAACCATGTGCCACAGAAAATGGAGGGTGTTCCAGAAATGCAAACTGCACAAAAACATCGCCCGGTGAAAGGAGCTGTGCATGTAAAGCCGGCTTCGTTGGTGATGGGGTTGTGTGTCTCGGTAAAAGAGTGATTCACATTTTACAAAAGAGTAAAAAAAATAGTAAAATAGTTTTAGATTTGATGTGTCCATCAATACATCTGTGCAATATTTTTATTTTTGTTTAGCATTTAAAACTTTTCTGATTCCTATAGTGTTGTTGTTGTGCAGAGGGCCTTGGTCTGCTGCCTATGGTTTCTTTGATGTTAATTTAGTATTATAATTAGGTTTTAATTAGGTTTTATTTACCATTTCACGTACATGTGCTTAGGGTGTGCCTCAGGGCTCTGTATTGGGCTCAATTATCAAGATTTGCATTGTCTGTGAGCATTTAGTTTTTTAATCTTGTGTAATTGTGTTTCCACTACAGAAATGGACGCCTGCTTAGTGGACAATGGAGGATGTGACAAAAATGCTTTATGCATGAAAATTGGACCAAACAGGGTTTGTGTCACCAATTTTAGTTAATGCCTAACAAAAAATTTTTAATGTTAAGAATTGAACATCAAAATGTTGTGCATTACATTTGTTACAGGTTGCATGTGCATGCAAGCCTGGTTTTAATTCCCATGGTCATAGATGTTTGGCAGTTAATCCTTGTCGGAAGGTAACAGATTTCGAATACATCATTATGGCATATTATTTTAAATCTATAAGGTATTTTTGTATGCAGTAATTTTTATTTTGTTTTATTGCAGAATAATGGCGACTGCAGTATTAATGCTCTTTGCAGATACCTCGGTGATGGGGAACGTAATTGCACATGCTATATTGGCTACAAAGGAGATGGTTTTAAGTGTTCAGGGACTGTCAGTAGAGTTAGTATCATTTAAGATGATTTTTAGGTTAAATATAATGATTGACCAAACATGATAAACAACATCTTCTGCTTTTAAAATTCATCTCTGCAGGAGCTTCTTCGTATTCCTGAGGCAGCATGGTTGCGAAGAAGTTTTGGTGTAAGTGCATGTTTAAACTTGTTCATTTCTTTATACATTTAAAATATATTTACAATAATAATGTGCAATATGTGTATGTTATAGGCAATGAGAGTCCGAGATTTGTACAGTCAAGGACCTTTCACTGTGTTTGCTCCTCATGCAGATTATGTCGCAAATTTTTCGGTATGCTGCGCTCTCACAAACTGCATCACACAAAAATATTATAACATTATAAGTCAGTTCATCTCCTGTGCTAAGAATTTTGCTTACCTAATTTGCTGTCAACTGATATTCAAGAAGTTAAAAATTCGATCTTTTAATATATCGTTATTGATTGGATGGTAAAAAAGTAGGCGTTTCATAATAAATGTTGTTTTTCAAAGTTGTGTTGTTAAATGCGTGCAAGATTGCGAAGGCACGTTTTTCTTTTGAAATAGTTTACACCATTGTACATTTGCAGATATCAAAAAGGATTAACCTCTTTTCTATTGTTATGTCATATAACAATAGAATATTATGTCATATTTCTTGTCATGACAGACCCCACAGGTTGAAGCATGGATGAATTCAAGTCACACGTCAGACCTGCTGCGTTACCACATTGTCAGTTGTGAAGAATTGCGTGAATCAGACCTCAAATCTGTTAAAGAAGTTGTCACCAGTAGCGGATATAAATTACGCTTCAGCGTTAGAGATGTGAGTACTTGAATTTTCAAACACATTTTATATTTTCGATATTGAATTTTTCTCTGAATTAAGGTCAGAAATTAAAAGTGGCTTGGGGAAAAAATCCAACCAAAATGAACAAAAATGCCTTCCAAATTCAAGATACTGAGGCGAAAAAACACAATGATTCCACCTTTGAAAATAATTAAGCATCATTAAGAAAACGGTAAATGCCATGTTTGTAGTGTAAAGATGACTTTTGTGGAGGTTGATAAAATTTTATTGGCAACACCCTATAGTATTCTGATTGATTAATTGAATTGAATACATCTAATAATTTTACATATAAAAGACAACACAGACTCATTTAAAGGTTCTCTAAGCCAGTGGTTCCCAACCCTGTCCTGCCCCCCCCCCCCCCCCCATACCCCCAGTCCCCCCCCCCCCCCCCCCAACACTGCGCGTTTTCTTTGTCTCGCTAATCAAACACACCTTATTCAACTCATTAGCTCATAATCACATGATCACATGTTGGGGAGACAAAGAAAACCCGCAGTGTTGGGGGGGAGCCAGGACAGGGTTGGGAACCACTGCTCTAAGCGATGTCACTCATTTTTTAGGCCAAAACATTTTTTGTCACATACAGCAAACATCTCCTCACTATCCGCTAGCTGGCTGTCCCCTGAACACAATGTAAAAAACGCGGTCTCTGAAGACACCCCAGGCTCCACAAATGACAAAAAAAAAAAACTGGGCTAAC
Source organism: Siphateles boraxobius (assembly GCF_051911475.1). Taxonomy (NCBI): domain Eukaryota; kingdom Metazoa; phylum Chordata; class Actinopteri; order Cypriniformes; family Leuciscidae; genus Siphateles; species Siphateles boraxobius. The sequence continues at coordinate 14,823,841 of NW_027508733.1, read as the reverse complement.
CCGCACCACGAAACATAACAAACTGTTCTAGCCAATAACGACAAGAAGGATATCGGGGATGGGGTTTAGGGGGCTAGTGCTGTTGTAAACTTTTTCTTCTTAAGTGTAGGAGACTTAGAAGCGAAGACCAGGAGACGTTGGGGTTGTATCTTTTAAGCAGGATTGTTTATTTGCTGTAGTCTGCTGCATCCAAAATCTTACCCAAGTCTAATCTAAGGGAACTTTACATTGCAGTTTATATACATTTCAAGGGGGTGGGATTAATTTCATAGAGGAGGGGACTCTTGAACAAAATATGTAAAGGAAAGTACATGATTCAGCTGGTTACCTGATTTCATCAGGTAACAGTGTAACTCAGAGCCTTGAGATGCTAATCCAATCAGCCTGATTAGATCAACAAAAGGCCCAGCTGACCTTTGAGATGTGACAAGAGGTTAATGTCCAAAACCTTGATTGCCTCAAAAATGGAAAACAGTGTGTGCACTTTCTCAGTTAAAATACTGTTGAACCTAAATTAAAACATTTAAATAAATTTATAATCCTACAGTGCGCGGGTGAGGAGGAGGGAGGGTCTAGCTAGCCTCCGTTTTGTTTGACAATATTTAAACCTCAACAAGAAATGACGTCACCCGACATCGCTTAGAGCACCTTTAATTAGGTGATTATAACAATTTCACCTACAAAGGTGAAAAAATTTCTCTGCAAATCATGTCCCTTTATTGGAAAAGTTGATCTGAACCATATGCCTTTGTCACTCAGGGTGTTGTGTACATCAATGACAATACAAAGATCATCACCAGTGACACTGAGTGCTCCAACGGAGTCATACATTTTATAGACAAGGTCCTCTTTCCGTACGAACTAACGGGCAAGGCAGATATCAACACTACTGTATGTAACTCAACCAATGGATACCATTTTTTTTAAGTGTAAAATATTTAATAAAAATAATTTACACAAAGTGAAACTCAATTTATGTTGCAGTTGAACATTACAGCAGCTGCTGAACAATATGGCTTCAAAATCTTCAGCAAGCTACTGCGGGTAATGTTTTTGCTGTGGATTCTGATTTTTTTGGTTATCAATCCAGATGCATTATTCATACAAACATCTTCCAAAAACATAATGCCTGTCATGTCTTCATCTAAATAGGATGCGGAATTGATGCATGTGGTGCAACATCAACCCTTTCACCCATTCACCATGTTCTGGCCAACGGATGACGTTTTTAACAGACTCCCTGAGGATAGAAAGACATGGCTGTACAGTGAAGACCATCGTGATAAACTACAAGCCTACCTCAAAGCTCACATAGTCCGCGACCAGAGTGTAAATGAGAGTCAAACCTAAATGAATTCTGTTAAATAAAACATTTAATGAAATCAAGTGATATCAAAGTACCATGGCATTACCAGTTGATAGCTTCACTGTACCATGGTACTGCCATAGTACTTTCTTCTAAGGGTCACAAAACTGTTTTTGATGTATGTTTCCAGGTAGTTGCTGTTGCTCTTACTGCTGAGAAAAGCATGGAAACATTGATTGGATCTGAACTCACCTTCAGATGCAACAAAGATTTAACTGTGAGTATTTAGATGAGGAATAATGAGCCAATAATTCATTATATCCTTCTTGTTTGTAAAAATGATAATAATTTATTTATTATTTTTGATATTGATGTTTAGATTTTTATTTATCTTTATTTACGGAACTTTTTTGAACATTTATTCTCTAGAATGAATATTATTTAGTATTATAAATATTTAAATATTTGTAAATATTGCTTTTGTATCTGTGTTTTATAGTGATTTATTTTATTTAAAAATAAATGTTTTTTTCAACATTTATTCTCTAAGCGATTGTGGAACTAAATATTTGAACATTTATAAACATTAATAAATATTTGTCTTTTTTTATAGTAATATATCTTTTAATTAGAAATCAAATCTAGTTTCTGGAATGAACATTTGTGGAACAAAATATTTATTATTAGAAATATTAATACATATTTGTCTTTTTAATTTCTTTGTCGAACATTTAAAACTTGACATAAGCCAATTTAGGTAACTTATTCTGATTAAAAAAAAAGTCTGAAATATGAGATTAGGAACTACATCCTGCACCATTGTGAATTAATTTGAAGTGTTTCTTTCATTGGCGTTTTATTGTTAGACATTTGAATGTAAATTTGCTCACGTCTCATTGACTGATTTTTTTAGGGCGACATCTTAATCAATGGAAACAATGCCAGAATCGTAGCGCGAAACATGCAGTTCGATTCAGGAATCGCTCATGGGATTGATCAGCTTCTGGAGCCACCAAGTATTGGGGCTCGCTGCGATGACTTTGCAAGCATAGAGATAAAGGTACAAAACTTGTTGTTGATGTGAGACTAAGATAATGTTCATGCTCTTAGATATTTAAGTGAGATTATTTATATCACCAAAAATGGCACAAAATAAAAAGTAAATTACAATTGGATAAAAGTACATGTGTGCAGAAAAAAATCTAGTTTTTTTTTTTCTATTTAGTTCCACTACTGGTACAACAAACTTGCTTCAAAGTGATTTGAACATTAAAACACAGTGACCATCCTAACGTTGTTATAACATTGTTTGTTGTCAGGGAATGTGCGGTTCTTGCGGTGTGCAACCCCGTTGTCCCATTGGATCAAAGGACACAGTGAGTGTATCTCATCATATCTTGTTGATTTGTGGTTCTGCTGGGTTAACATATCTTCAGCAGTCAGCACTTTATTGACTTACTTTTTGTTATTTTTTGGTTGTTTTGCTTAAGCAAAACTTTAGCAGTCAGCACTTTATTGACTTACTTTTTGTTATTTTTCCGTTTAATGATGCTTTATTGACTTTTTTTTCTATTTTTTGGTTCTCTTTTAGCAGTCTTTAAACTTTAGCGGTCAGCAGTATATTGACTTATGCTTATACAAGCGTAGCATACATTGATCCAGACTGATCTCTTCTTACAGAACAAAACTAGCATATGTAGACGACCCTATTCACCTTACATGTACAGACGGCCCAGTTATTACGGTTTGTACTCGTACGGTTACGGATACAACTCCTACAGAGATTGGCTTGGCTGTAATCGGATATGTACGAAAATGACATGGGATGCAAAGTGCTGTAAAAACCACTTTGGAAGAGACTGTCAAGGTGAGAATTGAGCAAATGTTGCATGAAATGATGCAGTCAGTAGGTGTAAAACTGTGTTGTTTGGGGTTTAGTGTGTCCTGGTGGTCTCGAGGCGCCGTGTGGAGAGCATGGAGACTGTGATGACGGGCGGACCGGCACAGGAACGTGTAAATGTCACAGAGGTTTTGTTGGCACAGGCTGTGAGCTGTGTGAAAAGAATCACTTTGGGCCGAACTGCACAGGTAACCCATTCAGTCAGCCCTGTTTCAGCCCTGAACTATTCCTAAACAGTCCCGTTCCTTATGCAATATGCACAAGCATTGGTGAAGACTAAGTGAACAGGCACTTCACCGAACTGTAAGAATATTTATGCAGAGTACTACATAATATGCAGGAACCGGGTCCAAAATTAACAGAACTGTTGGTAGAAATTGGCTTTTGGAAGGAGATAAAATAGAGCTACTGACAAGTTAGCTGGTACCATTATGATTGAGATTATTGTCAGTTTTCACACTTTTCGAATAGGTTTTGGTCTCTGTTAAATTTTCTGCATTAATCTCACAAAAATATAGTGAGGTTTATGCTTTAAAGAAGAAAATGAGAGAATTTTGCTAAAGGGTGAGAAAAATTTACTTACATTTTCTAAATTCACGAGGTACTGGAGACTGATTACTTTTTTGTATTGAAATGTATTTTTATGGTAGTGGTACAACTCTACTTTGTGTTAACAGCTATAATTTACAATTTATAAAAAAAAAATCTCACAGCATGTAACTGCACCAGAAATGGCAAGTGTGATGAAGGTCTGGATGGTGACGGCAGCTGTTTCTGCCAAGAGGGGTGGACTGGTAAATACTGTGAATCAAAAATCGGTAAGACCAGGCTTCACATGGAAAACTGTATTGAATGTATTGGATTATTAAGATATGTTTGGGGTTAAATACGAGATGAAATCAAAGATTACCACAGAAAATGTTTTTGACTTGTTCAACAATGAAAAGAAATACATTTTTGGCAAATATCAACAATGGTGCCCTTAAAGGGAGCCCCTAAAAGGGATATGGTGGAGGAAAAAAATTACATTTAGAATTAAAAATTATGAGATGGGTTGAAAAATTACTTTTTCTTACAAATATTGTTAATTCCCTTAAGAAACTTTGTGTTCGCTAGCAAAATGTTTGCGTTGCCCCGAGAAACTTTGCGTTCAGAAGCAAAATGTTTGCATTCTCCTAAGAAACTTTGCATTTGCTCGCAAAATGTTTGCGTGCCCCGAGAAACTGCGTTCGCTCGCAAAATATTTGCGAAAGAATTTTGTTTGCTTGCAAAATATTTGTCCCCCCCCCCAAAAAAAGGTTGTGTTCCCCTAAGACAATTTATGTTCGCTTGCAAAATATTTGAGTTCCCCCAACAAACTTTGCGTTCACTCACAAAATGTTTGCATTCCCCCGGCGAACTTTTTGTTCGTTCTCAAAATGTTTGCTTTCCCCATCTCATATTTTTTTCCATCACCATTTCACTTTATGGGCTCCATACAATTACACACTTACAATGTAAGTCTATTCAGCAAACAAAAAATATTCTATATTTTAGGTACTTAAAAAAGTATAAAATTGTATTACATTTAGACGATATTAAATGAAACCAGATTTTGTGATGTTTATACTAAAAAACAAGAAAATGATATTGGTGTATGAAAAAACACATTTCTTATATATATATTGTATTTATTTTAAAATGATTAATAAATATATTACCTTGAAACAAGTTCAGTTATCTTAATACTGGAAAACAAGAAAAAATCCTGATTTAGAATGGGTTTTTTTTTTTTTTTGCAGTGATTTTTTGCAGCAATTAATACATTTAAATGTACATTTTCTGGTTTTCTATCAACTGCATTTTGTTGTTTGTTTAAAGCATTTTTTAACCAACACTCTCTTTTGCCTGTTATTTAACAGAAGTCAAGCCGGTCTGCTCTCCCACATGTGATCTCAACGCAGTATGCCTCCCTAATAATCAGTGCGAATGTGTGCCGCCCTATGGAGGAGATGGCATCAACTGCACGGGTGGGTTTTGAATCACATCTATTGTATTAAGAACAAGAACGATAACTAAAAAAAATATCATTCTGTTTATTCTAAGCGTGTGCTCCAGTTATGTTGTCTGCCGCTTTAAATGCTAAAGCTCTTCAAAGTATTATGGATTCTGATTGGCTGTCAATGCTTTTATCCTTCATTAGCTGGAAAATATTGTTCTAAAAACGTATTTATTTTCTCTGTGATGTTGTCGTTATAGTTGTGGTGTGGACTCTGCTATCTTTTATATTTAGAAATATTTTTAGAACTATTTCTTTATCATTCTTTTTATAGTTATCCTTGGTGTGAACGGGTCTTTAGACTAACTGACCGTAAGATGTCTATTCTGAATTCACATGTCTTATTGCCATAAACTCTGTAAGGGAACTAGAATAAATATAACTCAAATGAGATTGAATTACAGTGAATAAGAACCGAATTTACATCCAAATTATTCAGAATTAATATGTAACCCTTTATCAACTATTCGTCCACCGATAAATTGAGATTAGGGTATTTAATTGATTCTGGACACAATATTATCCCGTGGCCCCACGGTAATAATATCATAAGATTATGATCACTGATTTTGAGCAAGACAACAAAATCTACAGTTTAAGGCAGTAACTTGTAAGCACACAACACAAGATACTTGTATGTAAGATCAAGCAAAACTTTATTGAACTACTCTAATACACACAAACTAATCTAATGAAAACACACAAACATTCATTCAAACAGTGATAGAAAAGGGGCGATGTTAATGGAGTATGAATGGAGTCCCAAATGTCTAGCGTTAGACACTAATTCTTGACCGCAACCTGAGAGAATCAATACACTAGCAATTCAACCTTTGTGCTTAATAGGACTTGCACCAATTCAGTTCAGAATTAGGAGATTGTGTACTTGTGTTTAGATGCTCCCGTGAGCTTGTGCGTTCCCTTCTGTGAAGGGAAGTTGCTGAAGGGAACCTCTTCGGCGCTGATTGGCTGGCAGTCAGTCGGTGATGCGTTCTGAGGGACAGCACTCGATGGTGAATGGTTGGTTGGCTTTGCCGGGTGGCGCTTCGTGAGCCGGTTTCCTGGATTGCGGGTTGCTATGCAACCGAGTTTCCTCTGAGTCTGGAGGAGCTGTAGGATAGGCTCTGAGAGGGTTTTCTTTGACGAAGTTCAATGAAGGCCCTTTTCAGAAGAGTTGATGAGTTTCAAGTGAGCATTGGTGGTTTGGAAAGCATGTAAGCGTACACGCTAGACGATGGAAAGGTCTTCACAAAACAAAGCAAGAGCAAAAGTCACTGCAAAAGCAAGGCAAAAAGCAAAGCAGAGCTGCTTGTCACTGGGTTATAATCGTGTCCATCCGACACGTCCTTCTGAGTTTGTCAGCCAATCAGATATAGTCTTGGGCGGGACCTACGCCGGGTTCTCCGGTTCTTGCATGTAATTAGCATAATGTCCACGTGATCGCGTGTGCTCAAACTCTTTAAGGGTTTAGTTACATGCTTTAATAAACCAACTTTATAGTTTAAATATGGTGCATCCTACAAAAATCTACTTTATATCAAACTTCTAGCAATCGTTTACCCATCAAGTAGGTACCAAATAACATATATTTCCCATAGTTGAGGTAGGAGTTAATAAGGATTTAACTGTGATAAATGTTTAACACACAGAACGAACTTGGGTAATATAAACCATATATTATAAACCACCGTCTGTGGTGATTCCGGGCCGTGGGAATGCCTTAGCACCCTTCGTTTCCTGATAAGGCTGTGGATTTATGCATTGGGGTCACCACAGGGTTTCTCGGCCATTTGGTCTTAAGTTTGGGGAACAAAGAGAAATCTTTTCCTGCTGTCCTGGCATCGCTGGTGTGAGATTAGACAGGCACTGGAAGGGAAAGGGGGTACCATCTCCTTTAGCCATCTTGGCACCATGACTGTGTTTTATGACTTACTAATGGTTTGATGGGGAATCGTTCCAAACTGTGGAATGTGGTGTTGTGTTCATTAAAGGGCCTGTTCGAGGATAATCCTACAACTCACTTAAGATATTAAGTCTTAAGTCTTGTTTTATGAAAAAAAATATATACACAAATTTTCCTTTATTTCCTTTCCATCATTTTCCTTCTCAAGTAAATTTACCTTTATTCATTTAGTAGAGTGATTATGATAAATGCTTCTTGATTTAAGAATTTTCAGGTATTTGTAATGAAAAACAAGAAGTGTACACATTCGTAGTCTTATTGTGGATGCTTCCCAATGGATAAAACCAAATTACATTTTGACCTTTTTTTTAGCTCCGGATCTTTGCAGTGAATATAACGGAGGCTGCCACGAAGAAGCAGACTGTTTGCAGACCAGTATCAATATTAACTGTTCCTGTCGGACCGGATACTCTGGAGACGGACACATCTGCGTGCCCATCAACCGATGTGTAGAGGAGGAGAACGGTGGCTGCAGCGATTTCGCAGAATGCATTTTCACCGGACCTGTACGTGGAACTTTTGCTTTTCATTGTTGTTATTTGGCAAGAGCTGTTAAAGTTAAGCAAAATGTGTAACATTTACTTTGTGACAGAACGAGAGGCGCTGCGAATGTCTCACGGGGTACGTGGGAAACGGAATCCAGTGCTTGGAGAAAGTGGTGCCCCCTGTTGATCGCTGTCTGGAGGACAACGGTGGCTGCGACCCCAAAGCGATGTGCAAAGACCTTCATTTCCACAGTACGATTTTACAATAATTCCAAATAGCCCAAAATCTAAAAATGTACCAATTCATGAAACAATGCTTTTTCCTGTAGTGTCCTACTTTAGAAACAAAGGCTTTCGTTCCTGTGTTTCAGTAAAAACTGCAGGTGTTTTCCACCTGCGCTCTTCTGAGGGGAAGTATAAACTGGATTTCATCCGAGCACAGGAAGCTTGTAAAGCTGAGGGAGCCACTCTTGCTACGTTCTCGCAGCTGTCTGATGCGCAACAGGTGACTTTTGACCCCGACTTAAGACTGCACACATCCTGCATTTACGGTGTGGTAACAGCAACAGCTTTTGAGCTTAAGGTGCCAAAAAATATCGCTGCCAAAAAAGGTCTATTGTCAATGTATGAATCAAGGCTCACACATCAAAGTCACTTTCAAACCGAGCATCTTTCTGTTGGTTGGTGCGGTGAATTCACATGACCAACTTGAATATAAGCGTAAACTGCATGGGGAACCATTTCGCCCTCCTGCGAAACTCCTGAACACACAGATTCCTATTGAAATTGAATTTCGCTCGTGTAATTTCGGCAAGCTACGGTAAATGTGATGCAGCTTTACACAGTGGTTATGCAAACAATTTTGCACTGATTTTTCTTTCTTTTTCAGTAAAAAAAAAATCTAAATATTTATTAAATCATACATTTGCGTGAGGAGAAAAATCTTCAAAAATTAGAATAAATAAATATTGGGTGATATTTTTCTTCATCACTAGTCAATTGATTTTCTAAAAAAATATAGTAAAATTTTTAATTTAACTGTTAGTTTATTATAAAATAAAGCTTTTTTTTTTTTCTTTCCATTAATCAAAGATCAATGGAAAATGCATCACATTTCCAATAAAAATATTAATACTGTTTTCAAACATTGATAATGATTGATAATGACAAATGTTTCTTGAGCACCAAATCATATTAGTATGATTTCTGAAGGATCATGTGACAGTGAAAACTGGGGTAATGGCTGTATAATTTCCATTATAAAATAAAGCTTTTCTTATTGTTCCAGTTGGGAATGCATCTGTGTGTGGCAGGATGGATTGACGGGAAGAAAGTGGGCTACCCGATCCGGTTTCCCTCTGCTAAATGTGGAGACAATCATGTTGGAATTGTGTTGTACAAAGACCCAGTCAACACCAGTTGGCCATATGATGCGTACTGTTACAGGATGAATGGTCGGGAAATGCTTCTAATTTCAAATGTAATTTAACATTTTACAGAATCTAAACAGTATTGATGTGAAATGATGGCCAATTTTCTCTTATACAGAGGTGTCTTGTGAATGTGGACCTGGATACGTTGGAAGCGGGGAATTCTGTAATGGAGACTTGACCTCGGTTGTTGCCTCCACTTCCAATTTTTCAGTGTTTTACACAGTAAGTGACCTCAAACTACAGAAAACAATGTCGCGTTTACAAAGTTTACAGTAAACTTGTACTGTGCAATACCGTAAACTCAAGTATTTATACTACTGTTCAAAAGTTTGGGGTTTTCTGACTGAAATTAGTACATTTATTCAACAAGGAAGCATTAAATTGTTTAAAAGATATAGAAAAGACATTAAGAATGTTACAAAAGAATATTGGGGGGAAAAAGTATCACAGTTTTCACAAAAATTTGATGCAGCACCCCTGTTTTCACATTGATAATAAGAAGAAATGTTTTTGAGCATCAAATCAGCATTTAGAATGATTTCTGAAGGATCATGTGACACATGATGCGAGTAATGATGCTGAAAATACAGCTTTAATCACAGGAATTAATTATTATTATTGTTAAAATTAAAATAGAAAACAGTTATTTTAAATTGTATTCATATTTCACAATATTTTAGTGTAGTTTGTATAAAATAAATTAGGGATGAGTCGCGATCTTCGAATAGTCGAATAGTCGAACTGCGTTCGAAATTCGATCATAAAATTACTTTTTCAAATATCGTTATATTTTTGCGCAATTCCAATGTGTCATAATTGACGGCGCGCCAACTGTCACAGATTGCGCAGCAGGGTATTTTCCGGTTGGGGACACAAGGTGTCACTAACATGAATGAAACCCCCTACTGCGCGATAGGATACCAGTGTTTTATATAGTGCAAACAAACAACAGAAGAAGAGCACCGTGACCGTTAACTCTGCGCCCAACAGAGGTGTGTACTAACCTTTTACTGTCTATGCTAGTAACCGTCTAGAAAGTAGGCTAGATTTACTTCCTTGCGTTGGGGCGACGTTCCTCTCGTTACTTTATTTATGCAATACATGCTGTTAAATGCATAGTTTATTCCAAGCGCGCTGAATCTTTTTTATGGGCATGAGCGATGCTCAATTCACAAATGAATCACTCTTTTGAGTCGATTCTGTTCAAAGACTTCATCAAACAAGTTGGCAGATCTGTCTAAATCGGTTCACAAATCAGTTTGAATGGTCTGTTCAGTTCCCTCTGCACGCACTGAATCCTCTGAAGCGCTTTCAATTCACACTCGGAGTCGTAACAGGAAGATTTAAGAACATCAAGAGTGTTGGATGAAGTGGCCGTGGACCTAACAGTTACAGTTTAGTCTAGTGAAAGCAAATCTGCAAATGCATCATATTTTTGCCAGCGATTAAGATATGTATTATTGAACATCTTCGTAAGCTGTCTGTGAATGAATGATTCCACAGGATGATACATTCGAGTTCATTTCATTCAGGTAATACATTTTACAACCAAACAGATTATTACGTGATGATAGCACTGCTACAAGTATGATGACATTATCCGTTTTTTGAACATGATAATTTATAGGCTACATTAAATAAGCTACCATTGTCCACAGTTTATGAAATGAACACCCGCCATCCCGCGGTAATGTGTGCGCAGTGGCATCACACGAATAGTTTTCATTGAAACTAATTTGTTTAAAAAGTAGGCTATTGCAGTAACAAGGCAGGTCCGCATAAAGTCATTATGACATATGACATTATTTTTTTATCTAACGAGCATCTGGTTTGGCGATGCAAAAACGGACTGTCGTGCTTATTGTTTTTTTTCTATGTTAACTATGTTTAAAAAAACGACGAAAACATGTTACTTGTTCAATTAATAAACAGTTTGTTTGATGCCAAATCGCTAAAGCTGAAATTGGCCTCCCTTTCTGTCATTGTGAGTGTGTGTTGTTTTTTTTTCTTTTTTTCTTTTTCGTTTTTCGAACGATATCGACTTTTGCTCCTCGATTTTCGAATGGCATTTTTGGCAGTAATTCACATCCCTAAAATAAATGCAACCTCGGTGAGCATAACAGACGTATTTTAAAAACATAAAAAAATATTACTGACCCCAAAATTCAGAAATATGTTCCTGGTCAGTCACTTAAACATTAATTATAACATATCATTTTAATTATAAATTACAACTTATATATGTTGATTAATTACCCAATGTCAAGAAAATTAAAAGGAGGGAAATAAAGCGCTCAAGTTAGTCAAAGAGGAATTTGATCAAATAGGATGAATGTTTTTGGAATCCAGCTAACAAAACATCACAGAATTCATTGAATCCATCGCTAAAACTTAGTGATGTTTGTGCTGTTGTTTCCCTTCCAAAATAATGCCACTTCCTGGAGGATGATGTCATCAAGGAACTGGCTTTTCTAATTAAAAGCAAAAGACTAACAGGAAGGAAAGCGGATGGATAACATTACCAAAAAACTATTTGTTTTTAATAATTTTGGTTAAAGAAATGAAAAATTAAGCAATGAAAACCAACTGAAGTGAATAGATTTTTTTTGTCACTCAATTGCTGCCAATAGATATTAAGTTATATATTCAATAAGGAACATTCCTCTAATTTCACAACAATGGAGTCACGTTTCCTGTATGTTTCCTTCTACAGACTTTACTGAAGTACGCCGAGGATGGAGAGGAGGGCAAGAACCTGCTGAAGTCCTTGTCCGACAAATCATTAAACATTACAGTTTTTGTACCTCATAATGGCGGTTTCTCTGCAAACAAGGTGATTATCAATTTAAGCCAAAAATAATTCTCATTTGAACATTTTTAAGTGTGGATGAGTCAGAGAGAACTAAGAGGAAGAAAACTAACAAAAGAAAGGAGGAACCATTTGGACATGCTCTTTCTCTGCTGGCATTGATTCAGTTTGTGTCCTTTTTCAGACTTTATCATGGAGGGATTTGCAGTATCATATATCTAGCATCAATAGCCTTCACAACTATGAAGACATGAAGCACAACACTGTAATCCCGTCTCGCCTGGGCTCCGACCTCATTGTAACGATTCCCTCCAATTCCACCAGTCAGGCTGAGGTAAACAAACCCACGCAGCTTTACTCTGCTTAGGGATCACTTTCTAGACAATTTCAAGCAATCTGTATGTTTTATTGGTTTCCACAGAACTCTCAACCCCAAAAACTGGTGAATAAGAAGGTTATATTGGACTGGAACATTCCAGCCATCAATGGTCTTATCCATGTCATTGATGGGCCCTTGAGAGCTCCACCTGTTCCAGTAAGTGGCCACTTTTGTATGAGTGCAATGGAGCATATTGGAGAACTGCTTTGCTTTATGGATGTACAGGCAGAATTCATTTAGAGAACATGGATAATTGCATTAACACCAATGGCTTAGATTGCAGCAGTTATGTTTTGCACTTTTCATCAATCCACCCAAGCATCCATCCATCCAACCACCCACCCACCCATCCATCCATCCGTCCGTTCCTCTATTCATTCATCCGTCCGTTCCTCTATTCATTCATCCATCCGACCGTCCGTCCGTCCCTCTATCCATCCACCCACCCACCTGTCCGTTCCTCTATTCATCAATCCACCCACCCACCCATCCGTTCCTCTATTCATTCATCCGTCCGTTCCTCTATTCATTCATCCGTCCGTTCCTCTATTCATTCATCCGTCCGTTCCTCTATTCATTCATCCATCCGACCGTCCGTCCGTCCCTCTATCCATCCACCCACCCACCTGTCCGTTCCTCTATTCATCAATCCACCCACCCACCCATCCGTTCCTCTATTCATTCATCCATCATCCCACCCACCCACCCACCCATCCGTCCCTCCATCCATCCATCCACCCACCTATCCGTCTGTCTGTCTGTCTGTCTGTCCGTCCGTCCGTCCGTCCGTCCATTCCTAAATGTAATCTCAAAATATCAAAAATTTCACCAGACTAGCTAAAGCAAGTCAACATCCTGTTTGCCACAGTATTAGTAGTTGACATTTACATTTAAATAGTTAGCAGACGCTTGTATCCAAAGCGACTTGCATTGCATTTTCAAGGTACACATTTTTACAGTCTTACCAGTTCTTGCTTTCCCTGGGAATCAAACCCATGACCTTGGTGTTGCAAGCGCCAAAGCTCTACTGTTTGAGCTACAGGAAAGATGGTTCTGCAATGGGTACTGTCTAGTAGAGATAGTAGTAGACAGCCATGCATAGCTTTGTCAAAATCTAGACCTCACAAATAAATTCTCAATCAATATTTTTTTATTATAAAAGTCGTTAATGGTGTTGCATACAGTGAAATTAACAATCTAATTTTCAGGTGCCAGCAGTCCTTCCGATCACACTGTCCAGTGGTGTCGCAGTGACCACTGTGCTGATTGTCATCGCCATTGTTGGGATTGTCGCTGGGCTCGCATACTATGTCCTCAAGCACAAGAATGATGCCTTTCGCTTCCAGTACTTCAAGGTAAGTTGGCGTAATGGAGCTTCAGATATTTATCTTGACTTGACCTAAATATCTGACTCTAATTCTACTAGTTTTCTAGCTACATAAAACTGTCTGTCTGTCTGTGTTCTATCTATCTATCTATCTATCTATGTATGACTGTGCGGATGAATTTGACCCTTCATGACAGATAATGCTTTACAATGAAATCTGTTAGAGAGCTACATATGGCAATTTATCTGTTTAATAAAATACTTTATTCACCTGTTGAGTAATAAAAATGACATCTCCGCATTGCTTTCACAACATTTCAAATCCCTCAATTCTCGCCATCTCCGAAAAGCCAAGCCAATGTTGATTCTGGTTGTGATGAATGAGTGTAATGTCTTATTTATCGTTCAACAGAATGATGATGAAGATGGTGCTTCCACAAAAGGTGGTGGAAACCCTGCTTTAGTATCTATCCCAAACCCTTTATACAGCGGTTACAGGGCATTTGCAGAACCATTTGGGGTAAATATAGTAAAACCTATGTGCTTGTCTTGTAATTTTTTGCAATTATTTGACCATTTCTACTGGTCAAACACATTTGTAGATGAGTTATCCTTATCTGTATTTGTTTGTTTCAGGATTCAGCCGCTACAGACACACCCAACCTCCTCGACTAGCACAAACAACAGCGTCGACCTCCTCTCCCTTTGTTTACCTGCTATCAGTCATCTTCTACAGACTACCTGGCTGGAGGAAGTTGCCATAACACTTTTCTATATGGTTGAACCTAAAAATAAAAGACCCTAATTATGTCCTAGACAACATCAGCCTACTGTGGTGCTTTCAGTTCAATAAAGATATCTGCTAAAAACACTGGGTACATTTGTTAGTTTACCTGTTGTTTTTGAGAGGGTTCTCTACTTGGTCAAACGTAAAAAAAAATCAACTGTCCAGGGACTAAAACCTTGGGTCTCATTAATGTCTCCAACTGCAATGCATAATCCCAAAGGTCTTGTTGACATAATAGAAGGGTATTTTTGTCTTGTTCAGTCATATTGAAGACAACTGAAGCATAACGCAGAAGGGAGAAGAGTGAAAATTCCCCAGAGGAAAACGACCACCTGTTCATACTACTTGATGGGAAGACAACATCCCTTATTTAAGCCTGTAATGGATTGGAAAAGATAAAATTAGTCAGATTTAAAAAAGTAAACGTTTTGATTTTAGTGTGGGATTTCAGGTTTTTTAATGGCAAAACAAGTTAAAATGTTCAGCGTTTTGAACTGAGATAAGTGTACATTTTAGACTTCAGTTGAATTCAAATGTTATATTGCGGTTCTGGCAGATGCTAGAAAGTAAAGATGAATCACAAACGAGTGTGTATTTGAATTTAAGAAAGTAGACCAATCTCTATTTTATTTTTAGCCTATAACAGTCCCAAAACCCACAAATAAATAATACACTTAAACAAAAATTAAGTATCAAAATAGGCTATAGTTTAAAACGAGTGAGCATGTTGAGCAGTTCAAGCTGAATTAATCCTAAGTGTTTGATTAATTGTAAGGATGATATGTTTGATTAATATCAATGCAGCACTGCCTTGCAGATACTGAAGTAATAATTTGGTACATCAATCATTGGCAGTAAACTGTGTTAGTCCTCATACAGGAAGCTATTTTTAGCAAGCATAAACGGACCTAACAGCTATATACAGATTTGAATGGACTGTGGTGATATACAACAGTGCATTGACTATTCTGAGGTACATTATTTTTGCTAATTTCTGTGATTTGAGAAATATCCCTTGGGCTTTAGGACCCAGGGGCTAATGAGGACTGCAGTGGATTCATAGCTGGGCTTTTCCTCCACCATTTTTCCAGTTCCACTCCTTTCCCATCCCCCCATTTTCATCGCGCTCTTCCGCAACAAAGCAGCGACACCCATCCCCACTCTAGACAGAGAGGCTTGTGGGTCACACACAAATCTGTCGTTTCACACCTTTCATTGTGTTTGCTTTGAAATGTATGAAAGGAGGATACTATAACGTAGTCAAGGTGGCATGTGGTGTTTGTCTGTGAAAGCTAACACATTTTAAAGTAAACGTGGAGAGGTGGCCAGGTATTGGAGAAGATATGCAGCTTGCTGACTTTGAGTGAGATAAATCAAAATACACCTGTTGTTCAGTGAGCAAATATCGAGTTTGGACAGCAAAACAAAATGGCAAAAGAAGAGTTATAGAGCACCACATGTGAGAGTCCGGGCACCACTCTGAGCAAAGAAGTTTTAAAAATCCAATTTGCATCTACAAAATCATGCAAATGATGATCAGTATTGTTTAAAAAACAACATAAAAGAATTTTCTGTAAATAGCTAAACTGTTTTACAGTTTTATAGCTAAATTTGTTGTCACATTGTCTAACCGTTCTTGCGTTTACCCATCAGTTTCTATGAATGTGGCCAGAATTGGCTGTCCACCAAAACCACATGCCCAGAACAGAAATCATTGAGGCCTTCGGGACCCACCAAGAGGCGTACATCAGCTCCAAAGAAGTTGCAGTCCTTTCAATAATTTAGCAATCTGTAGTTATGTCATGCCAAACAGAGTTCCTCAAATGCCAAAGAAATAATGTGGCGATGAGAACAGAAGTTTAGGATTGGCCTTGTGTTGGTTTGGTGGATTTGGTTCAGTCCCTACATATTTATTGTGTGACAGTGTTTAACTGTTATTTTTAGAGCTTCAAGAATGAGGTGTTTAAACCCAGGATTTTTTTTATTATTATCTGTCTAGCCCAAAACACATCTTTGAGTCCAAACAATAAGTCCTTGAGACAGGAAACACCCCAAGTGGGAATGCAAGTGCTTATGTAATTAGATAAAAAAAATTAGCAAAACTTACTTCTGCTAAATAATCGCAATTATTTCTCCCAAACCAGTTAAGTACAAACCCTGCCCCACAGCCAATTCAAAAGATTTCATTGGTCAATCAGAAAACCCCTAACCTAAACCCAAAAGTTAACCCTAATATAGCATTGGTACACCTCCTGATATATCTATCAGCTATCGCATTACTGTGCTGATCCATCTATTAAGACTGAACTTTTATTGACGGGTGATTGCTTGATTGAATTTACCAATGAAATACGCTGTGGAGTGGGGTTTAGCCTTAACTGGTATGGGAAAATAGTCGTCTAATGCTAGTTTCCCGACTGGAATGACACCAGAACAGGAAGATCGAACCGGACTAAGTAGAGGGTATGGCTACTATTATGGCTGAAACTTAAATGGAATGAGTTATTTTCATAAGCTTTGGTACACCCACGATGTGCAAAAACATTCTATCAAAGTGAGGGGCTATCATATGTTTCATGCACAATCTGTAAGTAAATATACAGCTCTGGAAAAAAATTGAGACCACTGCAAAGTTTCTCTGGATTTACTATTTATGTGTTTGAAAATGAAAATTTTTGTTTTATTATAGAAACTACTAACAACTTTTCTTCCAACGTTTAAAAAAATTGTCATTTAGAGCTTTTTTTGCGGAAAATGATAACTGTCAAATTAACAAAAATATGCCATGTCTTGAGACCTCGAATAATGCTGTAACGATTGAAGTCCACTGGAGGCTTGTAGTACTGAGAACCCAAATGCAATTTATTCCTAAACATGATCAAACATTAAACAAAGGCAAGACGAGGCATGGAACTCAAAACAAGAACCTAAACTAACACAACATTACAGGAAACATTCAATACTCCACAAAGACACAGGGCAAACATGAGGGTTTAAATAAACACACACTAATTACAAGCAATGAACACCTGTGAACAATGATCAGACGATTAACCAATGACAAGACCCATGGCAGGATCACATGACAAACAGTGAATCACATGACAATGACAAGAACAAGAAAACAAAACCCAAAACATGACATAGCCCCTCTCTATGGGCGGCTCCCGACGGCCATCAAATGCCATCGGCGTCGAACGTTCAGGGGGCCAATCAGGCACGGACTCTGAGATCTTAATCAGGTACCTACTGCCCCTCCTCAAAATTTTCTTGGGACGAAACTCTGGAACGGCAGTGGCTATCTCGGGGCGAGACTCGGGAACGACTAAGCAGTCTCTGGCTCGGCGGGCACGACGTGAGCAGTCTCTGGCTCGGCGGGCACGACGTGAGCAGTCTCTGGCTCGGTAGGCACCACGTGAGCAGTCTCTGGCTCGGCGGGAACGACGTGAAGCTCAGGGTCGGCAGCGGCCATGACAGGGTGAGGCTCTGGCATGAATGCGCTGGCTAGCGGTGTGAGCACTGGAGTTGCCAACATTAGAGTGGATATGACGTGAACTGACTCAGGCTTAGAGGATACTGTGAGCTTGCAGGGCTCCTCATCCGCATAGCCCACAGTAAATGACCAGCCGCTCAATAAAGGGGCAAAGTCAATGTGTTGAGCCAGAGTGTAGTGTAGTAATAAATATGATCTTCGAGTCCATGGCGAAACATGTCCTTCAAGACATCGTCACCAAAGTCCATCCCCTGACAAAGCCCACAAAACTCCTTCACGTAATCCTCAATAGGACAGCTACCTTGGCTAAGGAGGAAGAGATAAATTAGTGGGTCCTTGTTTGGTCGAGTATTCTGTAACGATTGAAGCCCACTGGAGGCAAGTAGTAGTGAGAACCCAAATGCAATTTATTCCAAAACGTGATCAAACATAAAGCAAAGGCAGGACGAGGCATGGAACTCAAAACAAGAACATAAACTTACAGAACATTATAGGAAACATTCAATACTTGACAAAGACACACACATGAGGGCTTAAATACACAGAATAATTACAAGACAAGGAACACCTGTGAACAATGATCAGACGATTAACCACTGACAAGACACATGGCAGGATCACATGACAAACAGGGAATCACATGACAAGACACAGAAACATGACAATGACAAGAATAAGAAACAAAACGTGACAAATGCAAAGAAAACAACACGATACTAACATTTTCACTTAGGAAGATTTCAGAATCAATATTTGGTGGAATAACCCTGATTTACAATCACAGCTTTTATGTGTCTTGGCACATTGCTGCTGGGCGACTTAATGCCATTCCTGGCACAAAAATCCAAGCAGCTCGGCTTTGTTTGATAGCTTGTGACCTCGATCCCTCTTGATCACGATCCAAAGGTTTTCAGTGGGGTGGGGGTCTGGAGTTTGGGTTAGCCATGACAGGGTCTTGATCTGGTGGTTCTCCATCCACGCCTTGATCGGCCTATGTGGCATGGAGCATAGTGAAACTTGGTGGAGAATTGGTGATGATCTGGGGGTTTCAGTAATGCTTGAATCGGACAGATCCGTCTTTGTGAAGGATGTACTGTATGACTCGAGCCACATAAAAGGTTATCCTGAAAGAAAAATTGCTTCATTCTGCTCTGACAATGTTCCCCAACTCGAAGGATTAATTTTTCCAACAGGACAACGCTCTAATCCACATAGCCAGGTCAATCAAGATGTGGATGGAGGTCTACCAGATCAAAACCCTGTCATGGCCAGCTCAAACTCCAAACCAGGGGTCTCATTTATAAAACGGTGCTAGGATCCTTACTAAAAGCATACGTGAGCCCGAAAGCCAAAGATGGCGTATGGTAAAAAATATTCAGACTTATAAAACCATGCGGATTTGCCTCACATTACATTGCTAAAAATCATTAAGTAGCCTTGTCTTATTTTTGAAAAAATTAATCAAATAATATAAAATTCTTTTCAGAGAAGGTTTTTCTCAATATTTTCCACTGGCCAAATAGTATTTTTAATTGATTTATATTTTTAATGGAAACAGATAGGCCTTATTGTGCATTATTTTGCACAAAGATATTTTCTCAGACAATTTGCTATTACCATGATAAGCAATCCTCTCTGTAGTTAAACATTAAAACCCAGCATGCCACAGGGAAAATGTTCGAAAGCATTGCATCCACTACAAATATGTCTATTGATTAGTAAATAAAAAAATGTTGTAACTTCTCAGTAATGGTTTCATGTAATTTCATGTAATAACTCCATTAATGAGGATGGCATATTTAATTTAAATGTTTATATCAGATGTAAAACATAAATATTCTTTTATCTATTTAAACTGTTATTGTGGACATGCACACTGTATTTATGATTAGGACTCATTTGCCGTTAGATACAGCAGTCAGCTTTACTAAACAGCCTAGCGCGCTCGCTGGCGCGGACATTTAAGGAGGGATCGATGTTTGCTTCATGTGATGCTTGGTGAGTGAAATTATATTTGTATTATCTTGCTGTATATGTATAATTTTCTTAAATTGTTCTGTCTAAAAGTGACCAAAAAGCCATTAACTCCATCTCACCATTCTACAAACTGTTCGTACGCATGTGTCAGAGTTTGCGTGCAGGTGCGCAGATTTTCCCGTCAAGATCGTTTTTTCAAAATCACGACTTATGCGTCGGAAGTGGTGACTGTGGTGTACGCCTCTTTCAGGGCATGTTTGTGCGTATGCAACAGTTATAAATGAGGCCCCTGAACCCTACAGAAAACCTCAGGAATGTGATCAAGAGGAAGATGGAAGGACACAAGCAATTAAACAAGCCGTGCTTCTTGAATTTTTGTTCATTTTACTAAAAAAACGTACATAAATAGTTAATCAAGAGAAACTACATAGTGTTGGCCCAGATCCGGTCCACATCTGGTACACATATATTCCACAGATCTGGGCCGACACTATATTTCTGCCTGGGCCTCTTATGCTTTTCCAGAGCTGTATATTCTACAGTGTTTGATACTGAGACAGCAATTCATATTATGCTCTTTCCAAACGACTTGGCCTCAAGAATTTTTGGAGTTAATCAAATCATTCCTTTTGCATCTTATATTATTTACCACAATGTACAATGATAAATGTAAAATAAATATTTGCATCTTCCCTTTTACAAAACTTAATTTGTTACATCTCAAGAAATATGGCTTTAAATACCCTACAGTGAATTCCAATTATTGCTTCTTGCAGCTTTATTTTAATCTGGCAAGACTGGCATTTCTCCAAATTCACATGCCAAGACCAGAAAAGCCAGTGAAATAGAGGCCACCAAATGGCCTATGGCAACTTAAAAGAAACTGTGGTCCTCCATGACAGATGGTTGAAATGATACACAAGGCAACACATGCCCTACGCATTTCACAAATGTAGAAGAAAGTCTTTGTAGAAAGATATCACATCATGGGTGGAATTTCCCCAATGGCACGTGAAAGATTCAACGTCATTCAAGCTGAAAATTTTGAGGTACTGAAATGTTAAACAAAGACTTAATGAGACCTGAGTTTTCAGAACATTCATGCTTTGTTGGCTGATTTTGTGAGAAGAATGGCGGTAGAGCATCATGTTTTAGGACTCTTTTACGAAGCTGGAAAATGGTTGGACCAAAGGACAAAAAAATCCTGGTGGAAAATCTGCTGCCTTTTACAAAAGCACTGGGAAGAATAAGATGGTTAATCTAACACAATTAAATTCCAATTTGGTGTTTGAGATTTATTGTAAAAGATTTTTTTTATAGATTCACTAAATTGCAGTGCTTTTTGGCACAGTTTGCCTAAACCTCCTTTAATGTAGCAGTAACATCAATACGGCAAAACACAACAACATAAAAAAAACAATTAAACATACTAATAGCAATAATCAGATTAAGCAATTCATCAGTCAACTAACATCTGCCAAGTTCATTAGCCAAATATTAAGTATTTATGGTCGCCAAGTAACTTTGCATAGTAATATAAAATTCATTGTGTGCATATTAGATATTTCAAAACTGCTTTGAACATAACAGCTTTTAGAGCATTAACTACTATTTAATTTTTTATTGTCCATAAGATTGTTACCATGACCAAGCCTGATAAAACAGCTAATGGAGATATCAATATTACCACATTTTTTATTTGATGTTGCCTGTTCATTTTAAAAAAAGGACACACTCACACTGAGACCCCAGTAATCCACACCAAACATTTCTCAAACATATTTTAATTCACAACTCGATAACAGTAACTAAAGATACAACACTGACATTTACAGATTTTGAGTGTCACAGATTTAACTGGATGGAAATAAAAATGGAATAAAAGGAAAATAAATTCTGCTTGGATTCTGCACCATGGATGAAAGATTTTTAACAGGACCAATATGTTAGTTAACTCAACTTAAATCTTGAACAAATTCTAAATGATTGCCTTGTGGCATCAATAAACTGCTGCATTGCCATAATCTACTTTAGCTTGGGAACATTTTTTTTATAAACCAAAGGCCTTAGGCGTTGCTGAATGCTAACTTCAATCTCACGTATCTCTTCCTCCTCTTGTGCATAAGAAGTAAATTTCCATCCTGTTGTGCCTTGCTCTATGCACATAAATCATGAACATCCTCAACAAATGAAACCTGGTGAGACAGAAAATTGACATTAATAAAATCTTGAGCAAGACTTAAATGGACAACCTGAATGCATTTTGCCTGCTCCAATAATATACTACCAGAAGTCGCCTTAATTAGTGCTGGATCAAGACCACCATATTGAAGATCAGTTTAATTTTCTGAATCTGGTTAAACATGTAGAAGGCAATCAAGATGGCAACAATTTAACAAACAGAAACATGGACCAAGCAACTCCTGGATGTATGGAATGAAAGATATACATAAATCAACTACAGGATTAAGGACAACATTATTCTATTCAAGTGTTTGAGGTTTGTTCAATCAATGGACAGGCAAGTCCGCTGCTTGACAGGATGCTGAGAACTCAGAAAATTAAGCAATTTTTTTTTCAATTCCTTGTGTTCATGGCACCAACAAAACTTTAAAGAAATTAAATACCAGGGTTGGCACATTAAAAGAAAAATTTGAGGAATTTATGAGTAGTGAATTGCAGAATGAAACCAGTACATTGAGAAGGAAAGAGTACAAAGATTCAGTTATTATTCACTCTTCTCAAAGAATAAGGCCATTTATTTTGCCCTGAAATTAAATTAATATTTAAAAAAGTGCCCCCAAATTGAACATGTTAGAATCTAAACAAAAGTATTATATGCAGTCTATGCCGGCAGACTAACATATCACAAAACTGGTGATGTCAAAAAAACTTGGGCAACATTGACATCAACAGGATCGAAGGATGTAGAAAACCATAAAGACCAACTTAGTTTAGGCTATCATTGTCTTTTCAAGCAGTAGCATGTAATAAATCACTCTACAAATTCAGTCTGTTCCCATGATCCAGTAAGACAGCAGTCCATGACCACAATATTCCAACAAAAGGAGCATTCTGGGAACTGCATAGTCATAAATAAGGGTTTGTTCATGAGTCCAATCCTTCAGAAGTTAGATTAAAAATCAAAAAAAGTAGTTTGGGATGTGTCAGGGAAACAAAATACTTTGAGAGCAGGAAAAAAAGCATCCCATCTTTGGATTATGATGTCAGTAACTACTTGACGATAATTGCAAAATTTGGAGGTAACTGTAATGCTCCCATCCAGAGTTAACCTAGGGTTTGTTTCCAAAAAAAAACGCAACTCTGCAAAACAAGAAAAAACTTAACAAAAGAGGAAACAAGAACAATCCCCAGCAAAAGTCTATACAGTGTCAAGAAGGGGATGGATCTGTATCACAGGTGACAAGTTAACTTGCAAGATTTTCTGTGCCTTCCTCCTCACCTCCTCGTCTGTGACAGAATCGTCGACTTTTATAACCTTCCACTCGAGACCATTGCCATTCAGTCTAGAAACGTCCTGTCCATTGGTGAGTGTCGACTGGGACCAGTTGAAGCTTTGAAAATGGAGCCTCCTCACTGAACCATTGTCTAGACCACTGGTCATCACTTCAGGTTTACCTGATACCATTTCGATGTTCTTATAAATGCTACCATCTTTAAGACCAAACCCATTCTGACAGACTACTGGGGCCGAGTCTCCAATAAGGGCATCATCTACTTTGAACGGACAAGACAAAACGCGTTTGTTGTCCAAGGCAACTACGTTTGATGTCTGACTGCCATTTTCTGTGGGAGAGTACGGAATTCCAGAACGATCCAGTGGCCGTCCCACAGCAAAACTGGGTGCGCTTTTCGAATCAGCACCAAAGTGAATTTGCAACCTTGCTGTGTGGCCTCCGCTCAACCCCTTTATGTTTGTTAGCTTGAGGCACTGCTGTGCTTGAACAGAATGTTTATCTAGCATTGCCGTTGCAACATTCTGCTTTAGACGGTCCACTGAGAGATTGGTAAGCAGAATCTTGGGTTGGTTTTGGAGAATGTCCTTTGCTGCTCTACTGAGCATTGAGTAATTCACATCCTTGGTCTTGCTCAAACCTTTCCGTCCTCGCTTCTTGCAAGGTTTCTGCACCTTCTGGACCTTGCTGCCAATCTTGGAAGAGATTGGCTCTGTGGTGCAAGACGTGTATCCGTACACATCTTTGCTCCTCAAAATCACAGGCTTAGCTCCTTCTTTCCTCAGCTCTTGAAGAAAGGACATCATTTGTCTCTCAGTGTTCGACAGATCTTTGGACATGGGGTTAAAGACCCTCAGGGCCTCTTCGAGGGCAGTGTGTCCAGCTGGGGCAAATCGGGCCCAGGAATGGACTACCCTCCCCATGCCCTGCTCTTCAAAATTCATGGTGCACCTTCACAGCTGGTATGCATAAGGACTTCAGGTGTCTGTGAATACGAAAAGGATATGGTGATGATTTATAGATGCACATATGAACTACAGTTTATTGTAACTAGTATGAAAAACTTTTAAAGGTAGTGTACATTTTAAAGGTGAAGTATAAATTCAGCAAAAAATTGGATTAGCAAAAATACATGACTGTTTTCAAACAGGTTTCCCAACTGCTGTTGATTCCAACTGCAGTACCATCACAAACAGAATGTGCCAATGTTGCTATGTTGGGCTACTCAAACAAAGAACAGTTAACATTGTTCTGCAAAACAGCAAAGAATGTTTAGCAGTTTCTGCACATAAAAGATTAAGTGCGTTTTATTAAAACACTAGAAGTTCAACTGGGTTGGCCATATCATAACTATCAGTAGACGTGTCAGACAAGTATTTAGGATTGTATCTTTATAGATGTAGACCTAGATTTAAACTTCTCCCTCTAAAACATCCAACTCAGTCTTCAATGATGTAGTTTGGTAAAACACATTTTTTTCTTTGGCTATTTTGGGTCTAAAGTACCATTACTCAACTAGATACAACACCCTGGTTTTCAGTTTGGACAGTTTTTCATGCGGCTGTGTGGTTAAGTGTAGCTAACCTCAAAATGCTTTGAAGCAAAATTAATGTAAACACAGTCAGTTATATCTTAAGGGTTTTAACCTGTTAACCGTTGCCAGAGCGCCGGCGCACTGAAGCGTTTTTTTGAGATAAAAGATAAAAGTCTCAAGTTTCAGTATTTGACCACTATTGTATTCTAAGAAACTTATAGTGACAGTTATGTCTTAATTTGTGTCAGGAATTATGTAATCAAAAAATGAGTCGATACCTTTAATATGAATTATGAGCGTGAGCCGGTCTCATTCAGAAAAAAATTCCTGTGAGGTCGTAATGACAGCGCTTCAGAAAACAACGTCCCTCAGGGCTTTTAGCTCAAAAATGTGCAGATTTGGAGAAATATTGATAGATTCTCATAGGTTTACTTCAGATTTATATAGACAGGAATAATATTTATTGAATTTATACCCAAATGGGCCGTTGTAATCATTATGAGCGCTGGATACTCTGATGCACTGTGTTTTCAATCCATATTGGCAGCCTGAGGGCGCCGTGTGCACATGCAGTCCATATATGGAACACATGAAGAAGTGCCATAATCATGTGACATTCAGGAAGTCCTGACACAAAAACAAAGCTTCCAGAGATCGCTGTAACATGCAGATAAAGACGTTTTGAAGACAATAAACATCATTGCAATGATATTTGATTTACCTGTGTTCTTCGAGCCATGTCAGGTATTTTAATAATAATAGATTATATTTATAATGTAATGCTAATCGATATAGACTTTATAATTGTGCAGAATACTATAAAATAACATATTTTCTGTCCGATTTTTTTATCTGAAGCCAAATCAGATCACAGACGGTTATTTAAAACACTCGGCTTGCGTTATAAAGTAAATTTGGAGAACAGACATGGTTTTAATCTCATAAATTGTCGTGTATTGGTGTGCTAAACTAACATGCTAGATAGCCATCAGATGCACCTGCCACCTAGCTTTTATTTTTATGATTTTTTCTAAATAAGAATGCTTACTGAAATGTTTCTTTTTTCAAGAAGGACATTTGATACAGTTTCAAATGTGAAGTGAGAACTTTGAAAAAAGAAATTAGGGATTGAAACAGTTTGAATAGCCAGTCGTTAGTAATTATAATGAGACAATAGAAAAACATATTTTGAGCCATAACCAGGCCGGAGAGGTGTGAATGTGTGCAGGGGAGACTGAGACTGAATGGGGCTCGTTTGCACCACAAAACAATAGAGACAATAGACTGAATAGATGCTTAGAACATGACAATAAACATCAGTTTGCATTCTAGATTCTAATCAAAATAAAGTCATATGACATGATCTTGAAAAACATTTAACTAAATACAGAGTTTTAGACTTGTCATCTTCAGATTTTAAATAACATGGTCAGACATGTGGCTTTAGCTGCAGTGCATTCATAGATTGATACAGTGCCAACTTCAATATTATTTTTATGAAGATATTTCATAAAAATAAATTTCTAATAACTTTACAAAAATGTAAAGCTATTTATAACTATTTTTTCATTATGACAATAATTAATTCTACATTTTACAATAAACTGCCAGGTGTCAGCTTTCAAATGAGATCATACTTCTGCTTTTAGTACAAAGGGTTCATGAACTGTATGTGTTTTAGTTTGGGTATGCCATTTCTGGGGATTTTTCAAAAGTGGGGTTGAAGCTTAACAGGTTAAAAGATGGGACAAACCACATCTTATATTTCACAAGAGATCTGTGCATTGATGTGAATGCAGCTTATCCGATCTCCCGCTGTACTTCATCATTAATAATACAACAACAGTAAAGACGAGAAAGAGAAAAACCACTCACAGCTCTTGAAAGGAAAATATTCAGATATACTCTAAAATACTGAAAGCACTCTTTGTTTATTGCGTGTAATATGTTCTTTGTTCCTTTTTTTTACTAGCTTTTATGTTTTGAAGCTATATCAGGGCTCCAGACTAACTTTTTGCCTTGGTTGCACTGGTGCACCCAAATGTTTCCTAGGCTCGCGTCGCCTTTAACGCCACGATTTCAAGCTCAGCTTTTATCATGCTCCATATACATTCATTCATTTTTTTTTTTTTTTTTTAAGTGCTTCACTGAGCTGCCAAACTAACTATTTTGAGTCTCTAGCTCAGGCTCGGTAGGCTCTACCTCTTGAGTCAGATGCCATCCCCGACGAAGGACCAGGGCTTGGCATCTTACAGGGACTGGGGAGACTGGTGGCTGAAGTAGCTCCATGTCTGGGCTGTTGTCGGAGCATTGACCGGGGAGTAGGGATGGGTATCCATAAGGTTAACGGTATTACTACCGATACTGCTAATCGATCCGGTACTTTAACAGTATTCTTATCGGTTCTTTTTGTTTTTTTTAATAAATATATATATATATATATATATTGTATATAATTGTATATATATACAATTAAACAAAGATGCACATTATGTAAGCCTACACAGTGCCTTAATTTCAGAAAGGTCTACTAACATTACTGTTCAAGTATGGTCTAAAAAGAAATCTAATAAAGTAATCAAATGTAAAATAACACTGCATATTTTATCATAGATAGATAATGCTTATTACAGCTGAAATTATTCATTCAAGAGATGTGAATACAAGCATATTTGATTTTTACAAGCATATACAATACATATTTGTCATATTTTTGTGTACATTTGATAGTTTTTATCAATACTCTTTTTATTATTAAACGCATCCCACAATTTAGCAACAGTAGCTGGACTGCATTTTACAACAATCACCGAGCTGATTCTATCGTTAAGTTTGAGTTTTAGGGAGAAATGACAGCGCACTGCTGTGAAGGGAAGGAAGCTGCGCAAGACCGAATGTGGCTGTAGTTTTTAATGGTTTTTCTTCAATATTTTTTTTAATAATCTTTGGAAGCCGAAATCTAAAATGAAATCAGACTTAATATCACAGACCTAAAGTGTAACCAGGCTACGTTTGAATGTTTAGTTCTGTCCTCCGTCACTCATTAAGAAGAGCTGTCGTTTTGTGCGCGCTGTGGCACCGCGTGAGAGATCTCTCTCTCTTTCTCTCTTGGACTGCGAATAGCAAAAATGGTGTAATATTATTATAGACAGAAAGGCTTGCGAGATAAATAATTTTTTTAAATAACGTCTTTATAGTAATAATAAATAGTATGTGTATTTTCTTAATTTCTCCAGTAAGTTACCGACATCAGAACCGATCACGTCCGAGCAGATCGATACAGCGGTCTCTCAGAAGTTTAATACCGGGTTTCGGTACCCATCCCTACCCCTACCCTGGGAGAGTGTTGGGGGAAACAGACCTACATTTATTAAAGAAAAAAACTCTATGGGTCTATTTCTTTTCATTGTTTGTCTGTTCTCTTGCGTTTCTTTTGCTGATGCTGATTGCCGTGATTCTCTGGTGCTCAGGTCGCAATTTCAATCACACAGCACGGAGCAGTGTAGGCCTACCACAGCCAATCAGAGGCAAAGACCTGCCCTATCTCTGTCTCTGATTGGTTTAGACCACGATATGATCAACCATGAGTGTGAGTTCCGACAAAGGAGAACAAGCGCTTCGTTCGTGGAGAGGCAGCTGATGCGAGGACGTTAGGTGCACCGGTACGACCTTGGAAAAATTTTAGCCGCACCCTTACAAATTTTGGTCGCATATGGTCACACTCTAGAGCCCTGTATATTAGTTTATATCAGCCATTTATAATTCTTAACATGCAATTATTTTAATTTATTTTTTAATCCGTAATTATTAAAAAGTTGTATTAAATAGTATTATTAAAGTTTTATTAAATAGTATAATTAAAAGTATTTAAAAAATTTATTTTTATTACATATGCATTTATACGTTTTACTAATAAGATTAATTAATAAGAATAAAAAGTAGATCAAGTATTGGATAGGATCATGAGGTGCCTAAAGATTCCCATCCCCACTAGGCTATACAATGATTTATTGCTTGTCTTTG
The DNA here is from genome assembly GCF_051911475.1 of Siphateles boraxobius. Taxonomy (NCBI): domain Eukaryota; kingdom Metazoa; phylum Chordata; class Actinopteri; order Cypriniformes; family Leuciscidae; genus Siphateles; species Siphateles boraxobius. Next base: position 14,794,911 of record NW_027508733.1, on the reverse strand, counting down.
TTGAAACATACAGAAGATAAAGAGCTAAAAAAAAAAATAATAATTTAAAAAACCCGCTTAAAAAAAACAAACAAAAAAATCGCAACATTGGTGTGCAAAAAACAACAACAAAGAAAACAATTAGATTGTTTTTCAAAATCATCCAGCCCTAGTTACAATGCAACATGCATTAGTTTAGAATAGAGGTCTTCAATCCTGCTCCTGGAGGGCCACTGTCCTGCAGAGTTTAGTTCCAACCCTAATCAAACACACCTGAATCAGCTCATCAAGCTCTTCAGGATCGCTTGAATATACACTCACCTAAAGGATTATTAAGAACATCTGTTCAATTTCTCATTAATGCAATTATCTAATCAACAAATCACATTGCAGTTGCTTCAATGCATTTAGGGGTGTGATCCTGGTCAAGACAATCTCCTGAACTCCAAACTGAATGTCAGAATGGGAAAGAAAGGTGATTTAAGCAATTTTGAGCGTGACATGGTTGTTGGTGCCAGACGGGCCGGTCTGAGTATTTCAAAATCTGCTCAGTTACTGGGATTTTCACACACAACCATTTCTAGGCTTTACAAAGAATGGTCTGAAAAGGGAAAAACATCCAGTATGCGGCAGTCCTGTGGGTGAAAATGCCTTGTTGATGCTAGAGGTCAGAGGAGAATGGGACGACTGATTCAAGCTGATAGAAGAGCAACTTTGACTGAAATAACCACTCGTTACGAGGTATGCAGCAAAGCATTTGTGAAGCCAAAACACGCACAACCTTGAGGCAGATGGGCTACAACAGCAGAAGACCCCATCGGGTACCACTCATCTCCACTACAAATAGGAAAACAAGGCTACAATTTGCAAGAGCTCACCAAAATGGGACAGTTGAAGACCGGAAAAATGTTGCCTGGTTTGATGAGTCTCGATTTCTGTTGAGACATTCAGATGGTAGAGTCAGAATTTGGCTTAAACAGAATGAGAACATGGATCCATCATGCCTTGTTACCACTGTGCAGGCTGGTGGTGATGGTGTAATGGTGTAGGGGATGTTTTCTTGGCACACTTTAGGCCCCTTAGTGCCAATTCGGCCTCGTTTAAATGCCACGGCCTACCTGAGCATTGTTTCTGACCATGTCCATCCCTTTATGGCCACCATGTACCCATCCTCTGATGGCTACTTCCAGCAGGATAATGCACCATGTCACAAAGCTCGAATAATTTCTAATTGGTTTCTTGAACATGACAATGAGTTCACTGTACTAAAATGGCCCCCACAGTCACCAGATCTCAAACCAATAGAGCATCTTTGGGATGTGGTGGAACAGGAGCTTCGTGCCCTGGATGTGCATCCCACAAATCTCCATCAACTGCAAGATGCTATCCTATCAATATGGGCCAACATTTCTAAAGAATGCTTTCAGCACCTTGTTGAATCAATGCCACGTAGAATTAAGGCAGTTCTGAAGGTGAAAGGGGGTCAAACACAGAATTAGTATGGTGTTCCTAATAATCCTTTAGGTGATTGTACAAAGGCAGGTGTGCTGAAGCAGGTTGGAACTAAACTCTGCAGGACAGTGGCCCTCCAGGAGCAGGATTAAAGACCTCTGGTTTAGACTGTCTTGTTTTTTTAATTTATTTGTCATTTTAACTGGTCGACTTTGAGATTTCTTATCCTGTTGCGGCCTCTATAGACCATGACCAGTGACTGGTCAATATCAAGCTTAAAGTGTCATGGTAGAGCATTAAAGTAGATTAGTCTATGCAAACCCTATGGTGCATTCCTAAAAAAATGCTAAAGGAGCACGGTCCTGAAACTTTTTACGTAACTTCAGGGCATGGTGAAAAATAAGAACAATAAAACACACTAATGCCGGATTCGGACTACAAAATATTAGCCTGATTTTGGCACAATCTGCTTAGGATTCCACGTAGGGTGTAGGGGTGTAAATCGGACAGTTTGTCACGATACGATATCGATTCTCTCAGCCAACAATACGATATTTGCAAAAAGCAGATAACTCCACCAGTAATTTTTTGGCAAAAGCAGATAACTCCACATTTCATGTTTCAAAGTTAAACAAAACCATGATATAGCCTACAATAAAACACACTAATGCCGGATTCGGACTACAAAATATTAGCCTGATTTTGGCACAATCTGCTTAGGATTCCACGTAGGGTGTAGGGGTGTAAATCGGACAGTTTGTCACGATACGATATCGATTCTCTCAGCCAACAATACGATATTTGCAAAAAGCAGATAACTCCACCAGTAATTTTTTGGCAAAAGCAGATAACTCCACATTTCATGTTTCAAAGTTAAACAAAACCATGATATAGCCTATAATAAAACACTCTCGTGAATCTTTGTAACGTAAATTTCCTCAGCTGACATAGACGCCTGAAAAACTTTGTTGTTGTGATTAACGTACACGCAATACAGGGAGCTTTTCCCTCACCACTAACGTGCTGCTTTAACAAGGTTGCTTGAAAAAGTTTCAGCTTTTAGATATCACGGGCTCATCAAGTTCATTTCAATGATCCATCCTCGAACACTTTTAGTCAGCTTTGACGAAATTCCTCTCAGCTCGCGCGCCTAACAGCCTTGTCACCTGACCTGAATACTGCGCGCTGATTCGCTAAAACGGACTTATCGAGATGTGTTCACAGACACCAAGGGGGCTTGTTGGTTTCTGCTGTAAAACATGAACTGCGATGCCTTGACCGTGAACAATTCCGGCTTTTGTGACAAAACGTTTTTAGGGTTCAGTCAATCTTGTCAGGCGTTTATTTTAGATGAGATTAACGTTACAAAGACACACCGGCAAACAGTACGGTGAGTAAAAAAAAAGCACGCTTTGGCAGAAATGCATAGCGTGGAAAGTGTCAAAATAAAGGTACCTTATATCAATATTTTACGTGTAGCAATCGATGCATCGTATCGTTAGACGTTTGATCAATGCATCGATCCATATCGATGTATTGTTACACCCCTAGTAGGGTGTCACTTAGGGCTGTAATCATCCAAAGAAAACCTTGGTCGACTGAAGTCCTGAAATTGACTAAAAATCGACTGGGGAGGATTTTAGATTAAAAAAACGTTAGATTAATTAGCTGCGAAGTAGCCTACTTGGTAGCCTTGTCCGCCTAAATGAATTATAAATAAACATAAAAAACTAGGAGGCTAGTTGCAGTATATTAAATCGTTTTTTGACCTAACGTTAATTATTTTGCACTGAAATGACACACTCTGTCGGCTCTGACACCATTGCATCACGTGCACCTGCGCAATATCAAAGCCTATGATTTCTTTAATGGTACTATGTCAACTAGTGATATCAGCACAAGAACTGTTGAGGAATATGCAACAATTTAGACAATTGTTTTTGTCATATATTATAATAACTGACAGACACTATCATTTCAGCCGCTCTGTGCATGTCCACGATGATAGAGGAGGCTTAACATCCAGCGTGGTCTGGGGGGGTGTGTCTGGGGGATGCTTCCGTCGTTGGGGGCGGGTCCTCCTGCAGTTATAAAACGACTAAGTTATTAGACTAAAACATGTGCCATATTCTGATGTGTTCATATAGCCTACTCTAAACAGACGGGGCAACCTAACGCAGTCAAGTTAGCTTACCGTTTTAGGTGATATGCCATGTTTGTACTCGAGCTGTGATATGCAAACTGTTGCTTGCAAACTTTGCATTCGACTTTTTCCGTTATCTATTTTTGTAAAATGCTGCCACACTGCCGATGTCTTTGACATGGTAAAGGAGGACTGACTGTAAATTAAACACTCACAATTAAATAAATATTCAGCAAACCACCAGACCAAGGCCTTCTAGTACTTTCTTCAATCTGTCTCCAGTGGCTTGGGCTAATCCAAAAAAGTGAAAACAAGGGGGGTGTTCTGAAGACAGACTGTTACCTGTGAAACAGGGGTGCTCTGAAAACACCCCCATTAGCAATTAGTGCTTTCCACTTGATGAAATTAACATGGTAAAAAATTGACCAATCAGAATTGGTCTGATTGGTCGAGCCAGAATGTATCGACCAATAAATCGACTTGTCGACTAGGAGATTACAGCCCTAGTGTCAATGGTAATTTGTAAACTACAATGGCCGTTGAAACGCAAGAATTAATTGCTTCACCTCGTATTGTATCACATTGGATGACAACTGATGCTTTACAGTGTCAAGACAAAAAGAATAGCATGTTTAGTTTATTTCCATGATGTTGACCAATTATAGCACAGAAGCTCTTCCGTACACAGCTTTCAAACACGGCAAAACAAAAGAGACACTATGGTATTGGTGCTGCTAGGTGGAATTATGCAATAGATAAAAAGTTCATTGAGCTATGGCAACAGTACTCCTGCCTTTATATTTCCTCAAGGGACTACCACGACAGAGTGAAAATGGATAAATGCTGGTGAATAGCAGAAGCACTTCAATAATCCTGTGAGTACTGAAATTAGCACTAAACTAGTACAACCATTGTTTGTTAATGCTTTTGTTTCCATCAGTCAGTTGCTAGTTCCGCCTTCAATGACATTACGCACAACGTTAAAGACGGCAAGCAATGACTGGTCGTCAAGCAACGTGCAAGTCTGACATGTTTCTTGTCCACAGCAAGAAATTAGGAGTCATTAATCGCATAATCTGACACAGTGACTACCCAGCATAAAGGATACAACAGGTGCCTATGCACCTTCTGTGCTTAACCCCTAATGAGTAGAAACTCAGCATAAAATAAAGAATACATTTTTCATAGTTTCTACTGCACTGGTTGATTTTTACATTTGTTTCAAGTGTAAACAAGTGAAAAAATCTGCCAGTGCAGTAAGACAAAATAGACCAGATGCAATCTATGAAAACAAATCTTCATATCCCCAAGTAAATTTATGAAGTGCCTAATGATCATAAAGGATAAAGAATGTATTTGGGATAAAAAATACTTGATAAATGTTAAAGCAACACCATGTCGTTTTTGCGGTTTTTGCTCTCGGGGTCCCCCTACAGTTGGGAAACAGTATTGTCTTCAACTACTGTCGTGAAATCTGTCATGGTTACATCAGGGGATAGATGTGTATTTGTTGACAAGCCGATACCGTCTTGAGTTTTTGCAAGTTCTCACGTCTTTGGCAGACTGCCAGCGTTGCATGTGAAATGTCTTCATCCCAGGTACATTGGCATATTTCAGCATGTCATATGAATATAATTTCAAGGGTTTTACCACTTTTTCAAACGTCAAAAGATTGCGTAGCTCACGTTTGTGAGACAGCGCCATTATAGTAGCCTATTGGCTACTGTTTTACATCACGGATATGCTAATTCAATGTTTGTGTGGTAGGTAATAGCCATATATCGTCAATATTATAATATCAAGCTACCATAGATGAATCTGCAAATTTGAAAATCGATTTGCATTATAGCCTGAGGCAAGTCACTTTCACCAGAAAAATAAATAAAAACATGATAACCAGCCTGCAGACATAAGGATAGTTATCCTGAAAGATTATTTATTAAAACCATCGTAAACTAGCATGTTAGTGTTTAACGTTACTGGCTACCAGATTGATAATTCGCTACTCTACTAGCATTACTTGATTCATGAAGATAAATGGAGGACCAGATAGATTCCGTAACATGGCCAGGCCATATTATTCAGCTTTTTACATTTCGCGCGGTAGTCAGCTCCCTGACTCCCTGATTTATAAATTTACACTTTATAGATGACTGACTGCTGCGCTTGTGAGAGGGTGCATGTTACTGAAAGAACGAGCATAGAGAGAGAGAGAGAGCCGGTTGCGCGCACGCACACTCTCACCGTCTTCAAACCGTCTTGCTCTCCCTCCAATATTGATCCTCGTCTGGCCTTTTAATTTGTCACTCTCCCTTTTTTTTGTCTCCTCTGACAAAACCTTTGCCTTCTTCCTTTTAGTTGTTCCTTTGGCCATGACAACAACATGGGTATCAATCGCTAGTTGGGCTCTCACGTCAGAATTTGAGGAAGATGGGGGTGGTAGGGGAAGTGACGTATGCCGTACATCAGACGAATTTTGTAGGTTTTTTTTGTGCTCGGGTTCCTACCCGAAACCTGAAGTTACATAGAGCCAGTAAAAGCGATACAGACACTGTCAGGCTATGGCAGACGTTCCATTCAACCTATTGTAAGTAGATGTACCATCTCAAGGGTCTTGGAAATATATTATGAAGGTTGAAAAACTACATAGTGCTGGTTTAAGGAATGAATTCGCAGTACCTACATCACCCAAATTACTTTATTAATTACAAACTGGTTTCTGTCAGAGCTTGTTTTCATTGACAGAACATGCAGAATCTGCCCTTGTCCTGACATTATAGAGTATGTCCCTCTCATTACAAAAGCCAAACAACAAATACACACCTATTGAGTGTAGGGCTGGGATAAACGATTATTTTTTAAACGATTAATCTAGCGATTATTTTTCCGATGCATCGATTAATCTAACGATTCGTTTTCCCAGTCCGATTCGATTTTGATTATCGATCTCCCCATTAACTGACTAATAGCAATTATACATGTTGATTTACATATCTGAATGAAAAAAACATGAATTTCTTAAAGCTCCCGTTGGCAAAATTTTTTTTATCATATTCAGTGAAATCGACACTATAATCCGACAGAACAACATAAATAAAGAGGTTTTAGAAAAAAGAGCTTCTAACACCACCTGGAGCGTGTTATTTGTTTTGGAAAAATCCACCCGTCCCGGATCATCGGGTCCAATCAGCGCAGGGGGGTGTGAGATATGACTGTCAATCACAGGTCGTGCACACGCCACCCCTCGCGCACGTTACAATCACATGCACACGCCTGAAGTTCGCGCAGTAATGAAGAGTGATGGCGGAAAAGATTCCAATTCCTCGGTTAACCTCAAGAGCTAGGAGGTCAAAAACAACACAGGAAAAGAGAACACCTGCTGAAAATAAAGAAGTAAAGAAAGAAAGTGCGTAAATAAACCAGGATCAACATCGGATCGGCATTTGAAAGGTGGAGAGATTTACGTGATTTAATTGGGTTCAAGCTGGATGCAGAGCTTGCAACATTTCTTCTCGACAGATAATTGTGCTTTATCAACCAGTTACTTTATTTCTTAGTGTTATAGTAATTCCACAGGTAATTGTGCTTTATCAACCAGTACCTTTATTTCTTAGTGTTATAGTAATTCCACAGGTAATTGTGCTTTATCAACCAGTACCTTTATTTCTTAGTGTTATGTTAGTAATGTATGTTTGCCCTAATGTGTTGGTATGGATAGTAGGGCTGCAACTAACGATTATTTTGATAATCGATTAATCGGACGATTATTTTTTCGATTAATCGATTAATCGGATAGAAATTAAATTAGATTTTTTTTTTATTATAACTAAATAAAACCGTAAATCAGGGTATTTATGTGTAAAAGTGTACTTTAAAAAGGGCAAAAGCCACACATTGAGTTTTACTAATATCAATATTTGCATTGTTTTTAATGATAATTGCTGATGGCAAGTTGACAAACATGATTATTGTTAAAAAAAATGATATCCAACATATTATTTTTTAACACAATTTTTGTTAAAACAAATTTACACAGACATGTTGTTCAGATGTGAATATCTGAACTAAAAACAAACTAAAAACATCTAAAATATATAATTCATTTAATTTTTATTTAAAATTAATTATATATAAGGAATATAAGGATAAAGAATATAATATATATTATATATATAATATATAAAAGAATATAATATAAGGATAAATTGATTAAATAAATATAGAAAGACTGAAAACAATTGTGTGAATGTAGAGCCGCAGTAGATCGCGTTTGAAAAACAATTAAAACTTAGTAGACAAATGCTATAAAAAGAGAACGGAATGGAGGTAACGTTACCCAGCAAGCTAACAGGCTTGAGTAAAGGACAGGAGAAATTATGCATTAGTGCACAAGCATTCGCTGAAAACCACTGAGTACAGTGACTAAAAAACAATATTTTACAGCTGCTGTTATTAACTGCCTTTGTATTTAATGCTTCACTTTGTAAACACCGTTTTAATTTAACCTATTTCTGCGGTAGCGCTATTTTAATCCATCACTTACGTTGCGAGCGAACTGATTGCACAACCTGATGCTCGAGACAAAATACAGACATCCCGGAAGTCCCGGGAGTCTCCCGCATATTGATTGCGGCTCCCTGATGCCCGCGAATTAGTTCAAACTCCCGAAATCTAGAGCGCGCAAGCAAGAGCGCGCATGCGAGACAGCGAGACATAAGAGACTGCTCCAAACCGTGTAGCGCGCGCGCTCGGCAGAGCGCCTGAGGGAGACAGACCTTGCGTGTGTGTGCGTACCAGTAAACGCTCCCCGTGACGTAAGCAGACCAACTAATCGATAATGACATTCGTTGACAACGATTTTCATAATCGATTATAATCGATTTTATCGATTAGTTGTTGCAGCCCTAATGGATAGCTAACGTTAGCACTTGTTGGGCAGGTTCGTTTGTTTGCACTGAAATCCGTGTGCATGTAACGTTAGGTGGATAAACATGTCCAGATGAAGGGATAAAGTTCGGCTTTTAGGAAGAATCAATGCTAATCTATCTTTCTTACGAGAGTAAGAACAGTAGTAAAGCTACTGTTATTGTATGTGCTATCTTACTAGCTCTGATATATAAGCAGTAGAAAAATGTACAATGACCATGTCTGCCACATACAGCAATAATAGCGTTTCAGACAGACGATGGTGTTTATTTACGTTTAATTGGTGGGTAATCCATTTCGTAACAATCTACTCCAAAATGACAAAACAACAATAACAAAATACTTCATGGTGTTGATGGATGCTGATGAGACGGGCGCGTTCACAGAAAATCTGGTGCACTGGCACTGACGAGCACGAAGCCACGAACTCGGTGGGAGGGTATTCGTTGATAGTGGGGGAGGGGCATGAGAGTTGTAAACATTCAAAATTTTGCCTAAGTCCACTCAATCTGCAGACTTGCCGACTGGAGCTTTAACATTGCAATATATGTTTATTGCTCTTAAAATTCCAAAATAAAAGACTATATAAGTGCAAAGTAATGCATTCGTAGTCAGAGGTAGCATTCAATAAAACCTTGAAAACACATAGGCCTAGCTTACTGAAAAAAAGTGCAATCTGTCACGACACATTAAAGAGCCACAAAATAGTAGGCCTATTTATGGTTTAATTTTCTTTGACTGACCAAATTTGAAAGTTGAGACTTTATTAAATGTTACCTTCTTGGTCCTGTCTGTCAGCGCGTTGTCAGTGTCTGTTGTCAGTATAACTACAGATCAACCTTTATCAGATTACAATTTCTTGTCTTGAGTCTTGAACAGTAAACTCAAGTGTTGGCTTTCTAAATTTATGTTGGCTTTCTAAATTTATGTTGGTTATGTGTCTATTCAGAATGACTTATGAGAACCCTTTTTATTTTGGGTATGTCATTTATAACCGCAGTAGCCTACTGAACGCGACTTTAGAGAGAAATGCACCTTTCATACGGATTACATAAAAAGAAGAGAGTTTCCGTTCAATTTAAATTGGTTAGTTTAAAAGTAGATATTTCAAGTTTTATATATTTCTCAAATCGGTGAGGGAAGTAGCTTATACACTGAGTTTCGGTTCATTCTTGTGACACGCTCCAGTTCACGCAGACTAAGAGAGCAAAAAGCGCATCCTGTTTATTTTCTTTATTTTACAAAGGAACAATGTTTTCTTGCTATTGTGACTTTACACAAATAAAAGTGGACCCAGCTTTCACATTCCGCACGAACACTTAGATATAAGCCTAATAATAGCGCACATTTATCAGTTAACTTTAGAGCGAGTGGACATGTAAAGTTGCTACTTACATGTTTCAAATGATAAGCCATATTTGAGGTTGATGGATGAAAGGCGAACGTTTGGATTTCCTGCCCGGCATACTTTAATTACCACAATAATCAATAATTATTAATTTTCTTTTGTTGTTTGATTAACATTTAAACACAGCAGGAATATTACGCTGCATGCATCCAATATACTGGTAAACAAGCATTTTTTTCCTCAACTGTTTACGTTAATTTAAGACGCATCCAACTGAGTTTAAGGATACTCGCCAAGAGAGGTATAGCCTATAAATACAATTTTGTGTGAATTAGAAGTGCAAAAACTCAATTCATTATTTGCACATTGTCTAAAATAGGGATGTGCACGAATATTTGAATTTTCGATCTGTAATTATTATTCGAAAAATAAAATACTATTCGAATTTTACTCTTCTTCTTTCATTTTTTTCCGCAGTTATAACTAAATGCACTGGGTGGTGCTGTGGAGCGTGTTTAACAAGTGGATTGTATTTGATCACATAATGTTGTTGTCTGCCTCGCAAAGTTTGGAATTACTAGATGAAAACAATATTACAAAATGGAATTACTAATCAATTATTAATGAACATGAGTTATAATATCACCACCACAATGAGAAATCACATGAATTCCAAACACCAGTCGACTGAGGAAGCAGCTGTCCATCATTGCATTAACGACTGCAGGTAAGTGCAGCTGTAGTAACCCGAGGGAATCGTGATCCGAGATGATATCTTCCGACTGGTAGCAAAATGATTTTGAGATATATGCTTCCTTTAAGTTTCGTAGAGGGAGGTAGGTTTAAGAACAGAAAACGCAAAGTGCTGTTAGTTCTTCACTTTGCACACACACATGTGTCTCTGCAACGTCAGCGAAGCGCGTTTTCTCACTCGAGCATATTATTGTTTCTCAACATAAACGTGAAAATACGTGAACGTAATAACGATAATGCTGACTTGAGGGCATGTACGTTCTGTATGATAACTGCGCAGTCTGCTTTTTTATCGTTTTTTTTTTAGCTTAAAAGATTTTGTTCTTTATTTTTTTTTATGTTTTCAACTAAAAGAAAACCTTAAGATAAGGTTGTGGTGTATATTGACTAATGTAGGCTTGTTCAGAAATAATGACAAAAACTTAAAACAAACGTAAAAAAATAATGTATTTCTCGTAAAATAACATTTAAATAAACGAATATTCGATTCTTATGAACCAAAATATTCTAATACAATATTTTTGAAAAATGCCCATCCCTAGTTTTTGTTAATCTGTAATATAATCATACTGTAGTCTTTCATCAACCAAAGCTTCATCGTGGGTGTGAATAGCTTCATAGGAATGCATTGTTTAATCAAAACATTTTTTGGTGCTGAATAAGTTTGTGAACTGCCTGACGAATCAGGGCTATTGAAATCCGGTCCTGAAGGCAATTGTCCTATTGGGTTTTGCTCCAACCCTAATCAAACACACCTGAAATCACTACCGTAATTAAAGACTTCAGGATTAGCTGCACATTAGAAGCAGCTGTATTTTATTAGGGTTTGGAACTAAACGCTTCAGGAAACTAGAAAGTATGCAAACACTTTCTATCCATGCATGTTAGTTGTTGCTTTGAGCACATTTTTGGATTCTGAAATATGTCAGAACACAGTTAGTAGCACAAGTATGCCCTATTCCAGCATCAATACCACTAGGGGTGTTACAGCAGACATTAGCGCTAAAGGCCTCATTATGCTTCTGCGTCAACTCCACGGCGTAGCTACGCCGTCACTCCTACGGCGTCATGGCCGTTTTATGGTTCTGCGTCAGGCTGAGTTGCATCGCGGTGCATCTGACCAATCACAGCCCTTGTGGTCTGCGTCGCCTCGACGCGTAGTTACAATATTTTGGAGGTGCACGTCGAGCTACGGCGGAGGGGTTCGCGGCAACAGAGGGGTCTACGGGGGTACGCCGTCGATTCGACGCAGAAGCATTGAACAGGCTTAAGAGTGCTTTCTTCAGTCAATTTTCTCTTTCGGGTTTATTTTTGTCAGGGTGGAACAACCATATGAAAAGAAACATGCCAAGCAAATTGAAATTGAAATTGATGTTTATAACTAGTTATCTGAAAAACAAAAATTTGGTAAGGTTTAATATATTGGCCCCTATAGAGGATTTCATACCACCACATCAACAACACTGCTTTTTAGGTTTTCAACCGGACCACACACTTGCAATATGTTTAGCCAAACAATTGTGTCTACGTAAAGTATATGTCTGGTCTCTCTAAAAATGTTGTAGGCCTACATAAACATGCTCTGTTCATTGCATTGCATACAGAAGATCTAACTTATTCTATAGTGCGTTGAAGAGATGAGACATGAGCTTTTGCATTGCATACAAGAACAAACTTCGTTGTGCATTGAAAATACCACACATGACATGTGCTTTTGCATTACATCGATCTAACTTAATCCGTTGTGCATTGAGAAACAAAACTAAAACCCATATCATAAAAGTACATGGTATTCAATGTTTACACTTTCACCCGGAAATAATTTATAAAAAGTTTGCTAACCTGCAAAATACCTCAAAAACAAATAGAATGTTGTTCAGCAGACATTTTGATAAAATGTAATAAACAAATGTATTGAGCATGTTCATAAATTCACACATTTAAAGATGTTGAACAATACACAATATGTGGAACAAAATGCTACACTAGTGTTGTCACGATACAATAATTTCCAACTTTGATACGATACCTTGAAAAATATCTATACTAAATAACATTTGACACCACGGGGTAGGGCTACACAATTAATCGCACCGAAACCGCGCACGCGATTTGGCAAAGGCTGCGATTATTTTATGCGCAGCTTGTCAGTGCAGTGCGGCTGATTGGTAGTAAATGCTGCTCCATCTTAACACCAGAGGGCGCTCTCGTGCAGACATGCCAAATAAGGCCCGCCTCAGAAGTAGATAACCCCTGTCATTCCAGGAAATCCCTATCGCTGAATAAACAGGAGATTGAAATGCTTTGATTGATTAAACATGACCAATAAACACACAACTGCCTTATTCTGTGTAACAAGCCACATCATCTCACAGAAGGATGCTCAGCTGTCGTTATGAAGTGAGTTCGGAGTAAAAGGATGTTATTAAAGCGGCACTATGCAGGATTTCCGTTTTTGTCAAACAGCGATCCCTAGAGTCGCTGTAGAGTACTTGTATTTAACATTACTGTCGTAAACACCACTCACGCAGAGCGTATTTGCACTCACGGCCTCTGCACTTCATAATATTAAAGTAGCCTACCGCATTAGGCTTACCTAATGACACCAAAGTGTATCATTTACGTCGCATTATTTCGCAGGGCTCTCAAGTTTTGAGGACAGGCAAGAGTGACTGCCTGGGTTGGATACATTTTTGTCATTGGTTGTTGCGTTAAATCTTACCTAGATACAATAGTGCTATTTTCTGATTGGCTATTGTGTAGCTCGACGAACAACACGAGAGGAGACGCGCTTGATTCCTGCCGGTACCACAGTGAGAGCGGCGCGGCCAGAGTTTTGGGCGCTGCGGCATATTAAATATATTATAAATAGTTTTTCAGCGTGAGAAATACAATGTGTGGGAAGAGAGCGTGACAAAAAAACGAAATGAGTGACTGTCACGCTCAATGCGTGGCACTTGAGAGCCCTGATTTCGTAACAATGTCCGTTATGATGTTGTTAGACATGATTATTGCAATTTATCATAATAGTTTGCAAATTGCGCTCATTTACACTATTTACAACATGTAGGCTTATTTATGTCCTGATAATTATGTGAGATATTGACAACTGTTCTCATGATAAACGCAGGAATCAACTTTAACAGAGAAAGCCTGAGTGAGTGAGACTCTTGTCCGGTTCCTCGCGCTGTCAGATTCTCGTTACCTTTTTCTAGACTCTTCCGACCGGGCTTTCTTCGGTTTTTTCGCCATTCTGAAAACGCAGGTCCGATGTTTACTCGTGTCATACTCCTCGCTCGGTCAGTCTGCCGTTTCCTCTTTCTCTGTTCCTCCGACAATGCTTTTATAGCTTTCTGCTTCTTATATGCCGGCTTTGCCATGGGACGATAGTTGTTCTTATAGCTAGCCGGATCCTGGATGGGGGCGTGTATGCGTGTAATGTGTGCAGTGCCGTAAAGCAATTTGTTACATCGCGAGAGCTGAAATCACGCGATACTTCCTGACGGCGGTCCGCTGGCCCAAAGTTGCAAGTGCGGTTTTTCCACTCACAGGCAACAGGGAGGGGGCGAGACGACCACAATTCAACCCGAAAAGAGTCATATAACCATTCCAATAACTCCGAAGCTGTTCAGTTAAGCTAAAAAAAAAACTGCATAGTGCTGCTTTAAATGTTGTCTTTTGTTGGACAAGAGGTTATTAAATGCTTTTCATGTTTTTGTTTTTTCAAATTCACATTATAAGCAAGTGGCAACATTCTAATCTGAAAAATGAAGTCTACCCGGAAGTGCGAAAAACTGCAATACATCGAAAATCCGCTAGGGGCAGGTCCCAAAAGGGAGCAAATATCCATAGACATGTTAAAATGTCCGTTTTCACAGCATAAATTCATTTTTTTACAGGTTGGTCCAATGGACTTTTGTTGTATTTTTCGATAGGTTCTGAGTGCCTGACAACTGTGAGGGGGGTGAGTTTTTTTCTAACTCATTAGTTTAGATCGTATTTGGATATAAAATGTATGACAAATAAGGGCGTGGTTAACTTTGATTGACAGCTTGATTGACAGCTGATAACGGAATTCCTGAAATTTGACGTCTCGGCCATGATCTGACAACACATCATACCACCTCTGTATCCTTTCTGAACATTTGTATTGAAATCTCATACATAAAATGGGTTTCTCTGCTATAAACTGCAATAACCAACACTGTAGGAGTACTTCGCTCCATTTTTTCCAGTAAGTGACATTCCACTACTATTTCACGTAGTTAGCACTATTTAGCATCAATGTTTTTGGGCAGTGGCACTGCAACAGTTAGCATTAAATCGCCTCAGATAAGTTAGCGTCCGAGGTACTTTACCTATGGTTATAACTGACGTTTGAAACACTGTTTCTGTAAAACAGTTATGTGAAATACGATCATCCACCCTCGTGCTTCTTCTGTCAAGGCTCGACGAGAGAAGGAAACGTGGGAGCGTGAGAGGTGGTTTGCCGTCCCAAAGGAGAGCTAGCCGCGAGCGCATGATGTACTTTTTAGGCGGGATAGCTCTCTTGTGTTGTAAAGAGAGCTAGCCGCGCAAACATCTGCCTGCGCACTTCTTCATTCAGATGGGTTGTACTCTTCAGCAGCTTTGCAGTGAATGTAGTAGCCATAGACTGTAAAAAGTAGCCTAGTATGCCAGTCGATCTTATAATGTTACAGATAGCTGAGGCTGCCGCTGCTTGGCTGAAGAGGCGCGTCCACCGGCTGACAAGTCTCACACAAAGCCTGCCCTTTTACCCATATATGGATTGGCCAGAAGGTGGGTGGGGTTAGGATTTCCCAAGATTTTCAAAGATGGCGCCGCCCATACCCCCCATAAACGGCCTCAAAAACGGTATTCAGAAAGTCTATTGGTAACGTCACAGACGCTTTGTCCATTTTTTTTTACAGTCTATTGTTATAAGTGATTCAAATTCATAGTGCTTTTAGATGGAGCAGCGTTTACAGAGCCGTACATCAATGACAAGCTGCGCATACAAAATAGCTAATAGCAGCCTTTGCGATTTCAAAATTGCGATAAGCCATCTCGATTTAAGTGCCATTAAGCTGCCATATATACCACCATACAGATCATTTGTTATTTAGATTTTTTTTTGATAATTTAGGTAATTTTGTTTAGCTTGCACACAAGCACAGGGAGACTTTATTTGAATCGTTGAACTAGCCTACATTTACAAAAAAAGACAACAGTCAGTAATAAAATAAGAACAAATTGCAAATAATAGCAAAATAAATACGATAGAAGAATGAAACAAACATAGCTTAAAGATAGGTCTTACAGTAGTATTCAAGTAAAAGAAATACAACAGAAGTAAAAGAAATACAACAGAAGTGAAAGTTAGGCTAAGAAATACAACAGAAGTGAAAGTTAGGCTATCAAGTGTAAAATAACTGGATAGTTTTTACTGTAAAAATTTAATACAGATTAATTGCTTACAATTGAAGTTACAAAAGTTATTCAGACAAGAGCAGCAAGTGATTTTCTCTTTGTCTTTTGTTCTTTGATTATAATGACAGACGGCAGTAGGATTGTTAGGCTGCTGTAACTTTAAAGGATTAGTTCACCTCAAAATGAAAATTTCCTAATAATTTACTCACCCCAATAATTTACTCATCCAGACTGTCTTTCTTTCCTCAGTGGAAGAGAAATTAAGTTGAGGAAAACTAGTGATGAAAATTGTGGCCGATACAGATAACCGATATTGATTGGTGTTATGGCCGATACCGATATTTACCGATGTCGCTATCTCTGTATAGAAAACACATTTTAATGATAATCAAATTAAGAGCTATTATCCAAAACACTTTTGTTTTTTACTTTTGTAATTTATTTTCAGAAATGACTGATATTGGGCACCTTTACCTGTGTGCAAAATATGTAATCAGAATTCAGAAGAAAATATTTTTTTTTTATAAAGGATACAAGTGTGTCCTGAATTCGCACTATGAATAAGCCAACCCTGAGTATTCTCAAACATCTAACTCACTTGAGACCAAGTCACTGTATTCTGTGAACATAGTAGGGCAGTACTGTTCTTTAAACTTCGAACTGTTGTACAAAGGCAAAATACCTTAACTTGTGTTTTAGCACAATGTTAAGATAACACTTAGAATGCAAGCAATATTAACCCTATTAGACTCACTATGATACTTGACTTCACATATAAAAAAAAGAAGTTGAAGTACTGAGAATAGTTGGAATGTCCTGTATGAACAAAATGACGGAGTATGTTTTTATGTTTCCACTGTTCGATCGCGCCCGCACCTCTCTCACACACACACACACACACGCACACACAACTTATTCCAGCATTGCAATCTTGACATCGCAGCCTGTTCATAATAGTCACAGAGCTTCAGAGCTAAGGCGGGGCTAAAGATTAGGTGTCCCTAAAGAACTGTTTCTAGTAGTTCCGCATTGTAATGGATTTGCTTTTTCGTCGGTTGTTTGACATGGATTTTAACCAGGGTTCAACAAAAGGAAGGGTCTAAATTACTACATTCCTGCTGCTGGTGTATCAATGGGTGTGTCGTTGCAGCTCAAACCAACCAACTCGCGTGGTTTTCAGTCAGTGGACTGTCATTGGAAGGCGAGAGCTAGCATTTTATTTCAGTTGTAACCTACATTGTGCCTTGTATTACGGGCTTTGAATTAAGATATCCTACAAGCCTGCTCTAATGCAACGCTTGTTACTGGATATGTTGTTAATTATGGCTTGAAACGTGTTTGTCTAGTTTGTGAAGTAGCATCGCTAGCTAAAGGCTACCGCTAGCTATTACTGCATTTTAAAGATTATCTTTTTTATGCACCCGTGTCGTGTGTCATTCTTACCTTGTTCTTGGTGTTTACGTTTCAAAGCCATTTCCACCATCATTTTCCCCCGAGAGTATGCCATTATTCAATAATCTAACAAAAGCAATCACTATGAAACATGTAACTTACGTGTGTGTCTGAGGTGATTTAATTGCTACATCATAACCCCGTAACTCCAGCGCGGCAATACTTTGATGGTCGGTCAGAACAAGGCAGGGTGCCGTAACTTGCCGCCTCCAGCACCTGCTTCAGCACATTATGTGACGTGTAACGCATGCGCTCGTGCAAAAACAAACATCCCCGCCCCCACACTTACATCTAAGCCTACACACACGTCAAATGCACAAGAATGATTATCGGCCTGTTCACATCGATCTTATTTTGACATCGGAGCGATACCGATGTGTAAAAAACTGACCATATCGGCCGATATTATATCGGCGGCCGATATATCGTGCATCACTATGGATATTTCTGGATTTTTTTTCGAATGATGGACTTCAATGACAACCAGCGTTTTCAAGTCCAAATCAATGCCCTATAGTAAATGAAAATGACCTATCGTTTCGGAGGATAAGACTTTCCTCCTCAGCTGCCAGTGTGCACAGTCCGTTAAAGCACTTCAAAGACCTTTGAAACTGCATTGATTTGGACTTCAAAACGCTGTTTGTCATTGAAGTCCATTATTCAAAGAAAAATCCAGAAATGTTTTCCTCAAAAAACTTAATTTCTCTTCCACTGAGGAAAGAAAGACATGGATATCTTGGATGGCATTGGGGTGAGTAAATTGTTAGGAAATTTTCATTTTGAGGTGAACTAATCCTTTAAGTGCTTAGGCATGGATCCAATATACTGTTACAAAACATGCATTTTCTCTCAACTATTTACATTCCAAAAAGAACTGTATTTACCTGAATACTCGGCAAGACGAGCATTTTGACAATTTTGATTGTTTAATCGTAATAAGTCACGGAAAACAAGTCAGTTTGGTACTAGCGTGCTGTTTGAGAGCGCTATTTAGATCAGTGGTGCACATGCTTTTGGTGTGTGCACCAAATCTGAAGAAATGACTAAAACTATGCGCAACAAGCACTATTCAACCAGAGTGAATGAGAGGAGTGAGGGAAAGGAGTTGGGGTCCATCGCCGTCAGAGAGAAAAGAGTTTGAGAACACGCAGCTGGTGTCTGTGTATCGATACTGCAGAAAAGGAGTATTGGAACCGTTTCATATATTGATATTGAAATTGGCAATATATTTGACAACAATATGCTACACACTTTTAGCCAATGTTGTTGCGATGCACACTGGGATATATTGTTCCCTGAAAGCGCTATAATTACTGACTCACGGTAAAGACCGCACGCAAGTCTAGTTCTGGTGGAACAGTGACCTCTAACCTGAGCCAGGATATTATTTAATATAACTCCGATTGTGTTTGGATGAAAGAAGAAAGTCATACACTAGGACGGCTTGAGTTTTTTTTTTCGGCATTCAGTGTGGGATTTGACTGCTCATAGATTAAAGGGGAACTTGGCAACTCTAGCTATTTCTTCGCTGATTTTCACTTTTGTTGTCGCATGTTTTCTCAACGAGCTCCCCCTACAGCGGTGGGCCGTATATTTCACAACAATGTCATTAAAAAAAACTCACTTGCGGCACCCCCCCCCATTGAGGGCGGCGTGTGTGTTTATGTCGAATTGCCGTAAAGCAGTTCGTGTTTCTCGCTCGTTCTCGTTTCTCACGAGACTTCCTATTTCCAACTTACTGGGACATTAGTCCCCATGTTGCAAGGTTGGTTTTCTGCCTAGGAACGTTGGGGGGGAGCGGGGAAAGTCACCTTTTTCACCAGAACAGGTTATTAAACCATCCAAATGATTTGTGAACGGTTTTAAGTTGAAATAGTTGCCGAATGCCCCTTTAAGTAGTCCATTTCAAATGGATTGCATACAGACTGTCTCTAGGAGGCGGGGTTAGACTAGTTGTTTGCAAAATTTGTTAAACGTTAATGAAATAAGTAGTCGCACACATCGCTAGTATATGCTTAACCAACCCCCAAATTCATGGGATCAGTCCTTTGTTTTAAACTGACATTGGTTCACCATGCTGCTTAAAGCCCAAAGTATACTTAGGCCGTCCGATTTCTGCGGCGGTCAACATGGCGTAATTTGGTCATCAGTTGGGTCCGAGGACATCCGTACACACGGTCTACGCGCAACCCAATTTGTGTGTCCACACAGATGGTGCGCGTACAATGGCAGATTTGCCAGTGATTTGAGTGCTTAAAAGCTAGATAAACTATATAGTGTGTACGCGTCTTTCTACGCTCATGACCAAGGAGTAAGTTATACTTTGAAAGACGGAGCAGAACGCGAAAAATTAAGTATACCAAGCTTAAAATTACTCATGGTGCGAGATGCTTCTTCGTAACCGTCAAAAATGTCCCACTATAGCGACTGCTTACAGTGTCACAATTTCACAGAGAAATAACATTAAAGAATGCACACTGTATGAATAGTCTGTAGTTTTACTAAATTTATTATATACAAAGTCTATTTGCCTAAAACGCAACAGGTCCCACAAATGATAACAATTTACACAGTTTAACTGGAAAACAGATAATGCCTTTTAATTTATTACTTATTTGTAATTAGATCTATAGTTTACATCCATGTCTGTATTTAAATTCACAACACATGCATGAATACAGACACATCTTTCTAGTAGCTAGATCGCACAGCGCCCCTAAACTGCGATACTTCACTAGGTTTGACGTAACCAAGCGCATTCGAAAATACACAGATCCGGTCTTTACTCGCTATATTTATCTTCCTTAGCAGCCTAAGCGTTAAAACAGATCGAATGATGTTTAAGAGGCCAAATGATACAGCGAAACCCGGGGTTTGTAGCAGTAAACGTCCATAATTCAGAATTACATTCAATAACATTTCAAATGGCGATGCAACACACAATAGAGGAACCTTCATCTGGCGAAAAAGGGAGATAAACATTCGTCTAATACTTACCGGTTTAATATTACCTTGCAATTATGCTGAATAAAAACGTCTCAAAAACAACATACGTTTTTCAGCCCCACTTTGGGTGTCTACTTGTGAAAAACTAATACGAAAAAATCCTGGCTAAAATGTAGTTGAGCATATGCCATATACGGAGTCTTTATGGCAAACATAGCTGCTTGAAGTAAATGTCATACTGTTGTAACACCACGCTTCCTTCTCCAAATAAATAGATAATCTTTAAATAAGGAGTCTTACCTTTTACCGAGTCCCTTCTGAGAGCATTGAAATGAGAGCTGCCGTGCTCTCTGCCATGAAACAAAAATGGCTCTCAGAGCTTCTGAGGGTGAGACTTTCGGAGTGGCTGACTGGAAGAAGGGGCGGAGCCAATCGCGAAAATAGCTAGCTAAGGTTAAAAAATTGTTTATATTAAGTGAAAAATAAAAAAATTATGTTGTTGTGGACAATAGTTAGGAATTTGAATAAAATATATGAGGAAAAACTGACCACGGACCTCTGATTTATTTAACATTAAGCATAATATTAACAATAAAGTCCTAGAGGTTTCTAGTTTAGCTGTGGGGGATGGGTGAGCAGGAGCCCATCCCCCCAAAATGGAAAATAGCTAGCTAATGTTAAAAATGTGTTTATTTTAAGTGAAAAAGAATAAGTTCATGTTGTTGTAGATGGTGAAGGTATATGTAAATAATACATAAGGGAAACTGTCTACGGACTACTGATTTATTGATTTTCTTTAAAATCACAAACAGTCATTTAGGATTTTAGTTTAGCAGTGGGGGATGGGTGAGCAGAAACATTCCCCCAAAAATGAGCCTGACGAACTTGCAATAATGATGGGAATGTCCGAATTTACAGCTTCGTACTTCGAAAAGAACTCTTTTTTTTCAATCTACTCCGATTTCACAGAGATCTGGCTGTATTATGTCATGTTAGCATGGTGGCTCTCAAACTTCCCAGTATACACAATGAAACCTTTTCACAAACATTTTTAGAGACCTATGTGTAAAACATGACATATTATCCTCTCTGATGATATTTGCAGGTCTGTACAAAAAAACTCCCAGTATTGCGTATCATTGTTTATCCTCAGAAATTTGTCCGCTAGGAGATGTTTTTCATTGATAATGAACAGCAACGCTAATGGCAGGATTGCCATATTGTTTCCTTATTTATAAATTTGGGGTTGGAAAGTGAAAATATCGGGTCTATACTATAGATAGACAATTAAACAACCACCAATATTTGTTTCATACTGGTCACATTTAGCACGTTTCTTAAATGGATGTGTTTTTATCGCTTAAGTAATTATGTTTGCTCATCCGAGTTGCTTTATTAGATGATTTCACTACAATGACCTGGATGTGTGTATCCAAACAGCCATGTATAGCAATTTCTCCTAAATTTTTCCACTTTTTCACTTTGGTGTGGAGGGACATTTACCCAAGCGTCCTGATGGCGGCCATTTTATGATTTGGTGGACTGGCCAATGACAGTCAACATAGAAATTAGGAAAACATGTTCTGCAGTGAAGATCATTACATAAGGTACACAAATGAACAAAGAACATAAATTCACAAAAACATTTTAAATATATATTGGCTGCTACACATTTGTTTAATTTTTAATGACCTCTATATTTCGGAATTTTGATTCACTGTTGTGACGTCTGCAGGTTAGAAGGATTTAATGCAATGCAAACTCAACATGCATTAAAAGACTTTTTTAATTGCAAATGTTTTAAAGTGTAAATAAATCATACAACACCTTTAAATATGAATTGTCTGTATAATAATGTTGTTTTATTAAATTGTTTTATGGAAAGCTTAATTAATCAGGCTGATAAGAGACTATTAACTACAACTATTCCTTTTTACTATGCATGCATAAAATTGATCCAAGACCAGGTAGATGAAATATAGACACTGGTTCATGGATTTAAAGAAATCAAGGTGTGACCACACCATGTCGTAATTTCTGTAATGATTCTTAACTGTAAAATGTAACGAGTTGGTTGTATAAACAGTAAAAATACGAAGGATAATCAGTATAGTAGTATTTAATAACAAAATCTCAGAGAGATAGAACCAACATTGACAACATAACACTGACAAGAATGGACAGAGAATGAAGGAGAACTCAAAGTTTAAATGCATAGAAGAAACAAAGGGAACAATGAGATAATTAATGAGATGACAGGTGAACATACTGACTAATCAAACACACAGAGAAACTAGGTCACAGGCAATGGAGGAAGACAAGTCAATTCAAGTCACCTTTATTTATATAGTGCTTTTTACAATACAGATTATTTCAAAGCAGCTAAAGTTTTTAAAAATTAGTTTTGAAAGTGATACCGTTACCATCTTAGTGTAAACTTCAAAAACATTGACGGCATGCACATGCGTATTACGTGTTAAGTCTATAGGCATGCGCCTTTGAATGTGTATGTGCGCAGGCGCATATTTCTTTACAAAGTGATATCGCCTATTAAGGAAGGGAGGGAGGGGGAGGAAGGGAGGGAGGGGGAAAGGGAGGGAGGGGGAGGGGGGAAAGGGAGGGAGGGGGAGGGAGGAAGGGAGGGAGAGGGAGGAAGGGAAGGGGAGGAGGAAGGGAGGAAGGGAAGGGGAGGGGGGAGTGAGGAAGGAAGGGAGGGGGAGGGAGGAAGGGAGGGGGAGGGAGGAAGGGAGGGGGAGGGAGGAAGGGAGGGAGGGAGGGAGGGAGGGGGAGGGAGGAAGGGAGGGAGGAAGGGAGGGAGGGAGGGATGAAGGAAGGAAGGAAGGAAGGAAGGGAGGGAGGAAGGAAGGAAGGAAGGAAGGGAGGGAGGGAGGGAGGGAGGAAGGAAGGAAGGAAGGAAGGAAGGGAGGAAGGAAGGAAGGAAGGAAGGAAGGAAGGAAGGAAGGGAGGGAGGAAGGGAAGGAAGGGAGGGAGGAAGGGAGGGAGGAAGGGAGGGAGGGAGGGAGGAAGGGAGGAAGGAAGGAGGAAGGGAGGGAAGGAGGAAGGGAGGGAGGGAAGGAGGAAGGGAGGGAGGGAAGGAGGGAAGGGAGGAAGGAAGGAAGGAAGGAAGGGAGGGAGGGAGGAAGGAAGGAAGGAAGGAAGGAAGGAAGGAAGGGAGGGAGGGAGGGAGGGAGGGAGGGAGGGAGGGAGGAAGGAAGGGAAAGAAGGGAGGAAGGAAGGGAAAGAAGGGAAAGAAGGGAGGGAGGAAGGGAAAGAAGGTAGGGAGGAAGGGAAAGAAGGTAGGGAGGAAGGAAAAGAAGGTAGTGAGGGAGGGAAGGAGGGGAAGGGAAGGGAGGGAGGGAGGAAGGAAGGAAGGGAAAGAAGGGAGAAAGGAAGGGAAAGAAGGGAGAAAGGAAGGGAAAGAAGGGAAAGAAGGGAGGGAGGAAGGGAAAGAAGGTAGGGAGGAAGGAAAAGAAGGTAGGGAGGGAGGGAAGGAAGGAAGGGAGGAAGGAAGGGAGGGAGGAAGGAAGGGAGGGAGGGACGGAGGGAGGAAGGAAGGGAAAGAAGGGAGGAAGGAAGGGAAAGAAGGGAGAAAGGAAGGGAAAGAAGGGAGGGAGGAAAGGAAAGAAGGTAGGGAGGAAGGAAAAGAAGGTAGGGAGGGAGGGAGGGAAGGAAGGGAAGGGAGGGAGGGAAGGAAGGGAAGGGAGGGAGGGAGGGAAGGAAGGGAGGGAGGTGAGTAAAAAAAACAAAAACAGTCCAGGGCAAATGACAACTTTCCATGGGGGAATGGAAGGTGGGAGGAACCAGGGGAAGCCAGGAACAGGAGAAGTCCGGTGGAAATCCAGACTCCTGAAAGGATGATGCCCCACAGCGAAGTCGAGAGAGGGAGGAGGCATTGTGTGTAAATCTCCTCGATGAAGCCATGTGGATGATGGATGGAGACGGAGGCGGTGGAGAAGGAGCCCAGAGCGCAGACGGAGAGGATATGGACAGGCATGAGAGCGCAAGCTTCGGAGGCCGCAATGGGGCCGTGGCGACGATTTTTTTAGCTTAACTCAACAGCTTCGGAGTTATTGGAATGGTTATATGACTCTTTTCGGGTTGAATGGTGGCCGTCTCGTAAATGAGCGCAATTTGCAAACTATTATGATAAATTGCAATAATCATGTCTAACAACATCATAACGGACATTGTAACGAAATGATGTGACGTACATGATGTGACTTTATTGATGTCATCTGGCTTTTAGGCTCAGGTAAGCCTAACACGGTAGGCTACTTTATTATTATAAAGTGCAGAGGCCGTGAGTGCAGATACGCTCTGCGTGAGTGGTATTTACGACAGTAAAGTTAAATACAAGTACTCTGCAGCGACTCTAGGGGTCGTTGTTTGACAAACGGAAATCGTGCATAGTGCCGCTTTAAGCAGCTGGCCCGAGGTGGATCCACACAACAGAGAAATGGTAGAGGAGGAACAGAGGGGCTGAGGGGAAACGGTGACTGGAAAGAGAAACTGGCAGAGGTCTGAAAAGGGAGGTTGGGAGGGCATTCTGAAAGCACAGGTGGAAGCACAGGTGAATTATAGCTGGCTTGTAATTACAACGGCTAACCTCGAAATTTTGAGAGAGCTACGACTTGTACCACGTGACCGTTGTACCACCTGACCACTGCAGATTTAAGCAAAGTCCCTTTAAGGGAAGCCATTTCACTCTGTGGCCATCTTTGAAACACCTCTCAAGCAGCTATTTCAGTCATGCAAGTGCAGCTCCTATTGCTTTGAATGGGGAAACATCAAAATCTCCAAAACTGTTCACCAAGCACAGATGCGCAGTATTAAAATGTCTCAGAAAACGGACTGTTTCTATAGCAACCGGAGATTTTAATGGCAGCTGCAGTGACTATCAATTTGATACTGGCTCTTTTACTAGGAAGGCGGGAGTTATTCCGCCATATTGCACCTTGCACTTTCTCCCATTCATAGTAATACGAGTGTACTGCCTTTGTATATTTTACCTGCGTCTCAATTCAGAGGCTCCTTCAAAGGCATCTTCGAAGGCTGCCCCAATTCGAAGGCTCCTTCAAATGTGGTGGATCCTTCAAATGTGGTGGATCAGATGGATCTTTCGCAGCCTACCCTACCGCAGAAATCATTGTACAGGATTTTTTGGAGAGTAATTACCAGAATACACTTTTAAATGTAAGTATTGGGGTTTAACTATAACAATATGATATAATACAAACTACATTGCAACACCATGGTAACCATCCTAGCATAGTACCGGTGATTTTTACACAAACAAACACCACTTACCTATACTTCAGAAAAACAAATTACTACAGCAAATAGACACGAGATATTAGATAACACCAATTAGCAACATGCCCTCACACCAGCACGTTCTCACACACACACACACACACACACACACACACACACACACACACACACACACACACACACACACACACACACACACACACACACACACACACACACACACACACACACACACACACACACACCGTTTTCATGCTTTATATGGACATTCCAATGATTTTTATACTGCACAAACTCTATATTCCATCCCCTAAACCCAGCCCCTACCCCTATATCTACCCCTCACAGAAACATGTGTAAAACACTGAATTTAAATAAAAAACATAGTTTGGCCAATTTATAAGCCTTATAAAAGGACCAAAAAAAAACGAAAAAAAAACAGTCAGTTGTCATAATATTTCACTAAATAAGTGAGGACATTTGGCCCTCACAAATATAGCCAAACTTACACACACACACACACACACACACACACACACACACACACACACACACACACACACACACACACACACACACACACACACACACACACACACTCTCTTTTGGTAGAAATCGATTTTTCAGGCTTGTAAATAAAACCACAACGACAACAGCTATTCCAGTAATGATGAACCATGATGCAAGAAGCCATAGTATATGTTAGGTCTTATGAGCCAGTTACACGCTTGTTTAGTGGTTATAGTCAAAATCATTTAAAGGGATAGTTCACTCAAAAATGAAAACTGTCTTCACGAATTACTCACCATCAAGTTGTCCCAAATTTGTATGAGTTTCTATCTTCTGTTTGTAGCGATTTACTTTTGCCCACCCAGAGACACCACTTATGTAGTAATCTGAACTCATGTCACCGCTGACGTGGTGATTTTTAGATTTCGTTGTCACTTAAGATGTGGTTATGAGTACATTAGATGACCACTTCCCCCGCTCGCTTAGTTTGGGCACCAGTCAAGGTCTTTTACACTCCCAACAGGAGGCCGTTCAATAATTTAGAATAAATGTAAACTAGAGGGAATTGGTCAGTTGATTTATCTGAAAGGTTGGTGAGATTATAAACCTCTTATAAAGCCTCTTCTGTATTATCAGCCCAAGGAAAACGCAGGTGTAATAAAATATATGTTATTAATAAAAAGATAAAACAATAATAACTAACAACTACTAATGAATAGCGTAATTGATAAAGGAATAAAGTCCATAAGGCGCATAAAATACAAGTGATAAAGTTGAGTGTGGCTATAGAGGTTTTACATTATCTTATGGAGAAATAAACAAGGTGAAGAACCTTATGCGAATGAAGGATTATTTGTTATTAACTACCATCAGCTATGTTACCTCTAATGTCAATTTAAAAGAAAAATCATATACTGATAATATACAACAATGCCAAGGTCTCTGGAAAGAGGGTTGTTTAAGTGATATTTACGTTCCACGTGGTCGAGTGAGCAGTCAGATGGCGGTGACGTCTTCCACTATATGTGCTGAGTAACAATGCAGTGGGGAAAGGAGCCGGAATCTGTTTCAACAGCCTTGAACACAAAGATCTTTGGGATGCTGATCTCCTGGAGCACCATAGGTTCCTAATCTGGAACACGCAGATGAGGCCTTTAAGTTTGTGCAGAGTTCCCAAACAGTCTGGAACACGCAGACGAAGTAACCTTAAAGTGAAGGTTCGCTCTTCTGAGCTTAACCTTTTTCAAATGTCTGTTTGTCTTCTGCCTCTCTGGTTGAGGCACTTAGAACTTGGTCAATCCGCTTTTGTCTCTCTGGCATGGAGACTTACGTGCTGCAGTCTTTACTGTCTCGCTGGATGAAGACTCTGAACGTAGTGTTTGTTAATGTCTCTTTCCTCACAGACTGGAGGCTCAGAAGGTGGTCGTATCTGTTGTATAAGTTGTAGACCCAGATCATGGAATCTTTTGTTGTCTCTCTGGATGAACCGGAGGGTCAGAACAGAAGTGTGTGCAGTGTATCTGTTATGTCTCACTCAGAACTTGGTTGATCTGTTTCTGTCTCACCTTTACAGGCCCGAGACTCAGAACAAGGAGTGTCTGTCACAGTTCACGGGTCTGTGTGTTCATTCTGACACGTCTTTGTTGTGTTCCAGTCACTAGTCTGATTGCTCGTCAGCGTTGCCTAGCTACCAACTGCGCTGAAGAGCTAATCAGACCAGCCACACCTGCAGCTCGTTATTATCAGTGTTGGCTGTGTTCGTTGTATGATCATTTCTCGTGCTCGTGTTTTTCAGTTCTGTTCCATCAAGTATTTTCTAAAATCTGTTCGTGTGTGTATACTTCCTGCTTGAGTCTGGAATGATTACTTGCTGCCTTGCTGTTTCTGGATATTCACTGACTTCATTGATCGGCAGACATCATTCAGCCCATTGCAGTCTCCCTGCTGTCAAGGCCTGCTGCTATTCCTGCATGACTACATCTGACCACCCTGCCTTGCTTATTTACCAAAAAACTGTTACTTGCATTTGCAACTGGATCCTGTGTATTCTTACCCTGACAATCTTTTTCAAGGGTACCTTTATCCCTTTCCGAAGAGGAGATTGCAATTGGGTGCTTCTCCATTTCAGTGCTGTGATCAGCTGCTGGCGTCAGAGGGGACACACACAGTGTGGCCCACCGTTCTTTCCCTTATGGAACTCATTTGCATAAAGCACGCAGTTTGAAGTCTTTAACGTTTGATGATGCATTTCTCACTTTCCAAACCAACAGATGACCTTTGGCAATATTCTAAACAAATAGAGTCTAAACAAGATGTAAAAAGATTGACCTGTCATACATTCATTAATTTGCTGAATTTGTGTAAGATGTTGCACTACAAATAGCTGACACTGAGAATACTTGTTTCTCTGAATAAGTATGAAATGGATGTTTGTAGTTTACAGCATAGTTATTAATGGATTTGGATGGATCATTGTGGCCTCCCTTAATTTCAGCCACAGCTTTTGCATCCAAAAAGTCCTAAAGAATTTTTATGGTGGTTGGCTCAGACCTTAGGGATTACAGTCTCATGATGGATGTAGTGCAGAAACGGCCAGTGGACCTATGAGAAGTCCTGTCCTTCCTGTGCTTAAGGTGTCTGTCAGTTGTCCTAGCATCCTTATCTGATAGTGTTGGACAGTTTGAATGTGTTATTCCACCAAGATCCAATCAAAAATGTAGAAAAATTATCCACTGTTACGGACATAAACTGGGTCCTGGAATGTGCTGTTCATAATACAGTAGTTTGGGGGCCTTAAAGGGACATTGTGTAGGAATTTCTCCCATCTAGGTGAAATTGTATTTTGCATTCAAACGAATTGTGCTCTCCAGCGCCTCGCTTTTTCAAATGCGTGTTGCATCTACGGTAGCTTTTATGTACCAAAAAGATATGACAAACAATGCAAGAACAATCGTATGCTCTATTAAAATATATTCTTATCGAATTTCTAGGTTACAAAAAGTAAACTTACAAACCTTTTTTTTTAGCACCTTCTCAACTTTATTCAATAGCTGCAATTCATCAAAGAGCCTGTTTAACTTTTAACTATAAATGTTCTACTGTCTATATAATAAAGTACACAACCAAGCAATGAAAAAAAGCATGTAATTAAGACTGTAATATTGACTTAGCCTACCTGTCGAGGAGAAAGCAGGACTTCAACATCTCTTTTTAAATCATTCCACCTGGAAAAAGCTATCACGACATTGACTCTTGTTTTTTGTAATCTCCGGTCACGTTTCCTTTTACGTTCAATTTTGGACTTTTTTGCCAACAAGGATTTCTTCTCTTGTGGCTCAGCATATGTATGCCATTAAAAATAACAGTGCAATGTAGCCTTTTAAAGTTGCCGGGGCAGTGAAAAGCGCCTCTCACTGATCTGCTCTAGAGGATGGATACCCGACCCGAGCCCGACGGGACCCGTCGGTACCCGACGGGCCTGGCCGGGTTCGGACAGATATTTAGAAATTATGTTCGGGTTCGGGTCGGGCTCGGTCACATCAGCGCGATATGGCATTGAACATTTTAAATTTAAAACAGCTTATTATGTTGGTAGCCAATGTGCCTGATGCTTTCACGTGATGCAAACGTTCGTTTTTGTGATTAAAATACATGTAAAATATTACCATAACATCTGTCTTCCTGTGTGCGGAAATTTGTTTATGTAGCCGTGACAACGAAACACGTGCATGCGCGCATGCGTTAAGTGCGCTTGTTTCTCCGTGCGCGCTGATGCACTCATCCTGCTGACATTTCCGAATGTCTTCCTACAGTTGCTTAATAAAAGCAGGCTTTTCACACAAACAAACGCACATGTGTCATTAGGATGAGAAAAAAAATGTGATTTTAACTGTCGGTCGGGTCGGGCTCGGACATAAATATCTTTATGCCTGTCGGGCTCGGGTCGGGTTCGGTTACTGCTCTGTCGGACGCAGGCCGGGCTCAGACAAAAAAATTTGGCCGGATCCGCACTCTAATCTGCTCCTCCGTTTCTGCTGCTTTCAGTTACGTGACACTGGCTCTGAATGAAAACACGTTATGGAAACGCGTTGGCAAAGTACTTTATGATGCTCTCTGCTATTATAGTTTTTCAAGATGGCGGAACGACATGGAAGCCTCCGTGGACCTACCCGTCACATGTATATAAAGATAATAAATTCTTCGTTTACGAGGATAAGTCAGATAATTGGCAGAGGTATTTGTACACCATTGAGGACATATTTATGAATAAAAATATTGATTTTAGATAATAAAATACCTAAAAAACTACACATAGTCCCTTAAAGCACATAAATAGGTAATTTCGCGCAAATTCATCTAAAAGTGCCAAATTTGGCACAGATGTAGCTCAGGTCATCCCGAAATGATTTAGCTAGGGCGCCAGAGCCAGCAACCCTCAGAGCCAAGATGGCGGCAAAATCCAATATGGCCCCTGCCCGAAAAGGCCTGGGTTCTGGTATAACTTTTGAACCACATGAGTTACAAATTCAAACTTGATATGTTTTTAAGCTTAATTGAATATGGGAAACACATAGGAACGTTTAAATTTATGACTCAGTATATCTGGACCCCTTGATCCTCCAATTCCAATATGGCCGCTGTCCCAAAAGGTGTTTGGGCTGTAGTATGGGGCCTTACACCCCATTGTTCTCGCAAATTCATCTACAAGCACCAAATTAGGCACAGATGTTGCTGAGGGCATACTGAAATGATATAGCCGTTGCGCCCGAGCCAATGGTCCCTGAGACCAAGATGGTGGCCAAATCCAATATGGTCGCCGCCTGAAAGGGATTCGGCTATTGCTTTTGAGCCAGATGAGGTACAAATACAAACTTGATGTCTATTTTACCTTTTTTGACCATGGGAAACTCCTAGGAATACTTACATTTATGATTGGGTATATCAGGAGCCCTCCAAATTCCCTAAATTCAATATGGCCGCTGTCCTAAAAAGGGTTTTGGCTACAAATTTTGAACCAAAAGCGATAGAAGTGAGGATGTGGTGTTTATGTTTATTGACCACAGGAAGTCCATTGGCATATTTATATTTATGCTTGTGTAAGTCTGGAGCCTGTGTTCTTTTCAAGACTATGGTTGAAAATCTTTTTTTTCACCACAACTTTGAAGGTTATTCTCAATGTTGATTCATTTCCTTATAAAAGTGAAATGCTTTTCAGTCTACTGTAAGGAACCTAGCTTTATGAAATATTAATAATCAATAATAACTTGTTATGATTAATTATGAATATTTGGGTCAGTTAATTGGATTAACTTGACGTGGCTAAATTAATATTACAATCAATTAATCAGTTTGTCCAATGAACTCTTTTGATTATTAATTTATTCTAAGAAAAGGGTATCTTCCCTGGCCACAGAAGAATAATTATTTCTTAGCATGTACAGCGTTTTGAGCATGTACCAAGAACAAAAACCGTAAAGGGACTTTGTATTGCAAGCGAATCAGAACCAAATACATAAAGTGCATAAGTTTTATTAACTAAATCATAAACATAAATAAACTAAACACACATATATACAGAAATACCGAAATAGGTTAGTGATAGGATTTAATTGGAAACTGGAAAAAGGGACTATGAGAAGAACCATCAGAATTTCATTTTCACATTTCATTGAATTATATACATGCATTTGTAGTGGGAATAATTCTTGAAGTTGTTGAAAATTTAAGTCGGTGATGGTTCCGGAAGTGTCAAGTGGAATTTGGTTGAGAGTTCTCTTCTCCAGGAACGCATGGCTGGTTTGTTCAAGGCCTGAGGCCCTGTTGAGGCCACGCCGAGCACCCAGGAGAAGTGAGGAAGTCGGAAGAGTGGGTGATTGGACTCGTTGTTGGTTGGAGTCTTTGTTCCAAAAGTCCTGAGGTTGTCCTTGGTTCTTTGTGAGAGAGTCTTTTCTCTCCTGCCTTAGCCCATATCTGGTTGGATTGAGGCCTGCTGGGCCCTGGGGCCCCCGTGGAGGGGGTTCCCCAGTATCACCAGAACAGTGTTGCGGCTGGATGAAAGAACTAAGAGAGTCAGGTCACATGTGGACTGTCTCTAATAAAGGCTGGAAAGGATCCACCCCCAAGGGTTGAACTCGACCAATAAGAACGGTGACATGTCTGAGAGGGAAAATGGCTCTTAGCTCAGATAGCTATAACACATCCACACTGCTTTCTAGAAGAAGGTGATGTAGATCAAAGTGTGAGTCATTTAATGAGGATTAATTAGGTAGGAGGCATGATACAGGTGAGGTTACATTGATTGTTCGTTAGTTGGTGGTATATCAGGGTACATACCATACATAATAGTCACACAGTCCCATAATAGTCACAATAGTCATCACAGTTTTATGCATGTTCATTTGTAGATCAGTTAGTCTATGATTAATGCAGCAAAGTCTGTTTTAAAGAGGGTTTCTGTGTTCCCATTGTATCTCTCTCTTGTGCATGTGACCACATTCCTCTGAGGTCGTAAAATCTCCTTATCATGCCCTGTAACATGACACTGTTTCTGCCCTTGTGTTCGTTCATTTGGGCTGTTAGTTTTGGAGTTTCATAAACCTTTGTATATAATGAATAATTAGTGTGTGTCTGAGTGGTCCATACCCTACACTACCACAGGTGAATACATTTCAAAGTGTAATCATATAAGAAAGAATAAGACACAATTATTATTGCAAGGCAATATTTATATTATGTCAAATTGTTAAAAGAATAATATAGTCAATTTGTCCAAAACTCTTAAAGGTTTGCTTAGCATAACAAAAAACAGCAATAACATAAAAAAACAACAGTGAATTCTCATGGTCTCTCACATGAATTATCCTTATCACTCACAATCACCGGATCTCTCATCGTCTCCACCATCATTGTTTGTACAAGCACCCTCACATGCACATATAGAAGTGCAACAAACTCTGGCTTTACAGCCCTTACAGTGCCCTCTACATGCTGTCTTGCAACCACAGTGGAGGAGAATGGTGCAGGCTTTACTGGCGTCTCCGAGATTAGTCCCGATACCATCCCCATGCATTGAACTCTGGGATATCTTGCTGGACAGCGGTTGCCTGATTCCAGTAGAAGCTGGCCTGTAGCAGTGCTCTTTTGATGTGCTGAATCAGTGCAGCTTGGGTGGGAGGCAAGTTCTTGAGAGACTTGGTACCATTCGAGAAAAGGTGATGTCTATCTTCATCTACGCGGCTGGAACCACAGCTCTTGCTGTACATGATGACGACCATAGGCTCCAGTCTTTGGACATGGACATCATTGTTGATCTGTTCAGGGTCTAAGGTAAGGGTAAGCAGGGATTCTGTGAGATCTGGTGTTGCCTCCCAAGCTGCCCATGCACTCTTTTTCCCAAGGCCCAGGAAGGCTGAGGTTGTGTCACATCCTGTTAAACCGTGGAAGAATGGTAAGATCTTTGAACCAAGATCCTTGCTGATTTCATGAGCAGGAATGTCCCTACAGTTTTTTCCACCTGCAAATCTGATCCAGAGCTCTGTGAGGCCGAGTGTGTTGAAGAAGCGAATGGCAAGGATGACAACATCGCCGTCGACAGTCTGGACAAATGCCTTTTTATGGCCATTGACCCAGCATGTACAAGATGCAGGATTATTCTTGTATTTGATCTTGATTTATCAGTAGATATCGAATGATATTAAACGATCTTAATCTTTAAATTTGAATCTTTAATTAAATGTTCCTATAGCCGACAAAGCATACGCCACTAAGCATTTTAGAATTTAATAATTTGTTATAATTAGGTTGGTTTAATATGAACGCCAAAATCATGAAAGCAAAAAGTTAAAATTATTTATTTTCAGCAAGTTTCTTTTACTCCAACCAATATGGATCTGAAACAGTGGACAATGAAATCTTTATAAATTCTCAAAAATGAATAGCAATTTTTGCATACTGTGCCTTATGTATTACATAAATTCACTTGTAGCATTTAAATTAATTTAGGTTTTAGTGTTATTGTTAATTTATTTAGTGTTTTATTTTAAATCACTATAGAATTTTGAATAACACTTTTAGTGCTAGTGCAAACACAGTTTAGTGCTAGTTTATTATTAGTTCATGTTAGCTGTATATTAACAGATACCACTTTTGATTGTATTAATGTGTTAGTAAATGTTGAAATAATGTTGAAACAAACAAAAGATTAATAAATGATTTAGAAGTATTTTTCATTGGTATTTAATGTAATGTAGTTAACTAATGTTAACAAACAGAACCTTATTATAGTGTAAATTAATTTAGATTATTATAATTTTTTGATTATTGGCCATAACAAAGAAAAGGTTTATTCGGCATATAGGTTCGGCAATAATTGTAATATTGGCGTATCTCTAAATGCTTTGTCTTTGTTATTTTAAATCAAAATAAACTTGCTCTTGCAACAATTTTCCACAGAAATGCGTCACATTATGGAAATGGTTTGCAAGTGGCACTTCAATTTGTCCTGAAGGATGTCATGGTCACAAGAAAAAATCATTTCAGTATGCCCTCAGCTACATCTGTGCCAAATTTGGTGCTTGTAGATGAATTTGCGCGAACAATGGGGTGTAAGGCCCCATACTATAGCCCAAACTGTTTTTTTGGACAGCGGCCATATTGGAATTGGAGGATCATGGGGTCCAGATATACTGGGTCATAAATATAAACGTTCCTATGTGTTTCCCATGATCAATTAAGCTGAAAAACATATCAAGTTTGTATTTGTAACTCATGTGGTTCAAAAGTTATAGCCGGGACCCTTTTCGGGCAGCGGCCATATTGGATTTGGCCACCATCTTGGCTCTGAGGGTCGCTGGCTCCGGCACCCTAGCTAATTCATTTCAGTATGCCCTCAGCTACATCTGTGCCAAATCTGGTGCTTGTAGATGAATTTGCGTGAACAATGGGGTGTAAGGCCCCATACAACAGCCCAAACTGCTTTTTTGGACAGAGGCCATATTGGAATTGGAGGATCAAGGGGTCCAGATATACTGGGTCTTAAGTATAAACATTCCTATGTGTTTCCCATGATCAATTAAGCTGAAAAACATATCAAGTTTGTATTTGTAACTCATGTGGTTCAAAAGTTATAGCCGGAACCCTTTTCGGGCAGAGGCCATATTGGATTTGGCTGCCATCTTGGCTCCGAGGGTCGCTGATTCCGGCGCCCTAGCTGATTCATTTCGGTATGACCTGAGCTACATCTGTGCAAAATTTGGTGCTTTTAGATGAATTTGCCTGAAAATGTGCTTAAGGCCCCCAACTATAAGAACAAAAGAAGATATTTTGAAGAATGTTGTTTACCAGACAGTTGACCGTAGCCATTGGCTTTCATTGGAAAAAAATACTATGACAGTCAATGGCTACCCTCAACTGTCTGGTTACCAACATTATTCAAAATATCATCTTATTGTATTCAACAGAAGAAAGAAACTCATACAGGTTTGGAACGAGATGAGGGTGAGTAAATGATGACTGAGTTTTCATTTTTAGGTGAACTATCCCTTTAACTACTGATACTGTTGAAAAGTTTCAATGCTAAAACTGCAGTACGCTCAAGAGCGATTAGAGAGCAGATGGCTCTGTATGCTTTCAAATTGCTCTCGCTGTACTTTTATGTCATACACAGATTGGTCTGCGCAGTGCCGCTTCAAGTCGAACACACCTGTTTTTAAACAAGTTTGCCTATCATTGGTTGGACAAACATGTAGCCCCCGCCTTGAACATGCATCATTGGTTGAGTCAGTGTTGCTATGTAACACCGGTCAAAAAGACTGCAATTACATTTGGCGCCACTAGTGGCACAGAAATACACACTGCAGATTTAAAGCTCCAGTAGGTAGCTTTTGTAAACAAATATTTGTTAAAACTCTCATTATGTCCTGAAAGTAGAATATGAGACAGACAATCTGTGAAAAATATCAAGCTCCTCTGGCTCCTCCCTGTGGTCCTACTGCCATTTGCAGAAATACACCGCTCCCGGTCAGAAACAACCAATCAGAGCCAGGAGGAATGTCTTAGAAGTGTCAATCACGCTCGTGTACGCGCTGATCACCCCTCTCTTGCACAGCGCGAGCGCGTACCGTCGTTCGTGACTCTCCTGTTCAAACGCGTTCATCCAAATGAACGAATCAAAAAGATTTGTTCATTTTGAACGAGTCTTTTTTGGAGTCATTTCGTTCATTCAACGAACGAATGACTCGAAAAAAGATTTGTTCACTTGGATGAACGAGTTCGAACAGGATCATGAACGTGCATCACAGAACAGAGCAAGGCGAGCATTCGTGCTTATAAAACTTAAAGTTTTTTATTTATTTTTGAAATGACCGATCGTTTCACTAGATAAGACCCTTATTCATCGTCTGGTATCGTTTAAAACCCTTTGAAGCTTCGCTGAAACTGTCATTTGGTCCTCGAAATGTTTGTGTCCTATTGAAGTCCATTATATGGAGAAAAAGCCTGGAATGTTTTCATCAAAAAACTTAATTTCTTTTCGACTGAAGAAAGAAAGACATGGACATCTTGGATGACATGGGGGTGAGTAAATTATCAGCAAAAGTTTTTTTTAAACTGAGCTAATCCTGTCATGATTCTGCCCTCGTGTCCTTGATTTTCTCTAGTCTTGAGGCAGGATCATGACAGAATCATGTTTTGTGTGCAAGCACATGGTCTTGTGTTTTGAGCCATGTGCTTGTGTTGTCTCGTCACGTCAACCCGCCCCCTTGTTATCCTCGTCTCGTCATTATTGTCTAGTCAGTTTCACCTGTCCTTGTCTAGTCAGCTTCACCTGTCTTTGTCATTAGTGTCTCCCTATTTAATCCCCTTGTGTTTGCTGTCCTGTGTCGGTACATTGTCTAACTTTGCGTGTTAATCCCTGTGAGTATATTGTCTGAAGACCTGTTTAATCAGTATTGTGAGTTTGTTTCCTGTCAAGTCAGAGTCTTTGTTTGTCATCGTGTCTTAGTCTTGTTATACTCTGCTCCAGTCCTGTTTTACCCCCTCGTGGGTTTTGTTTTCTGTTTTGGTCCAAAATAAATCATTTGAGTGTCATCTGCTGTCTGCGCCTGGGTTCTCCTTCCATCTTTATGACAGAATGTACCGACCCGAAAAGAACCCAGCAGACGTTCAGTCCTTCTCCGCTGATCTTCAGCCTTCTGACCCGGAACTGTGGTGGCGCGTGGCTATCTCTGACAGTTCCAATGGCAAGCTTCCTTTCCCTCCCCAGGGTGAGTTGACCCTGAAGAGGTACGCCCAGGTTGTTGAGGAGAGGAGGTTCTTCCTGCCGGAGACCCTGGTCAACCGCTACCTCGTCGCGGGTCTCAAAGTCCTCCCTCCCCTTGCTGAACGAGAGAGTTTGGTCCGCCGTTCGTTTCGCAACATGGTGGACTACTTGTCTCGGAAGGAGCAGCCAGGTCCCCCTGGTTTTTCACCTCCTGCCACACTTCCAGTCATCCCTGAGGGTCGCATGTTAGCCGTCGTGACACAGGAGGACCAAGCATCTTCCACCCTGACTTCCGATCCATCACCCGTGTCCGTCAGCCCCCGTGGAAAGCGTGGAAGACGTTTGTCGTGGGAGTCAGCGTCTGAGTCGTCCTCCACGGAATCCCCCTTGCCTGCGGTGGAGTCGCCAGCACCTGCTTCGTCTCCCTCTTCGCCCCCCTTACCGGTCTCAAGCCTGGCTACGGACTCAGCTCCGCGACCCAGAAGGAAGAAGAGGAGGAAGGGAGCCTCTTGTCCTCCGTCTCTGTCTCCCCCTGAGTCCGCGATCGCTGCCCCAGAGCCCGCTACTTCAAGCGCCGTCATTGAGCCCGCTACTTCAAGCGCCGTCCATGAGCCCGCTCCAGCAAGCGCCGTCCATGAGCCCGCTCCAGCAAGCGCCGTCCATGAGCCCGCTCCAGCAAGCGCCGTCCATGAGCCCGCTCCGGCAAGCGCCGTCCATGAGCCCGCTCCAGCTAGGGCCGTCCATGAGCCCGCTCCAGCTAGGGCCGTCCATGAGCCCGCTCCAGCTAGGGCCGTCCATGAGCCCGCTCCAGCTAGGGCCGTCCATGAGCCCGCTCCAGCTAGCGCCGTCCATGAGCCCGCTCCAGCTAGCGCCGTCCCAGAATCTACTGAGAGACTTGCGGCCGATCTAGCCGCAAAAGAGGTTCTGAAATCGGTTTCTGCTCGTCAGGAGATGCCCATCTTCCTTGCTGCCAAGACCCTCTCTGATTATTTGTCTTGTCTAGCTAAAATCCTCGAAGTCCCTGTTTGTCCTGTCTTGTCTCCAGCCCCCGAGCCTGCCGCTGTGATCGCTGCACCCAGTCCTGCCCCTTCGCCTGCTATGTCCCCCGTCAGGAGTCCCGTTTCCTCACCCTCTGTCTCTGAATCTGTTGCTGCTACCACTGAAGCAGTATCCCAGTCTGTCTCCACTAATTCCCGGACTGTTTCTCCGTTCGTCCCTGTCTCCACCAGCCCCCGGACTGTTTCTCCGTTCGTCCCTGTCTCCACCAGCCCCCGGACTGTTTCTCTGTTCGTCCCTGTCTCCACCAGCCCCGGGACTGTTTCCCCGTTTGTCCCTGTTACCACTAGTCCCCGGACTGTTTCCCCGTTTGTCCCTGTCACCACTAGTTCCCGGACTGTTTTCCCTGTCGCCACTAAACCCCGTAATGTTTTGTCCAAGTCCCCCCCTCGTGTGTCCCCCTCCAAGCCAGCCCGGATTCCTCGTTCCCCATCCTCATCCCGTGGACCTAAGACCCCCAGCACACCCATTCACCCTGGACCACCCCCCATGAACTCTGTGTTTCCTCCACCACCTCTTCCTTGTTTTTTATTTTTAATGTTTCATCCTAACCCGGTTGTTGTGTTTTCGTGTTTGCCATTACTGTTATTTGTCATGTTTTGTTGGTTTGTGTCGATGTCTCAGTCTGTCATGTCCCGTGTTTGATGTCCCCTTGAGGAGCGTCTGGTAGCCGCTCCTTAAGGTGGGGGTTCTGTCATGATTCTGAATCATGTTTTGTGTGCAAGCACATAGTCTTGTGTTTTGAGCCATGTGCTTGTGTTGTCTCATCACGTCAACCCGCCCCCTTGTTATCCTCGTCTCGTCATTATTGTCTAGTCAGTTTCACCTGTCCTTGTCTAGTCAGCTTCACCTGTCTTTGTCATTAGTGTCTCCCTATTTAATCCCCTTGTGTTTGCTGTCCTGTGTCGGTACATTGTCTAACTTTGCGTGTTAATCCCTGTGAGTATATTGTCTGAAGACCTGTTTAATCAGTATTGTGAGTTTGTTTCCTGTCAAGTCAGAGTCTTTGTTTGTCATCGTGTCTTAGTCTTGTTATAC
Organism: Siphateles boraxobius; assembly: GCF_051911475.1. Classification (NCBI taxonomy): domain Eukaryota; kingdom Metazoa; phylum Chordata; class Actinopteri; order Cypriniformes; family Leuciscidae; genus Siphateles; species Siphateles boraxobius. The sequence goes on along the minus strand of NW_027508733.1, from coordinate 14,755,347 downwards.
TCTGCTCCAGTCCTGTTTTACCCCCTCGTGGGTTTTGTTTTCTGTTTTGGTCCAAAATAAATCATTTGAGTGTCATCTGCTGTCTGCGCCTGGGTTCTCCTTCCATCTTTATGACAAATCCTTTAACGTTATCTAAGTAGCTATAACTTATAGAAAGAGTGCAACCTTATAAAGTTACATGTATTGCAAAATACATAATGATTTGAGGACCAAGTTTGTAGTCAAGGTATGGGCAGGCCATAGTCAATGTAAAGCATATTGTTGATGTTTCGTCCCTATTAGTGAATGTTCCATAACTGTTTATAATCCGCCGTCATCGGTGGTCCTGTTTACTAGCCTGCGCGTTTACGGCAGGCTCCGCTGTGGGGGAGGAGCTGTGGAGGGAGGAGCTGTGGGGGAGGAGCTGTGGAGGGACGAGCTGTGGGGGAGGAGCTGTGGAGGGAGGGCTGTAGCGTAGCAGAGAGCAAGGGGGTGGGACCTGTAAGTTGTGCTTGTTCAAATTTTCAGGCCAAGTCAACATTTTCTCAAAACTCCCTACTGCAGCTTTAAATGCTAAATTCACGAAGAAACATATAAAAAAATTCCGAATTATGACTTATATACTTCAATGTAAAAATAGATAACCTATTTACTAAAAAATTAATGATACGCATATAAGATCAACACCTTGTAAAAGACTTTTGTCAATCTTAACATTAAAGAAGGTAAAAGCCACTCCCATCAACCCCACAAAAACAGCAAAATCTAATATTTCAAAATCAGACATAATCCAGTTATTAAAGTTATTGCATTTGAAAGAGTGGCACCAAAATTCACTTACATTAAAATTTCATAAATAAAAACAAAATGTTCTTCAGTGAAATGTTATACGAAGACATCTACTACCAAACAGAAACACACAATGTATGATGAAACTACTGTTTTTAATGTGTAGGTCCAATTCTTTACACACATGAATGAACTCTTTCAATTTAATCTGGGTTTTCAAACCATTTAAAAGATGCTATCAGCTTCAGTGATGCTAGCCTGAGTCTTGCATGCATTTAAAGACTTAAATAAAATGGGACGTTGGGACTCCAAAATTTGACCTGGTCCAGAAGCTGTCCATAAGAGGTATTAAGAGGGTGGCATGCAAGTACAAATCATTTTTCTGTATCTCAAGGGAGGAAATATGTCTAAATACCAATAGTGTAGATACCACAGAATCATGCAAACCATTTACAGTTTATAGACTCAATCACAGGACAAAATATCTGCAGAAATATTGTAAATAGAAATTGAATACTGTAAATTTAACACTGATGCAATATATGTTAAATTTTAAGAGTTGTATACATAGATTTGGAGACGTGACAATTTAGGAAGGAATTAAGGTTACTTTTGCCTAAACGAGGTACACTGTACTTGTAGAAACGAAAAACACAAATTGTTCAGGTTCCTTTTGTCCATAAACTTCTGAAGTGGGTGGGAAGACACATAAAACACAATAGGACTAGTTCGCATGAATTGCGTACTACAGAAAACATTTTCATTGTGTTTATTGTTAGTTATCTCAACCAGGAACTGCAGTGTTGATGTGGTGTGCTCAAGTAATTTCGAAATTGCCTTAATTTTGAGTCGCAACTAGTATAAAAAAAATGTTCACGTCTTCATTAAACTTGTGATTGCTCAATTGGCAATCTAAAAGTTATTGCAATTACAGTAATGTTCGACAAGACACGAATGCATCATCAATCAGTCCTCAACCTTCTGCGCAACTCTACAGAAAGTCCAATGATGTTCAACCGTGTTTTCATTGGCGCGTTCACTCATGTGATGAACTCGCGTGTTGCGAATAGTGAAGCCTTGCTTGGAGATGTACTCCACCAGATGCACACGAAGCGACACCTCCTGGTGGTAGTCACATGGTCCAAAGGTAAAGGACACTTGAAAGTCTCTGGTGTCCATCATATGTTTATTCCATCTGGTGAAGCTGTTGGAGATGCCTTCAAGCAGTGCGTGAACTTTGGTGGTGATGGTGAGTTGGGTGATGATGACTGCCACCGGGTTCGAGTACTTGGAGAGCTTACGAGTACTTGACAGTTCCACCACTTGCTCAAAGGTGTCCATCGGGTAGAGAGGTTTAGTGTCACCTAAACACTGGATCAAAGGTTCTATCTGGTAGAAGTCCGCTTCCTTCCGGAGGAGCTCTGTTTCTTTGAAGTCACATGGTAGAGTCAATTTTGATGTTCGTAAAAAGTTCAAGACGTAACGGAATAGTGGACCGTCTCGATCTATGAAATAGTTGCCCTGGGCATCTCGTGTGGTGGGAAAATCGCCTCGGAACATGGCGCCCAACATAGAGTCTGGAAAACGCTGTAGGGTGGACAGCGATGTGGTGTACAAATGGCCACCAACATTTAGGGTAACTGTATCCATTATCTACAACAAAGAAGAACATAAATAGTAGATGTTCAAAGCATTAAAGATACATTTTGTACCTTCTGAGAATGTCAAGATGGTACTTGAACTGATACAACAGACAATCAACCATTCCCTGCTGAACACACAAGTTTAGTCCAAGATGAATTGCCATGCATAGCCATTGATTTGGTGTTGCTCTTGTTGGTGGACCATCAAACGCATGCTGTTTTCCAGCAAACATTAAACCGGCTTGGTCTTTCTTGGTTTCAACTGCACTGACAAAACCATTAGGAACATCAGTTACTACCAAAACTACTGTTTGGTAAATTGAGCTTCAGGAAGTATGGATTGTGGTTTGAATTCAACCCTGTTCCTCTTAAAACCTTGATCTCAGACAAAATGGACCACTGGGATAAGACAAAATGGCTGACCCTCAAAGCTTGGTTTCTTTTCTTTTTTGAGCCATTGGAGATCCTGTTCTTAAGGTGGTAAGCATTTGTTAGTAACACCTTTGTAGCTGTCTAGCAACTACCCAGAACACCCTAGTAAACCACTGACCAACAGCTTAGCAACCAGCCTAAACAGCGTTTAGGGTAACTGTATCCATTATCTATAACAAAGAAGAACATACATTTTACATTTTCAAAGTATTAAAAGATGTATGTTGTACCTGCTGAGAATGTCATTTGGTTTTTGAACTGATATGAAAAGACCAACTTAGACCAACACAAATGGCCATGCAGATCCATTGATTTGGTTCTGTTCTAGTTGGTGGACCATCAAATCCATGCTGGTCCCCAGCAAAACTTCACCCAGCTTGGTTTTTCTTGTAAAGCAGGTTGACCTATAAGGCTTGAAAACAACATTTGCTGTATTGAGCTGCATTGTCAAAACCCTTAGGAACAGTGGTTTCTATGGTAACTATAGTATGGTACTGAGCTTCACACAAGTAGTATGGTAAAAAAACACGAGATGTTTTCAGATTCAACCCTGTTCTTCATAAAACCTTGGTCTCAGACAAAATGGACCATTGGGATAAGACAAAATGGCTGACCCTCAAAGCATGTTTCTTTTCCTTTTTGAGCCACTGGAGATCTTGTTCTTAGGGCAGTAAGCATCCATTTAGTAATGCTCAGTCAACTGCCTAGCAAATACCCAGAACACCCTAGCAAGTGATGGGAGAAACAAAGATTTGTAAACTTTGAATCAATTGAACCAATTGCTTTGTAAAATGATTCCCTGTTTCAAAGTGCTCGAAAAGTGACACGCTGGTGACCCCTGTTGGTCAGAACAGTGTAAATACAGCGGATACTCAGTTTAAACAAGCATTAAAACAACTTTTACAAACAAATTGGATAATTCGGTCAATCAGACCAATTCAGACCAAGAGATTTTTAAAAACAACTGTTCATTTTTTTTTTTACTGAAATCACACGGCTTTGGAAGTTTGATACGCACTCTGAATCACTGGTTCGAATCAAATGATTCACAGATGTTTCGAAGCTTCGATCACTAAGCGCTTCGAAAACGCCATCACTAACCATAACAGCTTAGCAACCAGCCGGAAAACCATAGCAATGAGTCTTGCAACTGCATGATAGCAAAGAGCATCAGAATATATATATATATTTTAAAATATTTCTTGTTTTGCATATTGTTTACATTGTTTCAGTAAACAATGGCATCGCCACCAACACCATAGCAACACCCTAGCAACAATGCAAAACACTCTAGAACTGCATAGCAAAGCATCCCAACCATATATTAACGCTAGAACAGGGAACATGAAAATATTAACTGAAAATGCTTACAGAATAATAATATAGGAGTGGGCTCTTTTTACATGGGAGCGGTGAGAACCGCTGCGTTATTCTATACGTCGTTTATATTTACCATGTGTGCCCAGTCTCCATTCTCCATGTGTCCAACTGTTCCTCTTCAATGCTGGTGGTGACGAATGACGCTCTGCAGTCTTTATGGGGTATAAAAACTTCACTAAAACTAAAGACATATATAGTTCTTATATTTCATTTTAGACAGCATACAGGTGCAGGTGTCGTGAAATAAATGACGCAGTATAGGGAGGAAAACCTCCCTGCATCCCAGCACCACAACAAAGTCTCAGATATAAACACGATATCATATAAATCAGCTACGAAAAACAGCGACCTTATCAATATTAACTAAATTACGAGATGCAGAACGTGTTTAATTTATAGCGGCTGCAATAAAACCGTATTAAATTATACAAGATATTATAAGACAAATATATAATCTACAATCGACCGCATTAAATTAATACAAATGCTCAGTTTCATATTATCTCGTTGAAAATACGTTACATTTTAGGATTTAAGTCTCCTCGTCCGATGTACATCAGTTGTTTCCTTTCGTCCCAAGCATCAGGAATATGGAGGACAAGGGGTTTAAACTAGGATAACGTTAACGTTACTTTGCTTACGTGTGGTTTTTCGTGACTTTTCCAAAATACAGGAGCATTTTGAAACCCTTCTGTTCAAAAGCGACTCGTTCCGCTCGAGTAAAAGCTGTAAAATAAAATTAATGTTTATGTTGTGGAGTCACAGAGAACAGAACAGAGACATCAGTGTGGGATTAGCGGATAGGACAGACCCACGACAGAAGCCCCGCCCACACACACACACACACACACACTCACCCGACCTTTCTTTACATTCAGATCATCATCCAAAACACTTCAGTCAGCAGAACTGTTCCAGTGCAAGTTCAATATGGTCCTGAAAAGTGTAATGTACCAGTACTCAATATTTATGCATTTCTTCCCCAGTTGTTCATTTTTATTATATAGGGCAAGGCCTACATCTTTGTTACTTAAACATTCCACAAAATTAAACCCAAAACTTAAATCTAAAATTCTAACCATTTATTTGTTTATGAGGACTTCACAATCATTCTTACAACCCATCGTGATAAAGGTTTATTTTAGCTTACAGTAGAATTTACAGCATAATACATATGGTTGGTTGTTTATAGCCATAATAAACCTCACTGTCATGACACAACCTCATTATAGAGTTGAAATGAGAAAATTATTGTAATATAGCGCCAATGACGGAACCGCCTTGTAACAGAAAGATGAAAAAGAATGTCCTATTCCTCAAACATTGATGCAGAAATTGGAGGGAACATGTATTTAATATTTAATGTGTCCTGAAATGGAGATATGTTAAACGTTCAAAGTCTTTTTGATGGAGAAGATGATGTCCTTGATTTGTGGTATGCTGTTGTCCTCCAAAATCTTGGCGTACGGCATTGGAATATCTACACCTGTGACTCGGACCGCAGGGGCGTCGAGGAAATTGAAGGCAGGACCTTGAATTAAAAAAGAAAAAACAATAAATCTACGTGTTGAAGAACACACAACTCTGGGTGTGTTTGGAATGACATACTCCTGATCAGTTTTGAAAGAACATAATATGTAGTTAATGTAGTTACAAGTAATTATGCAACATCGTGAGGTCATGTGACAACAATATAGCACAACATTTTATTGCATTCTAAAATATAAAATGAAACCTTATACAATACATTCGGAGCAAAATATAGCAAGTAGTGCGCTAGTATTTCATTTTGAACATAGCATCTGACTTCAAATGAGCATTAATGTTATATTTACCCTCCATGATCCGGGCGAGAACCTCCGCCCCGACTCCAAACTGAGGCCAGCCGCCTTCCACGGTGATGAGATGATTGGTTTTCATTATGCTCGTTTCAATGGTTTCTGTGTCGAGAGGCCGGATGGTGCGCATGTTGATCACCTACAGACGAAAACACAGACACTTCAAACTGCTATTCAATAAGCTTATAGAAATTAATGTTAAATGTGAGCAAATTAAAAATGTCTTTTTTTTGGCGTGTGATTTTTGTATAATTTCTTTCATTACAATTTACATGACTGCCCAAAAAACAAACATTATTGTGTATATTGAATCAATCAAATGTGAGGAAATGGTGTTTAAACCATTCCAGGCTGAAAGGATGATGTCATACCTCACATTCGATACCCTCCTTGGCCAAGACAGCGGCAGCGTCGAGACACAGGGTGACCATCCGGGAATGAGACACCACAGTGATGTGATTTCCTACAGCAGACCATCAATATTAATATGATGAGCAATGACTCTAAAGTTGTGATTGATTGTTGTTCAAATAAGAGCGATTAACAGTGGCACTTATAGATTTTTCAAGGGATAGAAAAAGATACATACTATTAGAAATATTAGAGTAAGAAAATGTAAATATAAATTATACATTGATATTCAACAATTTAAAATATGTCTCTTTAGTTGTGACAGGGTAATTCATTTATATTTAATAATAATAATATAAATGTGATATTATTATTATATGTAAATTATCCTGTCACAACTGAAGTGGACCAAAACAATATTTTAATCTCAATATTTTAATATTCACTGAAAATATTTAATATTATAAAAATGAAATATTATTGAATAATATGAATATAAATGTGTTGCTATTATTATTCATTAATATTTTATTTTATGAATAATATTAATATAAAGTTATTGTTATTATTATTAAAAATAGAGATGGTAATTACCCTGTCACAACTAAAGTGAACCAAAAGAGAAATAATTAATAAAAGAGAAATAATTAATAAATGTGTAAAATATTATTATAATATATTAAAATATTGACACATTTATGAATTATTTCTCTTTTGGTCAACTTTAGTTGTGACAGTAGTTACAATCTCTATTTTTAATAATAATAACAATAAGTTTATATTACATTTTATTCAATAACATTTTATGATATTAAATTAAATATAAAAATATTATTAAACTATCAGTAAATATTCAAATGCTGACAAATTTATTTCATATTTCTCTTTTGGTCCACTTTAGTTGTGAAAGAGTATATGTGATACAATTACTCATCTCGTGTGTATGTGTTTTTTTTCTTTCATATCATATAAACCCACCTGGTCTTTCAACCTTTGCTTTTCCAATAGGGATGAGGAAGTCTTTCGACTGAGATTCTTCGGACATGTCAAATGCCACGCCGTACATCAGCTCATTCTCCAAAAACACCACTGAAAGAGACACGATGTGACAGTCAGAGCGACATCTACTGTACATCCTGAACATCAGTCTCATTGTGCGAGGAACTCACCAGGGTTGTCGTCTCGGATGGCTGATTTCAGAAGGCCCTTGGCGTCTTCAGCGCTCCAGGGACTGACCACCTTCAGACCGGGACAGTGTCCGTACCAGGCGGCAAAGCACTGGGAATGCTGAGCCGCCACGCCAGCCGAAGCGCCGTTGGGTCCGCGGAACACGATCGGGACAGACTGAAAGCCAGCAGACATGTAGTACGTCTTAGCAGCCGAGTTGATGACCTGGTCGATGGCTTGCATGGAGAAGTTGAAAGTCATGAACTCGCAAATTGGCCTCAAACCCGCCTGAAAGAGGATGTAGTTGGTTAGTTTGGGAATGCGGCTTTTAGATTCATTTATAATCGTCTCAGGAAAAACTCACCATGGCAGCACCAACGGCGATGCCAGCAAAACCCATCTGCATGGATAAAGGAGAAAAATATTCATTAAACAATAAATTAAGAAAACACGAAAACGATTTTCGCACAAGTATGTCATCATTCTCACCTCTGTAATAGGTGTGTCAATGATGCGTTTGTCTCCGTACTTCTTCCAAAGGCCTCTACTAACCTGCAACCCAATACAAGTCACTTTAAGGCCCTGTTTACACCTGGTATTAAGATGCGTTTTGGTCGATCGGATCACAAGTAGACGAGGAAGACACATTCTCGTTTAAACCTGGCGTCTCTTTTGTCTACTTTAGTCGTGATTTCTTCGAGGGGAGGGTCTATGGGCGCGTAAATTTATGGGTTTTTCAGATCTTTCAAACTAAAGGATTAATTTTTTTAATACTTCTGGAAGTGGTTGAAAGTAGACAAGCTCAAAACAATTCCGACCCCGTTTACACCTGTATGTTGCGTCGTCCACTTGTGATCCAATCGGTGATACGATGCTTTGGCGCTATTGATAGCCAAATATTTTCATCTTATTTCACCTTATATGCGCCGTCATACTGTGCGACTTCCTCTCCAAGGAGGAAAACCCGCTCATCCCTCTCCAGCTCCTCATCCATGGCCTGGTTGAGAGCATCTCGGACCGTTACCTGCGAAAATCAAGAGTGTGTTAATGCATACAGAACTTTTTCCGACAAAAAAATGCAGTAATTGTACATATTTCACATGGTAAAACATGGTTCTGAATTATCGTATTAATTTACTATGAGTTTTACATGGTACCACCGTGGCATATACAAAAACAAAACACAATCAAATTCCCATAAAACATAACATAACAGTGTACATGTCAAAATACAATGTGCATAAACAAAAAAAAAAATGGCTTTCCTATGATACAAGCCAATAAAAAATAAAAAAAGTTCATTAAAAGCTTTCCCATGGTACATACAGAAAAACAATGGTGTCCAAGGGCAAGAGAAGAATCTTTTTATAGAAACCAAAATCAATGATTTCTATATCAGTTGCTTCACTGTTAAAAAATAAGATATAAGAATGACGTAGTTTCATTAATGGTGAAAAATGTGACCTGACCAGTTTTACTAGGTTTAGCTTGTCATGTTATGCCATCAAATAGGGTCAATAAGGTTAAAATAAATATCAGATAAATGCAAATCTATTTAATTATGCTGACAACATGATCTGAAATATCAGTTATTAATTATAATTGTTGTAAAATAATTGGCAATGAATAATTAATATAAATTAACATTAACTACAATTTCTTATTAACAATATTTACAGTGTAACCACAAGATCTGTACATGCCTATTAAACACTAAATTATGAGAAGTATGTTAAATATGTCCATGACAGTTTTAAAATAATTTACAAAATAATCAAGTGTATTAATTACAAAAGGCACAACAGAATGTTTTCAAACAATATAATGCAATATTAAACATTTATTAGATGGTAATAGCATAGAATTTTGATATAAAACATGACTCTGATTAAATATTGTATTGCACTATCATGAGATTTACATGGTACTCCAAAGTACTGTAAAGAAAAGCATGGTAATACCATAGTATGTCAAAAAATTAAATAAATAGTAACACCATGGTACATTGCAAAAAGTGTGGTAGATGTCCATAAATCATCGTAAAAGTAAAAAAAAATAATTCATGTTATTATACAATTCCTATAAAACAATACCCCTATGTGTATGTAATAAAAAAAACTATGTAAATATACAAAACAGTATTCATAGTTTTCATATGATTAAAAAAAACAAAAAAAACATGGCTTTAGCATGATAAATATGGAAAACCTATAGCATTACCATGTTCAATTACCAAAGAATGTCCATTAAAACATGGTAAATGAGTAAAACACCAAGGTTTTGCATTGGTACACACACACACACACACACACACACACACACACACACACACACACACACACACACATATATATATATATATATATATATATATATATATATATATAAAATATGGCTTTACCATGGTACATAGAAAAACTATGGTACTACCATGGTATATTTGCAAGGAGTGTCAATCAAAACATGTCAAATGTACAAAACACCAAGGTATTACCATGGTAGTGATAGTACATTATATATAAAAAAAACATGACTTTACCATGGTACACAAGGAAAAAACGGACATTACCATGATAGATTAGCAAAGAATTTCCATTAAAATATGCTAAATGTTCAAAATACAGCGTAATACACACCCAAAACATGCTGCTGCCATGGTTTTTTTGTTAGTATTCTTGACATGTTCTTAACAGTATTCTTAATTCTTAGTATTCTTAACAGTCACCATTAATCGATTGACCAAACGTACTAATAATCAACACATTTTAAAGCCTCTTCTTCGCGGTTTTGTGTTTACTGTGACACAGCATCTGTTGAAGGTGAGAGAAGCAGCAGCATCACTGACCTGCACCGCAGCCGGCTGAGTCCTGTGAAACTCCCTCCGCAAAGCAGCAGAAACGGCATTCTGAGAAACAAACACAGCCAATATCAGTCTTACAACTGTCCTCTTATAAATACAAACGTAATACGTTGCTAAGATTCCATATTTCCTCATAAATACCTTCCCCGAGCGCAGAAAACACCTCAGAGACGCCATGTTTCACTGTCCTCTGTCTGGAGGCGGGGCTGTCATGCCAGCGGCTTCGGCCAATCAGAAAGCGGGTTGTGAAATCAGAACAGGAAACACAGTGACAGCGACCAATCAGTGTAGCTGACTTATGACATCAACGGAAGCTTGATTCAGGCTGTCATTGGGCGTCCAAGGGCAAGAGAAAAATCTTTTTTTAGAAAACAAAAATCGATTATTTCGAAATCAATTGCTTTACTACTTTTTTTTTTTTAAAGAGGATAAAATCACGCAGTAGTCATGTATGTTGAAACATAGGACATAGTCATGCTGAAAAAAGAATAAAGTTGTAATAGTTGCCAGATGTCCACAATATGGGATAAATAATTTTATGGGTAAATTTTTTTGGGGGATATTACACATTATTGTATTAAATTACATTAAAACAATGTTTGAAATATAATGTAACATTCTAAAAAATATTGTTAATATGATCATTACAAACTAGTAACTATTATAGGTAAAATATTGACATTTTTTTTTATTATATTTACAATATAATTATAAATCACATGAGATCTGCACATATATATTAAATAATATATTATGAGAAAAAGTATCGGCAATATTTTCAATGACAGTGTTACAATAAACAGTTAATAAATAAACAGTTCGGGGTTCAAATATTAAAAATAAATATTAAATAAAATATAACTTATAACTCTTAGTAATACTATTAACTATGATTTCTATCAACTACATTTACAGCATAATTCTACACCAGATGAAATTTGTCCATATTGAGAAATGTATCTGAAATGTTTACATTTACAATATTTACAAATCTAAATTAATGCACAATATATCAATAATAAACAATGGAAAAAGATAATAAAAAGAAGTATATCAATTAAAATATTAAAAATAAAATGTCTACGTATACATACATTTACATGTGTATAAATAGCAGTTAGATTTTTATTTTCTACAATAATTTAATTTCTAATATATTTTTCACTATACCTATCTATACATAAGTTATTTATTAGTTTATATTATTTAGAAGTAATTAAACCACACACAATCTGTTGCATTGTCTTTCCTTCAATGTTCACAACTAAAAGCACAAAAGTAGTTTATATTAGTTTATACTAGTTTATATTAGTTAGAAGGAATTAAACCACACAAGATCTGTTTCATTGTCTTTACTTCAATGTTCACAACTAAAAGCACAAAACCATTCTTTTAAAATATTGCCACAAGTTTAATACAAGTTTTTTTATAACAGGGAAAACAAATTTTTTTCAGCAATTTGAGGTTGTTCACCTCCAGTGCTTTTAACGTTTGTGGCAACTGTACAGTGGCAAATATCAGTGGCAAATTTCTTCATTACCAAACGCATTGATTCCTCTTCTGTTCTTGGACATACATAAATCTCTTTGTAAACTTAAGAACATTTCTTCTTCTCAAGACCACTGTTAAATATTCAGTGGTAAAGTGCTGTAGCGAAAATGAAAATATTATTAAATTCTTCCCCTACGGTAATAACAAAGCTAGGAATATGTATTACGATATTTAGCTATAATGGTTTCAGTGTCTGCATGATTCTATGTACAAATGAGTTTATTGTTACAAGAGCAAAAGATGAACTATTGCGTATCGTATTGTACATCGTTCTAGATTACAAATGAATCTGGTTTTCAAGAGGACCCTGCGATGAACATGAATGATAGAAGTTACTTTTTCCCTCATTGTGTGCAAGACAAGAAACCTCTTTCATTTACCACCAGACCGCAACAACCAATAGGAGTATATGGCGTAAGTGACATAACAATGTCCATTATATAATCATGTCAGTGGTAAATCAAAGCCATTGTTTTTCTGGTTTAGCGACTGTGTCGTTAAGGGGCATAAATGATAAACATTTCGTTTAAATGCTGCTATTTGTGCAATATGTTGATTGTGATCTTGCAGAACAGGAATACGAATATTACTTTCTTCTGAAAGAAAATTAGAACAATGTAGCTCAATATTTCCGCAGGAAAAACAACAACAAAGAGAACAAAGAACGCTCTCAGCTTTTGTAGGCACAATGGTAAATGTGGCAAATGCTTAAAAAACATGATCCCAAACCCTCCAAAATGAACCAAAATCAAAGTGGAATTAAAATGTCAGAATCAAACATCACTCATTTTATGAACCAATAGTAAAATCCAATTACATTTCTATTCAAAGTAAATGTGCTGCCTGCATTCTCCATCAACTTGTGTCTTCAGAAGTCAGTACTTTAAAATGTAGGTGGTAAATTTTTTCGCCAGAATGAAAATGTCCATTTTTTAAATATGACAGCTGGTCCAAGCAGAATTGTTTAGGTTACACTGAGCAGCTTAAAAAAAATCCAGGACTCCATTGGAATTTAATGTGAATAAAACAAACATTGAAGAAGTTCAGATACAAACAGTCACTCTTCACTGTTAGACGCAAAAGCTAAAAAACTTTGAGTGGATGAATTGCACTAAAACAAAGATGAGCGGGTTTTTTTTCTTCACATACGTGGGCCGCTGTGGTTGACAGTATCTGATTTTTTCAGTTTGCCTTTGTTGAAGGATTGGATGGAGCTGAGGAGGGCACCCCGGCCCACACCGTTGGCACCGGGAGGTGAGAGGGACGGAGGGACGGGTTCACTCCCAGGAGGAGGAGGAGGAGGAGGAGGAGGAGGAGCAGCGGGGGGAGGAAGAGGAGGCGCTGGAGGTGCTCCTGTGGAATCAGAAAACAGTCCATCAAGATCGGTCGCGTGTTAGTAATATACATACTCAGAATCCTCTGCGGTATGTAAACAGGAAGCGAATAAAGCACAACAGCCATTCAGAATGATACACTTACCACAAAAGGCAACATTTAAAGTCAACATGAAAGTAATATAAAAAAAAATGATCGGTTGACTTGGAATGCGTCCTCCGAAGGCAGCATTTATCAGTTTTCGGACGCAGCTAATTACTTACTCATTTAGACATTTACCGCCACCTACTGGCAGTTCTAGTTTCCTATTTAAGATAGAAAACTTTCCTACTTAAGAAAAATATATTTACATATTAATAAAAAAAACATTAAAGGTACAGTTTACACAGAAATAAATATTCTGTCATTATTTACTCACCCTCATGGCCGTTGAAGCCTAAAAGTTTATGTGTAGTAAAATCTATGTTGAATCAAATAAAATATTTTTTTCTAAAGCTACTTTTTGTGATGTCTATTTGATGCTTTTCCCATTTAACACAATAATTATTCAATTAGATTAGATTAAAAATGTTAATTGCAGATAGCCCTAAAATAAATATAAATAATTATTAATTATAACATATAAAAAGGTTTTTATATATATAGTAAAGATAGTATACAATATATTGTGATAAAAATATAATTTAAAATATAATTATTAATTATGTAATACTAACAAATATGAGGATTAGAAAGAAAATTTCCATTTCATGTTGACTTTAAATAACTTAATGCTGATTTGTCAATACTGTGATCATTTACTGACCAATCACCTTCTTGGAAATAAGTGACTGACAGTATGAGTCATGCCTTCTGAACCAATAAGCAAGATGCAAGGTTGTGCTCAGTTGCAGTTGCTTTAAGACCACAATTTTTTTAATTCTTTATTCAAAAGATCATCTAAAAAAATTGTATCTTAAAAACAAGTATTATCAGTTACTAATATAAACATGGCATATATATATATATATATATATTTAAAAAAAAACTCACAATCCACAAAAAGTGCTTGTTGTTAGAAAGAGAATTAACCCTTAAGAAAAGCCCAATTTTGTGCCTAAATAGACAATTGCAGATTGTGAACTTTTAAAGTTGCATTAACCCTTCTCAGTAGGCTGGACACTTGCTGAACAGACCTCATTTAATATTAATGAGTAGCAGTTTTGCTGTGGGGAATCGGAATGTACTACTGAGGGAGGGTGAGCTGCAACTTTATAGTGGAAATAGATTATTATTATTGAATTACTTTACCCCACACATGTTCAAAATGGCGCATGCTCTAGTTTTGAAGACAGCATGTAAGAGAGAGAGAGAGACAGAGAGAGGGTGAGAGAGAGAGACAGAGAGAGGCACACACAAGTTACTGATCATATCAGAATGAGATGACACATCGGATGATTATGATCTGGTAAGATGAATTGAGATTGCAACCGATTTTATGAGGAATTTGGTGATTGGTCATGGAGATGAGAGAGATTAGGTCATGATTGATCTCAATTTGATAGAAAAACAGGAGATGTTAATGCGCCTGTGAGTTACAATCGAAAACATTTTACCATATCATGCAACAAATTTATAAATTCAATATTACTTTTGATTTATTGGGAAAACTTTGATTGTTTTGATTGGACATATTGTAGGGGAATGTTTGGATAAATGCACAAACCAGGAGAAAACAAACTCTTCTGATGAAGTTTACATAATGATGGAGGATGAACAGTTATAAACGCGACGTACCTGGTAGAGGAGTGGGTGAGGACGGGCAGGTTGGAGGTGAACTGGCCCCAGAACCTGCTAGAAGACCATTAAAATGATTTTTACTGTGTTCTTTACAGTAATTATACATTGACAGCTGTATCTTGGATCAAGTAGTAATAAAGTTAATATGAAGGGTACTGGTAGATAAAAAAAGCCATTCAAAATCAGATGTAATAATGATAAACCTCTGAATATTTACGATGAGGTTGTTTGCAATGGTATTTGCTTTAATAAAAGTCACAAGTCTACGTATTGCTTGATATAAACTCACAATTTCACAATAGCGGGAAATAGCGAGAAAAAGTCAGATTTGTGAGAAGAAAAGTCGGAATTGCGAAAAAGTAGGAATTATGAGGAAAAAAGTTAGAATTGCGAGATAAACTTGCAATAGGTGGTTTGCAGTCACGTGATTGTGATGACGCGCGAAATTCAGATGGAGGGCAGGAAGTGAAGAGCGGAATGGACGAGATGGAGGAAAGTCCGTACTGTACTAGTTTAGACGCTATTACAAGAGAAAGATATAAACAAAAAATCAAAACATATGTTGGATGTGATCCTTACGTTATGAAGAGGAGCGATTTTTCAACTGAATTGAAAGATTTGCCTGCCAGAGGCGGTAGATATCAGCAACTACCTTGTCTTACAGACATACTTTGACTTTACAAAGTTCGGAAACTGGTACGTTACACAAACACAGCCACATAAGTGGCTATTTACTAATTAACTCGCCTTTCACGAAGTGATCACTGCACACACGGGCATTTTCCGATTCGGCTCCTCCCGACCGCAGACGTAGTTTTGCAAGCCATTTTTTCCCGGCGTTTTTCAGTCAATTCCTTGCATTTTTCCCCCTTATGAACAACAACTTTTGGTACACAATAAAAACTCGTTTCTCGCTTTGATCGATTTGAGCAACCATAAACGACGCAAAACATAGGCATTTTAGGTTTGTTATAGTGCTTCCATAATATAGCAAATCACTTCCTGCCCTCCATCTGCATTTTTGCGCCATGGCAACGCTGTGATGTGAGGTCATATGCAAACAAACTATTGCGAGAAAAAGTCAAAATCACGAGAAAAGTGAGAATTTCTTGAGCTTGAGTTTATATCTTGCAATTCTTACTTTTTTTCTTGCGAGTGAGTGTCATGTGCACTTAATTATTTAAAAAACTGTTTAATTACTGGGCGAGTTAGACATTAAGTATACAGTCTTTTATTCAAAATTAAAAAGTATTTGAAGACAAAAGTTTATAATATTGTGATTTATCTTCGAGGTTGGTTTGGTTCATGGTTTATTACTTCTTACTGAAGAGTAAATCCATCTCAAGTGGTCCAAATTTTTTGAATTTTTCCATTTTCTTTTTTACATCTATATATTGGTTTAGCAAAAAACACAAAACACCAGTTTTTTTTTTTTTTACTTGAGACTAGCTACAGAATTTTATTTATATTTCACTTTAATTTTAATTGGTTTAACCACAAAAAGAAGAACATTTAAAATGCTCAAGCAACCTCCACTGGCCCATTTGAGATGGACTGACTCTGAAGACTTTCCCGTAATCCCTATGGAGAAAAATACTTCTGGAACCCTGAATGCTTAAAACGTACATTTTGAAATTAAATTACAGTTGTTTATTAATAAAGGAAAGTTTGATAATAAATGAAACCTACCAGAGTTATTATTGTATTTGACAGAGAGATCCTCCTCATTTTCATATGTCGACTGTCTCGATTTCTGGAACCAAAATAGGCGTTTTGGTTTTAAGAACCATTATGTTCAGGATAAAACAGTGTGGGCATTTATTGTGAATCCTAATTTTGGTAAAGGGTTTAAACTTATGTACCTTTCTGGCCAACATCTTCCTTTTGCGCTTCTCTTCCTCTGAGCCATGGTGCGACTGCGCTCGCGTCAACCTCTTGTGCTGGTGGATCTGAAAACACACGAGGTTTCGGTTATATAAACTTGACGGGATTTTTTTGAAGAAAAGTTGAAAGGATTTTCCTGTTGTGTCATATCAGGGTTGGTGAAAATGTGGACAGTATTACATTTTATTCAACTTTTCTAGATTGAAATGACAAAATTTGTGTTTGCGACACTAGTGTAACATTCCTTAAGCAAACCGAACATTTGTTGCACAATAGACCAAAAGCGAACAAAGCAATGCACTAACCGTCCTCTGTTCCTCCACTAGACGCCTCTCTATGCATTCTTTAGACGATTTCAGAGCCTCTTTTAATTTGGAGCTGATCTGGAGTTCGGAAAGAGAGAAAAACACAGTTTGTAAAACCCTTGTGCATCCTTATGATCATTTTTGTCTTTTTCAGTTTTGTTTTTTTGATCACTTTGCCAGTGTTTATGCTAACTGCATAAAATTTGGCACACATGTGTATTATTGGAATTTTACTATTTCACCCCCATTTCCTTTAGGTACACAAAATACTTTCTCTCAGCTCCTTTTGGACAAAAATGTCCGCATTGTAACCCAATGCAATTTTTAATCCCAGGGCCATTTAGAACTAGAACAATTACTCGCTTTATTCCTGTTTTCTGCTTCGGCATATTATAGAGTCAATTGGATAAATTATGCAACGATAATTGTGTAGGTGTGTTGGTATGGATGTCAGAGTGTGGTTTGTATGTGGGTAATAAAAAAAGTGTGTTTGTTTGTAATATTTGAGAGAGAAAAACTCAACTGCAAATAACAAATAAAAACACTGTTTCCCAGTGGAGTTTTGCTGGCATCCAATGGGGAAAATCTTTTACTGTGCCCAAACAAAATCTTACTGAAAGCTCCTTTTTTGAGATATCAACCTCAAACTTGGAACAAAAGTTGTTTAGATTTATGGCTTTGATTTTCTTGCCGTTTTAGTTCAACATGTTTTATTAAATATACATTTTATATAAAATAATGTTCATAAATCATTTTCATAAACTTAAACCTATATAACTTTTCTTTTGTTTTACTTTTTACATTTTTTTACTTCAGCAATAATCTACCAAGGGTCTTCTTTAAAATAAGACCAAACTTAAATCTTTGCTTCTAAGCTTCAAATTTTTATGACAGTTTTTTGACACAGACAATTTTGTCCAACCTATGTGTAACCTTTTTAAATTGATGCACAAGGGATAAAAAAAATAAAATAAAAAAAGGTTTATTTTTTACTTCAGTTTGCTTTGTTTACCTTAAACTGGGGTTTCTCCGAGTTAAACAGCAGCACGTCATTGAATAACCTGTTAGAACGAGAGTGAAACTCAGCAAACGTTTGTGATTCAGTTTTAAACAATATCAAAATTCACAATTACTGCTTGACTTTCAACCACATGCTTTAGATTCAAAATAACGTGACCTAGTTATGAAATGAAGACTTAATGTTTTGTACTCATGACTCATAGGATGAATCCCACAAAACTTGTCAAGAACTGGTCCGGGTCATATTTTAGCCAAAAATCAACAGAAAAAATAAATAAATAAATTATATTTTGTATAAAGAAAATGACATCTATATTCTGCACCATTGTAATTTAACATTATTTTATTATAATTATAACAATATTAACCAATAGGGATGGGACGATTACCGGTTTCACTATAAACCACGATAAAATGTACTGACGGTTAAGTAATATCGTTTAAAATTCAATTATCATTAAAACCGTGTTTGATTATCGCGATTTTAATAACTCACTATAAATCCTGTCCAGCCAGCAACAGTCTGTCACAGGCGCGCAATGTTGGGTTTTTTTTTATTCGAGAAGGAATGGCTGAAGGCAGTGACCGTGTTCGGGAGATTTTTCAGCCTTTTAAGAGGACCAAATCTGAGGTGTGGTCATATTTTGGCATTTACAAAAATCCTGAGGGAAACTTAATCGAGGATGGTCACTCTGTCAGCAGAACATGCACAAAAAAGTTCCGGCAATAGAGGTAAACACTTCAAATCTGCCTAATCGTCCAGTGTGACAATCATCCACTGTTGTAGCGAACGCAAGGCAAGTTAACTTTGATCTCAATACTAAAATTACGTCTGGGAAATAATTGGGCACAAAATGTTGTTTTGAGTTGAAATATTTTATCTCACTCACTTGAAATAAACTTGAAGCTTCCGCGAAGAAAAGTTTGCAGCAAGTGGCTTTGAGCCAAAGACGAACGAACAAGTTCAAACAAGACTATTAAGAGTCACAATTAAGAGATAATAATGTATATTCATTGTACACTTATAACACCGATTTTTTTTTTTACCACATCATTACGGAGACAAATTGAATAGAGATTAATGTCTCTAGCCTATTCTTGGCTGTTAAATCCATTTTGTAAAGCGTACAAAACTCGTCCAGACAAGATGATCACAACAATATTATCAAATTCTGTAAACAATAAATCAACCCTGATTTAATTTTCAATACAATCAAAAACGGAGACGCAAGATGACAAGTTGTATTTGAATGAAATGAGAGCGCGCGTCCGTTGTGATGCATGGATGTGCGCTGTGTTATAATATGTTGCTATTGACGACGGTCATAAGGAAGGAAATGCCACAGAATATAATCTTGCTTTATAAAGTGCATAGAGCTGCTTGTTTTATTTGTTGTTTTTTTTGTTTCTCAAATATAAAACTTGTTGAAATGTTTTCAGTGTGAGCATCAGTTCTTTTTTAACACTTTCATCTTGTTTTAACAAAACCGTGATAATATTGATAATCACGATAATTTTGGTCACTATAATCTTGATATGAAATTTTCATACCGTCCCATCCCCATTAACCAATAAACATTAACTCATGACAATTATGCCAATTATTTTATTAAAAATATAATTTAAATTATATTATATTATAAAAACAATAAAAATGTTATGTATAAAAATATAATGATAAAACAAAATATATAGGCCTACTACTTCAACTAATTGCCAAATATCTTATTCCTTTTGTAAGATTTACTCCTGAGCACAAGCAGGCCTGAATATCGTAACTTACGGTGTTTGTAGTAGTTGGGAAACGGTTGGCATTCCCGTTTTGCAAGCTTCTGTGGACAGGATGGACTGAAGTACTGAGACTGTGGGAAAATGGAAAACAAAAGGTAACGTATTACATAAAACCATAAACTACTAACGTTTTACGAACACACTTTGGGATTCCTCCAGTAAGTAGTTAACTAATGCATAAAACTGTACAACAGCTAATGTTTTGTAGCTTGAAATGGCAAGTTCAGCTTATTAAATTAACTACAACTAATTTACTTATTGATTTAGCCTATTATACATACAACCTCCATGCTCACCACATTCAGACAATAATCTGGTCAGTGATACTATGTGCCTGCTTGCTTGCACATATATGAAGTACTTTGGCTAATTTAATTTGTGCTTTCAGTTTACAATAAGAGTCTAGTACATTTTACCATGTTTAAAGTGTCCCTATTATGCCATTTTAAAGGTTCCAAATATTTGTTCTTAGTTACAATACATTTAGATGCATACAAGCCCGAAAAACACTTGAATTTTCTTATAATATACATTGCATCATCACCTCTGATTGGTCAGATGGGCCAGTCTGTTTTGATTGGTCAACTCTGCTGATTGGTCAGATGACCCAGTCTGTTGTGATTGATGTACTCTGCTCTGATTGTTCATTTGGCTCAACCTGTTTGTATTTGTGTACTCTGCTCTGATTGGTCAGTTGGCTCAGTCTGTTTTGATTGGTCAACTCTGCTCTGATTGGTCATTTGGCCCAGTCTCTTGTGATTGGTCTACTCCGCTCTGATTGGTCAGATGGCCCAATCTGTTGTGATTGGTCTACTCTGATTGGTCAGTTGTCTAAGTCTGTAGTGATTGGTCTACTCTGCTCTGATTGGTCAGATGGCCCAGTCTGTTATTATAGATCTACTACTTACTGCTTATAGCACGCGTCGGTAACCAAAATCTATTACCATATCTGAATTTCAGCTCCGGATCTTCCTCAACACTTAATACACAGCGATACGAACAGTAACGATGGTGTCGGATTTATTGATTAATTTAAGCTAGAGTCCTCATTCTTATAAACTGCATGCAACGTGGCCAGATTAGGTTATTTCTTTTGGGAAATAATAATTTATTTATTTATTGTGCACTTTGATCTTCGAATCTTTGTAGACCTTTTACATTCACAAACAGCTATATTAAACAATACATGAAAAGCATAATAGGGGGACTTTAAATTTAAAAAAAAATCTGCTGACTTACATGTGGGCTGATTGGTCATACTCCAGAGAACATTCATAAAGGTGAACAGAAGATCATACTGACCTACAGATGGGAACTGGGCCGGAGGATACTGATCTACAGGCACGGCATCAGGCAGGCGGCCATACGTCATTTCATAAAGCAAGTGTCCAAATGAGTAGATGTCTATGCTTTCTGTTGTCTGATAAAAGGAAAAACATCAGCTTTTCAATATCAAGCAGAAAAATTATTAATATTTAAATTATTTAATATTAATACGAAAATATAAAATAATGAATGAGTTAAATAGTAATATTTAACAATTATTTAATAAAAAGTTAAATATTACCATTATTAAAAAGATTTAAAATAACAAATATGTAGCAATTTTATTAATACCTTATTTTTTTATTTAATTTGTTAAGTTGGTTTTAATTTTTAGTATAATAATGATAAAGGTATCTTACATTAATTTTCCTGAACTGTGTTACATAGGGTCGGTAATATGATGGCAGTCCCAGTAATGAATTCTCTATATCCAACAATTTACACGTGTTCTCCTCGATCAGGACATTGGATGCATGAAGATGCCCGTAAGGAAAACCTTTGTCATGGAGAAATTTTAGTGCCTGGAATAAAACATTTGAATGCATATATAAATATTACACATAATATACATACATATTTACATTTGGAAATATGGCTTTGAAAAAAACAATATTAAAGTTTGACGTAAAATAATAGTTAGCAAACTCAAATATATATATATATACTATCATTCAAATGTTTGGGGTTGGTAATATTGTAAGAACCAATTTTCCTGCTAAGACAAAAGCTGAGATAAAACTCACCATAAAGCAATAAAACGCACCCTGGACAGAAGATCGCAAAGACAGAGCACAGGACATTGTCTTGTCCAAACGTTTCTCCTATCTTATCTCTGCATCCCCCTCTCCCTCTCCCCCTGAGTCAAGTCACCAAAAGTTCACTAAGAATGCTTATATATCGTATATGATGTATCTTGGGAATCTTTGTTTTTCCTTTTCGTGTTTGGTATCATTTTAAGTGTCTCGGTGCGATTGGTAAAATGGTCTTAATTTCATTGCAGTCATTGGTAATATGAGAAGGATTGAGGACTTAGGAGAATCCTGTGTTCCTCTTTGGGTGATGTTTCTTCAAGACATCTGCCCTCTCCCCCGAGACCAGGTGCTACCCCCTGGGGTACAGGAACTGACCCAAAACACACTGGGAAAATATTGGTACAACCCTTTTTCTGGTCTGGGTATTTAAGGCTAGGTAACAGAGCAATCTGTGGGACCTGTAACCAGGAAAACCCCCATGCAGTAATGTGTCAGTGTTATCCCCTTGGAAAGCTCTCACACACTACTGTGTGTCTCTGTCAGGAATGCATTGCTTACTTTTAGAATCATCTTTGAGTAATTGATGTCATGCATTTATTATTTCTGAATTGGCTTTTAATCATTTACTTGTGAAATTGGCACGGTACATTTTTCCTGACAAAAATAAATGTTAACCTTGATTATTCTGAAGTTTTCTGGAATCATTATTTCTAGTAGATTATGTGTAGTCTGTTGTTCCCGCAAATCTCTGTCCAGGATAGATCACACCTAAGGCACTAATGAATGGAGCATGGGGCACATCATTAGACCTTCTGATTCCTGACTATCTCCTAACTTAGCATGTTGTACGCTGCAACTATTGAGAAAAATTACACCTATGAGTCAGCAGTGAGCGGCCGCGTAGGGTAAGATAGTTTGCACTGCACCCTCTGACTATTTTAGGACTGGCTAGTTTGTGATCGTGAGCGCACACTCGCGACGTGACGTCTCAAAGCGACACCAGGTCCTTAATGAACGAATATTTGAAATTATGAAATGGCCAGAATAATCAAAGATCTAAATTAACTCATAATCAGTATTTATGACTGTTTTCTAATAAGAAACACAATCTAAATTTGATTAACATTTGAAATTGGAGTCAGATTAAGCGTAGAGCTAAAGTATTATTTAAACTAAATTCCAATAAATTAAGTGAACTTCACTGGAGCGCTGAAAAGACATACACGCATTATTCCTTCGACCATACCATTGGATTCCGGTGTTGGGCCAATGGGTGGACCTTACAATATTGTTTAATGTTTTTGAAAGAAGTCTCTTCTGCTCAACAAGGCTGCATTTATTTGATGAAAATACAGTAAAAACAGTGATATTGTGAAATATTACAATTTAAAATCACTCTTTTCTATTGGAATATATTGTAAAATGTAATTTACTCCTGTGATTATTCCTTCAGAAATCATTTTAATATGCTGATTTTCTGCTCAAAAAAGATTTCTGATTATTATCAATGTTGAAAACAGTTGTGGAACTTCATATTTTTGTGGAAAGATATTTTTTTAATAAATAGAAGGTTCAAAAGAAAAACATTAAATTTGAAATAGAAATCTTCTGACATTTTAAATGGCCTTTACTGTCACTTTTGAACAATTTAACGCATCCTTGATGAATAAAAGTATATATTTCTTTCAAAAACTAAAAAATATCTTTGAACATGTCTTAACAGACCTCCAGAATCTGTCTTCCGTATGTTCGGATTTGCTGCAGCTCCAAACCCTGGATCTTTTTGGGATTGCAGTACTTCTTAAGAAAGGGTTCTTTGGGCTTCACCTGGAGGACCGGAACAATTCAAGACAGAATTAAAAAGATATAGCAGTATGTTAAAAGTTACAATCTGAAATAAACATTTTTGACAAGTCAAGAAGAAGAAAATAAACCTTGCAAATGTGATCCCTAAGCGTTCCTTTCTCGCTGAAACCTCTAATGACTAGTGCAGACGATTCACTGCTAGTGGCGAAACTGACGGCGGAGATGTTTGAATGCTACGGAAAAAAATACAAAAGTCAGAAACATATAAACACTTTTAAGTAAACTTGTTCTTTAAATGTGTTTTTGTCCATGCAAAAGTCACTGCCACAATTTTAGGATGTTGTTGGAGTTATCAGGGTGTTGCTATTCGGTTTGTAAAAGGTGTTCTGTTGGTTGCTAGGTAATATATAGTATATTTTTATTAGACATTTAACATTTGTTTGTAGTAAAGCCTGGAAACTGAATGAAACGGGAAACATTAGGCCTCACTTTGCCATCAGGTCACTATGACCCGCACTAATCGGTACAATGATATTAAGTTGTTCTTTTTGATTAATATGTTATGTAAACCTTCTTGACAGACGGTTTTTAATATATTCTCTTGATGATACAAAAAATAGACCAATTGGTGTAACGCCACTATTAAAGAGAAGCAAGAAAGATTAGGAATTAATTGTGGCAGACAAAAGGAGGTTGGCTTCATAAAAATGAAGATAACCCAATTAATTGGTTAAACAGGTTGTATGTGTTAGATTGTTAGATATACAGCTGGCATCTCGTTTTGTTGACTGGACCAACAAAGTCTGATCTTTGGTATCTGGAACTTCTTGAGATTGTTTGCAAAGAAGAGAAGACTTTTTCTACAACAATTGCTATGATATTCTGGACCCTAGAATTCAGATTTCCTGCATGTTTTCCGAAGAGCCTCATGGCCAGAAAGGACCTTGTCATGCATTCCTCATTACCGTGTTTCTCAGTTGGATTGCTTTAATCTGCTCATCTGGAATGCAGACATCATGATCAGATGTCCACCTCCATCTGACTGACGTTTTGCCTTTGAAGTAACCATTAAAGGGATAGTTCACTCAAAAATGAAAATTCGGTCATCAATTATTCATTCGCACGTCGTTCCAAACCCATTAGAGTTTAGTTCATCTTCGAAACACAAATGAGGGTGTTTAAAAAAAAAACGAGTGATTGCTGTCCCTCCATTGAAAGTCTATTCACCCAAAACTGAAACTGTGGATCGAGCGGTTTAATCCAAGTCTTCTGGAGAGATATGATCACTTTATATGATAAACAGATTTAATTTAGGCTTTCATTCACATGCA
Organism: Siphateles boraxobius; assembly: GCF_051911475.1. Taxonomy (NCBI): domain Eukaryota; kingdom Metazoa; phylum Chordata; class Actinopteri; order Cypriniformes; family Leuciscidae; genus Siphateles; species Siphateles boraxobius. Next base: position 14,730,028 of record NW_027508733.1, on the reverse strand, counting down.
AACATTGGTCAGCGAACATTGGTCTGTTCATCATATAAAGCAATTGTGTCTGTTCAGATGACTTGGATTAAACTGCTCCATTCATAGGGATTTCATTTAGGACCTCTTTATAAACGTTCTGAACCGTCAGAGTTTTGGGTGAATACTTTCAATGGAGGCACAGAAATCTCTCAGATTTAAAAAAAAACATTTTCATTTGTGTATCGAAGATGAACGGAAGTCTTATAAATATTAAGTGAAAAACGCATAAATTTTGCCTTGGAAAAACTAACTGAAATGAGGTTAAGTTGAAGCACTTAAATTACTAACTGGAAATAAATAAAAACTAAGAGTTTGTTTACAAAACAAAGATATACTAAAAAAATGGAAAAGCTTTTCCTTTGTGTTTTTTTTTTGCGTACAGAAAACAATGTTGTCAGAACAATCCCTGTTCACACGGATACGGGAAAACTATTAAAAACAATGTATTATTCATGCCAGGCTAGTAGTTGGCGATGTCCCTTTGAAAAGAAACTTTATGCGCCTACAGACTGAACACAATACGCATGCGCATGACGTCACCGTTTTCACAAATTCGTGTTTTTGTTGTTTACACAGAGACAATAATGGTATCGTTTTCAAAAGCTTGCACTTTGAAACCTGATTTCAAAAGTTAACGCCCCCAAAACGTTGTTCTCGTGTAAATGAACGGCCAAAATGCATAAAAGTTTTGTTTTTAGTTGAAAACGGTGTCATGTAAAAGGCCCCGCCCTAAAATTTTAATAAAAATGAATTAATCCAAAATTCTAATATTGAAAAAAAAAATAAAACTAATAAATAAGCGCATAAAATGACTAAAAAAGAAACAAACAAAAATTTTAAAGTCCCTGTAAAGTCAAAATTAAGTATGTGTTCTGAGTTTGTCATATCACAGAAAAATGTGTTATTAGCCACCCAGCCAAATTTGAATGATAAAAAAGCCGGCAAGTACATAAAATAAGCTATCAAAATCTTGAAAAAATGAGCAGTAGTCTCTGCTCTCAAATGCTGGGGGCGTGTCCGCTGTCTGCGCTGAAACCACGCACACTCACGGTAAAGCTGCCATTGCCACACTCAACTGTCACCCGCTACAGCCGGAATGGATGCTCCTAGCAGCTTATTAGGTTAATTAACGTTATAACATAAGCACACAGACTTACACTCATTGGTGGGCACGCACTGCCGATGATGGCACCAGTTGTCGGCGCAACGGGAGGCTGGAGGCCGAGGCGGGAGATAGTCGGTTCAGGCCCCATTCACCAGTAACAGCGGATTATCAGTGAATTCCAGTTGTCTCCGACGAAAGTTTATAAAACTATCCCGTGTAGAATAATCACTACAGAGGCGGGTTTTTGGTGGTGATCCTCAGCTCTCCATCAAGTTGGCCCTTCACAAAATTAATCCACCTCTTCTTGATTTGATCGTTTTTAGGTAATGTAAATAAGGACACCGATCCGTTTTGTACATGATCGCATCCAGGTAGTACGCATTTCCGTGACGAAGACATAACTAGCAAACTGTACGCTGTAGTAACTAATAATAGTACTGACAGTAACTCGCGATTGAGCGGCAAACTGATGCGAATGTGCTCTATTTATATTGTTAGTGGAGCGGCCAGCCTCAGTTGCTCTAGTGCGTCAAGTGGGGCGTGTCCAGGAGCTCAGGGGCTCCAGTGCGTCATCGAGCCCCGTTTTAGACCCGCCCAAAAAATCCGGAAAATAGCAATGGTGAAAAAATGTTTAACGGTCTAACTCCACAATTCAGTACTTCACAGTTCACAGTCTTTGTAATATGTTTTAGCAATACATTTCTAACATTTGTAATGTGTTTAGATTTTTTTTTTTAAATTGCCTTTACAGGGACTTTAAATAAAAGCAAACTAAATATCTCAACTGAAAATATCTTAACACTAAAACAACACTGCATCTAACCCGAGTTCGGGTGTCTACACATGAACTTAATGGAGTCTTTTGTAAAGATAGGCTTGCAGTGATCGGTTTAATCTGGCAGTACGGCTGCTGAACTTGAGGAAGCAGAAAAAATAAGAGCACATGACAGTGTTCGCACACAAAACATCCAAACATTCGGGTCTGTACACAAAGACAGTTTTAGTTCATTCCCGACAGTGTGTCGGCTCTCCTTAACAGATATGCAATTAAATACAACAAAAGTGAAATTAATTATATTCCTATTTATTTTGCATTACAATAATTGCAGGGGAATATCGCGTAACAGTCATGAAAATAACATCTATTGTCAATTGATTACTAAAAGATCATCACACGCAACGATGTTTTGATGAATAAAGACAAAAATCAATGCTATTATATTTATGCTAAATTGATTTTCAATCTGAATAGGCCATTTGTAAATTTATTTTAGGTCCTAAAAACCAGCAGAACTTCCTAGCAACACCATAACAACACTCTCACAACAAATGTGCAACAATATATCAATACCAGTAACCCCACAACCCAATTTAAGACTTACAGAAAATGTTGGAATTAGCTTCATTGCAGACTGGAGATCTTTGTCGGACAGGAACTTATCTGGACCCAAATCGACCTATAATTGGTAAAGAAACGTATTACGGTGAGTAAAAGGGTCACACAATGCTGTGGCCAATTATAGAAGAGAATGAAAACAAATACGTCAAGAGGGATTAGTAAGTTAGTTAAGTTCTTTGTGCAGGCAAACAAAGTGGTGTTGAGTACAACAAACAAGATGTACTGCATCAGGGTTACATAATAATTGGAATTAAACAAGTTGAGGGTCAAAGTACTGGATTAACAGAGCAAGAATATAACAAAAAAAAGTTTTTGATCTGTGTTTGTATGGGTAAAAATGAAACTTACCCAACTTAATACTTGTTTCTCTTTGGGCTGATCTTTGTCTTTGACCAAGAAGTACCTCTTTCTCAATCGCCAGCCTATAAAAAGACAGAAATTAAGTGATTGAATAAATATTAATATCAATATATCATTAAATAGAAATCTCACCTCAAAATTGAAAAACCAAAAAATGAAAAATAAAACAATACATTATAATATAAAAAAAGATTATTATAATATAATAATAAAAATGTTGCATTTTAACATTCATTTCATAACAAATAAGAACATTTTCTGCTTTAAATTTGAATTACTGTAAAATTTTTCACAGAATTCCATTCTCAGTACCGTAATACAGTTACAAACAAACATCCAATTTACTACACTTTCCAAATGTATTTTTCAAATGATACAAAAATGAATTAACATTTTTTGTAATGACAATTTGCAGAAAAAAGCTAAATTTTCAAGAAATTTCCAAATTAAATTTTTTTTTACCTTTTGATTTTGCAGTAAAATGACCTGAACATGTTCTAATAGGTAAATGTTAAAACTTTGTTTATGAATCTTCCTCTGAAAGAAACCAACCCCCAAACCCCCCCAAAAAAGCCCACGAGCCTCTGAAATCCATCAAGTTGTCAGGAAGTATCAATGTGTCAACGTGATTTGCTGGGCCTGACACTGGGATGCGGATATAAACAACTCGTCAGCATGAGAAACAAATCAATAAAACTTGAATCATTAACTTTAATAGTTGTGATGCACCTCAAAGCTGACGACGTTGATCTTTCATGGTCAATGTAGAAGCAACAAAAATGTAAATTGATAAATAATATATTATATAATACGTTAATACATTATAATAATATAATATAATATAATAATATAATATAATATAATATAATAGGATGGAAATTGTCAGCATTTGACCAAATAACTGTCCAGTTTTACTCACCAATGTCTTTTAACGGCTCTATAACCTCCCATTTTGGATCGGATCTGAAGAACATGGACACCTGCTGTAAGGCTATTTCTGGAAAAATACGGAAAGGGTGAGTTTTAGAATAATTTTGATGCACAAAATCCCATCTAGTCTTAAAATAACCCTGGTTGTATTACCCGTGTAGTTTGCTGAGTAATTGTTAGTGTCAAGAAACTTTTTGACCAGCTCACAGCTGGAGAGGACATGGTGACGCGTGATGTGGTTCAGATAAGCCTGAAGACCCTTCTGACGCTCGGCTATAAACTCTCGGTCCATGTTTCCTATCAGCTTCTTAGGAGGAAGTGCCAGGTTTAGGCCGGAAATCTATGAACACAGAGAGATTGACTCATACTTACTCTTTCACTGATGAAAGAGTATTTATTTGGAAACAGCAGTCGTCAAACACGTTTATGGGAAAGGATCCTTTTTCAACACAGGCTTGTTCTAACAGTCCACTTACCAGTAAACTATTATTCAGCATATCAAAGTCGCTGTATCGCCGGATGACCTGCGGAAAAAAATGAAGACCGAATCAGTCATTGTGAGTGTGACCATAACAAACACGATAGATGCCATGGATAGATGGAGAGATAGATAGATGGATAGTCCAAACCCACCGTCCAACTGTTGTCTGTGGAAACGCCCCTTTGGACACGAATGATATACTCCTGTTAATAGAGAAAAACCAATGATGACTGAATCCAAACTAGGAAATATACATAAAAATAAAAAGTACAACCGCAAGACCCTGCTGAAAAACTGGCTTAGCTGTTCTTCAGCCCCCAAATCATCTTTAACATCAGCAAACCAGTTTAGCCTGACTAGTGGAAACCAACCTAAACAAGTCCAACTTTGTTTTGTTATTTCTCACCATATTGGGAATTCAAGAGACCGAAATCATGTCGTCACAGATTTGTGGTTTTTATGAAAGACATTGTGAAGAAATGTCAAAACAGGAAGTGAAAAGAGACCAAACGTAACCAAGTCTCCAAAAACCCTGCAACAACCTCACGGTGACCCTGACATTTACGGTGAGGTGTAGATGCTTATACTCATTAATGTTTGACTCTCCTTTAAAAATGTCACCTGATAGTTTCCATACGACTAAAACAAGAGCAAAGGGACTCAGTTTCCAGAATGCACTGCAACACCATTTTATTTAGATGACATCCACTCTGTGACTGATTATTTCCACACAATTCATTAATATAATCAACACGGTGACATGTTTAGATTACAAAATAAATAGCAATACATATATTTAATCAATCATATTAACTGATGATTTAGGTTAAGCTCTTAATGTATCCTGTATCTTTTCAGTTTGACTAAACTAAAACAAGTTTTTAAAGAAGACAATTAACAGGTTGTAAAGTTTACAGAACCGAAAGTGGATTACTAGATTGCACTTTCATATGATGGATCATGAGAAGTGAATAGATGAATGGATGAGAAAGGAAATACTCGTATGTCTTGTGGCTTCGGTTTCGCAGCATTAGGAAATTATGTTCGGCTCAAACGCAAATGACTTTTTTTAATTCCGCCCGTAAAACCACAAGTACAGAGTCAGACCGTTTAAAATGTCACATGAGATTTGCAGCATAGATGGTATCTGTTTTGAAAATGCTTGTAAAAGGTTTACTTCAGAACCTCAGTACATTTTTTTAAATAAAAATGACCCTCTTAATCTATTTAAACAAATGAACAAGCTACAATTTACAAACACTTTTCTTTAAAAGTTCATTATGTTCAGCATATATTGATTTTAAATAAACATCTTTATAAAGGATTTATGCTATTTTTTTATAAGTTCATTCAAAGGTGATTTTTTTTTTACTAAATCTTTCAGTGTTTAAAATCAAAAGGTTTTTTATGAAGACATTTGCTATTTCTTCATTCAGATTTTTTTTCTTTTAAATTTTCAAAATTGTTACCCTTCACCAGATGTACATTAAGTGTTCCAGTCTGAACTGACTAACGTTACAGAAATTAATATTCAACTACCAACGTTAGTCATCTTTGTCACTAAATGCGATTAATTTGATTCTTATTGACAAATAATCGAGAATCAACCACGTTGAACGTCACAATCGACGTTAAAACCCCATTAAATCTGATCTGCTGGCATTTCAATGCGCATTTATAATCGATATGAAAGGTTTTAATGACCCAGAGACCCTCCGGGTGGTTCTGTTTACCGTGTGCGACTGTAAACTCTGGCTGGCCTCGATCACGGCGCTCAGCGGCACAGTGTCGTCCAGCGGCGGCTTCCTCCCAGACAACGGCTGCGGCTGCTGCTCCATGAACGCCATCCCGGATCAAAACAACACCAAACAGCCCAGGTTCGACAGGGTTCGGTTTAACCGAGAGCCCGCCTCTGTCGGTAAAAGGACGTGACGGTTCACTGCGCGACTGTGCTTGTGACAACGTGGGAGAAACGAATCAGAAACTGCCAGTAAAGTGTGACGTAGATGTTCTAGGTGAGAGGAGCTCGTCCGCTCTAGTGCGCACTCTTAAGTGTAAGTGAGTGACGCCGCATTTTTGTTTATATTCAACCATATTTTCTTTTAAGCCTGCCCGTTTGCAAAATACATCAATTAATCACCTATTTACAGTTATATATTTGTTGTATTTTTCTGAGAACAACATTGAAAATAAATAAAGTGAGTAACGCCATGTTATAGTTAGTGCACTCTAACAGGAAACCACATAATGCTAATGGCTAAATTCAATCATATCGTTTCTTGTGGGGCTCGGCATAAAGTTAAACGTATTAAAGTAACAGATAAACAATTTTCTACTTCATTTATATAGCTGTTGTTATGCATTTTTGGTTGGAGTTTTTAACACAAGCTTTGCATCTTTGCGAAGCTGCTAGCGTTTGAGGGTAAATGTTGACAAAAAAGAATCATGTGACCAGTCGGAGTAGCATGTGACTCAATATGAATGAATTCTTAAATTTTATTTTATATATTCTTGGCAGAGCATCCTGATTTTCCTCCAATCTTGAACATGCTACTAATAGTTTTATTTATATATATATTTTAAATATTTTTAATTTGCCCAATGTACCAAATAAATTAAACTCTTTGAACATATATTAAATACAAACAAGTTTTCCACTGAACACAAGAGAGAAAAAGGGAAAAATGTAAGCATCGAGGACTAAGATAGTTATTGGAAGATCTTGTGGTGAATAACCTGAAGTTACACTGTGGATGCATTACAGAAGATTTAGTTTGAAAGAATTTGCTGGTTAATTTAATGTAATTGAAATACTATTATGGCAACCAAACTGCTTTCAAATTACTATCAGAAATAACTATTTGAAAGGATCTGAAAATCTCCTTGTTGAGGTTGGAAACAGCTAGATTTTACCAACACCAGTCAAGTCAAGTTATTTTCTCACAGTTTATTTAAACTGCACCTCAGAGAACAAAAGCAATGAATATTAAATCTTTGAGTGAGCGTCACATTTCAAAAGAACAATAATAAGCAAGAAAGAACATTTAATTCCTGGCAGCATATTTGGAACATAAACACAAAAACTGAACGGCAACATTCCTCACAACTGCTCTCCCTTCTGCGGCATCATCACTATGACCTCTCCCTCCATGACCACTTTGTCTTTGACAGCGCAGGAAACAGAAATAAAAGCGAAGGACATTTTGATCTTTTTAACCTCCGCTTCCGCCTCAACCTCCTCTCCAACGTAGAGGGGCGCCGGAAAGCGTATTTCCTGGTAGAGGAACACACAGCCTTTACCGGGCAACTTTGTCCCAATAACTGCTGAGATCAGACCATTAATCAGCACTCCGTGCACAATGGGAGTCTCGAAAGAGGTCGTTTTGGCGTACTCTGGGTCGAGGTGGAGAGGATTCGTGTCCCCTGTCAGCTCAGCAAAAAGTGCGACGTCTCTGGCCAGGAATGTTTTGCTTAGCGAGGCCCGTTCACCGATGTAAAGCGACCTGTGCCCCACTGTGAGGGATGCAGGAACTGTCAGTGCTGAGTTGACAATATGGTAAATATTTCTATTGAAAATACTTCTTCTAAGAAAGAACGCCATTTTTTCCAAGGTATTTTGTTTTTGTAGGCCCACCTCACGATGTCAGCTGGTTTTCAAACCGCAGCTCACGGCTATTCCCAGACAGTGCTAACAAAAATGGCGACACCTGCAATGATAAATAAAAAGAACATTAGAGTTGCATTCAAAACAGATGTCTATGACATGGATTAGAAGTTAAATGGGTTTTAGTATCTAAAACGAGATAAACAGCCACCACAGTAACCGCCTTATCTGACGCAAACTGCAAAGTACACACAGTTTGGCTGACAGACAGCCAATAGCCACATTAAAATTATGTCGAGTCATTCCTGGCAGAGATACAACTAATCCACAAGCTCTTTACTGAAATCCAGTGTGAATTAAAAGAATGCAGACTCAGGGCTCAAGTAAATGTTGAATCAGCTTCAGACGTAATACTGGGAAAAACGTACCTGTGTGACTCTGAATGCACATGCCTCATTTTGAAATGATCCCAGTAATGTTAATGCACTCCACAATTTCACCAGGCCACTGAGATTAAGAAACAACAGAATATTAAGAATGAACATCATTAGATACACAAAGCGTTTATTCATTTCAGGAAAACCAATTCGCTGTGTTTCATATACTTATTCCGACAAAAAATAAAAGGTAATTAAAACTGTGAGCCCAGAGGAATACCCCAAGTGTCTCAATGTTTACAAACAGCTCTGTACTTCAATTAAACCATGCTTTAACACTTTGGCCTAAATGTTCGAGATTTGTACTAGGAGCATGACTTACCTGTTGTACACTCGTAGTATGCCGGTCAATTCGTTCTCATCAAACTTCAGCAGATCAAATGGAATAGAAGCTCCAATCTGCCATACAGAAGAAATATGATTATGCATCAGAAACACTCAGAAAGCAGGGTCAAGTCAAAAGAGACTACTGACTGCAACACATATTTATATAACAAAGAAAATTAAGTTATTTATATGTTTTATTATAAATAAAACATCTTTAAACAATTTTATTAGGGGTGTAAATGGTCTCCATCTGAAAATAAAAATGAACTGTATTTATTACAGAATTTAAGTAATTTTCTGTTATTTTATTTATTTGGAATCATTTATAAATTAATGAACAACTCCCAATGTATTACGCATAAACTGCTTATCCAAAATATTTGTCCTTGGAGTTGGGGTTGTAGCTTCAGCATATTTTTGTATGAAAATAATTATGAATTTTAGCAAAGTATTAAAATGTATCAAGCTAAAATATTATTTTTTAGATTTCATGCATATTTAAATACCAAAAATCTGCATCAGCGTTACACTTAAATTGTGAACACCTTTAACTAGACTTAATAGAAACCATATTCCTACATGGTTGAGCCGTACTATGTGCTCACCTCTCCATAAAGTTCTTTAAGTCCACGAATGATCATTTGCTTGAAATCTGCAGAAGAAATATTTCGGTTTCCATTCGCCAAAACCCTAAAAATAAAGAAAAGAACATTTTTATGTTTCGACCATTTTATGTTCACCATCTAAAGACTGCAATAAAAATAACCAGATCAAAACTGACCTGTATCATGCACTTACAAAGATATTTTCATATAATGATAAACTGAAGCATTTTTGTAAACATATCGCTCAAACTTTGAGGGTTCCTCCATAACTTGTAGTTTGACACAGAAATCCTTACAGATGGTGTGCTAGAATTAAGAAAGAAATAAACTCATTAAGATCGATGCATTTTCAGTACTGATTGCTAGAAGATTTAAGGTATGTCAATGGCAGAAGTTGTCACAGAGATGTCTGTTTGTATAAATATATTTGGATATTCAACCATGCTAAATTAATACAGTAATTATTCAGTAACAACCAGGTATATGAGAATGCAACATGGTATTACGATCTAATACAATCATTGTATCATAGTACTGCCACAATAATCTTTATAAAGGTGAATTATTAAAGTAATAAGCATTATTGGTAAGTTTCTTCCAGGTCACGTGCAAAGTCTGTAACGTTAATGGCTACAAACTCCAAAAAATACTTAAACTACAGATTTAAAGAGCCTCCAACCACACGAAAAACAATTCACATTGAATTACGCAATCAAATAACTGTTTAGAGGTCTAAAAACAGATAAACTCACTGAATTACAGGCTGTGTTTGTCCTTCATTCAGAGCATGCGGAGCGCCATGCACCCTGTCAAAGTCCTTTTCTGAGCCTCTCGCGCTGTAAAATCTCGCGAGAACACCTCGATAAAAGTCAACAAATGTTGGGGGAAAAAACACACAGTAAATCTATATTTTATATTTTTCCAACACTATTTCAACGAAAGCAGTCACATTTACTGCTAACTTTTTTGTTATGACTATTTTTGGCCACATTTCAATTCAGCTTTTTCAGCTACTAATATTTGGTTTAGTTTATAGATCATATTTTGTATATTGTATTTTTATATAATTATTTTAATTTATTTTATTATTATTTTATTATATAATATAAATGTACAACATAAATACTACAGTGAACTAATATCAGCCGGGAGTGTCTTCCGCATCTCTGCGTTTGATGGAGTTGCACAACCTCATGAGACTTTCCCACAACAGCGCTGACTGGAACTTCCTGAAGCAACTTCGTTTCACTTTTCATTCCTCTAAACCCCCCTTGTTTTGAGAATACCACGGCGGTTTTAATTAACAGCGTCTAGTTAAAAACACACAGATACGACACGAAGAGTGTTTTATTACAACTGTCCTATGGTTGGTAAGTTCATATTTGTTTTACTGTCGCTGCTGTTGTGCTGAACGAGCGCATGTTTTATGTTTGCGGTTGTCAAATTTTACAGATAGTGTAAAAATACATAATGTCATTTCTTAGATGTATGCAAAAATATTTGTATTCTTATTATTTACTTATTTCTATTTTGATTTAGTAATAAATTACACTAACAAATACTACCAAGGCGCTGCCATGTTTTTTGAATGTACGAATAAAGTACCATGGTATATGTCATTTGTTAGAATACTTTAATGGATGCAAACTTCAACTGGTGCAAAATGTCAATAAAAAAAAGTACTGCTGTATTCTGGAATATGCATGTGATATAATATGATGTAGCCTAATTAAATCAAATAGCTATATGAATAACGTTATGGTACCACACGGAAACATCTAAATTAACTATGAAAAATATGATTTAACATCACTGAACCAAGATAAATTTATAGCAGCAAACCTAAATGTTATCGATTAAATCAGTTAGAAATAGTTTTTTAATGTAACAGTTGCTCAAAACAGTTGCTCAAAAAAGTTTTTAATGTAACAGTCTGCTTTTAGCTATTATGCCAGCCGCAGCTGGAACCAGCTTCCAGAAGAGATCAGATGTGCTCCTACAGTAGTCACATTCAAATCCAGACTCAAAACACATCTGTTTAGCTGTGCATTTACTGAATGAGCACTGTGCCACTGTTTGTCCGACTGTTTGCACTGCATTTTATTTTATGTTTTAATTATTCTGATTTCATTTGATTATTTCTGTATTTTATCTTTTATTCTAAACTGTTTTAATTATTCTGATTTCTTTGATTATTTGAATTTCTTCTATGTAAAGCACTTTGAATTACCATTGTGTATGAAATGTGCTATATAAATAAACTTGATTTGCCTTGCCTTGCCTAGTTGCAGGTTACCACCTTTTGCAGTGCAGAGCATATATATATTTTAATATAATATACAGTATATTTAATTTATTTTGTTAATATTTGTAAAAAAAATATTTAAATATATTTACTTAAATATAGTAATATTTAAAAAAAATGTCTGAAACTAAAACTTATTGGAATGTTAATATAATATATTTAGAATGTTTTTATTAATATTTATAAAATGTTATTTTATTTAAAAAAATTATATAAATATATAAACTATTTAAAACAAATTTAGTCTAAAATTAAAACGTATTGCTGTTAATATAATATAATTACAATTAATTTTATTAATTTTTATTTCTATTTTATTAAAAAAATGTTTAAATATATTTATTTAAACATATTTACTATTTAAAACAATTTTAGTCTAAAACTTATTGTGTGATATGACATGACAAAAAACAATATATTTTTATATTAATAAATAAATACTTATTTAAAAATATAAGTATATTTTTTTAAATATATGAACTATTTAAAACTTTTTTTAGTGTGCACATTATGTGTCTAAAGATTTTAAGCTAATTTTTAGTTGTACTCGTCACTGTGAGATAACAGTACTACTGTTATGTTATTGTTCAATAAATAATAAAAAAATATAATAATTGTTTTTCTCTAAACCATGATATTGCTGTTTTTTTGGACATATACAATTACATATATTTGTACATTTAATTTGAATAACTATTTAAAATAATTGTTACCTAAACTTATTGCTTCTTTTTTTTTAACAAGCTTTCAAGATTAAAGCATGGCTTCCCTAGATGCCACTAGAAATATAAAAGAAGGTGAGTGTTAGTAAATATATTATGCAGTAAATGTATACATCATAAGTCATATTTTGAGCAACTTGCCTCATGTTACCATGGCAGCGGAGGAAGCCGCTCAACTGCTGAGTGACGCCATCAACTCCAGAGACAAAGATGAGGCCTCTAAACACCTGGATCGACTTCTGGACCTGAAACTCCCCGTGTGTGTGAAAATAAATCCAGATGCGTACTCTAAAGACAGCATCAGGTACGCCGTCAGACCGGTTCCTTCACACGAGAAACACTGAAACGCTCAGCATACGTAACCATGGTTGTGTTTGGCTTTGTGTGGCGGCAGATTGAGGGTAGGAGTGGCGGACGCCGTATCAGACGCCCACATCCCAATAACAGTGCTGGTTCCAGTCTACATGACAGTCTCAGAGCTCAAAGAAAAGGTAAAGAGTGTTAGTGATGGACCTGAGAAGGAAAACTCTTCTCTGAAACCGAAACCCAAAATAATAGATATACACTAAATGTTTAGATATATTTGTGTTCCAGATCAATAATGACTACGGCTTCCACCCGGCCCTCCAGTGCTGGGTGATCGGGAAGCGTCTCGCCCAGGACAAAGACACCCTGTATAATTATGGAGTCCGAAACCATGACGATTCGGCCTTCCTCTTCATCCGTTCAGCACAGACTGCCCAACTGAGCCGCGAACAAGAGAGAAAAGAGAAACAGGACAGACGGATTGATGGTATGGAGACTATATTTCTAATAAAAAAAAAATAACAGCTTGTATATGAAACTTAAGTTTACTGAACCACATGTCTCTCTTAATACAGGAATAATAGAGACCATCGGCCCCCGACCTCAACGCTCACCAGAGCTGCTCGCCAGAGGAGTCGATCTTCCTCATCCTCCTCCTCTACCTCCTAAACCTCAGGTATCTATCTATCCATCTATCTATCTGTAGGCTTGGAATTAAGCCTTTTCCCCGGACACCAGTTATCTTGCCAAGAAAAATCTTTATTCATATATGTCAGGACTCAGGAGAGAAGGTTGAGAAGATGTTGTATTCATGCCAGGTCTATGCTTTTCCGTGTTTCTCTGCGGTAGTACAGTGGATTGAGTTTTATACACAACTGAGTGACTTTCAACTGCCTTGTAAAGTAGAAAAACATGTTGCTTATGTTTAAAATGAAATGTATAAATTAGGGGTGTCCCCGACTAAGGATTTTCATAGTCGAATCAGAATCGTCAAGTCTTCCCTATAGTCGACTAATAGTCGAATCGTGTGTGGGGTTGGGGAGGGGCCGGGCTTTAACATTTTAAAGTCTGGATGTACAGAACATCACACAAAGATATATAAAAAATGTAGAAAAACATTTCGGATCAATACAACTAAGAAATAACATAAATAACTGCAGAAAGGCCACACTGCAGACAGGATTTGCATTTCACATGCAAATCAAATTAAATCGGCTAAATTGCCTACAGGGCGCAATATCTATGCACCGAAAAATAATCAACAATTAATTTACAGGATTAAATTAGAACAGAATATACCTTTCTAAAAAAAAAAAAAAACGAAACAAGTCTGAATCAAGTCACAAGATGCAGAACAAATGTGTGCAAAGTGCCTAAATTGCAGGGGAACATATATTCAAAACACAAGCCACAGATAGTTAAATTAGATTACCCTGAGTGGTCAATAAATAAAATAAAAAATAAAGATATTATTAAAATATCGAAAGTATAGCCAGAATGGTCAACTTTGTCTTTTTAACTGCATAAACAACAATAAACGCTGAACTCGAGTGACAGTTTATCTAAACATGTTCACAGCATCCAAAAATCAAATTAGAACCGGCTGAAATGTTTTGAAATCACTTGTACCCTACCTGATCGAGAGAGAAAAAAATGTACTCTTTCACTCTTGTCTGTGTCTCTGTGTCCATTTGAGTCTTTTCAGATTGTGTGCGCGGATAAAATACATTCTAAAACGCTTAACATGAAAAACGTTTAACGGCTTAATGTCCTAAGACAGTTATATTAAAAGATCAAATTCTAAACACACCTTATTAATAAAGCATACTGTATAGCCTACAGAAAAGCAGATGAGCCCAGTAGCCTATATTTACGCAACGCGTTTAATTAAACGCTAATTTTCCTCCCATTGAAAACCGTTATTATAAAGAAAACCAACTTGTTAACGTTGGCCTGCAGAAGTGCGATCATGGTTTTCCTGATGCTAAATTCAGTCTGGGAAAATACCCTTTCTGATGGTGTGCATCCACTCTTTAGATTTTCTTATCCCAGACATTTTTAAAGATTTAAATCCCTGTCGCCAAAACGCTCCTCATCGGTCACGTATCGAAAGTGAAACTTAAATCTGTCACGGGGTGTTTGGATGTATTCATGCACGTTAAACATATTTATTTAAAGCTTCTTCCTTTGCACATTTGTATTTACAGCATTATCATAATAGGCTCCTATATTAACGTATTGACAGAAAACCAGTAGTTCTATGTGAAATCAGACATTCAGCACCCTTATGCGAAGATTCGACTGTGAGATTGGTAGTCGAATCAGGCTCCTCCTATCGATGCATCGAATCTTCGATTGTTCGGGGTCACCCCTAGTATAAATCATGCTTACACGTGGTACAATCCACTGTCCCTCTGTGTATACATTAATGATACATTTGCATCAGTTGAAACATTCCTTTCCTTGTAAAGAACAAGTACACATTTAATATATCATCATCATCATCGGAACATCTCTGCTCAGTGAACGCGGCATTGCACACATACCTCTAAACAAAGTATACCTCTACCGGCTCCCTTCCCTGTGTCTAAATATGCTCCTTAAACACGTGTCCATGCAATCTATAGTCCAACTCGTGCATTTTAAACTTCATAAGATAATACAACTGATTATTAATACTAATAAAGAATAGTAATACAGATACAAAATATTAAATAATGAAATTATATTAAAGATAAAATTTGTCTTCACTATCTATCTATCTACCTATCTATGTGTCTGTCTATCATTCTGTCGCTCTATCTGTTGCATAATCTATCTCTATTTTTTGTTCTTATAATTCTATCGCTCAATCTGTCGCTCTATCTATCGTTTTGTTGCCCTAACAATCTGTCTATCTATCATTTTGCTGCTCTATTTACCATTCTGTCACTCTGTCTATCATTATATCACTATATCATTCTGTTGCTTTACCTATTACTAAATCACTATCTATCATTATGCCGCTCTAGCTTCCGATGTATCTCGTAATCATAATCATTGTGTTTGGTTTTATAGGTTGGCTGGTCATGTTCCGGGTGCACATTCCTGAATAAACCCACACGTCCGGGGTGCGAGATGTGCAGCACAGCGAGACCTGAGAACTATATAGTGCCGGACCTGTACCAGCCGGACCAGACAGAAACCAGGAGACTCCAGCAGGAGGAACTCGCCAGCCTGCAGTACGAGCAGGTTAGATGAGAGGACACAACATACTGGACTACCATCAAAACCACGCCACATACACTAGGTTTACACCCGTGGGACAAACTCTGAAAGTACCTAACCGTATGCCTGCATCTACAAAGCTTTACAATAGAAAACGATCAATGGATCAATGGAAAGTGAAAACAAGGAACATTTACAGAGTATTCAAACTCCTTTACTTTCCAAAGAATTTATTTTTGTAATACACTGGTTTGAAAGTGTTTAAGTGGATTCTTTTCTGTTTACTTTTAGTCAACAACAAAAAGAAAAATGCTTTTTTGTGATGCAATGATAAAAAAAAATACTGTTTTATTCATTAAAGCAAACTAATGATGCAAATTGAAGCAATTTAATTTTATACAGTCCTGAATAAAAAAATAAAATAAAATAAAAAAGAGGATTGCTATTGTATCTTTTTTTATCATGTGGATCATGTAGATCAGTTGTTTCCCTTTTATATTTACCAATAGGATAAAATGCTATATGTTAATTATATTAAAACGCATTCATAAGAAGACAAAGAAGACAAAGATATTAAAGAATACATATATTTTTATTCTAAATTATTATGCACTAATTATTAGTCACACATAAAAAAATAATAATTTTATTCTTTCCATAGGATAAATTCTTACCTTAGGATAGCATCTTTTAGGATTATGTCCACATTATGCTATTAATTCTAAAAGGAATCTTTTAGCATTTTGACACAACACATAAATAAACACACACAAACATAACACATGTGGCTGTGTCCATTCATAGTCTCTGATAGAAGAACGAGAGAAGAATTTCCAAGAACTCCTGGAAACAGATTCCCAGAGTCTGGTGGGGAACACAGATCAACTGGATTGCGCCATCTGCTTCTGCACCATCATGCCAGGAGAGGGCGCCGTGCTGAGAGAGTGCCTGCATAGTTTCTGCAGGTCATTTAAGACATTTAATTTGATACTGTAAACAGGAAGTACCACTGAAACATAGTATAAATACAACTTATGTTTATCCTACAGGGAGTGTCTGAAGGAAACTGTTCTAAACTGCACCGATGCCGAGGTCGCGTGTCCATATAGAGACGACGCTTATTCCTGTAACTGCATACTTCAAGATCGAGAAATCAAATCAGTAAGATCATTAATACTGTATCATTTAACGTTGACTTATTGCGGTTCACTTAATAAACACACCAAACTCTACTGTTTCCCACCAGCTTCTCTCTCAGGACGAGTACCAGAAGTTTCTGGAACTGAGGCTGAACATCGCAGAGTCACGCAGTGAGAACAGTTACCACTGCAAAACACCCGACTGCGCCGGCTGGTGCATCTTCGAAGATGACGTCAACGAATTCTCGTGTGACATCTGCAATGAGACTAACTGCCTCCTCTGCAAGGTGACCATCAAGTTTGTTTAGTTCAATTACAGTTTTGAAGTGCGCTACGGCGACCTAAAAGACTGTGTGTGTTTTCAAGGCTATTCACAAGGGAATGAACTGCCAGCAGTACCAGGACGACCTGCGTATACGAGCGCAGAATGACGACGCAGCCCGGCAGACCACGCAGATGCTAGATGTGGGTGGAAAACTCATTTGTTTCGAACTGTTTTTGTTCATGTTTGAAGCTATTGAAACAGCGCCCACTAGGGATGGGGATCGTTAAGAATTTCCTTGAGGGGATAGTCTGACCAAAAAGGAAATTTCTGTCATTAATTCCTCAGCCTCATGTTGTTCCAAACCCGTAAGACTTTTGTTTATTTTCGGAACAGAAATTAAGATCTTTTTGATTAAATCTGAGAGCTTTCTGTCCCTCCATTGACAGCTACGCAACTGACATTTTGATTCTTCAAAAAGTTCATAAAGAGATCTTAAAACTAATCCATATGAATTATGCGGTTTAGTCCGAATTTTCTGAAGAGACACGATCGCTATATTTGATGAACAGATTGAATTTAGGCTTTTATTCACATAAATAAATGTAAAATTATCATCTATTATTAATAAATTGAAATCAGACTACTTTGGCTGCGATGTATGTGTATAATCCGCTAAAAAGAGCTGATTCGCAAAAGTCATTTGTGGTCTCAAAATGGTCGTGCTGGGTGGGTGTTTGATTCAATAAAATTAACTGATTTATAAGATTCACTTGTTCAGGAATCAGACTACGCTGGTCGTGCTATATGTGTTTGGTTCACTAAAAAGTAGATTCATAAGAGTAATTTGTTTGGGAATTAGACTACATTGTTTGTGCTGAATGTGTTTGATTCACTGAAAAGAGATGATTCATAAGAGCCACTCGTTTAGGAATCAGACTACATTGCTTGCACTATGTATTTGATTCACTAAAAAGAACCAATTCATAAGAGTAATTTATTTGTTCGGGATTTGGATTACATTAGTTGTGCAGTGTATTTCTGAAAAAGAAAAAATAATTAACGTTAAAATGTTCGTTACCTGTCAACCGGTTTCCATTCCAGCAACTCTTGAAGAACGGCGAGGCGATGAACTGTCCAAAATGTCAGGTGATCGTCCAGAAGAAAGACGGCTGTGACTGGATCTCATGTCTGATGTGTAAAACTGAGATCTGCTGGGTGACTAAACAAGCCCGATGGGGACCAAAGGTCGGTCACCAAACTACATGATTCATTCGTTCAGTGATTCACAAGCATCAGATATAGTTAACCTAGACCTGGTTTTAAATCTTCAGGGTACCGGAGACACATCGGGTGGTTGCAGATGTCGAGTCAATGGAGTCCTCTGCCATCCGCAGTGCCAGAACTGCCACTGAACACTGGCGGCATATCTGAACGAACAAAAACCTGCGCTACAGTAACACAACACTTATGAAACGCCTTAAAATAATCCAGGTGAGGGTAATGTGCCACAGTTGTGGTTGTCCCTTTAAAACGTTCGCTTTCTCTAGTCATATGACTGGCACATCAATCAGATTCAACGACATGTTACAGGACTAAAGATGCAGAACGTGTTTACAAAATTAAAAGTAACTGAGCATTTATAGGATGAAAAAAGTGACATTTTTAAAAATGCTTTAAACTGTCTTTAATCACTACTATTTTCTGGTGACATGATGCTCTGGGACTTTGTGCAATGCTATTGTAAGAGAAAAGACTTATTATTGTTGTATCTTGATTTTTGTATGAGGTGATTTTTTGTTGTAAAATCGTAGTAGAATATGCAATATGGCATGAAGGAATAAATCAAACTGTTAAAGAAAAAAAACACGACACATTGAAGATTAACTTAAATGCACAACAAATGCATAAAATGGAGTGGATTGTAATCAAATTATATATATAAAAAAAGAAAACCCCTCAATTTTTCAAATATATCATAAATAAAAATTGTAATATCATTTTCAGAATACAGGTTTCTCCTCATATTCCTATTTTTATTTTTAAACATTTCGAAGCATTATCATTCTGTTCTCTTTTGTTTACAATAGATTCAATAAAGCTGTTTTACAAAAAAAAATGGAGCCAATTCAAATGATTTTTTGAATAAATTACCTTTAAATAATATGTTGAATTTAACAAATGAACAAATCTCTTTTACACAGATCGGTTTACTTTTCTTTTTATTGAAACATATTTAGCCACATGGTCAAATGTGAGACATTAACTTAAGCGAACCAGAGACAACTTATAACAATCTCTCAATGTGCAAACAAATAAGAAAGAAGCATGTTCTTTAGTGCAAAATTAATGCAAAATCAAAGCAGTGATTATGTTGTCATAAACAGTAGTATTGTGTGGATGGCAGAATGTTATTTAAATAAATCATGATTCAGCAATATAATAATATTGGAAAATATCCACTTGGATGTTACTCTAAGCTTCGATGTTGTTAATTGGAAACGATCAGTTGTGAACAGCATTTAAAGAATAAAATTAACAATGTGCCATGATTCAACACTAACCTGGAGTTACATTACAGAAACTACTTTAAGTATTTCACGTTTATCATTTACACACTCCAGAATATTTCAAGTTTGTTGATCAGCTGAAGTTACTGAGAAGTGGTTTCAATTCCAGCTCTGAGATTCATGAAAACTGTACGTTATGTACCAAGATTAGCACTTATCACAAAAAAAAAATACTGCAATTAAGGTGATTTGGAGAAGAAAAACTGAAATGTAGTGAACAAAAATAACTTCAAAAACATTAACAGAGAAATTGTGAACATAATAAAATGACTCTTCATTCACTGCTGTTTTATAATTACTTCTTAACTAAGATTTTACGTACACAGAACTAATTCGATTTCTGCCAATAAGGGGCCCTGAACCAAATAAATTGCTAATTCTATGAACAGGGGCTCTAAAATATTTTGGTCTCAATAGATATATATATTTTTAAATAAAACACATAGCAGCTCAATCATGAAACACAAGTAAAGCAAATTTCTGCATAGGTAATTTGTAATGTAATTTTTAGGTAAGTTTACATAAGAATGACTTTACAAACTATGTATTTCAACAGTTTTTGATTGAATGTTGTTTCTGTACATGAATTCCCAACAAAAATTCCCTTATTATGTACATAGTTCATAAAAGAATTCTTAAGTAAATTGTTACAGTGAATTTAGTCTGGAATTTTACGTAAAAACTTATGTATCCGTAAATATTAGTTTGTACATGAATTTTAAAACAAAAACAAAAACTATCATTACTAAATTGCTACAATCAATTCAGTCACAGTTTACCTAAAATTGTATTACGAGCAAAGTACATGAATATGTACATAGCTCGTAAAATCATCCTTATGTAAATTTTTGCATTGAATTGAATGCAACAATTTAGCAATTACAGTTTACTTTTGTTTTAAAACTTCATTTACATTGTTCGTAAAAAAAATCTATGTAAATTGTCACACTGAATTGAATTCAACAATGTAATGATAGTTTAAGTGAGATTTTGTTTTGAAATTCACATGTAAAACAACATGAATATTGTATGTAACAACGTTGTCGCATTTAAGCGAATGCGACAATTTAAATAACCGTCTACATAATGATTGGGATTAAATTCATGCACAAAAACAAAAATGTACATTGTTTGTCAAGGTATTCTTATGTAAATTTTCGCATTGAATTGAATGAGACAATTTAAGTAAAAATAGCTTGACAATCAATGTACATTTGGTTGTTTTAGATGAATTTCAAATGTATATACATTTCTTAAACAAAAACAAACTATTATTACTAAATTACTGCATTCGATTAAAATTTTTCATAAACATTGGTTTACGATCAGTGTATGTGAACTTTCGAAAATGAAATTTATTACAAAAACTTATTACAAAATTGTTTTTTTCAATTCAATGTTGCAATTGACAAACATTTATTTACGAACAACATATGAGAATTTTGAAAAAGAAAAACTAATTACAAAATTGTTTTCAATTTAATTTGACAATTTACATAAAAATTGTTTTATGAACAATGTACTTGAATGCCGTTTTTGCACATGAATTTCAATTATTCGATTAAACGCATTCTTATGTAAAAAGACTCACAAAAAGAATGTCTCTACAAATGATTTACACAAAAATATGCACAGATTGTGTTTCATGAATGAGCCGTGGAGTGTACATACCTCTACTGTACATTTATCTCGACACAATGATTGACGTTCTTGTGGATCCAGGAAACATTTTCCTTTCATTTCAGACTCTAGGAAAAAAAACTTGTTAAATTAGAATAACCATACGCACAATATTTTATTCATTAGTCTGACTCGTATATAAATACTTTTTAAAAAAAAGGCGAAATAACAAACATTCAGTCCTCAAATTGAGACGCTGTTGTTCTGTGCTGTCGATTGGCTCCTTCACGGGAAGAGTAAGTCTAGCTTAGGAGCCCATTCCAGGGCAGAGTTTACCACGGCTAAAGCCGCGGCCCCCAACGCCACAGTCAAACCCATGACCGCTAGCCTCATGAAGCGCCGTCCCGTGGTTTGCACGACCGCTACGGTGCTGCGCTGGCCCTCCAGTGTGCGCTTCTGCTGCTCCATCCGTCTCTGCCGGAGAACCGTGTCCGGGCGCTGCTGCGTCGACGCCAACTCAAAGTCTTTGAAGGTGGAGACGGCGGTTCTGGACAGAGAGAATGGTTTGTGAGATATTTGTTGCTGTGAGAAACCCCTTCAGAGCAAGGCTGATAGACTCACTGCTGACTGCGCTCTCTGGCCAGCTCAGACGGAGGGAACTGAACGAACAGATCTCCCGCGCGGCTGATCAGAGTCTCGTACGGCAGGTCCTGTGGGATACGGGACAGGAGATGGTGCATCATGGCCATGTCACACTCACAGTCCAGTACCTCGTCTTCTCGATGCAGCACGATCTGCAGGAAGAAGACAACGCTAGATACCAGTAGATTTACACAGGACACCAGGACAACCAATAAATGTGATATAATTTCTTTGCTGTTGTGTTTGGAGTTTTAATGGTAGTATTAATATACTTATATAAAAATGTACTTTAAAAATTAACTAGTAATGTTTAATAAGACTAATTTTTTTTAAATTACAATAATAACAATTAGATTTTTACTATATTAAATACAATACAATATGTGATAGATACAATAATGAGAAATAAGATTTTTTTTCATCATGGTAATGACAATCTATGTTACATTAATGAGAATGTTTTTTTTTTGCTTTTTATTATGGTAATGACTTTTCATATTAAATAATATCCCATTTTATGTAATGTAATGACAATGAGACTTTTGCTTTTTTATGTTTTTCAAAATATTAAATAATATAAAATTGCATTATGGTAATGACTATTGGATTTAATTAAAAAAATATATATATAATTACATTATGGTAATGACTTAGATTTAAAAAAAATAATTAATATCCAGCTTTATGGCAGGTAATGACAATGAGATTTTTTGTATTATGTTAATAAATATTTTTTTAAATGCTAAATATTCCATTTTATGTCACGTAATCACAATGAGATTTTTAAAATGTTAAATAACGATGATTTTATTTTGCATTATGCTACTGACAATGATTTAAAATTTTAAAATTATATCTTGTTAATGTTATGGTAATGCCAATGCTTTTTAAAATATGAAATAATACCTTGTTTTATGTCACGGTAATGATGAGAATTGTCTGCCCTTTACATTAAAGAAATTTTATTTAACTTTTTTTTACATTACAGTAGGCTACTAACAATGAGGTGGAAAACAAAATAATAATAATCAAATTGTCACAATGCACAAAATATTAATGGTCCTAAGAATAGGCTTAATTTTTTTAATGCAATATTTTTTCTTTTTCTTTTTTAAACCTACTCTATAGTCTATTAGTATTTAGTTACCATACATCAAAACTCCATGTTTGGATGTCTAGGAAGACTGCATATTCGGAACATAGTACTTAATTGTTCAACAGACAAATAGTCACGACATGAGAGAATGTGTCAATTATTTATTCAGACTCAACAACACAGCCTAAAAATAGCTGCTAATGCGGTGGCAGTGAAACTGCTGACCCACTTCTGCTGAATATCAGAAACCAGAGATGGTTTTGATGATGACAAAGAGTCAAACAAACGCAAACGTACCACAGCAGCAAAGTATATAGGCATGAGAGGATGGCAGGCCAGGAAGAAATCGTACAACCGGACCACGTGGCGGAAATCTGACAGCACGTGTCCGAACCAGGTGATGAGCCAGCTGAGGGCGAAAATCGTGCCCACTTCAGCTCTGTTGAGAAAATAAAGATGCTTATCTCAAACTACCCAAGAGAATAAAGAACATCGCTCATCATTCTTTCACATGTTACATAATGACCAAACAGGATCAATCAAACCATTGTGCTTCAACACAAACATGCAAAGCAAACATAAAAAGCAAACAAAAAGGGGCGTCTACTCACTGCTGCATGAAGTCATACACTTCAGGGTTCACTCTCTCGATGATGGGCATCAGGTAGTTCAAGATGTGTTTGGTGTTGTCCATAGTGGGGTCCATAAAGTCCCTGAAATGCAAGTTAGATGCATGAAAAATATATACTTAGACATTAAAACAAAAATGGTAACACTTTACAATCAAGTTTCATTAGTTAACTACTTTAGTTAACATGAACAAAGACTGAACAATACTTTTACAGTATTTATTAATCTTTGCTAATGTTAATTTCGACATTTACTAATATATTATTAAAATCAAATTATTAAATATTTGTTAACACACTGTGAACTAACATGAACAATCAATGAATAATTATATTTGTATTAACTAACATTAACAAAGAATAATAACTACTGTAATAAATGTATTGCTTATTGTTAGTTCATGTTAGTTAATACATTAACTAATGTTCACTAATGAACCTTATTGTAAAGTGTTACCAAAAAAAGTTGTTTTAAGAAGATGTTTTACCTTACTACAATACCGCAACTGAAGTAATTAAATATTTTGTTCCCTTTATTTTCAGCATAAATTAGGGCACATTCAAGAAATGTATAAACAAAAGATGTATATTAATATTTTAAAGTTTAAATAATAATATGAATACACTTTTCACTGAGAATGAATTTTTTTTTGTAGGAGGGAATTGAGCTTGATTATCTTTGACAGAAATAAAAGTACAAATGAATATTTTCAAATGTAAATAATAATGAATATAATTCACTTATTTAATAACAATAATGATAATACATTTTTACATTAATGATGACAATGAGATTTTAATGTAACATTTAAAAAATAATGAATATATTTAAATTATATTTAACAAAATATATTTAGCCAATATTTAAGAATACATTAATAATAATAATAATATTTTCACATTAAAGTTTTAATAATTAATTTTTTGTTAGAGGGAATTGCACTTAATTATATTGAACAATATCAGAATGCAAAACAATTGGCAAAAAAAGAAGAAAAGAAATTATATATATATACACACACTCACCTAAAGGATTATTAGGAACACCTGTTCAATTTCTCATTAATGCAATTATCCAATCAACCAATCACATGGCAGTTGCTTCAATGCATTTAGGGGTGTGGTCCTGGTCAAGACAATCTCCTGAACTCCAAACTGAATGTCAGAATGGGAAAGAAAGGTGATTTAAGCAATTTTGAGCGTGGCATGGTTGTTGGTGCCAGACGGGCCGGTCTGAGTATTTCACAATCTATTCAGTTACTGGGATTTTCACACACAACCATTTCTAGGGTTTACAAAGAAAGGTGTGAAAAGGGAAAAGTATGCGGCAGTCCTGTGGGCGAAGATGCCTTGTTGATGCTAGAGGTCAGAGGAGAATGGGCCGACTGATTCAAGCTGATAGTAGAGCAACTTTGACTCAAATAACCACTCGTTACAACCGAGGTATGCAGCAAAGCATTTGTGAAGCCACAACACGCACAACCTTGAGGCGAATGGGCTACAACAGCAGAAGACCCCACCGGGTACCACTCATCTCCACTACAAATAGGAAAAGGAGGCTACAATTTGCAAGAGCTCACCAAAATTGGACAGTTGAAGACTGGAAAAATGTTGCCTGGTTTGATGAGTCTCGATTTCTGTTGAGACATTCAGATGGTAGAGTAAGAATTTGGCGTAAACAGAATGAGAACATGGATCCATCATGCCTTGTTACCACTGTGCAGGCTGGTGGTGGTGGTGTAATGGTGTGGGGGATGTTTTCTTGGCACACTTTAAGCCCCTTAGTGCCAATTGGGCATTATTTAAATGCCACGGCCTACCTGAGCATTGTTTCTGACCATGTCCATCCCTTTATGGCCACCATGTACCCATCCTCTGATGGCTACTTCCAGCAGGATAATGCACCATGTCACAAAGCTCGATTCATTTCAAATTGGTTTCTTGAACATGACAATGAGTTCACTGTACTAAAGTGGCCCCCACAGTCACCAGATATCAACCCAATAGAGCATCTTTGGGATGTGGTGGAACGGGAGCTTCGTGCCCTGGATGTGAATCCCACAAATCTCTATCAACTGCAAGATGCAATCCTATCAATATGGGCCAACATTTCTAAAGAATGCTTTCAGCACCTTGTTGAATCAATGCCACGTAGAATTAAGGCAGTTCTGAAGGCGAAAGGGGGTCAAACACAGTTTTAGTATGGTGTTCCTAATAATCCTTTAGGTGAGTGTATATATGTCCTATACAGGTTCTGGACCTATTTCTCTTCTGTTGCTGGCCCACCTGAGATGGTGAGTGGAGAGTTTCTCCACCAGGGCAGTGGCTAGTCTTTCCCCGAGCACCAGCAGGAAGGTCACCACAATGTCATGGTAACCCTGATAATAGTGCAGCTGAGGGTTTTTCACGAGCACCCGCAGAATAATATCAGTCAGCTCCTCCTGAAGACCCTCCCGCTGCTCGTCTGGCATCCCTGCGTCCATTAAACATATTAAAGCAGTTTAGACATGCACAGAGACCAGCTCCAGATCCAGAAGCAGCAGCGCTGGTCCCTTCAGCTCACCTGGAGGGAAGCGTCTAAGGGATCTCTGGACGTCCAGAAGCACTTGGTTGAAGTCCTTGTTGTTGTCTCGATCGACCGTCTCTGAAGATTGAAAACTTGATTTACATCTGCAAGGCTTTTAGAAAGTCAATTCCCTCGGATGTCCTAAGTGATCGGTCTTACCTAGTTGCTCAGGTATGTTGTCTACAGACACGTTGAGCAGTCTGGGCCACACCTGCCGGCGGATCTCATCGGTCAGAAGACCTCCTTCACTGATGGCCATGCGCCTCAGAGCGGGCACATCCACGGGCGTCACGTTCAGGGCCTGCGTGATCTCCGCCATCTTCCTCTTCCGACGGGACTCGCCATCTGCAAACATGAAGACTGGACTCAGTGGCTGAATACTGGGCTTCCTCCTACAGCACTTATTGTGCTTCAGCAGACAAGTATACTGGAAATGAACAAGTTGACAAAGATCTTTACCCTTTCTCCTTCTTTTGCGCAAGTCTTTTTGACACAACAGCCATTCCCAGAGGGACAGTAAGATTAAAAGGCTTGATATTGTCTTGAATGGAAACTATTTTAGTCTGACTCACAAAATACAGTCACGTCCCAAACATATGAAGCAGTTTGCTTTTGTAAAACAGATTTTTAGAGTGCATAGTCTATTATGCCACACGTTTGGGTATGATGATTTATGTATTCTGAAGATATTTCAATAATGTAATGAATAGGTACTAATAATGAGCACAAGGCCTGTAAACACAAAATAGAAGTCACAGGACACTCCCACAGAAAAAAACAATTAGATGTATTTAAAGGATTATGAGGCAGAAACAAATTATTAACACACCCAAAGAAAATAATATTTTTTTTATATACAGTAATCAACATTTGAAGTGGATCAAAACCTTTCATCGAAGTTATACATGAATTTTGAACATGACTCCCTTTCTTGTCTTAGGACAACTTTGATGAACTTATTTGATCCACTTCAAACGTTGACTAGTGTGTGTGTGTGTGTGTGTGTGTGTGTATATACATATATATACACTAAAATATGCTTATATCAATCAGACACACATATGTATAATTCATATATCAACATATTTATGCATTGATCCATGTCTATAGATAGACAGTATGATAGATAGACAGTATTATATAGATAGATAGATAGATAGATGGATGGATAGATAGATAGAGCGACAGTATGTTAGATAGATAGTGATGGATAGATCGAAAGAGCGACAGTATAGATAGATGGATAGATAAAACAACAGTATGATAGATAGATAATGCATTTCCAAATTCCCATATTTTCTATCTCATAACGTAAATACAAACCTCTAAGATTAGTTTAGTAAAAACTGTAATATTGAAACGAGCATTCATCTTTTATCGACAGTTAAAACAGTAAAAGCTCCCATCATGTCATAAATGAACACACTTTAATAAAACACACCTTGTTTTCCGAGTCCATTAAGCGAGGAAGAAGCTCCGACACTGCGTGATTTTTTCATCCTGTCGCTAATGTCTGTCCTTTTCCTCGGGTTCAAGTCCAGCTACATCATTTTATTTCAATGCAATGCGAACAGCTGATGTTTTTTTTCTTTAGCTTGACAGCTAACTTAACCTACAGGCCACATCATCTCGTTAGCTGTATAAACGCATGTCAAATGAAAAGCATGTGTCTCTCCGGTCTCTTTTACTCATGTCAAGGGTTTTAAATCAGTGCCTTCCGCCGAACCGAACCGGGACCTCGGAGTCTCTTTTGTGTCATTTCATGATGTGAATCGCTTCTGAAGCTCCAGCTGTAGTATCATCTGGGTTAATGTTTACGTGTGAGTGAAGGATTATGGGAGTTGTTGTTTTATTGGGAAAAGGCGGCGTCCAAGCGATCATTCAAAATAAAAGTCAGAGATAATAAAAACTAAAAACTAAAAAAAAATCGTGTTGTCCTACCTCCTAGAAATTGGCTGTAACAAGCTTGGAAATACAGGTTCATTAAAAAACAGAATGAATTTATTATGTACACATTTCATTGTTTAAATAAATACAGAAATAAAGCCATATACGTTTGTATCACTCATATAAGAACAGTCACCGCTAGTAGGTCAGCTGTTAGGTCTCTGTGATTTAAAAAAAAAAGTTTAAAGAAACCTTTATTTTGAAATGTCATTTTAAAATACTCTCATTTATTTTTGTACCTCCCCGCTTTCCGTATGTTTTCACTCAGACCTGCTTGTCATGTGAGTCCAGTGATTTCCAAAACATTGAGAGAATATAGACTTTATCCAATCAACATATTTCATTTGCCTTTACATTAAATAGCCAAAATGCTTTCCCGCTTATTAAAAGAACACCAAACGAAACAAAACGAAAGGAAAGAGTTGCAAGGTATGTGCTTCTGTAGATCTCCACCGACTAGCTTTAGTTTACAGGCCCTTTGGTATAACTCAAATGTATACTTGTCTAATTTATTGTAATGTATTCAAGAAAATATGACGTTAATTGGTAATTAGTTCACGTGATCCGCATATTCTATTCTGCATTCATCTAGTCGCTGACACTTGCTTTTTATTATATACAATATTGCGTATTAACTTTAGATTTAAATACATTTAATAATTAATTGATTTCAATTGCATTAAAATACGTCTAAACAATACCGAAATACTTATAAATAGGTGCTAAATTGTTACATAATCAATTGTTGTTTAAAATAAAGAAATAAATATTCACATTGTTAAAAAGAAATTCCATGCGTTAAGTGTGTCATGCAGTACTTGGTCAAGTGATAAAACACTTGTATACTGTACAGAGAAACGAAGACGAGAGGCCATAACAGCAGCAACATGTTTAACAGAAGCCCTGGTGGATCATCTAAATGTGGGGTGAGTCCGATACATTTTATATGTTTGTAAAGGTGTTATTTAATGCACAGGATTATACGGTCAGTTCATGTGATCACTGCGGTCATAATCCAAGTCTTTGTGCCGATGTTATGACGAAACTGTGCAAAAGCAGCTTAAAACCGCACGGTTGGATAAAACAGCATTTTTTTCTCCAAACAGCCGACGATATGAAAACGTGTATAATTGATGCGTTCATGTCGTGGGAAGTTACGAGGTGGGAACTCATGTTTACGACGTCAGGTGCGTTCACGTCACTTTCGTCAGAGTAAGAGAAGCTACTTCTCTTAAAGGTAATTAGTTCACCCAAAAATGCAAAGTATCCCATAATTTACTCACAACTCAAGCCATCTTAGGTGTATATGACTTTCTTCTATCAGCCAAACACAATCAGAGTTTGTGATATAAAAAAATATCCTGGCCCTTCTAAGCTTTATAATGGGAATGAATAGTAACTGAGATTTTGAAGCCCAAAAAAGGTCATCCATCCATCATAAAGTAATCTATAAGGCTCAATGAGGTTAATAAAGGCCTTCTGAAGCAAAGCAATGCTTTTTTTGTAAGAAAAATATTCATATTTATTATGAACTATAATCACTAGCTTCCGGTAACGGACGTACGTGAGTCTAGTTCAGGCGGAAGAGTGACCTATGTATTTTTCTATGTATATTTATCCATGGTTCATGTCCTTAGACACATAATTATGCATTTTTATGGCAACATTATCAACGAATCTGCTGTGTTCAGGTGGTACAAGTCGGAGCTCAGTTGTAATTACGAGTTCTACAAGGACTCAACACTTTTTACAAGTCGTAATTACAACATAGAGTGAATGCTCCAAAAAAAATCTTTCACATTATAAATTTCATGTAACAAGCCTAGAGATGTATGAAGCACAGCTCACACAGAAGTCACTTTCAAACCAATCAGCTTTCTTTTGGTCAGACTCAGCGTGCAGATTTCTGTTGAAACTTCCGATCGCGCACATGCCTTTTGAAGTGACTGGATTTCGCCTGCAGTTTTTCACCAAACAACAATACACGATATAAATTGTAATATCTCTGAATCTGCTCAGGGTTGCGCAGGCCTACGTCAATCAGCGCAAGCTGGACCATGAGGTGAAGACACTGCAGGTTCAGGCCAGTCAGTTCTCCAAGCAGACGGCCCAGTGGATCAGCATGGTGGAGAGCTTCAACCAGGCCTTAAAAGTACACCGGCTGGCTTTTTTTTATATAGCAATTCCTGTTTTTCAGAATTTAGTGTTGCTCTGTTTCTCTGAAGTGAAATTTGCAGGTTTCATGACCGATTCTTCTTTTACAGGAAATCGGAGACGTGGAGAACTGGGCGAGAAGTATCGAGATGGACATGCGGACGATCGCGACAGCTCTAGAGTACGTGCATAAAGGCCCGGTTCAGCCCGCGTCCACATGAGCGGATGGAGCCTGATGGCCCAAAGTGGACTTAAACTCAAAGACTTTTCCTCCAACTGTTGGAGAAACTTGGAGACTGTTGTTTGAGACATTTGTGTCTCATTTATTCTAGTAAACAATGCTGGAATAGCTGTTTATTTAGAATTTGGTTCATTTTTTCATTTTCATTTTATGTAATATTAATGTGCTTGCGTAATAAAAACAAATACCTGTTGTGCTATAACTGCTGCGTTGGAGTATGTTATTGCACTTAAGGTTACATTTTACCCTCAAAAGTTCTGGGATTCACCTGTTCAGATTCGCTTCCCTGCTTTTCACTTCAAACATTTGGCAAGTGTTTTCCATTCAGTCTCAGTAAGGAACGTTTAGTACCAGGATTACAAACTTGACCTGTTCTTTTATAGACGTCACAGGGAGCTAAAATAGATTTTATACGTTTTTGTGGGATTTCACGGTTTGCACATTTTTATTAACCCATTTTAAGCAGGGCATGCAGTGTGATTTTTACACAATACACATTTCTACAATAAGGTCTCTCAGCCTCATAGGATTAACTTTATTTATGTAAAGAGAAAAAGTAAAACAAAGTGTGGCTGTTTTAAGTCCACAACATGCCAAATTTCACAAGTTTGCACCATGGGACTTCATATGATATGATTTCATCTTGAGTTTCCGATTGTGTCAAGGCTTCAGATAAATTTTTCATGTGATTTTTAGGCATATAAAGTAAAAGACCCCCCCACACGCGCACGCGCACACACACGCGCACACACACACGCACACACACGCGCACACACACACACACACACACACACACACACACACACACACAAAATGTATTTTATATTTCTATTCATTTATATATTATTTATTCTTAATATTTGTATTTAATTAAACATTATTCAAAATATCTTCCTTTGTGTTCAACAGAAGAAAGAAACTCATACAGGTTTGATGACAGAGTTTTCATTTTTGGGTGAACTATCCCTTTAACTGATATGTGGTCATAAAATATCATCTCTAATAATTTGACCAAAAATAGAAATAGTTTAAATCTGTTCCAGACAAAAATGTCACAATGTCACATCATTGGACACGCTTGTTAATGCTTGAAATTTCCTGTCAACCAACCAAAAACTAATTTGATCAACCTAAATATAATTAGAATTGGAATGATTCTCCTTAAAAGTTCCTCCCAGCCCAGCTATTTAGGGATCACGTTTACACAAGCACACAAAAATGGCCAAACAGCAATACACTGAGATTGGAGATTAGAAATTGTGGCCCTGTCTTAGAGGATCAGCTTTAGGGATAAATCCAGACGCAGACCCACTTCAGATCACTCACCAAACGCGTTCAGCTCCGGAGCCAAGAAGGGAAAAGGTAAGTCTTGATTACTTTAACTGATAGCAGAGCAGAAAAAAACTTATTTTTTTCTTCAATTGATGCCAGAGTTACTTATTTTTTTCTTCAATTTATGTTTTTAACAATCAGATGTGAATTAGCATTTATTTAAATGTGCACCATAAAAAATGTTGCAGCATTTAGTCATAACATCTTAAAAGTGGTTGAGAAATTAAATATCTACACGAACACAAACTTTTTTAAGTTGAAACAACACATTGTTTCTTATTCTAAAGTTGAATTTAAGTTGTGATAAATAATCACAATCATTTCTTACAGTGTGAATTAAGTATTCATTTAGAGAAAAAGCAAAGTAATTGGCTTCAGATTCTCTTAAAATTACAGACTTAACATTTTTACTAAAGAACAATTCATTTTGGATTATTAATCAGACTAATTGGAGTAATTATATAATGTCAGGATTAATGTAAAAACAGTCATTTCTATATGAGACTTCAGGTTAATTAGTATTATTATTTGGCTATGATTGGTTTAGAAGTTTTAGTTAATAATTAGTCAATACTGATTTTTTTCAACATTGATAATAATAATGAATCTTTCTTCAGCAGCAAATCATCATATTAGAATGATTTCTGAAGTGTCATGTGACTCTGAAGACTGGAGTTAATACATTCAAACCTGTCACATTGTCACATTCTGACATTTTGCATATTCAGTGACAAGACAATTTCATGTCATATCATCTGCGGAATATATAATATTGTAAAATATTGTGTGAATTTAATACCAAAACGCACATTTATAATTGTCAATAACTGAGCCTTAGATAAAAGCCTTGTTTGTTTAATGATTAATTACCGTAAATTTCTCAAAGCATAATGTGTATAGAAGCTTAAGTCTTCTCTATGGTTGGTTTTGTTCTCTTGGTTGTGTTATACCACAGAGATGAATCCTCAACCTTTCTCTTTGCTAATTAGTCTTTGAAGCTAATAGGTTTTGCATTTTGAGAAGCTTAAAGTGCTTCTGTGGTGCTGGATTTTCCATTTTTTCGTACACAACAGATCTCAGCATTTTCTAAACCTCTACGCTCGTTCCAAAGTCTGCCTTTGTTTTCATAAGAGCCTTAGCTCAAGATTACTTCACGAGTCACGAGTCAATAACGTTCAGTGAGCCTCCAAAAACCATGTTACATCATTTTAGCATACACGTCTTACTATTTATGAGTTTTTTTTTGTGGAATGAATTAAAAGAATGCAGTTTTTTGTAGTAGTTAATCAGCTCAAACTGATTTGTGCAAACGTTTTACCACATTTACTTTCATTGGTTGATGGTTTCACGCTTTATAGAAGCAACCAAATCAACTAAAGTTGATAGAAGAGGATGTGATGAGGATTTCTACAAACAAATTAGCCATATTTAATAATAAAATATAATAATAAAATATTCATAACATTGTAGAATAGTAGAATATTTGAGAAGTTCCTATAAGTTCAGTTCACAATAGCTTTTTAAACTGAATGTTACTATTGGATTAGCCAATTGTGGTGATTAAAGGAATTACACCCTGATGCTTCCTGCACTAATTACACCTGCACTGTTGTGTTTTTTTTTTTTTTTTTTTTTTTTTACGTCACTGGCGTTCTCCCAAAAAGAAATTGTTTACAAAACATCTTCACAGAATCACTCAGGAGGCAAAAACGATGTTTGAGTTCTTGAGGTAAGAACGTGTCTGACTAAACTACTATTAAAACACAAGCAAATAAACCAACAGAACTATAAAGAATATCATGAAATTTTGTTTATACTCATGTGCTCGCAGTAACGATTGTTCGTGGACGTGCGGCTTGAGTGTGTTTGTGGTGCTGTGGGCTCTGGTGTGGTTCTACCGGGACAACCTTGAGATTTCCAAGGTCTCAGAGAAGCACGTCTTTGTGACCGGTTGCGACTCTGGTTTCGGACACCTACTGTGTAAACGCCTGGACAAACGTGGTTTCCGCGTCCTAGCCGGTTGTCTCACGGAAAAGGGCGCGGACGATCTGAAGAGGGCAACGGGACCTTTCCTGAAGACCTGCATCTTGGACGTGACCAGCACGGCCAGCATTCAGAAGGCTGTGGAATGGACCAAAAAAGAAGTGGGAGATAAAGGTGTGTTTTAGGTGAGACTATGAAATAAAGGTTTTAGAAACAAGTTTGACATCTTTGTTCGTAACTTTCCAGGACTTTGGGGTTTGGTGAACAATGCCGGACGTGCTCTTCCAATGGGACCATCTGAGTGGATGAAAATTGAAGACTTTGAAAGCACACTCAAAGTCAACATGATTGGCGTGATCGAGATGACCATGAACTTCTTCCCTCTTGTGAAAAAGGCCCGTGGAAGAGTGGTGAACGTGGCATCAGTGTTGGGTAGAGTGGCAGCTAATGGCGGCGGATATTGCATCTCGAAGTTCGCGGTGGAGAGCTTCTCTGACTGTCTCAGGTATTACACTTCAAAAGCTTGTTTCCATCCACCTATTTGTATCCAAATTTTGGGATATCACATAAAAAAAAACTGTAGAAAATCCAAGGTGTGCATTCAAACTCAATTAAGGGAGGAAATGTTATATCTGATAAGAAGACATGCACATAAACTACGATAGAAACATATTAACTGAATAAATCCCTCAATCTGCAACAAAAAATTATATGACAGTGGACCAATTTCATCGCACAGCATCTCAAATGTTGGTTTGTTGCCAAAGTCTGTCATCAAAATGGTCCGGTACAATGAGTTTTTCCTTAAAGATATTTTGCGCTAGTTTCCCATGAAGTGATGTTTTTGTTCTCTTGAACACATGAAATGGTACTTTAAATGCAAAAGTTTTATCTGTTATTCCAATTTTGTGCATCAGCTAAATTTGCACCTTTGGATAGAATGAAAGGTCTGCCAATAAAAGGTCAGTGATAAAAAACAAACTGATTATGTGTCGGTTTCGACCTTAGACACCACCACTTCCTATGATTTCAGGAGGGACATCCAGAATTTCGGGGTCAACGTGTGCATTATCGAACCTGGTTTCTTCAAGACGCAGGTGACCAGCTTGGAGCCCATCGAGAGGGAACTTCATCGCCTCTGGGACCAACTGACCCCTGAAGTGAAAGAGAGTTACGGAGACAAATACTTGGATAAATGTATGTTATTTATGCGAACGATTACCATTTTCTTCATTTCTTCAAACATAGTCCATTTAGACGCTTTTTGTCTCTCCAGACATCAATATCCAGAGGCTGATTATGAACACCATATGCGACTCTGACCTCAGTAAAGTGACCAACTGCATGGAACATGCCCTGCTGGCTGCTCACCCAAGAACACGCTACAGTGCTGGCTGGGATGCCAAGCTTCTGTGGATCCCCTTGTCTTATATGCCCGCTTGCTTTGTAGATATTGCGCTGAAGCTGGTGATGCCAAAGCCAGCAAAAAGTGCCTAGATTTAGAGTGTGGTTAAAGGTAATTTTAGGCTAGATCATTTTAACTCCTACCTTTGGTTCCCTTCTGAAACACTGGAAGAGACTCTATTTTGGGGTCTAATTTTGTATATTATGAACAATTATACAAAGTATATAGACTGGCGGTAAATTTTTTTGAATAATTTACGTAATAAATATTAATTATTCCAAACTTTTGACCTGTAGTGTATTTCCACACCAGGCCATTTATCTTATTTCTCGCATGATCTTGCCGAATAAGTGATATTTGCCTGAACTTGCCCTGAAAATACATCACGAATTTGTGCCTGTCGGTCATATAGCCTACTGTAGATGTGCTGCTAGAGTGCCACTGACTTTGACTTTTGGCATTATATTTGTATGAAACTGTCAAGAGATAGGCCTACTGGTTTGCTTGATTTGCCGAATTATGGATATTTCAATGGAATAATTCACATAACTGTATAAACATAATTTAATAAATGTTATAATAATATTTTCTGTGTATTGTCATCTGTGAACCACTTTCTTCCCAGAAAGGACAGCTTAAATCAGCATGGTTTGTGGGTTTCTAGTTAAAATAGGCAAGATATTCTTGTTCAGTTGGTCAGAAATTATAGCCTATCCTATGTCGGATGAGTGATGACCATTTAATTTAATTTATCAACAAATATTTCTTACGGGCCATGAACATTATTCATTAAACAGTTCGTCCCATGACGAAGAAATAATTAAACTGTTATCCCTGAAGCGATTCTAGTTAGCCTAAAATTCTCAAACGTCGAGCTGGAGAACATTCAGAAGATCGTTTGAATTTGTTCACGTCATCGTTCTTCCACGTACGTTGCGACTGTACTTTTCTTTTACTTTAAATAGGCTACATTTACTTCATATCGTATACATTTATATTATTTAATGCCTTGCTATGTTAGCTATGTGTAGCTAGGAGCTACTTTCTTTTCTTCTTTTTTTTACCTTAGTAGGTCTAGATAGTTTGAAGCGATTGTTGTAGAATACATTAATTTACGCTTATAAACATCTCAAAAGTGCTGTCTCAGCATCATGACATGAGATCACTTCGACCCTCGATGATTTAAAAGTGAAAGTTATCTGTGACGGTTAACATTTACGAGGCGTCAGTGTTGATAAAGTGCTTCTGGCGCTCACCGGATTCCACGCGCACCTGTTGACGCGACTCAAAACAAACCAGCCGCACGCGAGAGTGATCTCCAGACAAGTGACCGTTATTTGCGACCAGGACTAGTTTAAATACCCATATTTACGCTTCAAATTTTAATTTCTTTCTTATGCGATACAGAAAAATGATATCTTTCAGGACCCTACGACTGCCTAATGTTGGAGTTATTGGCTTACTGGCGAAAGACGTGTCAAAAAGCAGCTCAGCGTGTCAGAATGTGGCGAGCAGGTCGTTCAATTTAACTTTTCACGCAGCCCGCGGATTTACAGCACCTGTATCCGTGGATAAACCAAAATCGAAAATGTGAGTCACTTTTATAATATATAAAAATGTTTATGGTTATCAAATGTTTGATAAAAAAAAAAAAAGAAAAAGTAAAAATTATTTGGTGTTAGTGTGTGTGGAGGTCTAATATTTTTTCATTTAATGCAGAAATATGACCAATAAAAGTATATTCTCTGGACTGGAGGACATGCTTTTCTACACTATAACTGAAGGAGCGGAGAAAGTCCCTGTATCTAATTTCATTGCTGTAAGTTCTTTAAATTATACACATTGAATAATATACAATAAAGATTTAACTTTTTTGCACTAGCAGTTGTCAAAGTCTGCTATCTGAACATCACTGTATATGGGCAACAGCTGGGAGTTGCTCCACACATTGACTCGGATGCATGTTATGCGCTCAGTTACCATCAACCCCCTTACATGCTCCCTCTGAAATCTGATTCGGTCATGGGAGGGCTGAGGTAAAACTCACACACGATTATCTAGACTTTGTGGTACTGGGTTGTGAAATAATTTATACAGAAGGTCAGTAAACACCCCCAATACCTAGTTTAAATGACATTTGATGAACTTTGTATTAGATAAGTCTTAAACTTCCAACTAAACTAAAGTTAACTAAACTTAATGTTTTAAGTCAAGCACGAACATACTTTTCTTTTAAGTTGAAACATGTTTGATTTGTTTGATTATTGAATAATTAGAGTAATCTTTATAAACATTACTGTTTAATTAAAGTTTGCATGACAAATTCAAGGATAGAACAGTATTTTCCCCATCTTAACAGGCAGTGAAAAGTACCGGCCTTCTGACCTCTGACCCCAGATTGCGCGACTGCATGGAAAAGATTCGTGAAGCTATCCGGGAATCAGCCGGCGAAGTCATGATGGACCGTGAGCTGTTCCGAAAGTGAGTAAATTTTTTCGGCAAAGTCAGACAAAAAATATCTGGGAATTTCCGACATAAAGAGGAATATTTTTCCAAATTCTAGTTTCTAACATTTCCAACACTGCAACAGGTGTGCGGGTGGAAACATCGTTCTGCTGAGTCTCGCTTTCAGACGGAAGTTTATCATTCCCGAATTTGAGGCATTTGTTGGCATCATCAATCATATTTACCACACATCAAAACTGCAACATGATGGACATGTAAGAACTGTATTTTTTAATAATTTCTCCTCATTTATTTGTATAGTTGGACTCACTTAGAATCTTTTTCAGGTTACAAAATACATTCCCCATCTCACCAAGTTTAGTCCTGATCTTTGGGGCGTCTCTCTCTGCACAGTGGATGGCCAAAGGTAAATAGAAAAAGCTCCCTCAGCTTTTCTATAATATGAAGTGATGATTTTCAAATGAACTCTTTGAATTTCAGGCACTCAGTGGGAGACACAAAGGTGCCGTTCTGCTTGCAGTCGTGCGTGAAGCCGCTGGAATACGCCATCGCTGTACACGAGCACGGCACGGAGAGAGTGCACCACTACGTGGGGAAGGAGCCCAGCGGATTCAAATTCAACAAACTCTCTCTGGACGAAGACGGTGGGTGAGGAAATGTCATAGATTATCATATAAACAACCTACAGATGTTCTTGATGTCGAGGATAATGCAATAGATATATAGGCTACAGAAAACAGAGTGTTAGGTGTAATGTATTACAATTACTGTAATTTACTGTAAAATAAGGGATTACTCTTAGGGATTACTTCTGATGTAATTGCATTAAATACAAACAATTCTAAATAAAACAATAGTGGATTTGGCATAAAAATGTAACGTCTAATGTTAAAATGTATGTTTTAATGTGACCTTCTCCCTTTAAATATTTTGGTCAGTTCAAGAATAATTTATGCAATTTTATATTATTTATTTGAAAGAATTAAAAGAGCAGTTTCGTGTCTATTCTTGTATTGTTCAACTGGTCGAGGTTGATATAAAGTAGGATTTAGAAAGTAATTAGTAATAAGCAAGCAATAGCCTACTTTTTAAATAGCAAGAAGTAAAGTAATCTAATTACACTTTCAAAGATGTAATTAGTAGCTAGTAATTAATTATTTTGTAACACTTTACAATAAGGTTTCAGTAGTTAACATGAAATAAGAATACACATTACTTCTACAGGATTTATTCATCTTAATGTTAATTTCAATGTTTACTTATACATTATTAAAATCAAATGTTGTATTTGTTAACATTAGTTATTGCACTATGAACTAACATCAACAAACAATGAACGACTGTATTTGTATTAACTAACATTAACAAAGATTAATAAATACTGTAACAAATGTATTGCTCATTGCGCAACTATCTAAAACACACCCTAACCCTATAGTAAGTACATGTACTTAATCTTACTCAGTACTTATATGAATAGTTACATTTTAACATGGAAACCTTAAAATTAAAGTGTAACCATAAATTCATGTTAAATTAATTAATCTGTGAGCTGATGCTGGTTTTCTGTTCTTAGATAAACCTCACAATCCCATGGTCAACGCTGGAGCGATTGTCATCAGTTCACTTATCAAGGTAAACATAAACCTGCACTTTCACTGTGGAGTTTACTGTCAAGTAGGTTTGTGTTCGCACTATTTACTTGTCCGATAATCAACTCTGCTTGAAACTCCAAAACAAACACTGATATACAATGACATTCGTGCCAGGCTATAATTCATTTGAGCTAACAGACCTTTGACCCAGAATTCCAGATCTGTGTGGACAGACGCGGTGCATCTGCTACATGTGTTGTTTTGTGGTGCCTGAAGCAGGACTATTACTGGTCTGGACTGAATCCAGGCTATTAACAGTGCCCTTTAGACCAAATGTATGTGATCTGTGCTTCATAGGTTCTCCATTACAAACTAGAATTGGCAAAAGACTCATGTTGGTCAAATTTACTGTTCCTCTTCTCATTCTCTCCAGCCTGGTGTCAACAAAGCGGAGAAGTTTGACTATGTAAGTTGTTGGATGCTGACATTTTTAAATGTCATTTGAAAATATGAAAATACATACGCTGACAGGCAGGTAAGATATCCTATCATTGCATTCGGACCGAATGCAATGATTGGACGAACCTTTTTTTTGGTCCTCAAACTTATACATAAGATTTTTGTTTTAATATTTAGACCACTTCTATTATTGATTGCTATCAGGATGTGTAGAGAGATTTACCCTAGATAACAAAATGTGTTTATAAAACAAATTTCCTACCCTACCTTTAATGAAACAATGTTTATTTGGCTTTAATCTCCAAAGCACCAAAAGTAGTGCATACAACTTTTCAGCTATATTATAAAGTCATACAGTAGTTGTTTTTAAAAATGAAAAGCATGAAATTAGTTATTTACCGAAGTCATTATTCCTCGAAAATATTGCTTTTTGGATGTAGATAATGCCTTTATCCCAAAAATGGAGCAGATGTGATTTCAGACTCTTTATTTGGCTGTTTGTTAATAGCGTCTCAACAAAGAAAATCATTTTTGTTGCATTTCCTCACCAGGTGATGGAGTTTGTGAAGAAAATGACAGGCAGGGAGTATGTGGGATTCAGCAACGCAACGTATGTCTTTCGCTTTGGCGTTTTATTCTTGTTTTCCACGCAATTTCTTTGCTATTGACTTACGTTTGATTTTCGTTTGGACAGATTCCAGTCAGAGAAGGAGACAGGAGACAGAAACTATGCAATAGGATACTACCTTAAAGAAAAAAAGGTTTGTACTTCAGCGAATATTGTTTTATATAAGCAAACTAGCAGGATGTTGTTGATTGTTCACAAATACAACTGTGATGTCCTTCTTTACAGTGTTTTCCGGATGGGGCGGATATGATTGACGCACTGGACTTTTATTTCCAGGTTGGTCAGGTGATTCTTCACCTGTTTTAATCAGTTCAATTATTAAAATGTTAATCACTGACAGCCCCGACTGAATTTCCTCTCTGCCCCTCACAGTTGTGCTCAATAGAGGTCACGTGTGAGTCCGGCAGTGTAATGGCTGCCACACTGGCTAACGGCGGCATCTGTCCAATCACAGGAGAGAGAGTTTTGAGCACAGAAGCCGTACGAAACACGCTCAGCCTCATGCACTCCTGTGGGATGTACGACTACTCGGGACAGTTCGCTTTCCACGTGAGTAAATTCAGAACTAGTCAGAGTGGAAATAATATGAGTTTCAATCTATTCAACAGAAAATATATTTTTTTATATTAAAAAATTAAATTGCAAAGTAAATTTAAGTGCGGCATGTATTGAGGTTCAGTTAGAAAGTGTCAACCAATGTTGTTTTAGTGTAATTTAGAGACTTTTATAGTTTTTATTAATATTAAAAATTCATAAAATTTTATATTTTCTGTTTAGTAGTTATTTTTTAAATGTATATGCATTTTTTTTTAGTTTTAGTCATTTTACTAAATTAAGTTAATCTAAATGAAAATAAGAAATGTTGCTTTTGACATTTAGAAATGTAATAAGTTTAATAGTTTATTTAATTTCAAGCAATAGAAATTGTATGGTTTCATTTATGGTTTATAACTATAAATAAGCCAAGTGTTAACTATATAAAAATAAAAAATAAATGATTTTATGATATAGTAACTGTATTTAAGAGACAAATAATTTAAAATTAAGCGATAATTAAAGTATTTATGTTTTGAAAATGTCCTGTCTGATTATGATCCAAGTGCTTAAACTGCCTACTGTTGCTATGATTGCCTTGTGACTGACAATATATAGACCTATATGTGTGTGTGTGTGTTTCAGAATACATGTTATATATACAAGAGTGCTTCAAAGAACATCTAAACAATCTGACATTAAAGATTTTTACTTGGTTCTAGTAGAAAATTGTATACTCACAACCGGCGCAACTTCATAGAATGTCTCTGAACAGATTCACGTTGTTACACCAATTTGACGCTGGGAGAATGAAGGGACATGTTTTTAAATTGACCAAATTAAGTTTGTTGATGCATCTTTCACGATCTATGGCAGACAGGGTGGACATATAATTACTTGACGTTTAAAGCGGCACTATGCAGGATTTCTGTTTTTGTCAAACAGCGATCCCTAGAGTCGCTGTAGAATACTTGTATTTAACGTTACTGTCGTAAACATCACTCACGCAGAGCGTATCTGCACCTTTCTTTTACTGTCTATGATCTGCACTCACTGCCTCTGCACTTCATAATAATAAAGTAGCCTACCGCGTTAGGCTTACCTGAGCCTAAATGCCAGATGACACCAATAAAGTGTATCATGTACGTCGCATTATTTCGCAGGGCTCTCAAG
This sequence comes from Siphateles boraxobius, assembly GCF_051911475.1. Classification (NCBI taxonomy): domain Eukaryota; kingdom Metazoa; phylum Chordata; class Actinopteri; order Cypriniformes; family Leuciscidae; genus Siphateles; species Siphateles boraxobius. Next base: position 14,687,778 of record NW_027508733.1, on the reverse strand, counting down.
TTTTGAAGACAGGCAAGAGTGACATCCAGCCGACAGATACATTTTTGTCATTGGTTGTTGCGTTAAATCTTACCCAGATACAATAGTGCTATTTTCTGATTGGCTATTGTGTAGCTCCACGAACAACACCAGCGGAGACAAGCTTGATTCCTGCCGGTTCCACAGTGAGAGCGGCGCGGCCAGAGTTTTGGGCGCTGCGGCAAATTAAATATATTACAAATAGTTTTTCAGCGTGAGAAATACAATGTGTGGCTTGAGAGCGTGACAAAAGACCCAAATGAGTGACTGTCACGCTCAATGCGTGACACTTGAGAGCCCTGATTTCGTAACAATGTCCGTTATGATGTTGTTAGACATGATTATTGCAATTTATCATAATAGTTTGCAAATAGCGCTCATTACACTATTTACAACATGTAGGCTTATTTATGTCCTGATAATTATGTGAGATATTGACAACTGTTCTCATGATAATCGCAGGAATCAACTTTAACAGTGAAAGACTGAGCGAGTGGGACTCTTGTCCGGTTCCTCGCGCTGTCAGATTCTCGTTACCTTTTTCTAGACTCTTCCGACCGTGCTTTCTTCGTTTTTTTCCGCCATTCTGAAAACGCAGGTCCGATGTTTACTCGTGTCTGACTCCTCCCTCGGTCAGTCGGCCCGCCGGCCCAAAGTTGCAAGGGTGGTTTTGCGGCTCACAGGCACCAGGGGGGTGCGAGACGACCACCATTCAACACGAAATCAGTAATATAAACATTACAATGACTCCAAAGCTGTCCGGTTAATTTAAAAAAAGTTACTTAGTTCTGCTTTAATCTTAGTGATTTCTTAAGTTATTCACGCCTGCCGGTTGTGTTGGGGCGGTGACGAAATCGACAGTTAAGTTCCCGGATGTGCCGGTAGTACGTATTATGGTATTACGGGTGTACAAGACCAAGTCCTATGTATTTGAATGGGGAAAATCCTGAAATCTCATAAAGGGCTGTTTTATTTACAAGGCGGCACCCAGTTGCTTATATTGCCAGTTGCAGCGTATCATCTTAGTCTATCTAAAATTTTTGATACGTGTCAGGTTGGATTACCTGCTAAGTCCGGTGTGTCGGGTGCAGTTCTTCTGGTGGTGCCGAACGTGATGGGCATCATGTGCTGGTCGCCCCCAGTGGACAAAATCGGAAACAGCGTCCGTGGAATCCACTTCTGTCAGGTGTTTCTGTCATCGTCCTGTTGGTTTATCACCCTCTTTTTAATTCTAGACCATGAATTTTGTATAAATAACTAATTTTGTAACCCTTCTGTAATTAGGAACTGGTGTCTTTATTCAATTTTCATAACTACGACAATCTGAGGCACTTTTTGAAGAAGCAAGACCCTCGCAGACAGTCTGGTGATGACATGGTAAACCTTACACTTGAAAAACAGCTTTCACACCAACCCCATGAACTAAACTACAACATTAAACACCCCCAAAAAATGTGTCATCTTATTAGCTCACTTATTATCTTATTAGTAATGAACGCACTAAATCTGTGTTGTAGAACAAGTCGGTGGTGAATCTGATGTTTGCAGCCCACAGTGGAGATGTCTCAGCTCTGAGAAGGTCATTTTATTCAGTTCACAATGTCTTCACTTTGCCTCAGAATTTGAGTGCTACGGATATGTAGATTACTTACAGTAGTAGTCTCTCTTTTCCTCCATCAGGTTTTCCCTGTCATCCATGAATATGGAGTTAAAGGACTATGACTCTCGCACACCTCTCCATGTCGCTGCTGCAGAAGGTAGAATCATTTTCTGTAAACATTAAAGTATCTTTTAGTGCCAAATACAGTTTATTTAATTATAAAAATCAATTTGGCTTGTGTCTGTTCTGTTTTAGGTCATGCCGATGTTGTGATATTTCTGACGCAGGCCTGCAAAGTCAACCCTTTTGTGAAAGACAGGTACAGATCCTTGTTTCTTTAAACGTTTACCTTCATCTTCTTCCATTCTGTCATAATTAACCTCGTATCACTAATTCAGGTGGGGAAATATTCCTCGGGATGACGCCATGCAGTTCGGCAACAAGGATGTGGTGAAGATCCTGCAGGAATATGAGCAGAGCTGCAGTTCAGGCTGACGCAGAAGACCGAAGTCATCAACCCAAATCTTCAACTATGGAGGGTGTGAATGTTACAAAGTTAAAGATAAAAAAAATATCCGATAATTTACTCACCCTCAAGCCATCCTAGGTGTACATGAGCTATATAAAAAAATATAATAAGCTACTTCAGAAGGCCTTTATTAACCCCCTGGAGCCGTATGGATTACTTTTATGATGGATGGATGCGCTTTTTTTGGACTTCAAAATCTAAGGTACCATTCACTCCTATTATAAAGCTGATGATATTTTTTAATATAACTCTTGATTGTGTTTGGCTGAAATAAGAAAGTTATATACACCTAGGACGGCTTGAGGGTGAGTAAATTCTGGGATAATTTTCACTTTTGGGTGAACTAACCCTTTAAGGACTATATAGTTCATGTCATCAGAAATTGCACAAAAAAGGGCACATTATGGAAATTGTCTATTTACAGAGATAAAAAAAACTCACTCTGTTTTTTTTTTATTTGTAAATATGTTTTTTGTACATAATTTGTGTTGTATACATGTTTAATGTGGTAAAGTACTAATGCACAATGTACAGTATTTGTGAATAAACAAAACCAACCATACAGATTATCATCCTTACACATCTTAACGTATCTTAGAATAATTTTCCTCTCATTTTATAGCGTCTGTCTGTAGTGTTTATTTTTTAAATGTGTGTCATGGTTTTTGCAACTTTTTTCAAATAAATCACCCAACAGGTATATTTTACGGTGGCCCAGTAATGCACAACACAACGGAATTTAAAAAGCAAACAAGTACACAACACAACGAAATTAAGCCACAACACAACGGAAATGAGCCACAACACAACGGAAAATGTACAACACAACAGAAATGAGCCACAACACAGCGGAAATAAGCCATAACACAACAGAAAATGTACAACACAACGAAATGCAGGTCCTTCTCAAAAAATTAGCATATTGTGATAAAGTTCATTATTTTCCATAATGTAATGATAAAAATTAAACTTTCATATATTTTAGATTCATTGCACACCAACTGAAATATTTCAGGTCTTTTATTGTTTTAATGCTGATGATTTTGGCATACAGCTCATGAAAATCCAAAATTCCTATCTAAAAAAATTAGCATATTTCATCCGACCAATAAAATAAGTGTTTTTAATACAAAAAAGGTCAACTTTCAAATAATTGTGTTCAGTTATGAACTCAATTCTTGGTCGGGAATCCTTTTGCACAAATGACTGCTTCAATGCGGCGTGGCATGGAGGCAATCAGCCTGTGTCACTGCTGAGGTGTTATGGAGGCCCAGGATGCTTCGATAGCGGCCTTAAGCTCATCCAGAGTGTTGGGTCTTGCATCTCTCAACTTTCTCTTCACAATATCCCACAGATTCTCTATGGGGTTCAGGTCAGGAGAGTTGGCAGGCCAATTGAGCACAGTAATACCATGGTCAGTAAACCATTTACCAGTGGTTTTGGCACTGTGAGCAGGTGCCAGGTCGTGCTGAAAAATGAAATCTTCATCTCCATAAAGCTTTTCAGCAGATGGAAGCATGAAGTGCTCCAAAATCTCCTGATAGCTAGCTGCATTGACCCTGCCCTTGATAAAACACAGTGGACCAACACCAGCAGCTGACATGGCACCCCAGACCATCACTGACTGTGGGTACTTGACACTGGACTTCAGGCATTTTGGCATTTCCTTCTTCCCAGTCTTCCTCCAGACTCTGACACCTTGATTTCCGAATGACATGCAAAATTTGCTTTCATCCGAAAAAAGTACTTTGGACCACTGAGCAACAGTCCAGTGCTGCTTCTCTGTAGCCCAGGTCAGGTGCTTCTGCCGCTGTTTCTGGTTCAAAAGTGGCTTGACCTGGGGAATGCGGCACCTGTAGCCCATTTCCTGCACACGCCTGTGCACGGTGGCTCTGGATGTTTCTACTCCAGACTCAGTCCACTGCTTCCGCAGGTCCCCCAAGGTCTGGAATCGGTCCTTCTCCACAATCTTCCGCAGGGTCCGGTCACCTCTTCTCGTTGTGCAGCGTTTTTTTGCCACACTTTTTCCTTCCCACAGACTTCCCAATGAGGTGCCTTGATACAGCACTCTGGAAACAGCCTATTTGTTCAGAAATTTCTTTCTGTGTCTTACCCTCTTGCTTGAGGGTGTCAATGATGGCCTTCTGGACAGCAGTCAGGTCGGCAGTCTTACCCATGATTGCGGTTTTGAGTAATGAAACAGGTTGGGTGTTTTTAAAAGCCTCAGGAATCTTTTGCAGGTGTTTAGAGTTAATTAGTTGATTCAGATGATTAGGTTAATAGCTCGTTTAGAGACCCTTTTCATGATATGCTAATTTTTTGAGATAGGAATTTTGGGTTTTCATGAGCTGTTTGCCAAAATCATCAGTATTAAAACAATAAAAGACCTGAAATATTTCAGTTGGTGTGCTATGAATCTAAAATATATGAAAGTTTAATTTTTATCATTACATTATGGAAAATAATGAACTTTATCACAATATGCTAATTTTTTGAGAAGGACCTGTAAAGCTGCAACACAAAAGAAATGCTCCCGACCACTAGAGGACTCTCGGAGCGCGATAAAGTTAGTTTTCCTTGCCATTGTTCTATATATCAATACCACGATTAGTTTTAACAGTATGTACCTATTGTATATCAAAATATTACTTCAAAATCACCTACATAGCTTCGTATTTATACTCTAGAATGCTTTGACGTGCTACCACAGCGCATGATCCCCAAGGGAACGTCTGGCAAATCCACCAAGTGGTTAAAACGTATAATTTATTATAATATAATTTGATAAATAAAAATAAAACATTTGGTGAATTGCAGAATTACAGGAAGCTATTGGCATAATTTCACCTGTAATAAGCCAGTCTGGTCACTAGGAACCTACCACAAGCTTTAGGACATGAAAAAAAAAACCCTTTAGGTGAATCACAGTAGGCCAGTGTTGGGGGTAACTTATTACAAGTAACTTGAGTTACGTAATCAGATTACTTTTTCAAGTAACTAGTAAAGTAACTCATTACTTTTTCAATTTACAACAAAATATCTGAGTTACTTTTTCAAATAAGTAACGCTAGTTACTTTTTCACATTTATTGACTGACAGCTCTCCTGTCCCCATGTTGAGAGAAATAAAGTGAGGTGTTGTGTGCATTTGCATTGAACATGCATTTACTCATCTCACTTGCACAAAAACATTCAGTATTCCTCAAAATGAATAAAAACAGTCAAATGCAATCTCAGAATTTTGTGCAAAAGTTTTATAATTAACTATGTTAAATTACACAAATATACTTTATGTATTTAATCTCACTTTATTAACCAATGTCTTTGCTGCTGACTTACAATGATCTAATTCAACCATACTAATAAGCAAAAATGACTTTAGATTAGGTTTAGAAATAAGAGTGTTGAACTTCCTTCTCCTGTATCCTATTGTTATTTAATCAAGAACAGCAGCAGCTGAAAGGTTTGTTTGAGCGGCGCCCTCTACTGTACAGTAGTAAATATGCATTTCCTTCAGCCTTAGGCTTATTCATTTAACTTTTGATGTGAAAGGGCCTTAACAATTGGCAAAAATAGATTGTTTTAGCTGTTATTAAAAAACAAACAAACAAGCCCATGCAGGTGAGAAAAAGTAACGCAAAAGTAATGTAACGCATTACTTTCCAAAAAAAGTAACTAAGTTACGTACTTAGTTACTTTTTTGGGGAGTAACGCAATATTGTAATGCATTACTTTTAAAAGTAACTTTCCCCAACACTGCAGTAGGCCTAATGTTTTTATTAAAAAAAATTGTGTTATGTGCTTACAAGGGTGGACTTGAGCTATTGGCACAATTTCACCTGTCAGTCTGGTTATTAGGAACTACAACATTTGAAACATGATAAAAGAAAAAAACAACTTTTAGAAACATTTCCTGAAAAATAATTGTTGTAAATACATGAAGGGAGGTATTAGAAAAAAGTAACCTGTAGTAAGTCTACTACCAATACAACCAAGCTTTGGATTTGGAACATGTCTGTTTTTGAATGCTAAAAGTAATCTTAATTAATACAAATTATACGTTTTAACATCTCTGAGGAATTGGAAGACGTTCCCTTAGGGATGCGCTGTGGTAGCGCTCAAAGCATTCTAGAGTGTGCAGCTATAATGCACGTTGGTGATTTTGAATTAATAAATGTCGATATTTGATTAAATGTCGATCAATGGTTAGCTACATACTGTTAAAACTATTCGTGGTGTTGATATATTTTTTAGACTGCTACAGAACAATGGCAAGGAAAACTAACTTTATCGCGCACCGAGAGTCCTCTAGTGGTCGGGAGCATTTCCGTTGTGTTGCAGCTTTATTTCGTTGTGTTGTACATTTTCCGTTGTGTTGTGGCTCATTTCTGTTGTGTTGTGGACTTATTTCCGCTGTGTTGTGGCTCATTTCTGTTGTGTTGTACATTTTCCGTTGTGTTATGGCTCATTTCCGTTGTGTTGTGGATTCATTTTTCTGAGGTCAGTAAGCTGGGCTGAGTTGAGTGGGGGTCGGAGGGGGGTGACTCTGGGGCCTCAGAGTCACTGTCGAGGTGTCGTGGGCTAGTCGATGAAACACTGAGGACGGAAGGTGCCCACTTGAAGACCCTAGAGATGTCCCCTACTCAGCTCAATCCAGACAGTTGTCATGGGGGGACCGCACTGTGGTTGCAGCCGTTGTGTGTGCTGACGCGTGTTAACACTAGACAGAAGGAGATTCACATAACCATATGGAAAGAAGCGTAAATGGATGGAGAAGCATAGGTTACTGTAAAGCTATGTCTTAGTTGGTGCTTATCTTGGCGAAAGCCGAGTACAAATCAGCATGAAGTTTTAACATCTACTCTCGTGTAATGGAAATCATTTGCTTAAATAATGACAAAACTGAGAAATCAGAAACATTATAAGAGCAAGGGTTCAACAATGACAATTATTGTTGAAAACTGTAAATATATTATTATTTCTCATCTGTCTCAATACAGTGTAATTGTCCTCAAAATCTTTTATTATTATTATTATTATTGTAACAGACTCCAACAAAGTCTGTTACAATACCGTTAATGATGTAGCGTACTGGCGCTCGTTGTATGTGTGTATGTATGTAATGTATTTTTCCCCTCGTGGCTTGCCGTAGATAGGAATGGGTCAATTGTTGCACAAAACTTACCGTAAATAATCATGCAAACATACTTTTATCTTGCTCCTTTTTTCTCCTCCTCTGTCATTTTCTTCTTTCTATTTTCGGCACCAGAGGGACACGTTCTTTTTTGTGATGGCTTAACATTACGGTGACTATGCGCAGTTGCGCACAAATTGTCTATGCACGCGCGAGGTGTCTAGATTATGCGCATGACTTAAACGCTGGCAGACACAGCAGCAGTTGTAGGCAGGTATATTGATCATGAAATCAGAATTTTCTTGTCTTTAATTATTCATTCATTCATATTAATTCATTCATTTATGTCACTTGTTTAAGTCATCTAAAAAAAATCTTTTTCGATTTTTCAGCTCGATTGGGGGGCCCCCTGGTGGCCAAGGGGCCTCAAGCAACCGCTTAGTTCGCTTATGCCTCGGGCCGGCCCTGAGGATTGGAAACACTCTGAGTCTTGGGCAAGTTCCTAAACCTGTATGCCTCATTTACATGCTTTTGTTTCAGAGTGTCTCCACCTTTATGTAACTCCTCCCCCTGAAAGGGTATATGAACTAAAATGTATAGAGCCTTTAGTCAGACTTGGTGATTGCAACAGCAAAGTCTTCAGTAAAGAGTAACTTCTGCATTGAAAGATATCCCAACGTCTCCTGGTTTTTCACTTCTAAGTCTCCTACACTTAAGAAGAAAAAGGGTTACAACATAACCAAGGGGGTAATCCATCAGCCGGAAGCTGAAGCTTCGCGGGAACCGCCATTGTAGCAGAACTTCACCTGCTGTTAGCATTTCATTGACTCCCATTCATTTTGGCGTCACTATGACAGCGAATAACTTTACATCTGTGGCGTCCAAAGACTTTATGGACATTATTTATTTCTAAAGAAACATGACAATGTATAAAAGGCTCCATTACTTTGTATCTTACGTTATGGCCCCGTAGAAGCCGTTCTTTGTAAAAATAGGCTAACGATTGCGTCATAACCACGTTACTCTCTGTCGCATAGTAAAATTACTGTATAGACAGGAGGAGAAGTTCACAGGCAATCTTTCAATGTCTATGAGGCAATCGGGGGGACATGGGGGCATAAAGTCGAGGGAGAAGCCCATAGATAGAGAGTCCAACGGGACAAAAGCAACGGGACAAAATATTTTGTCAAATATTTGACAACTTGCACATCATGATAAAAAAATAATAATACAAGTAACAACTTTATAACCCTGCAATTATCCAGAATATCCTATAGCGACCGAACAAAAACATGTTAAAAACCACTCGAACACCTAAGCAATTGCATAGCAATGCCCATGCATTTGGGCGGTAACACAAGATATATCTAATCTGCCTGTATTTTAGTGCACCAAGATTGACCTGATTCAATCTACATATTAGGTAGCCTAATATGTAACTGTAAACGAATCTTGCCTTACAGCAGATTCACATGCTTCTGCCTCAGAGATTAGACGGAAATTGTGGCTTCCAGAGACAAAGCATATTGTCAAAACAAAAGCATATAAACTTACCTGAATGTTTACTATATTTTGAGGATATAACGTATAGTTTTTGCCGTTTTTAATCACAAGCACTATCTTATCAATACCCTAGGAAATAAACAGGCAAAAGCCAATTGTTCTGACTCAAAAGATTTGTGTCATTGAAATGAATCTCCTTAACTCCTTAACTAATTAAACTCCTCATTATTACAGTAAAGAAGTCAGTGGATTCTGTAAGTGCTATAGACAGCGCTTAGAGGTCTCTAACACTGTTTGTACTGAGTGGAAAGTAGTCTTGGGAACGGAAGGTATAAGAGAGAGCTGTAACCACAATGATGTTCTTCGGCCTTTGCACGCACTTACAAACCTCTCACGAATAAACCTCAGCCCAAAATACCAGAATTGATGTTGTTGTGCTTAGCAACAAAAATGAATGTGATGTCTTTTAAACACTCTTTGAATTAAAGTAATAAAATAAATAACTTAGACTAAACTGTGAATTAAATTTTACAGCATGAAAAAGGTGTTCAAAAAGAGCATCTGTAACCTGATGAGACGGACATGTAAACATGTCGGCTATTGGTACATTGAACTATATTTAAACAACCAAGAATATGCTAAAAACCAATGTGTTTTGGACTTCAGAAAGGAACTGAAGTCAATTTTGGTCACGTCTGATACTTCCTCATAACAGTATGAGCGGCCATCGGCTGAATCTTCAGCACACACTCTGTTTGTGAACTGAAACCACATTAACACACTTTTCTAAGATGCTCACATACATGCGCTGTTTAATCTTGCTCTTCATTTGTGTGGAAGGTAAGATCTGTATTACTTATTTATTTGATTCGTCATTTTCTAATTGTTTTTTTGTTTGTTTTTTAGATTTGTTAATCTTTTTAGAGGGTTGCCAAGCATCAATTAGCATGGATGGCTGTCACCAGATACAACTATTCAGTATTCATTTTACTGATTTGTGCCATGATATAATATTGCATACTGGTTAACATTAAATCACTGAATAAAACTCATCAGATCATTATTGAGAAGTTAATGGCCCAACAATGAACAGTGGAAACAGATAAATCATATCCTGTCATTTCACTGTGGTAAACTGTTAAATTGCAAATATGCTCAATATTACATTTTCAAGGTTTAACTTCCATATCTGTGGGAGGATTCAGCTAAATTTAATTCAATGTGTTTCAGGTGTGTTTGGTGCTGGTACAGATGAAGTGAAGTCAGTGTCAGTGACTGAGGGAGATTCTGTCACTCTAAACACTGATGTTCAAGTACAGAGAGATAATCAGATACTGTGGACGTTTGGACCTCAAGAGACGCGTATAGCTGAAATCCACAGACAGAACATCTATATAGATAACACTGTTATGATATTTGAGAAAATACTCCATATGGACAATCAAACTGGATCTCTGACTGTCAGAAACATCAGATCTGAACACACTGGACTTTATAAACTAACCGTCATCAGCAAAGGAACTTCATACAAGAGATTCAATGTTACTGTCTATGGTGAGTAAAGTGAAGTGTTTCATATTATAAAAGTACATCTATGTCAGACAGACTTACTACCTATGATCAAATAAAACATTACTGAGGACCCTAGTGAACAAAAATGTATACTTTATTGTATTTGAAATATATTTCCTTTTTCAATAGTACATTGCAAATATACTAACAAAATGTTACTATCTTTAAATATATTAAAAATATATTAGCATCATGCTTTTACCTATTTTTACATTACAACTTTTAACACACTTTAAAATAATTGTACTTTAGTATATTTTCTAAAGTGTATTTTTTGCACTTAATTAAAAATATATTTAGGTATATTTTAACTGTGTGCTGGAAATGATCATTGTAACAATGCATTAAACGTATACTTTCAAAATACATTATAGTATACATTAGTATTTTGTACAAAGTATAGCTAAGTTTTATTTGTCTAATAATGTACATTTGTTATTGAAGACAACAGCCTCATGGACAAGTGCACCGACATGTGCTTCGGGAGACCTGAGTTTGTGTCCCTGCTCGTGGACCTTTCCTAATATATATATTTTTTCTCTTTCTCTTTCTCTTTCTCTTTCTCTCTCTCTCTCTCTCTCTCTCTCTCTCTCTCTCTCTCTCTCTCTCTCTCTCTCTCCCACCTCACTTCCTGTCTAGCTACTGTCCTATCCTAATAAAAGGCAAAAACGGCAAAAAAAAAAAAAAATAGTTATATATATATATATATATATATATATATATATAGAGGTGCTGGTCATAATTAGAATATCATCAAAAAGTTTATTTATTTCAGTAATTCCATTCAAAAACTGAAATTTGGATATTATATTCATTCATTACACACAGATTGTTACATCCCAAAAATGCAGAAGAGCTGAAGGCCACTATCAGAGCAACCTGGGCTCTCATAACACCTGAGCAGTGCCACAGACTGATCGACTCTATGCCACGCATGCATTGCTGCAGTAGTTCAGGCAAAAGGAGGCCCAACTAAGTATTGAGTGCTGTACATGCTCATACTTTTCATGTTCATACTTTTCAGTTGGCCAACATTTCTAAAAATCTTTTTTTGTATTGGCCTTAAGTAATATTCTAATTTTCGGAGATACTGAATTTGGGATTTTCATTAGTTGTCAGTTTTGATCATCACAATTAAATGAAATTTGAAATATATCAGTCTGTGTGTAATGAATGAATATAATATCCAAATTTCACTGTTTAAATGGAATTGCTGAAATAAATCAACTTTTTGATGATATTCTAATTATATGACCAGCACCTGTAAATATATATATATATATATATATATATATATAAATACACACTTATGGTATATTGCTTATGGTATATTGCTTGTATGCTTGTAAAGTACACTTTAATATCACTAATCAAGCATGTAATTAGTCCCTACACAGGCATAAAGTATAGTTCAGTTCAGTTCAGTTCCTTTTATTTGTACCCGTGGGTAAATTTGTTTTTGCAGTGACAGAGTTATGTCCACACATTTGTAATACAAACACAGACACTAAATAAGACAATAAAAAGAAATATAAAAAAAGAAATATATATAAATGGATAAACATAGCTTCTGTGTCATCTGTGCATTTTGTTCATCTGATTAATGGCTGCTGGGACAAAGCTATTTTTATACCGGTTTGTTCTGCACTTTGGGACTATGTACCTTCGTCTAGAAGGAAGAAGCTGAAATTCACTGTGCAGAGGGTGGGCATCATCTTTTAAAATTGAGGCAGTTATCCACTGTAACTGTCTGGTGTACAGGGACACTGGGCTAAGCTGTGACACACCGATCAGCTTACTAGACCATTTAATAATTTGATTTATGGAGTTTCTATTCTTTAAAGATAGATTCCCAAACATGACACCAAAGAGAAAGATAAAATTGATTCAATAAAAGCACGATAAAATAAGACCATCATGGTTTTGTCAATGTTAAAGTAGGACAGTTTCCTCAAACAAAACAAGCGCTGATGTCCCTTTTTGCATACAGCTTCACAATTTGCGTCAAAGTTCATTTTTGTGTCGATAATTGTCCCAAGATATTTGTAGGATTGGATACATTCCACTGTCTGACCTTTAATGGATGTGACTTCATGCATGTGGGCTTGTTTTCTAAAATCAATTATCATATCTTTTGTCTTAGATATGTTTAATTGAAGGTATGACTCCTCACACCACGTAACAAAGTCGTCGATGACCGGGCCGTTACAGGTCTCATTGTCCTGAAGCTTACTGACAATAACAGAATCATCTGCATATTTTAAGATAGTTCTATTTTATTTTCATACTCTGACACATGTTTGTGTAAAGGATAAACAATAAAGGTGAGAGCACACATCCTTGAGGGGAGCCAGTCGAAAAGGAGACTTGGTCTGACAGTGTTCCATTAACCTTAACTCGTTGCGTCCTGTCGGTTAAGAAGTCAAGAATCCAACCAACAAGATTGTTACTCAGGTCGAATTGATCTACTAGCCTACTGATTAAAATATGTGGTTGAATTGTATTAAAAGCGGACGAAAAATCGACAAACAAAAGTCTAACGTGGGACCCATTTCCCTCCAAATGTTTAACAATTAAGTTAAGCAAGGCAACTGTGGCATCTTTACTCCTCTAAGTGGCCTATAAGCAAACTGCATGGGTTCAAGTGCTTGCTCAGTTTTCAATAGGATTTCTGACTGTACCAGTTTTTCTAAGATTTTAATTCAAATCGACGTGAGAGCAATCGGTCTAAAATCATTGTAGGTTTTGGGGCAACTGGATTTAGGGACAGGAACTACCACTGCATCCTTCCAGACCCTAGGTACATGCTGTGTCTGTTAGGACTTATTAAAAAGGAAGTGGAACACAGGACTCAGTTCTTTTGCGCAGGATTTAAGTAAACAACCACATATTTTGTCAGGTCCGTGACTCTTGTTTACTTTTACTGAGCAGAATGCTTTTTCCACTCTTTTTTGGTCTATTTCAGAGTACTGGTTATCTTTAAGTTTATTTCTCAGTTCCTGAGTTTTATTACTAAGATCAAATGTATCAAAGCGGTTATAAAATTGGTTGAGAGCGTTAGAAAGCTCAGTATCAGAGTTAAAACCATCCAGGTTGACCAGACCACTGGTCTTTGGATTTCGGAGGCCAGCTATCGTTTTCATGCTAGACCAAACTGAGCCAAGATTATTTGCGGCCATCTTGTTCTCTAATTCGGATTTATACTCTTTATAACTCTTTGGTAGCTATATGCCTATCTGAGGCTACTCCCTGTTTAAAAGCGAGTTTCTTTTTCTGTATGCAGGACTTAACAGATTTGGTCACCCATGGTTTATTATTAGGGTAAACATTAACTTGCTTGCAGGGAATGACCATATCCCTACAGAAGGCAACATATGAGCATGTTACATCAGCAAGTTTATCCAAGTCATCACCACACGACTGTTTAAACATATCCCAATTAGTACAGTCATAACATTCTTGCAGGCAGACCACAGATTCATCATTCCAGTCCATTATGTCCTTTATATTTGCTTTCTCTCTCTTTAAAACCGTTTTATATGTAGGAAGTAAATGTACACAGTTGTGATCAGCAGAGCCCAAAGGGGGTAAAGGAAGAGATTTATAAGCATCCTCAACTGACCCATAGCATAAATCTAATGTCTTATCCTGCCTGGTTGGACAGGAGACATATTGTTGAAAGTTTATGAGTGTCTTTTTAAGGGAGACATGGTTAAAATCACCCAATATGAAATTTGGTGCATCAGGTGACATTGACATGTAGTTTTTGCACTACATTAGCACTAGCACCATTAACGTCGCATACCAATAGTTGATAGAACAAAATCCACAGAGCGGTTAGGTAGAGAAAATCCATTTCTACATTTGCAGCACTGGAAAACAGTCCTCAGAAACAGCTCTCGAGACACATAAGAAAATAAATAAATAAACTAAACAAAGTACTTTAAACTTTTAAAACACGTAACATGTGGACACCAAACTCTCACTGCCAGTCGCTGCGTGCGCATGCGCCCAAAAAAGTTGCTTAGTCTACTATGTACTAAGTATACTAAGCTCCAATTTAGTACTTAAAAGTACACTAAATACACTTAATGTTATGCTTTACTACAATTTAATTACAACTCAAATAAACTTATTACAAAATTAGTTGTTTCAAATAGCACACTTTAAGTTAACTAATCATTAACACACTTGAAGTACTGGTATACTGATAATTAGTCTGTCTAGTCAGTATACATTCTTTTAATTACAAATCAAATTGACATTTACGTTACTAATGTTATTTTTGTTTTCCAGCTCCTCTTGCCATTCCCGTCATCACTAATAACTCTTTAAACTGTTCTTCATTATCTGAACGTTCATCAGAGTCCAGATGTTCACTGGTGTGTTCAGTGTTGAATGTGAGAGATGTGACTCTCTCCTGGTACAAAGGAATCAGTGTATTGTCCAGCATCAGTGTGTGTGATCTCAACATCAGTCTCTCTCTACCTCTGGAGGTGGAATATCAGGATAACAACACATACAGCTGTGTGATCAACAATCCCATCAGAAACCAGACCACACATCTGGATATCAGTCGACTCTGTCACACATGTAAAGAAGGTACATCAACAGCAATTAGTGTCTATTCAGGTTTGCTGAATAGAGTGTTTACTTTTTTCCAGTAATATTTTAAATATGTATTCAGAGGAACATTTTTCATTATCTTTATCAGAGAACTTTTACCAGCATGCATTTAATAGGAATTAATTTTCATGTGCTGATATTAGTATTTTCTTTCCACAGAAGCTGTCCATTCTTCTGAGAGTGTGATTCCTTCGCTGATCTATTCTGTGCTTGGCATGACTGCTGTCGCTCTACTTTTTTTTCACGTCAGATCTAGACAGAGTGATAAACGTACATGTCTATTAGCGCAGAGTGAGAGGAAATGAGTGCTTTTTAATTCATTACCAGAACAACAGTATTGTGAGATGGGCAGTGTATGAGCACTGACAATAAATCCATAAATAAATAAAAGAAAGAAAGATTTAAGGAAAGAAAGAAAGAAAAGTCAAGAAGAGCGTCAGACACATGAAACACCGGTTAATTGATTAACCAGCTTGTGGATGAAACCGAGGCACGATGTTTGAAACAATTCAGTAAAATTTTGTAGACCATTAAAAAAGAACGATTTGTTCACAAAACGGATATTAAAGAACAATGTCCTTCATTCTTCCATCTACTGGGCAAACATGCGTAAAATCAATAATAAAACATGACACAAGCAAAAGACTTGATAGACTGTGAGCCAATTGGGTGGAGCTTGATGTTCAGCTCTCCATCTTTGGATGTAATGAGTGGAGCTAGACGGTCCAACCACACACTAACCCTAATCCCAAGTGGTGTTCACTGCAGAGTCAAGGGTGCTTCTCAATATCCCTCCTCGTCTCCTCGCTCCTCCGTCCTCCATCCTACTGACACCCGTAAAATTTCTCCTCCCCCTTCACATCTGTCACAATAATTTTAATTTATACTTTGCAGTTTAAATAAATGATATATCACACATACAGTAGGCCTATATCAAAAGAGCATCTTGCTTTATCTTTATTATTTATTTATTAATTTATTAAATAACCAAACTCTCAAGGGCAGATCTTTTGAGCACAGCTGATGACGCAGTGAAGTGATGCTCCAGTGATCAAGAATATTCCAATATACAAATAAGCTTTCCTCCGATTCCTCCATCCACATTTTCTTTCCTTGCAGCCTTCCCTCTCATCCTACAGTAGGTGGAGCTGAGACGCGAGGAAAGGAAAAGAGGATGCACAAATAAGAACTGAGAAGCCCCTCACCCCTCTGGACGTCTAATGGGGTGGAGGGATAGAGTTATGGGTAGGGTCAGGTGTGGTTGTATATTATAGCTCCACCCATTAGGCCCAAATTTCATTCGCTCCTCCTCGCTGGAGCTCTAGTGAGGAGGAGCTAGACGTAAGCTCCACACATTACTACATGCCAGTACTATTGGGGATGTGAGCACCACTCGAAAGACTTTACAAGCAGAAATTAACACAATAGTTTGGAAAGTATCGTTACATAAAGTGTTATCAAAGTGTAAATCTGAAATATTTTTTACTTTTGTAAAATCATTTATCATATAGGCTAATTATGTTTTGCTTGTGTTAAATAAAGTTTTTTCAAATGCAATGTTTGTACTGAATACTCTATTTATGGTTTACATAATAGGGTCCATGAAAAAAAAAATTTGCTTACAAAATGACAGGAGGCCTATTCGCTGTCACAATGGGACTCGAGCTTTAAACCTTGCTAGATTCTCTGGTGGATTTCATTTTCAAATGAAGCTATAACAAAGATGACCATATTTTTATTATTTTAATTGTGCGTATAGATTATGATTGTTTTTGACTGTGTTCAAAACAGTCAGAGTATAGGCTAGAAGACACAACGCCACTGGTTGTACACATTACACATACCCACTACAGAAGCAGCAGATCTGGGCCCGTATTCATAAAGATTCTAAGAATCCTCTCAGAAAACTCTTAATTTAGCTTAAAATCTTTTACGTAGGAGTCTTAGCTTTAGAGCAATTTGGGACCGATCTGAGAGCAACTCTGAGTAAAGCCTAGTTCACACTACATGATTTTAAAACGTCGGGCTGAACTGTGCGGTTCACACTACATGACTTGCTCTCTGAGAAATCAGGAGTGTTCAAGTTGTTGAGCTGTTCACACCACACGACACAGCGTGATTGATCCGCAATAGGAGGTAACGCACTACACGAGTTGACAACAACTCTGTCACCCAACGATTCTATCTTGTCTACAAATCTATCTGTCTAATGTCTATCTTGACGCGAAACAGCACGCGCGCCAATACACAGCGAAGAACAACACAACACACGAATATGGACGTCAGACAGAAACTAGTGCTGCAAACTATGGAAAGCCAAGAGGGCCAAAAACACGCGAATTTTTACGCGTATTTCACGTGTATTTTACGCGTGAAAAACGCATGTCACGCGTATTTCACGTGTATTTCACACGTAAAATATGCGTGAAATACGCGTTAAAAATCACATTATTGGACATTCTAGCTTTAACATCAAAGCATTAAGGTGTGTGGGGAAATCAGTTACAGTGGAGGTAACCAATGCAGGTTTATGATCACTGCAGGTTTAAGATACAGACCACTGTAATCAATATCTGTCTTTGGAAAACAACGAGCTTTTGTTGTGCTTACATTTACAGCTATAGCAAGCAGGGGGCGCTTTTTCAAACCTTTTTGTTCTGAAATTGGGCACTCAGACAAACTGTAATTAGGTATACAGGTGATTTTATCAATATAAAGGAATTTAATGACTTAAAGTATTTAAATATGTTATTTAAGGCTTTCAGGATTAGAATGGGAGCTTGTGCTCAGGTCAGGACAGGTATAAGAACTTGATTTGGCTTTCCTGACAGCAGAAGTATTTTACTGCTACCAAAATTAAATATCCTCCTATTTCTTTTTTTTCTTTTTCTTCGTTTTCTTGTGTAGCCCAAAGAAAATAGATAGATTGCATTTTTATGAACAAATATTTTTACCAAGATTGCCCCCTTTTGCATATTAGTACATTTACATATTATTATTATTATTATTATAACAGGGACAATGGACAGTAAAGAACTGTCCCAGAATTAGCTACAGAGCTCAATTTCATCTGCAGTCCCTGGCATTTGACAGATGCTTTTATCCAAAGTGCCTTACATTGCATTTCAATGTACACATTTACATTCTTATCAGTTCTTTCT
The DNA here is from genome assembly GCF_051911475.1 of Siphateles boraxobius. Classification (NCBI taxonomy): domain Eukaryota; kingdom Metazoa; phylum Chordata; class Actinopteri; order Cypriniformes; family Leuciscidae; genus Siphateles; species Siphateles boraxobius. The sequence goes on along the minus strand of NW_027508733.1, from coordinate 14,669,636 downwards.
TTCCCTGAATCGAACCCATGACCTTAATTTTGCAAGCGCCAACATTCCACTGTTTGAGCTACAGGAAAAGTAGGAATTTATCTGTAAAACCAATCAACCCAACTCAAGATTTCTAATATTAAAAGTTAACATTTGATTGTGGAAAAGTTTACAGATATGGTTCTTGATCAATGCAATTGTAATGAATATCTGTTAAAACATAACCTTGCTTCACAGGGACCAAATTACTGAAACGTCCCATCTTAAAGGTATTGTTCACTCAATTTAAAATTCTGTCTTCATTAACTCACCCTCATGTTGTTTCAAACATGCATGAGCCTCTTTCAATGTTTGGTTACTAATATTTGAAGATTATTGGTAACCAAACATTGCTGGTCCCCATTGACTTCCATAATATTGTTTTCCATAGTATGGAAGTTCCACACAAGAAAGAAACTTTGGAACAACATAAGGGTGAGTAAATGGGTGAACTATCCCTTTAAGCCCCAGGTTATAATCTGACAAGTTCAGTGTTTTAAATTGGTTCCAAAATGAAATCACAGTGGTTACTTAAGACAAGATATTACTCTGACTGAAGTTGTTTCTGCAATACAGCCTCAGGAAACCATTCCTCATGTATGCAGCCATATATCAAGGTGGACCTCACACAGCGGGGGCACACTCACAGTGTCATTACATGGACATTTATCAACTTTATCATAGAAGGCTTTAATATAATATAAAGCTAACAGACATAGGCGTCGATTTCGGGGATGCGGTGATTTCGGACCACCAGATTTCGTCATGAGTCATTTTGTACCCACCACTTTTAACTTCCGTCCATATTAATTTGACTTTTGGTTCGATTTTTTGACCGTTTTCAGTGGTTATGAGGAGCAATATGAGAGAGAAATTTGGCAATCATTGTCTGACCCAGCAAAAAAAAAAAAAAAAAAATATATATATTTTTTATTGATTTTTCTGTTCGCATTTATGAGGGAAAAAACAACGTGTCAGTTCTCGTTTACTGACATGAGCGTTCTGAAAGCGGCACTAAAATACTTCTTTAAAACTTTAACAGAGACCTCAAACAGAACAGCTGCCTTTCTTTACATTTATTTTCGTTTTGTATTAATTATATCTTAATTTTACTCAATGTTTCATGAACCAATTGTCTGGATTTATTTAATAAATAAGAAGTAAATATAGCAGAATCACGACATGGAGGCGCCGGCGAGTGAATTGGAGTTCGTCTCATAAATTAACCGAAACTCGGCGTATAATGCACATTCACATTCACAGCGTATTTAGACATATTTAGATGCATTTATAATCATTACTTTTACCGGTTCTTTGTGGCAAGCTTTATGCGTGCGGTCGTGCGCTTGAGCACAAATTATGAGCTTTTGGCAATTTTTTTTTATAATTATTGACTAAATTAGAATATAGTAAAATATTTTTTTTTGTGAAAGTTTTGGGTGGGCCTGTTGAAAAGTGGGGCCTGAGCTACAGGACATCGTCTTTGAAAACATAACCTGCGCGAAAGAGAGAAAAAAAATTAATACGTCATTGTAGGCTACCCAGCACTTCTGAAAATGCACTTCCGAATGCGTCTCTGTCCCCAGCACATTTCAAACCAAACTGACGCCCATGATAACAAAGATAGATTGACAAGTGACACTGCAATGACTAACCTTTTAAATTGCTAATTTAACCCTTTACACTCTTTTTTTTTTTACATCAGCAGGGTTCACTTGGAATGCTCCGAATGCAATGGGCAAACACGGTCCTCAAGGGTCAATGCCCTCTGCCCTGCAGAGTTCAGCTTCATTTAATGTTTTCTAAATGTAATAAATTTTCAGTGAAATCAATTCTGATTTAAAAAAGTGATGCATATGTTAACAAACTGACCCACTGTACCTTTTATCATGCAGATGATTTGTATGAATTTATTATCACAAGCTTGGATGTGTTCTGTCAGTGCTTGAGGAAGGTAAAGTAAGTGGGGAACTGAAAAAAAAAAACGAGTTGGCTTTATAGCACAGTCTCATTTCAGTAAACTGCTGGTTAGGTATGAAATATGCCACATGGTGTCCGGTAAGAGACTTGGTGAAAATATGTTGGAAATTTGAGAGTAACCTGTTTATTTGTCACCACAACAACTCAGTTATTAACAAGGATTGAATGGTTCTACTTAGTTGTGGGTGTATTAGTGTGTGGTTTTCTATAGAAACAGAAAATGCAGAGTAAATATTCTAACATTAAATATTAGAGACAACACGGCACTGACAACATACATTATACTTCATCTCATTAAACGACAAATTAAACCCCATGTAGCCTACTATTTAAATCGATTGCTGGACGTTGTAATGTTATTGTAGCCTACATAAATCTGATTTAGCATTTTATTAGCAACCCCCACCCCACCTGTTCCACCCACTTTTTAAAACAAAGTTACGTCACTGATTTTTATGTTTATATGTTTACTTAAATGTTATATGGTGTTTTACCAAAGTGTCTAATAATTTTTACAGATAAATTGCTTTAATACCAATTACCAAGGTGACCTGTAAAATACTTTTGCTGTCAGGAAAGCCAAATCAAGTTCTTATAATTGTCCTGACCTGAACAAAAGCTCTTATTCTAATCCTGAAAGCCTTAAATAACATATTTAAATACTTTAAGTCATTAAATTCCTTTAAATTGATAATTTCACCTGTATATCACCAAACAAAAAGGTTTGAAAAAGCGCCCCCTGCTTGCTATAGCTGTAAATGTAAGCACAACAAAAGCTCACGTTGTTTTCCAAAGACAGATATTGATTACAGTGGTCTGTATCTTAAACCTGCAGTGATCATAAACCTGCATTGGTTACCTCCACTGTAACTGATTTCCCCACACACCTTAATGCTTTGATGTTAAAGCTAGAATGTCCACTAATGTGTTTATTTACAAAAAGGCATGCGTGGAGAAAAACAAGTTAATTTTATTTTTATCTAAATTGTCATAAAACTGCTATTTAAATATATTATTCATATAGGTTATACAAAAAACCTGAATAAGCTGATCTATAGAATGTAAACTGGTGGTAGCCTAGTCCAGTGGTTCCCAACCCTGCTCCTGGAGTACCCCCAACACTGCATGTTTTCTTTGTCTCCCTAATCAAACACACCTGATTCAACTCATTAGCACATGGGTTAATGAGCTGATGAGTTGAATCAGGTGTGTTTGATTAGGGAGACAAAGAAAACATGCAGTCTTGGGGGTACTCCAGGAGCAGGGTTGGGAACCACTGGCCTAGTCTATGAAAGGTACACCCCTCTAAGCTCACAGAAATGGTTAGACTCAAGTCTTCAGCAGCCAATGACACCGACCCGTTCATACTGATTTTTAACGCGTATTTCACGCGTTTTTTATGTGTAAAATACACGTGAAATACGCGTGACATAATCAACGCGAATTTTTACGTGTATTTTACACGTGAAATACGCGTAAAAATTCGCGTGTTTTTGGCCCTCTTGGCTTTCCATAGCAAACTGTTTGCGCGATCATTTGCTCTGAGAAAAAACGCAAAAAAAGAAAAAATAAGAGAGTATGGGTGAAAGAGTGGATCTGCATACGCGAAGAGTCTGTGCTACAGAGAGAGTTGGAGGTGAGTAGCATGCATCCTACAGCATGTTTATATCGGAGATGTAGCTGCATGTTTATGTTTAGCTGACGGCAAAAATCACGTATTTACCCGGTGACCTCAACTCATGCCTTGCTGTGATTGGCTGTTGCTCATGACATCAGTGAGATTGAGTCGTGCGACAGCTCTGGATATCTAGCATACTAGATATTTTTCTAGGCTCGGCGACGCGTCTGCGAGGGTCTTTGATGCGTTGTTGGCTCTTTGATACTAACAGATTGGCGAGCGTTCATCGCCCGCTAATCCCCCTCGATTTGCACGCGATAACACCCTGACCTGTCGGCGAGCTCAACGATTTGCAAATCGGGCTTAAAATCATGTAGTGTGAACTAGGCTTCAGGAAAAGACAAAAAAATTCATCTTAGTGAGGAGGCGGGGCTGACCCCATTGCTATGTATGACACAATCTTTTGAAGACTGTGATTGGTTGGTTGTCCAAGAAGGAAAAAAGAGGGATTTTAAGTATAGGGCCTATTCTAAGCCTTCACTTTGAAATTACATGGGTAATTTTTCTTATTTGACCGTTCTCATACACACAGACATTATATATGTGTATATAAATCCTTTTTTTTTTTACCATGCTGTTAATTTCCTATAAGGTATTTGATTGGCTTAGAATGATAAAAATTGTTCCACTCTTTCACTCTTACACTGATTGCTGGCATGTCTACTTAAGTTGTGGTTTGAATGTTGGTTTTAATGTATCAAACATGGAATCAAAAACAAGAAGGACGAGAAAGCCCAACTGGACAGAGGAACAGTGCTTACTGTGAAAATTCGGGCTGGGTCTCACAGCATGGGGCAAGAAGTAGACGTGGGAGCTTATAGCACAAATTATTAACGGTTCATTCCCCCTGCTTGTGCGCACCAGAGAAGCCTAGTATATTCATAAATGCAGTTTTTTGAGCCTGCAAGGTGGTAATGTCCAGTGGAAACTAAATGAACTGCGACACAATAAGAGGTTCTGAAAGTGCTGTAATTGTTTGTGTTCACTCGCTTACAGAAGGTTGTGACAGACCAAATCATCACTGCTGCATTGTTGCATTTTCCCAGTTGGCGAATATCTTAATGTAGTGATTACTTTCAATTCTGGCACTATGGCATATCTGTGCTGTGTCGGATATGTTAGCGCGTCTCTAATAAGATCGGTCACAAACATGATCCCTGCACAATCTAATCTATAGTGTCTTATTAACTCACTGTCATCCATTGTCTGCAACACATTTCTTCTTCCTCTTCGTCTTTCAGTCATTTTCTCCTCTGCTAAAGAAACTCTTAAGCCTCTTAAAAGTCCTCGTCCGTACTTCTAACAATTTTTGACCTTAAGACCTCTTTTAAGGTTTAAGATGCTTTCTGAATGACTTTTTTCTGCACTAGGATTTTTATTTAATTTTAAGAGCAAACGCCCACATTTCTAAGAATTTTCTTAGAATTTTGTCACTAGGAGCTACTCTTTTCATTAAGATTCTTTATGAATACGGGCCCTGGGCCTGTCTTCATAAAGATTCTAAGAATCCTCTCAGAGGATGGCGTTTTCTTAGAATTTCGCCTAAAAGTGACACGAAAATCCCAGTTAATATAAAAGCTATTCCTCAAGATTCCTAGCGCTTAAAAGAGCTCCTAAGGCGAGATCTGCTAAGAGCAGGGAAGAGGACTTTTAGTGTTTTAGGAGTTCCCCTAAGCAGCTGCACAAAATGGCCAACAGAGGAGGCAGGAGAGATGTCCTGCAAACACTTGATGACAGGGAATTATTGAGACGCTACAGATTGGATCGTGCAGGAACCATGTTTGTGGTGGATCTCCTTAGAGATGCAATTACTTCAACTCGACGCCACAACGCTATTACACCGGAGAAGAAAGAAATCACAACCCTGAGGTATTTGGCAACAGGGAAAATGCAACAATGCAGCAGTGATGACTTGGGTCTGTCCCAATCCTCCATCAGCAGAGTCATCACCCAAACACTGACAGCTTTGTCACAACCTAATATTGTGACACAATTTGTTTCATTCCCGCTGGATGCCCGCACTTTACACACACATAAAAGGGTATTTATGGACATTGCAGGATTCCCTGGCTGCTGGGTGTAATTGATGGAACACATGTGAGAATAATTGCGCCATCAGAGGACGAGGCTGTCTTTGTTAACAGGAAGAATTTCCACAGCATCAATGTGCAAATAGTGTTCAATGCGGCCTGTAAGATTTTGGACATTGTGGCTAAATGGCCAGGCTCCACACATGATGCGAGAATGCTCTCCGAGAGTGGCATCAGACAGCTTTTTGAGAGACGCTATGTGCCAGCTAATTGCCATCTGTTTGGGGACAGTGGCTACCCATGCAAACCATGGCTCCTTACACCTTACCTCCAGCCACGCCAAGGGCCCCAACTAAACTATAACAGGTAAGCCAAACAATACAAAAATCATGGAAATGAAATGCAAGCAATATGTTAGAGCATCCAAGTAGTGCAATATTTCCATCAAATAATTAAAGGTCTGTATTCTATTGTAGGCCCCACAAGACAACAAGAGCGGTGGTGGAGCGTGGCATAGGCCAGCTTAAGAGGCGCTTTCATGTGCTCCACGGAGAGGTGCGGCTGAGGCCTGAAAAAGTCAGCAAAGTCATCATAGCCTGTGCAATATTACACAATATTTGCAAGGTTAGACAGATTGCAGAACCTCTGGAGGATGGCGATGAGGCTGAGGATGAAGACAACGATGAGGATTGTGGTGAAGAAGATATTCACATTCCACAGGGGAACCTAGCCCAGAGTGGACTGCCTTACAGGGCAAACTTCACAAATTAACATTACAGGCAAGCTGTAGCCCCATGTTATTTGAGAACTTGTGATGGTATTAAGAACTACTACAGTTTTACTGCACATCACCTGCAATTGTTAAATGCAAGACACAGAACACAATCTGTAAATGGTTTATTTTTTAGGTGTTCAATTTTAAGGTGGTAGTACTCCTGAAGGGAAAGGACTTTTTTTTGTTGTTCAAACACATCAATTGTGAGTTGCAATCTTCTCTCCTGTAGGGATGCTGATGGAGCATGTTGCTGCGGATGGGAATGGTGTTTGATCCGCCGGGCTCTCCTGAGTAGCAGCTGTAGATGGTTCAGGCGGCAATCTTGTCGGCAAACTTGATGGGCCCAGATCTTGTGATGGCTCCATGCTACAGAAATACATAGGCCTAGTTTAATTATTGTTTTGATTAAATTGATTTAATACAATGAGCATGGATAACACATGAAATGGGTTCTGCAATGAATAAACACTGTTGATATGAATAACCTGTGTCCTACCTTTGCTGCATTTCAAGGGCCTGCATCATTGACGTGACATTGACACAGACATTGATAAAAGCTGAGCCGTGTTACCCTCGTTAAGACCACACTGAGTTGTAACGTTGCAATTTCTACTTCATTAAGGAAAGCCCCTTGAGATAGGCCATCTTGTTTTCAATGGGGTCCATATGGGAGTGAAAGTACAAAATATTTAGGATATTAATATGAGCAAATAAGACACAAATCATTATTTGAACAGGGTGTAATGAGCTTAAGTTTTCACATATTTTAGATTCTAATGTTAGGCTATAACCCCTAAAGCTTACTATTCATTTTCCAGATATTTTCTTGAATGTGAAATATTATTTACAATTACAGTCTGCATAAGATTAGAGTGTATAATTATGTTTATTGATTTGAGGGTACATCCTTTGCTCATTATCACCAAAAGTTCATTTTCATCCAACTTGTAGGATCAACCAATCTCGGCTTTTGAAATGATGACTCATACCTAGCAACGGTGTAGTTATGGAGCTCTCTGAGAGGATTCTCAGAATCTTTAGGGATACGGGCCCTGGTGTTTAACTGAGCTTCTTTAGCGCCTTCAAGTGTGTGGCCACAAGGTGGCAATAACTCGTAATTGTTCAAGAGTTCCTCCGTAAAAAGAAAATGCAAGCGATTCATCTAAATGTACAAAGGCACAAATGCACTGTACATAAGATTACACACCACGAGTCTACAGTATCAAATGCACATGCTGAAGAACTACTAGTGCTTTAATTTGAGATTCTACATCTCGTCACATAAAGACACTGCAGAGAGCACACACCCTTTAGGCCCCGCACACTTTGCAGACTTTGCATAGAAATGAACAAATTTGGAAATGCAGCATACTGGTACAATAAAACTGTTTATTAAAGAAAGTGAAACATATCCCCATGACTTTAAAATACTGCAAATATAAAGAGGCATGTCAAATTTCAGTCTGCGTTTGAAATGATATGGTAGGCTATGACGGGACATGCAATGACTTGCTGAGCAATGATGCAGGACAGATAGGAAACAATTACTGGAAATACAATACAGAAAGGGTTGGGATGGGGCCTTGTGGCTTACTTTACGAACAATAAGGAAGAGCAACCCTGAAGAGATCAACAACATTGGTAGGTACAGTAGGTAGACTGTACTTAGCAAGAATAGGAGAAGGGGAGGGCATTAAGAAGTCTAATGCAAGTGCATGCATAGCTTTTCAACATGCATCATTATACTCTCACAATTTTAGTTAATGGCTTTAAAGTGAGCTTTAGCTTGTTTTTGTACTCACTATGACTCCTGCTGTCCATGCAAATATGTCTGTGTTCGATATTTGCATATCCTAATCATAACATCAGTCAAATTCATTCAGTTGAGCTCTTCTATCTTCCTCTTCTGGGTCAGACCGACTGTTGTTTTTTCACCAAAGACTACTAAAAAACTACTATAATCAAGTCATTCTGAATTCTTCTTCTCAATCCACTGTTTGAAAGCGGACGAATCCAGACAAAAGTATTCTTTTAAAATACGTCAGTGTCTCAGGTGACGATGCTGGAGTATATTGTTTCTGTTTCATCTGTCTCATTAGCTTTCTGCAACACAAATGTGACAAACTATGAAACTCTTCAGGAGAACATCTGTGGGATTAACACACATCATAATTCCAAGAAACAGCACAGAGATGGTGAATCAGAGCATGCAGTCGAATAAAAACAAATCCCTGAACAAGCTCTAGCAGGGATACAAGACATTTCAATAAGTTAAAGACTATGTCACTGTGGTGTTTTTACATGCAGAAAAGAAAAGATCTATGGCCTCATCCTTCCCCATTAAAGTTCAAATTAAATGTGTTAAATATTTCGTTTATTAAATAATTACACTCCTAACAGTATTGCAGTGTAATCTCCTATATAAACATTTTTAGAGTGATAGAATTTTTAGAAAATATGTGGGTCTGTTCCTCACAAAGATATTGTATTGACTTTAAAAGACTTGGACTATCACAAAATTATATACTTTTAGGGTGGTTTTTGCCAGTTTGCAGCTTGACAGCACCCATCCTCAGCCACTTTAATTAAACTGAAATGAGTAACCTGGATCATCTTTGAAAACTATAACTTTTTTTCGACAGTGGAAGTCAAACTGGGTTGGAATGACAGGAGAGTGATTAAATTATGATTTTTATGTCTTGGGTGACTAAACCTTTAAGCATTCAATTTCTAGGTCAAATATCAGGATGGATATGCAAACAGATGCTGTTTCATGAAAATTATACCTTTTTTTGTCCATTTGGTTTAAAAAATCCTGTTTCAGCATATTGTACTTCATCTTCTTCTGACTGAGCTGTCTCTACTGTATGTGTACATGGTTCAAAACAATTTCCTAAAGAATTAGGGTTAGGAGATGGTTAATTTCTCAATTATTAATATCAACTAAGCACTTCATGCAAAACCGTTAATACAATTCTTCTTGCTATATAGAAGCTGAAGGAAAATCATACCTTTTTGTGCCGTTCTTTTTTGTTTCCTGTAGAGAAAGTACATCAAACCAGCAAGTGCAAGCAGAAGTGCAGCAGAAATACATGCAGCAAGGACTCCGTGTCCATGTCTATGTGTCAGAGATCCTAAAAGGAAAAGGTTTATTAACTTAACTTTGTCCTCATCTCAGCATTGCCTCCATAGACCCAGAGCAATGATACCTATGCCATTCAGACAGAGGCAGAAAATATTTAATCTATGTGATATTTGATGAAACAGAACAATTCAGTAAATAGACACTAATTACTGTTGATGTACCTTCACATGTGTGACAGAGTCGCGTGATGTCCAGATGTGTGGTCTTGTTTCTGATGGGATTGTTGATCACACAGCTGTATGTGTTTTTATCCTGATATTCCACCTCCAGAGGTAGAGAGAGACTGATGCTGAGATCACACACACTGATGCTGGACAATACACTGATTCCTTTGTACCAGGAGAGAGTCACATCACTCACATTCAACACTGAACACACCAGTGAACATCTGGACTCTGATGAACGTTCAGATGATGAAGAACAGTTTAAAGAGTTATTAGTGATGACGGGAATGGCAAGAGGAGCTGGAAAACAAAAATAACATTAGTAACGTAAATGTCAATTTGATCTGTAATTGTGTAGAATGTATACTAACTAGATACTAATGTAAACTAATAGGCAGTCAACATTTTTGTTTTAAATGTCCTCTACAATGTTTAATTTGATCATAGGTAGTACGTCTGTCTGACATAGATGTATATTTATAATATGAAACACTTCAATTTACTCACCATAGACAGTAACATTGAATCTCTTGTATGAAGTTCCTTTGCTGATGACGGTTAGTTTATAAAGTCCAGTGTGTTCAGATCTGATGTTTCTGATAGTCAGAGATCCAGTTTGATTGTCTATCTGGAGTATTTTCTCAAATATCATAACAGTGTTATCTATATAGATGTTCTGTCTGTGGATTTCAGCTATACGCGTCTCTTGAGGTCCAAACATCCACAGTATCTGATCATCTTTCTGCACTTTAACATCAGTGTTTAGAGTGACAGAATCTCTCTCAGTCACTGACACTGACTTCACTTCGTCTGTACCAGCGCCAAACACACCTGAAACACAAACAGAAGAAACTCAGGGGTAGGGGTGTATCATTTTTTATAATAATTTACAGACATAGGGGAGAGCGGGGCACAACCTAACACTTTTTGACTTTCTCAGTTTGTGTAAATTCACTTATGGTTCGGAGTATTTATTTATTCCCTCATTAATTTCACACGTCTAGTACAATTATGTAGTTTTGTTTTATTAATGCAGTGTATACTTTTTCTTGATTTACCCCGAAAGAATAGAAGTGAAATGTGACAACATGGCCCATAGGTTGGTCATGTTGTAACATGGAAGATTAAAATGCTATCTGAAGTAATAAAAAATATATATACAACACAAACTAAAATAGTTTGTAAATAAAATACAGTTATTAACTTTTTAAACCCATTAAACCTCTAAAAGCTTCAATTCATTCATTTTTTTTTTTTTACAATGAATTCAATGGCTATGTTAAGGTCATTTGAGACTGTTGCAGAGAAAGAAAATTAGACAAGAAATTGGATACATGTCTGTTACAAACAATAATATACCTTTCAATCCTAGCAGGAACAGATAAAAGCAAGCTGTTCTGCCAACAGTATTCCTCAACATATCGCCGGGCAGATAGTTAAACTCCTCATGACGACGTCAACTGACTGATAAAAGAAGAAAACAGAAAAATCCCACGTTCATTCGAATCTAATCCATACCGAGCTACACGATTATGTCCGATTTGCTCAAATCGTTAATTATAAACGCAGATCTGGACGAACTGATCGAGGAGTGTGTGTGAGTGTAACATGAAACCCCCGTAGTCCCCGCCCGTTTCATCAAAGCAACAGACGCATGGTTTTTGGTTTAGTAATGAACAGACCGTTGAAAAAAAAAATCTAATAATAATTTATCAAATCTTTGCTTCAGTTCTGTATTAAGAAAAAAAAGTGTTTTCTCTATCTAAATCTTGTTATAAGCTCAATTTAATACAGTTGAGATTTTGCCACCTATACCAAGCAAGTATATATAAAAACTAAGTTTGTAGTATGTTTTTCTAAAATCTAATTTTAATTTTCAACAACCCATTTGGTCAGCAGTAGCCTTGATATCTGTAAACTCAAATAGGCCTAATGACACACCATTGCAGTGTTGCTATTCACCAATTTTAAAAGTCAGTACTGTAACCCAAAAGCTATTGACAAGATCTCACCCGATCAAAAAGTTAGGCATCCCAATATGAGTCTCATGATGTATTTATTTTTTTTAAATTTATTTTTTGAGCAACTGAGATTTTTTGCTGTCTCTTTAAATGAGTTTGACTTTAGAATGTCTATAGGCTTATATGAAGTTTATATATACGGCAGTATTAAGGTCAGGCCATCAGAAGCACCTCATCCACCTACACTAGTACCACATGCACACGCCACCACGCATCCATCTCTCAAACTCATTGTTGTGCACAACTTGCACATTCCACTGGTACAAACCACATGTTTAGTACACAGCTTATAGGTACAGTACCCTGACCTAGATTATATAAATGATTACATTACATTAAGGTGATTAAACTGGTTAAACTATAGCCGCACATATGCAATATATATTCTTTGAATTGTTCAGAAAATTTATTGGACTTTATTTAACAATTTAAAACAAATGTATGCGTAATTCATGCATGTTTCTGATTAAAACATGATGTGCAGTGCAATCTCTATAATCTAAATGATAAACCATGTTACAGTCTAATGATCAGTGTGGTTTTCAGCTCTTCTCTGAACCTGAAGCCCCTTCCTCTTCTTTTCCTCGCTGCTACAAAAACCCAAAGCGAAGTGAGGCCTCTGATCTGACTCAACCATCAGAGATCTCACACTGATGTCTTTGTGATGTTCGCAGAGAAGAAAGATGCAGAAGTTCTCACAGCTTCGGCCTAAAAGTCCCCATCAGTGCAGTGCGACTCACAATAGATGATTCAGATAAATATTAAAGCAATAATCAACGGTCTACAAAAATTATCAGATCAGCACAACCATAAACCTATTTATTATATAGGTTACAGTGGCTGAAACGTTGATGAAACAGTGTCTTGTATCACGTTCGAGTGACCACTTCCTGTTGAGATGCAGAGGGGAACAAAAAAGGTCAAAGCCAAAATGCAGTGTGCATACAGTCGTCCTTTTTCACACGAATCAGTCACCCTTCTGTGTTAACTTCAACTTTTGTCATTTACGGACACCAAAAGTTGTGATAGCAAATGACAAAATGTGAGTATGGTATTTTAAAATGCAAATGAAATTATTCAATGAAAATTTTCACCAGGTTTTAGATATTATTATAAAAAAAAAACTCAATTCACTCAAAGTTTGCAGTGTGATGAAATAATAAAAATAGTGTCTGATTGAGGGGGTAAAAAATCAAATAATAGCCTATATAAAGTGTATTAATAATCATCATGGTCACTGCTGCTGTCAAGCAAGGCTCTTTTGACAGTTAAGAGTTTAATGATAGCAGAGAGAGCTGTATACTGTAAATATGTTGTGCCGACAGTGTTTTGTAAGCAGTTTTAAATCACATGATTCCGTAGTGATGCGTGTTGTAATTCAGGTCTTAAAATGGTTTCTAAATCTCAGAATTGTTCGTCGTTTACAGACAACGCTAATAGTCTCAGATGGATCTAAAAATTAGCTGAATTTTTTAAAACCCCTAAGTTCACACATTTTTCACACTTTGGGTTCTGGTAGGCCACGGTTTCCTGTAGATCAGAGAGATAGTGTTATATACAGTCCTATAAGATTTACGCTGAGTAATCTAACGTAATGTTTATGTATTCAACTCCACTGCTGTTTAAAGAAGTGATCTTTTGCCTTTCAAAATGTCCCTTGTTTTTATTTGTTTTAGTCATGATTCAGACTGACCAAACTAGCTTCTATCACTAAACAGACAGTCCAGGGAAGAGCTTCAGTGTTTTGCCACTTAATGTTTTGCATACCTTATTGTCAAGCCATGGTTGCCAAGTTACCGTTCCCAGGTGGCAAGTGACATCTGATATCTTTGACTTTTGTTTGCATACTGTGCGATATATCAGCATCACATGAAACACAAAGTACAGTGGGAATTTCTCATTCTGCATTTAATGGGCAACAGACCCTCAGTGTTTCCACCCTCATTAACCATTTCTAATGATAAACTTCCTCAGTAACTGAAAGCATCCATTACACTCAGAGTATAATGGCAGTTAATGGAAGCCTAAGGGAGGAGCCCAGTGTTTGTACTGTAACTTGATCTGTCTCCATAAGTGTGGTCTGATTAACATCAAAATCCTCATGAGTATGGGTTTGTTTGAGGGGCTTAGAAGTAGGGAATGTTTGTTCATAAAAAGTGGGATTCCCTGATGTTTCCAATTATCAGTATCATTTGTGTAAGCATCACTGATCAAGTAACGGAGGAAGGGTATAGTGAAAAACAATTAGCTTATAAATCATGCACCAGTTCCTCATTTTAAGACCTCCTTCTTTCCTTTCAAACTGTCGACTTCCTTTTTCACAAACGGATCTGTCTGTTCTGATGTCATTCATAATGCTGAATCAAAAATGAAACAGAATATTAGGAAAAATGTGGTACAGGAGAAACTGCAGATCTGTACGTGCGCATCAATAGGAGTTTTGTATTTTTATCTTGGTCTGTCACCGTTTCACATGCCAAACCGCATCCTGTGTCAGAGGTCTCCATGCAGATCATGTGAAGTGACAGTGTGCTTTATAAAGACCCAACTTACCCTGAGAACAAAGAGCAGTCTACCATGTTTGTCCTTTCCTCTACAAATATTGACTTCTGGTCTCTGTTCAAAGAAACACACCTAACAGAGGAAACAATGAAGTACGTTAAACACATGAGTGCAGATTTCCAGCATAAGACTATCACATTTCTTTCTCTACCCTCCCCCTCCCTCTCAGTCTTCCGTGCAATGTTTATCTCCTAAACACAGGGGAGATGGAGCTGGGGGAATTTCCATGGAAAAAAAAGAAAGAAGTGCAGCTGCATCATGTGAAACTACAGTAAGCAGCCGCCTATGGGTTCTGACGCAAACCATACAACCACAAGCTTAGGAGCTACATAAAAGAACAGAAATTGTCAATTTAAAGGGAAAATTCACCCAAAAATAAAAATCTGCCACCCTTATGTCATTCCAAACCTGTATGAGTTTCTTTCTTCTGCTGAACAAAAGAAGATATTTTGAAAAATTTGTCGATAATCAAACAGTTGATGGGTCCCTTTGACTTCTATTTGGAAAAAAAAATACTATGGAAGTCAAAGGGGCCCATCAACTGTTTGGTTACCGATATTCTTCAAAAGATCTTCCTTTGTTCAGCAGAAGAAAGACACTAATACAGGTTTGGAATGACATAAGGGTGGCAGAATTTTATTTTTGGGTGAACTATCCCTTTAAGAGCTTGTCTAAGTTGCTATGACACGTATAGTGGCGTATTTGCTTTCCAAACCATATCACTCGACAATAATAGTCATTTACTACTAAACAAACTCATTTTTCCTTTCAATTCAGATTAATTGTATAGCACTTTTCACAATACATATCGTTTCAAAGCTGTAGCCTACAGAAAATGTATGCGTCTACATTACAATTCAGAGTGATCTATTTTCAGAAAGGTGACTAGCTGTGTCCATGTAGGCTATTTCAGAAACGTCCATATACAAATCACGAAGTTAGCTAAAAATGTATTAATTTAGGGCACACGCAATGAGGTAATTGAGGCAATTAATATATGTTAACAAATAATTAGGATATAGAAAAATTTAGCAATTGTGCAAAATGTTGGTTGATTCACTGGCATCATCATCAGATTCAATAAAAAAAAAAACTTACTAGGCGGCTACCCTATGTCCGTTATTACTGAGGCGTTGCCTCGCAGATCAAACCATTTGACATAATCGGTGAGTCACAGAACTTATAAGCTAGGCTACTAGAAGCTGTTTACATGTACAACATGTGTCACAATACGGATTGCAGTATGTGATTTTACTTTTTCGCGTTTCGTACGATGATTTAAGTGGGTGCCCTAATCTTGGAAACCTGGAAAAAGTTATTTATTTCCCCCCCGCCGTCATAAACAACCCAGCGATATCTTTGGTGCGCCCCGTCAAAAGCCTGCAGTGGCTTAACGTTGATAACGTGGAAGTTTAAATATTTTAAAAAATTTCTGCCACCTTGTGGTTGTTAGATGTTATTTATACCATAGCCAGCAGCCATATCACCCTGTAGCCCAAGACTGGTTGCCCACTGAAGCTAAGCAGGGTTGAGCCTGGTCAGTACCTGGATGGGAGACCTCCTGAGAAAACCAGGTTGCTGCTGGAACAGGAGTTAGTGAGGCCAGCAGGGGGATGCTCACCCGTTGGTCTGTGTGGGTCCTAACACCCCAGATGGGGACACTATACTGTCAAAGAGCACCGTCTTTTAGATGAGACGTTAAACCGAGCTCCTGACTCTTTGTGGTCATTAAAAATCCTGGCCAAATTTGACCCTTGGCCTCTGTCCATCATGGCCTACTAATCACCTCATATACCGATTGGCTTCATCACTGTCTCCTCTCCACCAGTAAGCCGTTGTGTGGTGGGCATTTTGGCGCAATATGGCTGCCGTCACATAATCCAGGTGAATGGAGAATGCCGCACACTGGAGGTGGTTGAGGAGATTCCCCCTTCCATGTAAAGTGCTTTGAGTACCCAGAAAGAGTGCTATAGAAATTTAACAAATTATTATTATTTATTTATTCACAGTGAGGATCAGGAAAGAAATCTGAATAATGTAAAACAAACTCTACAAAGTTGATGTTATTTATTTATTAATGAATAAAAACCTTTTTCATGATTAATAATAAGTACATTTAACATTAGTAAAAAACAAAAAGTAAAATCAGCTAATATCTTTATTCTCGTTCAACCATTATTATAATGGCTGCTTATAGGGTTTTGTGAGTTGATGCTATAATGAACTATTTTCATTGGCAGAGAGAGAGAAAGAGTAAATATTACTGTAGGCCGATAGCCAAATTTGGCCTAAATTGTAAGCTAATCAGCCGCACACAATTGTGTTCGTTAAATGTTATATCTTATGGGATGATCAGAACATAAATCTCCCATTAGGAAATTTCAACATAATCTACTAAATCAGATCTTTACTGTAGCTGAGAAGAATTAGGGCCTAAGTAACTAAAGAGTAAATATCAGACTCTGTTATATAAATATTTGTATTTATTCATGAATTGAAAATATTTTGCATTATTACTCCCAACGTTACATAATCATTTAGCTAAAAGCAAAAAAAAAAAAAACTAAACAAACAAAACAAAAAAACACTAAAATAATGTGGGTAGCTTATTGTTAGTATCAAATATCATTCTATTTTGTGGAGCAGGAAACAGAAGACTTGTGGAGTTGCAGCTTAATAATTTTAGTGATAGCCCTTTGAGTAGTGAGGGGAAATTGTTGTTGCTCCACTCATATACACACAAAGCTTGAAACTATTTACATTGGACAAATTTTCTCTAAATGTAAGTTACTCAATAATGACTTGTGTTTATGTCTATCAGTGCAACCGCACTTCTGTGAGTGTGATTCTGCTTAATCGTAGTGTGTTGTGTAATTTACTTCTTAAATTCCTTATAGCCGATGCTTGGTCATATCAGTAAACTGAATCACATCTGTCCCATACAACATTAAATGCAGGCTCATTATGAATAAAGAACAGTCTCACAATTATAAAAAAATTCTGCTATTTAACAATTCTCTATGTAGTACGGGTTAAATATATTATTTTTTTATTTTATTTTAGTATTTTTAAATATTATTATATTTAATAATTATTATTAAATAAATAAATATAAATATATTTAAATATTATTATTAAATAAATATTATTTTTAAAATGTTGTTATTGTTGCAGAATATCAAAATAAACAGGATTGTTTAACTTTGACTTTGCTGCCACCAAGTGTACAGTAATAATTGAGCATGTAAGAACTAGTAAGAGACTGTTAGGCAAAAACAATTATTAAACAAACGGCATCACAGTAAGAGAAATCAGATTCAAATTGTATTTTAAAAGAAAGTTTTATTCTTTTAAAAGAGGCTTGTTCACAAAAATACCGCGACAGCTACCTCGCGATAGGAACGCAGACCTAAATCACACAGAAAACAGACAGCCTTTTTATACCCCCTCTTCTTCAAAGTCCCCTCTTCTGTAATTTCCCACTTACTTAGTAAAATCAGATCTAGCTGGTTTTAGAAAATACAATGGTCCTTCCTAACCACCCCTTCCTGGGCTTTTACTGTCCCCACACCTGTGAGGTCAAAAGACGAGATAATACAGTGGTCCCTCTGACCCACCTGGGCTTTACTGTCTTCACTCCCGTGAGGTCAAAAGGCTTTATAATACAGTAGTCCTTCGGACCCCCCTGTCTTCCTCGAATACAACCCATCCATGTCAAAAGGATCAAAAGGCTCTTTCCACCCATATGTTTTGGTGTGTGTGTCTTTGTTCCTGTCACGTGAATACAAAAGTGTCAGGGGAGAAACACATGATTTAATTGAAAGAAAACCCCCATAATGTCTAAGAAAAAGGAAAAGGAAAATATAACATTTCCACAACAAGACAGAATCAAAGTAATCTTGAAAAAAATGGCAGAATCCCCTGATGTGTGTTTTGGAAATGGCATGGGAGAAATGTCTATCTGCAGCACATAGGGATGGATTGTGATGTCTCTGTGGAGGATGAACTGTCAATCAAACGTTGTTGCTCATTTTCAGCGTTGCGGTCTGTGGCGTTACTGGATGCCTCTGTTAAAAAAAAAAAGAACAATTCAAATGTAGCATATATATATATGATATATATATTGTGAAAAGGTATAAAAACTGCTATTTCCTTGTCTAACCTTGTGGGGAATTTTGACTGGTCGCAGTTTGACTCACAGCCTCTGTTAAACACAAATTCATCAGAATGATCATGAGATCTTCCACTGAGTGACTGGCAGGCTTTAATTTCATCATTTACTCTTACATTTATGTAAATATTCTTACATTTATTACATATATCCAATTCTTTACTTTATCATCAAAGTCTAGTACTCTTTGAATGGTGTAATTATGTGATATCCAAAGCTGCTAAATTATGCAACATCAAAAAAATAAAAAAAAATAAAAAAAAATTACAAAAGGACAAAAAGACTGCAAATTTTTTTTTGTGAACAAGAATTGTCATAGTGGTCAAGTTAGTTTTGCACAAAAGACATATATCAGCTGTAGTAAGTAATACTTGCCCTCTTGTCTTGCTTGTTTACGCTTGTAGAAACAACAAACACATATACAGAGTCCCAGAATTAAAGCGATGACGACAACAACAACAGACACACATATTTTCAGAATGCGATTGTTGCTCTGATCTGGAATGACCAAAAAGAAAACAGTAATTACTGTAAGAAAGTGATCCTGATTCCTGCCAAACTCATTTAGTTACAAAAGTAACAACATATCTCCATTAAATACAGCAGGAATTATTTGACCATGAAGACATCAGTGGGAACTTTAGCACCCAAAATAAGCCTGAAAATGAACACAATTAACCAATATGCATTTGTCATTAACATCTCAAGATTTTCTGACCAAAATGAGGAAAAATCAGATAAAATATAACTAAAAACTATGTAGGATGAATAGTATAGTAGTGACTGAATTTGTTTCTCCTGATCTTCAAGGTTTGTTTCCAAAACTATGACTGTGTGGTAAAATCATATAAAAAGGCATCATGAGAGATCAAGTCAAGACAAACACTAGCATACCTGAACAAAGTTCACTGATGATGAGATATTTAGTCTCATTGATGAATGAATTGGAGACCACACAGCTGTAATTGCCATCATCCTTATAATCCAGATCCAGACATAAATAGTTGAGATCAGACACACTGATGCTGGACAATGAAGCGTTTTCTTTGTACCAGGAGAGAGTCACATCACTCACATTCTCCACTGAACACTCCAACACACACTGTGAGTCTGATGACGGACAATGATTAGAGTGACTGGAAATTTGAGGACTGGGAAGAGGTTCTGGGGAACATAAGAGAGAAGAAATGTTTAATCTCATGAACCATCAATGAATAAATGAGCTGTAAAATGTTGATGTACAAACATAAATAAAAACAGTCTAGACTTTTTGCAGCCAAATGCCACTTCTTACACCACTAGAGGGCAAAGTATAGTTGCACCATGTTCACTTGTTACTCAAAACACTTGCTATTTGGAAAATTTGGACCACACTGTAAATAAATGAAAATGGATAGACTGTATATAGACAGTCTGTATATAGACTAGATTACTAGTCAAAAGTTTGGAATAATAAAGATTTTCAAATATTTTTGAAAGAGGTCTCTTATACTCAGTAAGGCTGCATTTATTTGGCCAAAAATACATGAAAAACAGTAATATTGTGAAATATTATAACAATGAAATATATATATTTAATACGTTTTAAAAAGTAATTTATTCCTGTGATCAAAGCTGAATTTTCAGCATTACTCCAGTCTTCAGTGTCACATGATCCTTCATTCTAGAGAAATCATTCTAATATGATGATTTGCTGCTCAAGAAACATTTCTCATAATATCAATGTTCACCAGTATAGAGATGGGCCACCAGTATTGCAATGATTGGGAGAAATTGGGATGCAATTTAGCTATGGTAACCCTATATTTGTCAATCTGTAAAGTCTCCGGCTGATGGTGTGTACGTGAAACTTGCGCTCAGCATTTGATCTACACTGCACAAGCACAATGCTGGACCAACTTGAATATACAGTATTTTTAGAAGGCTATTATTTGAGTATAGGACTTTATTTTATTTTTATAAGACAGTCCATGCCAGACTTCACTGCTAATTTGAAATTTGTTATTTAACAAAGTCGGATTATTATTGAGATTATTTAAGTATAGGAGCTGACTGAATGACTGAAAATTTTGACCCTCGCAAAAGTTTGAGTATACACTTAAGTAAATTATTGTCATTTTTAAGTATAATGTATAAATAGACCACTAGTTTACAACTTCTTTTTTATTTGTACTACAACAAGTGAGCGTAGGTATTGATAGTTTACTAGTCAAATACTTGTAGCACATTTTTTAGTTTATGAAAGTACACTTTGAAGTCTGAGTAAACTACTAGTTTTAAGTGAACATAACATCATATTTTTAGCCTATTTATTACTTTTGCACTTTAAGTATATAATGTTACTTCTTTAACTCGTTCCCTCTTTCCCCAGAATTCTTTTTTCTTTTAAAGTTGCCAGTGAGTGCCAGCATTTCTGATTATTTTCACAAAATTTTCATGACCTCCGGCTCCACAATATTTTATTGTATGAATTCAGCTTCATGCATTCTTTTTTTAAATCAGCACTTGAATGTAGGTATTTTTCATGCAAAAAGTTGAGGAAATTTGCATTTTTGTCAGTCTACGTCCAGATCGGATTCAAAACGATGATCAAAACATAGATGGAGTAGATCACATTTATAAACTCCCTCAAATTGTGCAATCCCTCTTCTTGGGTCGACATTTCATTTGGTAACGTATGATTTTATGCTGTTTAGTGTTTAATGATCGCATTATTTTACATGTGTCCAGGCTATAAGCAGTGCTTCTATCGGTGCGTCTCAATACGCATAGCCTACTATCCATCCTAAATAGTATTCGAATTAGAATTAGTACATCCGAAATCGTAGTATGTTGAAATGAGTATTCCAAAGATACCCGGAGGGTCTACTTTTTCCAGGTAGAATCTGAATTGCAGATCTGTGCGCACTCTCTGCTAATAGCCTATTACCCACAACCAATTGAGCGTTGTACGAGGATTTCAATTAGAACTACAAACATGAGTAAAAAGTGTTAAAGGTGCAGTGTGTGACTTTTTGTGACTTTTAGCGACATCTAGCGGTTCGGTTGCGAGTTTACACTAAGGGCTCAGCCCACCGCTCACCCCTCCCTTTTGAAGAAGCTACCGTGGCGAAAACGGGACAAACATCGTCGTCTGAGACGGCAGAGAATAGCCAGAGTAAACCAAGTTTCTGTACCACAGTCTATTATAAACCACATCATGGATAAAGTTTACAAAGCCATAGTCAGGTGAGGATCAAGTGTCATAATACGTAATATAATAATAGTAATTAGTTTATTGTCTCACGAACGTAACCAGCACATTTCTCCCCACATAGAAAACCCATAATACAGCGAGGGAGAAGAACCACATGAAACTATGCAACTATATATTTTTTCTAACAGGGTAGTAAAAGTTTAGCTGGCTAATATGAGCTGTTACTGTGGCTGAGCTGGTTAAAGTGTTAAGCCTTGTTTATACTGGACGCGTCCGCATGAGCCCAAAGCTGCCTGCGGCAAAAATAATGTGATTGTAACAGCGCGCGCGCCTCCGCATCCCCTAGACACCATTTACTACACACAATAGGCTTTTTTTCTCTGATTTTGGAAACCTGATCGACTTAAAATGCTTCCAAGATCGACGGGTTGGTGATTCCTGTAACTGTTTTACGGTCAATGACAAGAGTACTAATCAGCTGTCTCACGAACGTAACCAGCACATTTATCCCCACATAGCAAAGCCATAACACAGCGAGGGAGAAGAATTAAGTTACATGAAACCATCCAACTACATATTTTACACCACTGACAAGGGAAAAGTCATTACTCACAGTGTTTATGGCTAGCTTCTAGCTTTCTGCGGCTTCTCTTTCAAGGTAGTGACGAAACGCGCTCTGTAACGCTGTTTGTTCGCTGTCGGCTACGGTAGAAACATGACGTCACAATATGTCGACCTTCATAGAAGGGGATTCCCGCGCCTATGTAGATATAAATGCCTCATTCTAAGGTAATAAAAACATTACGGTTTATTAAGTAAGTTCTTTATACACCACTAAACACATAGTTATGGATGTCATATTGCATTTCTGTTAATAGATACTCAAATTTTTTACACATTGCACCTTTAATAAACTACAGACATGGAGGATGTGCTAGTTCAGCGGTTATGTGGCCTAGAGAGGTTTAGATAAACCAGGGGTTTGCGTGATTAATTATCAGTATCTAACCTGACGAAAATGTATTTATTCAATGCTGTCCTCATTATATTTCATCTGCAGCAGCATTGTGAACTTTTGTAAAGATACGTTTAGCCATTAACTTTTAAATGCATCATTATATTCATATTGCAAACACATGAGGAGAGTCTCCGCATGAAAGACCTACATCCGGACCGATCAACGTGCTACAACATTTCTCTCCGAAACGGTAGAAAATTTAATTAGATTGAATGTAGAATTTTCAGTGACCAGATTATCGACAGGTCAGTTTACAGTGACAGGATTCATGTAGCTGTGTTTTAAAGATGACAAGTATGTCCTTAAGCCTTTTGCTATACACACTCAAAAGTATGTATTTTTCTTTACAAAAAGAGTACATTACTTTTAGGGCGTAGTATAGCTAAGTAGGTGAACACATCTCTTATTTCTGTGTCTTCTTTACCTGTGTTTGGATACGGAGATTCCGTTCTATAAGATGTCATAGCGCCCCCTACCGTATAACAGTGAAAACATGGATAGTCGGAAAATTCAGTCAAATGGCGGGGAAAGAGTAAAGTAGATTTGAAATAAATTCCAATGTACACTACCAATGGACTAGCCTACACAAAAATCAGATACTCAGAAATAATAACATATCTGTTTTCTTTATAAATCAATATTTTCAAACATTGTAGGTTTATGAGACATTATAGGCCTATGTAAAAATATGTGAAAAAATAGCTACTCAATCAAAAGAGCAAACACAACTACAAGCAAAGTATACTTATACTTAATTATACTTTTCAGTATATCTTGATGACTGAGTGCAGGGCAAATATACAGACTTTTCTGTCAGTATAAGGCTATAGGCTACTAGCTGACTTAAGTGTAATTTTTAATTTATTCAAATTGTTTCGTTTAAAAGAAGCACCAATAGCACACATGAATAAACTGCTTTTTTGTAAGAGGAGTGCGTTCACAAGATGGATAACCTGACTCACTTGAAGACTTTGAATTAACCCTCACATTCACGTTGTTATTCTAATACTAAAATAACACATAAGGGTTAACATAATAACAATAAATAGAAAAAGTTTGAAGGATAAAATGAATATATTTGCAGGCTGACATTTCCAGATAATATATGTGGACTGCACTCTACTAAGGTGACATGCACTCTGCGATATTAAGGATTTGCAAGACATGTGACAGGATTTGTTCCGTTTACTCACCAATGAAAGTAACATTGAAACTCCAGCAAGTGGAAAATATATTGTTATTCTGTAGTTTATAGACTCCAGAGATTTCTGTGCTGGTGTTTGTGATGGTGAGATCTCCAGTTTGACTGTCCAGCATGAGTCTCTCTATGAATGTCCCATTACCATAGCCAAATATGTAGACATGTATTCTAAGGATTTCAGCAATGAGAATATCTTGAGTTCCAAACATCCATAGTATTTGATCCTTAATTTGTATGTTTGTAAAATTAGTGTGTAGACTGACAGAATCTCCCTTCTTCACTTGCACCCGTGTCTGTGTTGTAGCTGTTTCAAAACATTACATGACAATAATAAATATTTACATCAGTTGATTATATTCTGACAGATCCATGCGAATTAAATAAACACCTTCTATTCTTTGTCTGATGAATAAATAAATAGAAAATAAGAAATAATAAGAAATGTTTTTAATTTAAACAACAGGAAACAAATGAGTGAATTTGGTGAAACAAGGTAATAGATATGTTCAGTAAATAAATGTTATCACCACCTGAACATAACTGACAGAGTTCATTGATGTCCAGATGTGTGGTCTCATTACTGATGTGATTGTTGATCACACAGCTGTAGTTGTTTTTATCCTGATATTCCACCTCCAGAAGTAGAGAGAGAGTCATGCTGAGATCAGAGATTTTGATGATGGAGATTAAAGTGCTTCCTTTATACCAGGTTAGAGCCGCATTTGGAGCATTACTCACTGAACACTCCAACAGACATTTTGACCTTGATGATCTTATTGGAAAACCTGGTAGATATTTTCTGATAATTGCAGGAGTTGTGAGCTAAAAATGATGAAATAATCTTTAAAAACAAGGATTTCATTAATAAAAAAATAAATAAAACAAGCTGAAGCAAATTGACATGAACATTTACAGAAACATTCCATTATATTAAATAGGCCTAATATTACATTTATGTTGAAATATCCATCCTTCATTTCATTTGCCTCTGCATTTAAATCACCTGAAACAGACAAGAACAGTTAACAAAACTAGTCATATTTACAACAGTTTAAATATATATACATATTTTACGAATTAAACTATTTTGTGGTTAACACAGCAAAAACTAAAACATTTAAAACAAAACATGCATTTACCACAGGAAAGCCATAAAAAGAGCAAAATAATCGAGCGTTCCATGTTCGCCACAAAAAAAATAAAATAAAAAAAAACCCAACCACTAGCGTAGCCAGAAAAGCGTCTCTGGGTGTGCATAAGAAAAATTGGGTGTGCCACATTTATTGTCAAATTAATGTGCAAAAAAAACTCGGACCCGGCTTATCACTAACTTTACAGAATAGACTGGGCTGATGTGTAAAACTTGCTTGCCACATAAACATAGGCCTAATACTAGGCCTACAGTATATAAAATATAACTCAGGGTTCAACATTAAGGCTTTACTTGTGCTTTTCCTTCGAACAAGTAAATCAGCCATTCTCTTGTCCAAGTAAAAATGCAGAAATCGGTTTAAACGTATGCTTCATCTTTCATTTTAAATTCTTAGATTTGATCAATACATTCAATTGAAAAAAATAGACACTATGCTGTTACCAATCAAATTAATTAATTTACACTGAAAAATTACAACTGCATTAAATAATGTTACGAGATTGTTTTAAATATTTTTTGAAGATACAAAAAAGATATTGGAAAGAATTATAGCCTACTTTTAAACACGAAACTAAACCACCAGCAGGTGACTGTCTTAATGAGTGAGTTATTCGGTCATTTATTCAAATGATTCGTTCAAACGGCTGAATCGTTAAGGAATGAGGTAGTTGTTTAATGGGTCATTGAATCTTTGACTCAATCGATTCATTCAAAGCGGGAATCATTCAGTAATGCAGTTATGTGTTACGGTGAGCTGCGCTGTGGTTCTTGGGATGTTTGTTTGGAACTATTTTCGCTGCTCAAATAGAAAAACAGTCAATATTGTGTCTAAAATGTAAGTGACTTGATATTGATTACTTGTTTATTGAACTGTCATATGAAATCAGTGTCATATTTTCAATCGTGATGGTATTCAGCAGTCGTGGTGCTTAACTGTATCATATCATATATTATAAATATGAAAACTCCACATTAATTTTTTAACCGCTCTATGTTCATTAAGTTTCTTTGTGTGAACTGCGCTCATTGTTTCTATTTCTCCTCATGAGGCGCGAGACTCAACAGCACAACCGTATTACCAGTCTGCGGCTGTTTGCGGATTGGTTGGCAGTGCGAATGTCGGCAGATATTTTTTTAACGATAATAATTAAAAAATTAAAATACATTTTAAATGTACAAATATTTTAGGTAAACAACAATAGTCCAAGTTTAGGAAACGTTTTTATTAAAACTTTAAAAGAGAATTCTGCATCTATTTTAGGTGTGCCAGCTGCTACTGTGGGTGGCACCGGCACACCCTGGCACACCCGTGGCTACGCCAGTGACCCCAACAACAATAAAGTTAAAAATCTCAAACGATTAAATGTTGAAACCGAAATAAAAAATAATCCTCAGAATTTCATAAATGCGGTGCGCTTGTGGCAATACAAAAATGTTATTCGTGAAGTGATAACGAAGTATCGAGTTTTCTCAATAGTTGACGTTAGTTCGTCTGGAAATACAACACTGATTTTCAAAAGAACATCTAAAACAAAGAAAAAAAGCCCCAATCGTTTTGAAACGAAAGTGAAAATCTATTTAGTTTGTCAAAAAAGTTATGCCAGTATTTGATCCGCAAAATTGTAACCCCAGTCACGAAGCTATACCACATCTTCCGTATATTGTGTTCTAAAAGGGAATGACGCTTGACCAAAAAGTAGGCTAAAAAGTAGGCTAAAAAGTAGGCTACTGGGCTGCGTTTCCCAAACGCATCGTACGACTGATCTTAATATTACGGCCTGTTTCCCCAAAACATCGTAATATACTTGAAAATCACTGTAGATCTACAAGTGCTCTGGAGTAATCGTAAATCATCGTAAGAAGACAGAGTTATGAGGTCACCTGCAGGACAACCGGCAGATTACACCGTTAACTTTATTCAAGTACAATGTGATTATAATATAAGGTTTTGATTGTACTTTATTGTACACTTTATTACAATTTTTGTGTTTAAATGAATGTAGCTATAAACGAAATAATTAAAAAAGGGCAGAAAAAAATCTAAATAATTGAATCTAATAATTTTAATTTTAATTAAATGTATGAACAAAAAAATTAATAAATAAATAGGGATGAACTAAAAAAAATGTGTCAATGGCTTGCTGACGTGTACGAAAACCAGCCATGTATTGGACATTTCTTGGTTGGTCATCGTGTGGTCCCATCAAGCCATCTTTGTCCTCCTCCTCCTCCTCCTCAACCACGTCTTCATCTTCCTCCCTGTTAAGAAAGGATACTCTCATGTGTTCTGAATACAACTACAAATATTCTCAAACTGCTGAGGTGTTGTGGCTGCAGTCTGGATAACAGAAGATGGAGGCTGAGGCCAGGGAGGGTTGTTTGGAGGACTAGGAGATGTGCTGGGAGATGGGAGATGAAACTGATAGTTCCTCTGAGGATGAAGGACCTGACTCAGGCTCAGGGTTGAGTTACCCCTATTCCTCCATGGATGTCAATAGCACCACAAATGCCATCTGAAGCACTTGTGCCAAGTATTGACAAGGCCTTTTCTTCCTCTGCGGTGAGAAGGTGGGACTCATGGCCCCATCACCTGTTTTATTAAATGTTGTCCTCTTCACTGCCCTTTTCCTTTTAGCAAGGCTGGCAAAGTCCTGACACTTCTTTCCGACCTCCTTCCCTTAACTTTTAATGCCCCTATTTGCAGTCAGTTTTCTAGCAATATCCTCCCAGATTTTTTGTTTTTGCTTATTTGTATGACTGCCCTTAAACCTGCTGAATTAAATATGTTGTATAGCTTCACCTCCTCTAAAATTACATTAATCTCCTCTTTTTGAAAAATGTATTTTCTTAGTTTTTTTGGTTCAGCCATTTTGCTGGTGTCTCCACCCGAAGGTTTGTGGTTTGATAGAACCACCTCATACTTCCATACATTACTTACTGTCTGGAAGTATGGGGAAACACTTACAAAACCAATACTGAATCTATATTTATACTTCGAAAGAGAGCCTTAAGAATTATAAATAAAACCACTTATAGAGCACCAACTACTCCACTGTTTATTAAATTAAAAGCACTAAAATTCAGAGATGTTGACTTCAAAACTGCACAAATTATGTATAAAATAAATAATCAACAGCTATCGAACAGTATTCAAGGATTGTTCCAAATTAGAGAGAGCAATCATCATTAAGAGGAACATTTGTTTTTAAAAAGAAATTTATAAGAACAAATTAAAATCACTGCATCACTACCAAAGGAGTAAATGTATGGAACGGCTGCAGTGAAGAGATGAAATCATGTTCAAAAATGAGTACATTTAAAATACTATTTAAACTGAAGATATTAAATTGATACGAATGGACTCGAGGTGATAGTATCAGGTTCCTTGGTCTACAAATTTAGTTTAGTATGGAGGTGTTACTATTTGATTTGCTATGGATGGATGGAAATGAATGAGATGCATCAATTTGTTTTGTATTTAATTAAAAGATAAAGATAGAGATAGGGGGTAGGACCCGAAAAGTTTGTTATGAACTTCTTCCTACTCCTTTTTGAACATGGGAAACTCTAATTTGATTTACTTACAATAATTTTTGGAAGATTGTGCAGAGAAGTACATGATTTTATATAGCCGCTATTTTAATTTTATTTCATACATATAAATGTATGGATGTCTGTATATATATATATATATATATATATATATATATATATATATATATATATATTTATTTATTTTTTTCGCATGTAAAAAAAAAATGGGTAGAAAATGCACATTAGATGAAAACAATTAGGCTAAACATTTAAAAATACAAGCGTGTTCTACAATTCCGAGCGTGACATTTCAGAACTTGACAAACGGACAGCCACTCTTAAGTAGCACTTAAAGGGTTAGTTCACCCAAAAATGAAAATTCTGTCAGTATTTACTCACCCTCATGTTGTTCCAACCCCGTAAGACCTTCGGAACACGAATTAAGATATTTTTGATGAATTCTGAGAGCTGGATCACTCCTCCATACTCCTCCATAGGCTTCTTGAGGGATTGAAACTTGCAGGCCACGAAAAGTTATTACAGACAACGTTAAAATAGTCCAAGTAACTACAGTGGCTCAATCTTAAGTTTATCAAACGACGAGAATACTTTTTGTGCGCAAAAAAAACAAAAATAACGACTTTATTTCAACTATTCATTTCATTCTCTGTGGGCCTCGAGTCAATTCACTAGTGTAAAAGCGTAGAGCTTCTGTTGTTGTACGTCACACGCATCACCCACATGACCAGCGTCGGCCAATAGTGAGCCTACGTGTGCCGTAACTCTACGCAATCACACTACGTTAACTGACTAGAGGCCCATAGAGAAGGAAATGAATAGTTGAAATAAAGTTGTTTTTTTGTTTGTTTTTGCGCACAAAAGTATTCTCGTCGCTTGATAAACTTAAGATTGAGCCACTGGAGTCACTTGGACTATTTTAACGATGTCTGTAATAACTTTTCGGGGCTGGCAAGTTTCAATCCTTTTGAAGCCTATGGAGGAGTGATCCAGCTCTTAGATTTCATCAAAAATATCTTAATTCGTGTTCCGAAGATGAACGAAGGTCTTACGGGGTTGGAACAACATGAGGGTGAGTAAATACTGAAAGAATTTTCATTTTTGGGTGAACTATCCTTTTAAAGCACAGCAGCCCACAAATCGTGCTAAGTGCGTTTTTGTGAAACGGACGTGAAATTAACACGAACGTTCGTAAAGTCACTCGTAGAAAATGCTCGTAAGTGCTAAGATCCATCGTTATCTGGAAACGCAGCCCTAGGCGGTGATATTAATGTGCACAAAAACTAGTGTTTTTGAAAAACTAGTGTCAGTGTTTCGTTTATTGAAATAAAACAAGTTTAAACAAGTAGGATAGGCTACATCCTCAAACTCTTACAGCCTACAGATGTTAATCTTTTAATCAAAAAATGTATTGATCATTTGTGCCTAATACAAATGTTATGATATCTAATTTATTTGAAACAAGATAGTACAACGTTTGGAATTAGAAATAAATCAAATAAATAAAATCTTAAAAAACGGAAATTGGCACGGGGGACACACAGACAAATATGGGATTTTCAAGTCATACTCGAAAAAGAGTATCCAGATAATTAATACGGTGCAACTCTACTGAAATAGGAATAGCCTAATACCGGTCTCACGATTTGTAGGCTACATTGTCAGTGTACATTGACAGTACATCTTAACTGAAGGTAGGGGGCAGAACAGCTTACAAGCAGAGTTCGTTTGTTTTCTGTATGAAAAAATATTGATAATGCTAGAGTTGAACATAAAGACAAGGCAAGGCAAGTTTATTTATATAGCACATTTCATACACTATGGCAACACACAAAAAAAGTGCTTTACACAGAAAGGAATTAAAATAATCAAAAAATAAAAGCAAGGAAAATTAAACAGTTATAAAAGGAATGAAAAGATGTATATGATACAGTTATAAAATGAATTAAAAGAGTAAAAAGATGATACATAGATAAACTTCTCATCTGGCAAAACACCGGTGAATCATATAACTCCCAGTTTTACTCTGAAGTTTTCCCATGGTGATTACACTGTGTCTGTGGTGTTCTTTCGGCGCCTAAGAAATCTACTGGATGTCTCCAATGGATCCGATTTTCCCCTAAAATCAGAGCCAATTCTCAGTGCCATTTGAGTTCAGTTCAGAATCAAAAGGAGGAGTACAGTGCAATCAGTCGAACATACAGTGGATACAAAAATAATTAAAAGAGTATGAGTTTATACTTAAACAGAAGCCAGTGTCTCAACATGAACTTTGTTAAAATTTTCCAAAATGTGTCTCTGTGTCCTGCATGATATCTGTCATTTAAGGCCTCAGCAGAAATGTGTTTAAATGATTTAGTTAAAACTAATACATACACTGACATCTCAGTCTAAAAAGCACTCATTAATTGGAAATATAAACAGGCCATGTAAAATATATATATCAGGATCCAACTAATAAAATTTGATCACTTGTCATATAAAACAATAACTGTTCTATTTTTACCTCTATTTCTCATACTTTATGCAATTTTATTAATTTAACTTACCAACTGTTTGGATTGGGGGTCCATTCTGGGCGAGAACTCCTGCATGCGCATCCATCCAGCCTCACATGGATAAGAGCAGGGAGAGCAGCAATAATCCCCCTTATGTATCCTCTCTTGGCCTTCTCGGTACGTTCGGGGTGCTGTGCTGTCCTGTGTGGCATCGGCAGGTCTTGACTCACAACCAGCCATGTGCTCATGGAGAGAGAGAACTTTCAACCAGAACAGAGTCGAAATAACCATGCAAGTTCATCAGATCTTCATATCGGACCAAACAAGTATAGGTGTGAAAGGGCCCTTACACGCATTTTGGGGAATATTGCATTAAAAAAACTGGATGGAAATGCCAAAATGCCCATAAATTCTTAAAATACACACAAAAAAGTATGCGCTCAATTGGGTCTGATAAACCTTTTATCCGATTGAAACCTATTCAAAGACGTCAGCCAATCACAGCAGTGGGCGTTTACACTGAAGTCTCACACAGACACACCCCTTCAAACAGAGCGCTCAAATCAGAGGCTAAAATCAGGGTAGGAAATGTTTTTTCATTTCTAAATAATGAAAATAATAAATAATGTTATTTGGCTTATCTTCGACTGGCAATGTGAGTAGTGTCAGGATTATGTGAAACATGATTTAATTAAGAAACAGACTGAAAAACTGTTGATTTTTACCATTTTTAGGAGTGAGCAATTTACAAAAGGAATTGCAGGCATTACATGAGGCGTTTGAGGCCACAGCACACTACACTTCAGTTCTTAGATCTATTGCTAACATTTCAGAGGAAGTGCATGCAATGAGAATGGTTGTTACAACAAATCAAATAGCTCTTGATATACTGTTACTCTCCCAGGGTTGAAACATGCTAAGTGATTGCAACTGAGTGTTGTTCATTCCAGAAAACACTGGAAGAGCAGGTGCATTCTTTTGCTAAATCTCAGCATGAACAGGTAGCTGAACTTAATAATGATCATGGCATTTTCTCTTCTGAGTGGGACACATGGTTTATATCAATTTTGGGGCCACTTGGGTTCATTTGAATGCTCCTACAGTTTCAGGAGTGTTTCTCATCTTACACTTGTACATTGCCATAAGAGTGTTGATTTGTTTTGTGATACACCGTAAGGATATTATCCATAACACGCCTCCTCAAACAACACTGATATGCGGTATGACAGAAAAGACCTGTTCTTTTAAAGAGCATGCAAGGGAAGGGTATGGCCTGACTTTTACCCCAAAAATGTTACAATGATCATGACAATTAGCTTGCATTTATTTATGTTATCACATGTTTTTATATATGATTTGAAGGCGGAATGAAGGCACTAGTGCAACTCTGCTGTATTAGTTTAGTTCTTGTCTCATTGTTTGTACATTGACACTGCAGCACATCTTACCTGAAGGTAAGAAGGCAGAACAGCTTGCAAGTAGAGTTGTTAAGTGTCTGCGTGACAGATCTCACAGGAGTTGTCCACTTGCATATAATATATAATTATTCCAGTTGTCAAGTCTCCTGAAAGTGGCTTGAGAAACCTTTGAACAGTAAAAATCTTTCTATCACTATCACTTTCTATCTAGATTTTGCATTAAAGATTTCCAACGGTGGCATGTTGCAGTTAGTTTTTAAATGTGTAGGCTGTTATTTTTCATAACAAATGCTAAAGATAAAAAAAAAAAAAGAAGTTAACATTAACATTTATGAGGAGTCATCAATGGTCCTTATTGTAAACAAATGCTATATAGTTATACAACTACAATAACTATGTTTATTCATACAGCCAAGTGCAAGTTAGAAAGAACTTTAACGTCTGGACCTTCTTGAATTATTGACTAAACATTTGGTTTTCCCCATGTGCAAAATGCTGCTAATAATGATATTGCTAATATTATTATAGCTCCTAATATTAGGTAAACCTAAGATTATACTGTTATCAAACAATTTAGCATGAGTGGATGATACCACAAAAGACCATTCTGCAAAAATAAACAAACAAACAACTAAACAAATACGCATGTCAGAACAAGCTTGAAAATATTGGATGCAGTGGTGAATATATCAGTGGTGGTGAAATGTACTGGTGAAATACATCTTAAGTGGGACTGTGCCATATTCAGTCAGTTTCAATGGTCTGGTAAACGTAGGAGTCTTTTAGCGTTGTGACTCCCAGGTTGTGAAATGCTCACAAAGAAATCCATCAAGCATTCACCCTTCTCTCCTTCAAAAACCTCTTAAAAACATTTTTTTTCTCTCTGAATATTGCTCTTCAGCACAGTCAATAAATTATACATTGTTAATGATATGTTATTTGTTTGAATCCCTCTTTGCTTGCATCTTCAACTCTCTTTGTAAAGCGACCTTGGTGTTGGAAAGGCCCCACATAAATACAATTATTATTATTAATAACCCCCCACACACAATTTAACACAAACATGCAGGATATCAGTGCTCTGTGAAAAAGTCTGTCTATTTAATGCCAATATTAAAAGGTTGATGTATTAGTACATGAAAACAAACATATTACACAAACTTTCCATTACATTTGAAATTTAACTCAAACTGTTTAGTTATGTAAGCCCGACTCAATCGTCCCAAAGGAGGCATCCGATCCGATCCGATCAGGACATAGTTCATAGTCCTGTTCAACTATTTCCCTTTCCAAGATTTGTTCATTGTTGTTGCATGTCCCCAGTTACCAAAGAAGAAGAAAAAAAAATACTAATTTTGTCAGGGATGATCTTTCAGATGAACAGATTCTGGACTTGCTCTTGAGAGCAGCATACGAGAAACCTGTAAAACACAATAAAAAATGTCCAAAAATGTCCCTTTCATGTCCAAAACATAATCGTGCTAAAGATAGAACAATAACTTGTGGCCACAGAGCCAGTAGACAAAACTAAAATTCTACAACCATTATGATTATGTATATATATATATATATATATATATATATATATATATATACATATATACAGTATATATATACACTCACCTAAAGGATTATTAGGAACACCTGTTAAATTTCTCATTAATGCAACTATCTAATCAACCAATCACATGGCAGTTGCTTCAATGCATTTAGGGGTGTGGTCCTGGTCAAGACAATCTCCTGAACTCCAAACTGAATGTCAGAATGGGAAAGAAAGGTGATTTAAGCAATTTTGAGCGTGGCATGTTTGTTGGTGCCAGACAGGCCGGTCCGAATATTTCACAATCTGCTCAGTTACTTGGATTTTCACGCACAACCATTTCTAGGGTTTACAAAGAATGGTGTGAAAAGGGAAAAACATCCAGTATGCGGCACTCCTGTGGGCGAAAATGCCTTGTTGATGCTAGAGGTCAGAGGAGAATGGGCTGACTGATTCAAGCTGATAGAAGAGCAACTTTGACTCAAATAACCACTCGTTACAACCGAGGTATGCAGCAAAGCATTTGTGAAGCCACAACACGCACAACCTTGAGGCGGATGGGCTACAACAGCAGAAGACCCCACCGGGTACCACTCATCTCCACTACAAATAGGAAAAAGAGGCTACAATTTGCAAGAGCTCACCAAAATTAGACAGTTGAAGACCGGGAAAGTGTTGCCTGGTCTGATGAGTCTCGATTTCTGTTGAGACATTCAGATGGTAGAGTCAGAATTTGGCGTAAACAGAATGAGAACATGGATCCATCATGCCTTGTTACCACTGTGCAGGCTGGTGGTGGTTATGTAATAGTGTGGGGGATGTTTTCTTGGCACACTTTAGGCCCCTAAGTGCCAATTGGTCATCGTTTAAATACCACGGCCTACCTGAGCATTGTTTCTGACCATGTCCAGTCCATCCCTTTATGGCCACCATGTACCCATCCTCTGATGGCTACTTCCAGCAGGATAATGCAACATGTCACAAAGCTCGATTCATTTCAAATTGGTTTCTTGAACATGACAATGAGTTCACTGTACTAAAGTGGCCCCCACAGTCACCAGATATCAACCCAATAGAGCATCTTTGGGATGTGGTGGAACGGGAGCTTTTTGCCCTGGATATGCATCCCACAAATCTCCATCAACTGCAGGATGCTATCCTATCAATATGGGCCAACATTTCTAAAGAATGCTTTCAGCACCTTGTTGAATCAATGCCACGTAGAATTAAGGCAGTTCTGAAGGCGAAATGGGGTCAAACACAGTATTAGTATGGTGTTCCTAATAATCCTTCATATTATTTCATATTAAAAAACATCCAGAATACCAACCAACACTCACCGTAAACAGTCACGTTAAATATTGTTGACTCCGTTCTTCTTGTAGGAGTGATTTTATTTAGATAATAAAGTCCAGAGTCCGTGATTCTGATGTTCCTGATGGTCAGAGATCCAGTTTTATAGTCCACATGTAGTCTGTCTTTGAAAATCTCAGAATTAACATAATTATTTTGAGCATACATTGCACTGGCAGAATAAATGTCAGCAATTGAGATATGTTTTGATCCAAACGTCCACATTATATGTTCACGTTTCTCTATTGTAGTGTCAGTGTTTAGAGTGAAAGATTCTCCCTCATTCACGGGTATTGACTTAATTTCATTTCCATCAACTCCTGAAACACAGCCAGTAATGATAGATTAACAGAGACAAATTGTTGCTACCTATCTATCTTTGGTATTATAAAAAATTAAATTCTAATAATTTTTAATTGTTATGCAAAAGGTGAAATTATGAACATAAGTCTACAATTACCATTGAAGAGCAAAAAGAAAAGACAGAGCAGCAGACAGTGATCCAATATCCTTGCCAAAAAAGTGTCCCAGGGTACAAACCTTAAAAAAAACACAACGGTCCCATCAGAGCCCCTCCCTTTCCAAACACTTCTTTCACTTTCCTTGCTTTTTTTAACAGCTTCAGACTTTTTTTTTACCACTGAGAAAAAAAAATTACCCACTTGATATTCTTCTTACCCACTTGATATTCTCTTTCCCGATGTAGTCTAAAAAAACAAGATTTGTCCCAACTAATATTTTGTTAGATTTTCCCCTCATGTAATAATAATAATAGTGTGATTGAGGTGTTAATAATAATAACACCTCAATAACCCAACATTTTCCCCTCATGGACACCAGAACTGAAGCAACATAAAGTTCATCATATTTCAACATAAAAAGGTGTTTATGTGTACTTGTTGATTGATTTGATCAATGTATGATTGTGTGCATTGTTGCAGTTCAGTTCATCTTTATTCATTTCTCATTTATTCATTTAGAAATTTCGAAGGACATTTGGTTGCAGCATAGCATGTCACATAAGACAACACATACACACAATACAGGAAAAGGTTAAATAGGTTCCCAGCATGTCATGATACATAGAATATAACTGTAGACTCCTTCCAGAATTCCCCCATTAGATAAGAGCTCAACCTGTAGAAACATGCAGGACAATCAAGAAGTGTCTGTTATCAGTAAAACAAGCTGGATCAAACAAAATTACAGGTGTATGTGCAAACCAGATGAAAGAATTTAACTACTTCATCAGCAAAATAAAACTTGTTTAATCAGTTGCAAGCTTTTATATGGATGCAGTGCAGCATTCAGGAAATAATCAATGGTGAAATGTGGTAAATTACAAAACAAACAAAAACCCCTGAAACTTGTTGTTTGGCAACTGCATGAGCTCATATAGCATATTTAAATCTAGACAAGTAACTCAGTACAGGAATTTTCTCTTACCCTTTCGGTATTTGGACACTCTGAAAAATTGTCAAAAAGGTAACTTCGGAATAAAATGGAGGAGCTTCAGATTAACATCAGAGGCTGCTTTGAGTATCGGAATCAAGTCTAATGGTGTTCACAGAAACTTGCCTCCACAAGGACATTCCTGACTCGGCGGTTGAAATAGAGGGGTTTTCCCTAATCCGGGCTGACAGGACTGGATCATCTGGGAAAAACAGAGGAGGCAGATTGTGCATGCTTGTGAGTAGCTGATGGTGCACACAATATACACAGAGAGACAGTCAGTAACCTAAATGTTGAACAACTGTGTGTTAGCCTAAGACCATTTTGGGAATGTTGTTATTTGTGCAGCTTATGTTCCACCAAGTGGGATTGCAGCGATAGCTGTTCCCTTCATTATAAGGGACATTAAAAAGACCTACATTGCAAAATCTAAGCCACCTCTAGCTAATTCTGATCACATCACCTTACATTTAATTCCAACTTAAAAGACTGTGCTTATGCAGAATAAACCACAGACCAAAACAGTGTCTGTGTGGTCAGAATATAGTATTGAAACACTTAAAGGATGTTTTGCCTGCACTGACTGGAGCATTGTCCAGAGTACAAACATGATGCCACTGAGTCAATAACTAGTTACGTCCTTTTTTGTGTAGATAATGTTGTTGGAAAAAAATGACATTGTGTACCCTAACAACAAGTCTTGTATAACAAAGATAGTGAGGGAGTGCATTAACAGGAAAGACTGAAGACTGTACAACAAGAGCTCAACCAGCTGCTCCGGGTGGCCCGAAGGCGACAAAGGGATATTATAGAGGAAAGCTTTGCTGCATACAACTCTAAAGGACTGTGGGATTCAGTGAAAGCCATATCTAAAATAGGAGTTATAGCAAAAGACCTTTTATTTCCATGACCATGCATCATAAAGTGAATGAACTAAATGAATTCTACTGCAGGTTTGAAACGGAAGGCCATTCTCAGGAGGTCCATCCCATGCAATCCGGAGAATAAACCTAATGTGGAAAAACATGTGGTACAGTCGGTATTTAAACAGGTGTGTGCCAAAAAGTCCACAGGCCCGGATGGCATCTCAGCATTTTTGTTAAAGACTTTTGCAAAGGAATTGACCTCAGCTTGGTGGCCAGTTTTCCAACAATCTGTACCATTTACACTGTTCCCAGCCTGTGGAAAAAATCTGTTATCATACCTGTCCCAAAGAAATCAAAACCAATGGACAATAATGATTAAAGACCAATAGCGTTCACTTTTGTTGTAATAAAATGTCTGGAAAAAATGTTGGTGTCTCTGCTCAGAGCTGATACTTCATCTGATTCAGAAAATGAGCCAGTTGAATGTTAACCCTTTCCTGATCAAAATGGTAACACTCTTTTTTAACCAGACGTACTCAGGTTGTGAGGATCAATAGAATCCTATCAGACTCAAAAATAACACACATAAGTGCTCCTCAGTGCTGTGTGATCTTGTCTGTGTTCTGCAGTCTACACTAATGACTGCGTAAGTTCACACATAAAACACATCTTTAAATTCTCAGATGAAACAGCAATCCTGAGCCTAGTGTACAAATACAGTGATTCATCTTCCTATCACTCTGAGACAAGGAACTTTGAACAGTGGTGTGATGCAAACAAATTGATTTTAAATGTTAAAAAAAGGAAGAGATAGTGTCTGATCCCAGATCAGTTGGTGCACACAGTCCTGTTAATATCCATGACACTCAAATAAAACAGGTGTGTTCTTATAAGCACCTCAGCATCTACATTAATAACATGCTCAAATGTCAGGTTCATGTTGACAATTTATTTTCTAAACTCCAACCAAGTCTGTACTTTCTGAGGAGACTCAGACTGTATGGTGTCAACAAAAAAAAATCATGACTATGTTTTAACAGGCTGTATAGTAACCTCTGTAAAATAAAAAAAATAGACTCCAACATTATCAAGACTCCCATGAAAATTGTGGAAAGATCATCCATCGCTCCAATCATTATATGAGCAGTCTGTGTAGGGGCACAAAAGATACTGGCTGACCCTTCTCACATCCTTCATCCTGAATATCTGCTTCTGCCTTCAGGAAGAAGGTATAGAGTGCCCAAATGTCAACTGAACCGGGTTAAAAACTCTTTTGTGCCTGTCTTCATTGGACTTTTGAATGGTGTAAGACAGTGGTTCCCAACCTTTTTTGGTCTGAGACCCCCTTTTTCCCAAAAAAATATTTCAGGGCCCCCCTTCACATTTAATGATATTATCGCTCTTGTAAGCTTGCAGCAAGGATGACAAAATATGTTGTTTTCAAACAAATGGTATATTTACTATAACCAGATATGTTTATGCACAAATAATAGCCTATATTATTGAAAATACAATAACAAAAACATCAGTAGGCCTGTTGTAATTTAAAAACTGCAATGCAAAATTGAAAAAATATTTTCAAAAAAAAATATTCCCACTGGTGTGTAGGTAAAAAAAGAAAGAATATAGGCTATTATTAAATGACTGCTGTCTGGGGCCTCAATACTTGCAAGTTATTTGTGAGGCTTTATCAATGTGAGGCTTTATTTTTTACGTTTTTGGCGCTTTAGCGAGCTATAATAAACTTGCGTTTA
Organism: Siphateles boraxobius; assembly: GCF_051911475.1. Classification (NCBI taxonomy): domain Eukaryota; kingdom Metazoa; phylum Chordata; class Actinopteri; order Cypriniformes; family Leuciscidae; genus Siphateles; species Siphateles boraxobius. The sequence continues at coordinate 14,630,091 of NW_027508733.1, read as the reverse complement.
TTAACAGAATAATGCGTCTTTCGGAAGAACATTGTAGCCGGAACTACTTCTCTCTGTGTAGGTCTATGACGAGTCACGCAGGTACTGGGCTACTCCGCAGCGGCAGCGATCCGAACCAGTGTAAAATAGTCCCAATGTAAACACTTATTATAGGTGTACCATAGTGGTTCAGGATAAGACAAAAACACGGATTGATAGATTCATGATGAACTCGCTCATTATATAAATTTTGAACAGGAAAAAGTTAAGGACTTTTATTTAATGCTCATTGCTCCAAACTTTTCAAAATATGACGCGACCTCCCACAGAGCTCGCTGAGGCCCCCTTGTGGGCCGCGACCCCCCTGTTGGGAACCACTGGTGTAAGACCTTCTAAATCGGTCCAATGGCGGTCTCTCCTTTCTTTCAAGCAACACAACAAGATTAAATGAAATACATTTTCTCTTATGTATTACCTTGTTATTTCATCTGACTCCATAAAACGAAAAAGGTTTTAATGATATCTGATCATCATTAAATGTGAGCAAATGTTTGATTATTCTTTTTAATTCTTCACTGATATTTTACGCGTTCATATTAGGAAGCTAGGTCGCTCAGAGGTCCTCATGCCTTTTGTTTAACGCGAGTCTCACGATCACAAGCTCGCCAGCTTCAGTCACTAAACAGAGGTAATTGGCTGTATAACTGAGATCGGTCGCATTCATGCTTACACAATCAAAGATACTTTGGTATAGCACCCCTGGTTGCATACACTTTAATTTAAAGTAACGTTTACTTCAGGCAGAGATATACAGGCCTATAGATGTAAGTCGACCAACTTTACTTCTCTTATAATAGCTTTGGATTGGCCATGCCGTGGTTTCCTACGTACACTTATCTAAAGTAACATTAATTTAAAGCAGAGGTAAGACACACTCAAATTTAGGTTGGTCAAACATTTCTGCTGCCCTAAACGGAAATTCACTTCTTGTCTTTGCGAACCAAGTAGCTTACACTTGAATTAGCGCCAAATATTAGTCGTCACTAATCTGATGCAGACTTTGTGGTAACATACGATTCCGTTTAATCTATACTCGGGAAAACAATTTCAGAGTCTTCATAAAATCAAATGTTTACAATTTATTGACCAGGTAATAAAAACAATAATTAAAAATCCAATTCATAGAATAAAATCATCGGCCAATCATACATAACAATCCAGAAATGAGGAATTGTAGAAATATTTACCTGGCAACGGAAACTACACACAGCGATCGTGTGGAAAGTCAACCTACAAATTAAAATATTTCATCGGGTTCATTGCTTCAAAGCTCGGCTTTCTGCAATCTATTCCAACGTTGATGACAGTTGTGATAGATGCCGCATGTCACCCTGTAATCTGAGTCATATGTTTTTTGTGTGTACAATGCTTCATAAATATTGCAACAACTATTTTGAGACTATGTCCAAAATATTTAAAATCAAGGTTGATGTCTGCCATACCACTGCAATTTTCGGGGTTCCCAAAGTTTGGTCACGGTTTACATCCAAACAGTTAGATGTACTTGCCTTCACTTCTTTATTGGCTAGACGGAGGATTTTATTTCTTTGGAAGTCCACCCAGCCTCCATATGGGTGATAATTTATTTTCTTGAGCTGGAAAAGATCAGATGCTCTCTGTATGCCAGCTGTAGTTCTTTTCAAAACAAATAGCAACCTTTTATAATATACTTTCACTCCCTTAAAACTTTGCCTGCTGACTGAATTCCTTTAAATCGTCAGCGCCCCAACCCCCCAGTTTTTTTTGTTGTTGCTGCAAATGTAAAAAATGTGGACTGTCTTCACTATGTCTGATGTTTCAATTATTATGTCTTTCACTTTCCGCTCAAAAAAAGAAGAAGAAAAAAAAAAGAATTTGTGATGTGCCCCTTCAGTTTCAAGCTCCATTATTCTCTAATAAATGTGTATAAATGTTTTCATTTTTATAAAAAAAGAAAAAAAAAAATCTGTTTAGACTATATTAAAGTCATACATGCTTATGCCCATATGTACCTATTTTTTATTGGCCACAAACAGATTTTACTGTAATGGTTTGATATATTTTTCATATTGTATTCATCTACATAAACTTAGACATTTGAGGTTTTTTGTTTCCTTTCTCAAAAACATTGCCTGCTAGAGTCCTCATGTATTTGCTCCCTTCTCTTCTGTTTCACTCCGGATCTGATGTCATAAACCACAGTAGCAACAGTAGCCGCGCCCACCAGCGCTGAGATGACTAATCGGATTACAGCTTCAGTAAAACCACAACAGTGGACAGTGTCTGAAGGAAGAAACAGGAGAACACTTAATTATTAGTGTATTTTAACTCTTCTTTGGGTGTGACATAAAACAAGCCACTAAACAGTGAATCTGAGACAGTAAAATGAATATTTTATGCTGATAACCTTAATAAAGAGCAACTCAACAGAACGTAAAGCAAAAATTAAAGCATACATTTATTTTTTAAATACTTTTTTTAATGACAGATATCTGAAAACTGTCCAGAATCGATTAAGAATCTGTAATTAATCTGATAATTTTCATTAAATATTCATTAAATAAATTTAGCAGAAGAAATATATATAAAAAATAGATCAGTAAATGATGCCACAGATAATCTTTAATATAATCAGTAAATAAATAATACCTGCACATGTGTGACAGAGTTCACTGATGTCCAGATGTGTGGTCTGGTTGCTGATAGGATTGTTGATCACACAGCTGTATGTGTTGTTATCCTGATATTCCACCTCCAGAGGTAGAGAGAGAGACTGATCCTGAGATCAGACACACTGATGCTGGACAATACACTGATTCCTTTGTACCAGGAGAGAGTCACATCACTCACATTCAACAATGAACACACCAGTGAACATCTGGACACTGATGATGAAGAACAGTCTGAAGAGTTTCTGGTGATGACGGGAATGGTTACATAAGCTAAAAGAGAAATCAGAGAGCTTTTACAAAAGTGTGTTTTTCTTTCCCTCAGGGCAGTGCTGGAATCAAAAGTCCATTCAGAGCCCTTTCTGTTACCAAATATATTACACACAAGTTATTAACACAACAATTCTCACCATAGACAGTAACATTGAATCTCTTGTATGAAGCTCCTCTATTGCTGAAGATCTGTAGTTTATAAAGTCCAGATTGTTCAGCTCTGATGTTTCTGATGGTCAGAGATCCAGTTTGACTTTCCATCTGGAGTTTCTCTCTATTGTTATATACAGATATGATCTGCTTATAGAGTTCAGCTATACGAATCTCTTGAGGTCCAAACATCCACAGTATATGATCTTTACTCTGTATTTCAGTAACATCAGCGTTTAGAGTAACATAATCTCCCTCCATCATTGATACTGACTTCACTTCATCTGTACAAGCAACAAACACACCTGAAATAAAAATCCATCTGATCAACAGGAGCAATTAAACATGAAGGATTTATTTTTAGAATAAATTGCATTGGTAACAAGTGTAGGTAAGACAACGCATAAGTAACAGAATGTGGTTTAGTGCTTATCTGGAGTGATTCATCATTCTGGACTGAAATCATTCAAAGTAATTTTTTGTTTAAAATTTTAGTTAACATGTATTGCAAAAGCCAAGAACAATATTGGTCTTGATCACAGAAGTAACTCAAAAACTAAAAGAAAAAAACAAATTATTGAACAGACTTTACAAAAAGCAGTATATTCATAATTAGACATATCTCACCCTCCAAACAAATGAAAAATATGATGCCAAGCCACATGCTGGAAATCGTATCGACTAGTATACCTGTGAGTATCTGTAATGGTATTAGTAAAGCGGATTGAAATTCAGCCAATGACTGGTGACGTCATTACTTCTATGGGGTGAAGATGAAACCTAGCCCTTGATAATACCATTTAGGTTTCGTTTACTTTTTTAAAAAACCTGTAAGCAACGTTTCTACATACAAAGAAAAAGTAGTTCCCTTCTTGCTGTCTATTTATGTTTTACAAACATAAGAAATAAAGCATCATATTAATATATTTAAATTATATAGGCTATTATATACCTGTTAATTGTGGTTTGCGTGATAAAGCTGGTAGAGGTTTGTATGCAGCTGCGAGCGAAACAGGATTTAGCCGTTAGATCTGATACCTTCTGTCCACATGTGTTGCCAAAAGTGTTTTCCACTTAATTTTTTTCCAGGTCATGTTGTTAACATAATGAAAATGGACCAAAAAGGTGCAACAATTGTAAAGCACACAATCCAGTAAATTAATGTAGACTGTCATCATGTAATTCTCCAATTCAAACAAACTAAAAATATAATTTCCAGCGGGACTGACAAAATAGGCTACTTGTTCACGCTCAATAACTAAAGCGACTAGTTCTCATGAATGTGCTTAATACAGCCTATAAAACCATAATGAATTGGTGTAGTTATATGAAGAGGCAAATTTATAAGAACTTGAGGCTGGTGGAAGCAGCTTGTGTTTAGAAACCGACACAGTGCCAGGAAACGAAATGTCTTGTGGCTCAAAGGCTACATTTGTGCATTGGTTTCATGGGTGCTTATAATATGCGTCCTTACAATGCCAGTCATTTTGATGTTTCTATGCTAGATACCTCCTTAGCATGAAACTCTAGAATGAGGTGGTTTACTTTTAATTAATGCATCTATGGTCTCCCAGTGTTTACATTTAAGGCATTTTAGTGTTATATGATTAATTTACAAGAAAAACAAACTATGTTGTCTTTATCTCCTTTAGTCTTGCATTATATTATTAAATTGGTCTCCTTCAGTGCTTATTTATTTCTATTTTTACTTTTTTGGGAATATTGGAAAATATGAAATGGATTGTGGGTGATTGGAGGACAAGGACACTTGATACATCCTTTAAAATGTGTCTGAGCCAAATGAAGGATGTGAAACGAAGGCTGTCTTCCAAGCAACCTTCTAAAATGAAGTGGCCTAATAGATGGAGCTTGATGACGGCAGTCCAGATATGCAGCCTTCCGATTGAGAAGCACCCCAGATGGTTAGTTTGATTGGAACAAAGTGCAAAGCGCAAAATGGCGGATAGTTCCCACGTTCTACATAAAAAAGCCAATCAACAATTGATAAAGTCATTGTGTCACTGCAGTAACAAGCTTCAGTTCAGCCAATAGTTATACTAAGTACACACAAACAACATTCATTTATATATTTTTTATACATTTGCCATTTATGTATTTGCCTTCAGTGGCAACAAGGTGCTGGAAACATTTCTCAGAGATTTTGGTCCATGACGACAGCATCACACAGTTTTTGCAGATTTGTAGGCTCCACATCCATAATGTGAATCTCCCGTTCCAGCACATCCCAAAAGCTGCTCTTTTGGATTGGGATCTGGTGACTGTAAGGGCATTTGAGTTTAATGAACTAATTGTACTCATGTTCAAGAAACCAGTTTGAGATGATCTGAGGTTTGTAACATGGCAACAATACTCAGGTACACTGTGGTGTTTAAACAATGCTCATTTGTTACCAAGAGGCCCAAAGTGTGCCAAGAAAATATGCAACATTACACCACCAGCAGCCTGAACTGTAAATACAAGGCAGGATGGATCCATGCTTTCAGGTTATTTACAGCAAATTCTCCCCCTACAGTCTGAATGTCACAGCAGATCTCGAGGCTCATCTGACCAGACATCGTTTTTCCAATCTACTATTGTCCAGTTTTGTTGAGTCTGTGTGAATTGCACGGCAACAACCATGCCACTTTCAAAGTTATTCGCAGTTATTTTATTTGCTTTTGTACTATTTTCACAAGCAAGGTGTCCAAACCTGGAGAGCAACAAGGAGAGTAGATAGTTAATTGCTTTTAATAAACCTATATTTTCCAAGCCCTGCTTAACAACAGAAAAAACCCAAATATACACTGACAGACTGAGGAAGAAAGCTAGGAAAATCACTGTAGATAGTACTCACCCTCTGTTTCTGGCCAGTTTGAGCTTCTGAAGTCTGGGAGGCGCTTTAGGGTGCCTCTGGCTAAAAGTACTTTAAAAAAAATCTTTTATCCCAAATGCCACTATGATCTTGAATAAGATCTATGATCTTATCTTAACGTATTTAAAGTATATTTATTTTCTTCATGATATTTTATATTTAAATTTTTATTATACTCCTTTTACTATGTTTGAGACATCTGTATGTTTATCTGTCTTGTACTGTATGTTTATCTGTCTTGTACTGTATGTTTGGTGAGTGTCAGGTGTGGGGTAGAGGAGATGAGGCGAGGACTCAAGCGCAGAAAAATATGCTTTTCATTTATAAAAATAAAACTAATACAAACAAAACCACCCAGTAGGGGAAAACAAAAGTCAACATACTTACGATGGTGAAACAGCACAGGACTGAAAACACAAGGAGAATAAATAGGGAGAACAAACAAAGCAGGTAACGAGGGAGGACAGGTGGGGCAAATGAATCAATCAGGTAACAAGATGGGAGGGACTAGACAATCAACAGGAGAGCACATGGCACAAGGAAACATACATGAAAAGCCATGTGCTCACACCAAACATGACTAAAACACAAGCACATGGCCAGTAAAACAAATCACAAGCCATGTGCTCACACAAAACAAGACATGAACACGCAGCCAATGAGAACACTCATAAGCCACGTGTTCACACAAAACATGACAACATGATAGCACACAGCTAGTAAAAACACAAGCCGTGTGCTACACAACACAAGACAAACAGTGTCAGAGCTCTGTCACAAAACCAAGAAATAGACTAGACAGAAGTGACAGAACCCTGACAGTGAGTCAAAGAAAAAATTCCAGTCTGGTGGACAATAAAGATTTATTCTATTCTATTCTTTTCTATTCTAAACAAGGACAAAAATTTGTTACCAAGAGGCCCAAAGTGTGCCAAGAAAATATGCAACATTACACCACCAGCAGCCTGAACTGTAAATACAAGGCAGGATGGATCCATGCTTTCAGGTTATTTACAGCAAATTCTCCCCCTACAGTCTGAATGTCACAGCAGATCTCGAGGCTCATCTGACCAGACATCGTTTTTCCAATCTACTATTGTCCAGTTTTGTTGAGTCTGTGTGAATTGCACGGCAACAACCATGCCACTTTCAAAGTTATTCGCAGTTATTTTATTTGCTTTTGTACTATTTTCACAAGCAAGGTGTCCAAACCTGGAGAGCAACAAGGAGAGTAGATAGTTAATTGCTTTTAATAAACCTATATTTTCCAAGCCCTGCTTAACAACAGAAACCCCAAAATTTTTTTTTTTTTTTTTTACAAAACCTGTATTACAAAACCACTTTTAATGAAAATGTTTGCAATTGTTTTGTAAAAGGTGTCATTATGCATGTTTTGTGTCAACAGCCTACAGCGTTTCAGGCGCACTCCAGTTCCACGTTCAATCGACCAAAAATCAAACGGGTGTCGGATAGAGTCAACGGTGTAGAACATACCTTATTTTGATGTAAAAAAAGAAAGAAAAAATTACCATATGTATTTCCACCAAAGTACTGTGAATGTGCTGAATGTCAATATGAGTATTGAGTGATAGATGCAATATTTTATATGGTGCTGCTGGTATGAATAACAGAGTAACACTGTGTTCACTGTATTCACACTGCAAACTCATTTAAAGACAAATTACCTGCTGCCGTTTCAGTGCAATGCATGTTTCTTTTTAGAATGACCTTGTGCAAAAAAAGAAAAGAAAAAAAAAGTGGGGGGTGTACTGTCAAACCTGTTTTGCTTTCTGACATCACATGATCTTCCAAGTCACTGTCTGTGCAGAAAGCTGCGTGATTTGATGAGGGAATTTTTTTTACTCACTGGATATTTTATTTTATTTCCAAATGAAAAGCAATTTGATTTTCTATTGTACTGTCTGGTTTCTGTGCTTAGGCATGTTGGACATGAATGGTAAGAATTGTTGGTTTTTATGACTTTATCTTCATAAAAGCTTTGATTCTGAATATTTTTTTGTGATTCAGGCAACATACATTTCATTTGATATGAGATGTTTGTTTCACATAATAGAGAGAGGTAGATTATGTTATGGCATGTTATCACAGTCTCAAAGCCAAAGAGCTATTAGCTACAGTAAATAATTAAACCGCATTTCACCACACTGTCTTTGACAGTTCTTATTTACCTTTGACTAATGAAGTCACACAGTGTTAGTAGTATGCGTTGGTGCACGTTTTGTTCTCCAACAAGCTTTGCGAACTATTACAGAAGATACAGTTGTAAGAAAAAGTAAGAAACAAAAGCACTTGTGTCTCTTTAAACAGTAATAATCCATCGGGAGGAGGGACAAAATGGCGGCACATCAACAGCTATTCATGTTTAGTAACAGATAAAAAATAAAAAAGGAACTCATGAACAAAAAAACACAACCAAAAAATAAACACTGGAAACACAAGAGCGTATATACACAGTAACAACAGACTAACAAGATGCACACAATCAGAAAATAACAAAGGAACATGAACAGAACAACAAAACAAAACAAGAGCATGCAAACAGAACACAGTTGTTTAAATTGAATACAATAAATTTGTTTAATTGTTCAGATCATGTGATTTGATTGCACAGTTTGTTTTTTATAGCAGTGTTGTAAATATTGTAAGCGTTGGTTTTCAATACCGACACGTTTTAGAAACACTGCAATGGTCCTTGTCCCGTGGCTATTATGATTCACTGGCTTTCATAAAATGGCTGCCCATGAGTCAGCAGATTTATCGCTTTTTTAAAATGTTGGCAGCAGACATAATTCACACAGCCTACTTCACAGCGTCTGCTTTGGAGCAAAGACAACTGAACACATTCCACACGTCGGTGTTTTGTGTTGTATTTTATTATGCTGTCTACATATTAGCCTTGGTTACAAACTATTTCCAAGAGAAGGTCTTTTTAAGATCGTGTCAGTGATTCATGTTGATGTTGGTGACTCACTTTGTTTCTATGATTTTTCAGGGATTTGTAAATATGCTTTTTGATGAAATTTCCTGTTTTACATGCTTTATTCAAAGTCTTTACTCACAAATTTTTAGCACTGTACATATTTTTTTGTACAGTTTTGTACAGAGTTACTGGCAACATGCTCGGAAATGAGAAACATATTTAAACTTAATAATAGCTAGACAGCATTTAGCCAGAATTATGGCAGCTTTGGAGTTTTACACATATTTAATGCAAACAGTCTCTTGGCAAATTATATTTGATTTTGGTCCTCAGCTGGTTAGGTTCACAAGGTTTTTGTCTCTTGTAGAAGTATTAAAGTAAACTTCAATCTGTTTCTGTGTTTTAGATGTTTTTGGTGCTGGTACAGATGAAGTGAAGTCAGAGTTAACGATGGAGGGAGATTCTGTTACTCTAAACACTGATGTTACTGAAATACAGAGTGATGAACAGATTCTGTGGATGTTTGGACCTCAAGAGATTCGTATAGCTGAAATCTACAAGCGGGACATTGATATGTTTGACAGTAATGTGACATTCGGAGACAGACTGCAGATGGACAATCAAACTGGATCTCTGACCATTAGAAACATCAGCACTGAACACACTGGACTTTATAAACTACAGATCATCAGCAGCAGAGGAACTTTATACAAGAGATTCAATGTTACTGTCTATGGTGAGTAAAGTCCGTTATTTTGTCTTGTGCACATGTAATAACTCTATATTCATTTACACACCTCAATAAGAAAATGTTTTTTAATAAAAAACATGAGCCACCTCATAAGCTAATGTAATAAGTCCTAAAATTCTGTTAGCTAATTTTTATTGCATTTTTATGTGTGACTCGTTACCCTGATGGAATTTTTTTGTTTTTGTGTGTATGACCCAGTATAACATCTATACATACATCTATATAGGCCTACTGTATGAGTATTGGTCATGTTTTGTGCACAAGCTTATAATTAACTCATTCATCATGTGACTTCTATTTTACCACCTGCATGATTGTAGTGGTTATCAGTAAATATATAGGAATAGGAATAGGAATAGGAATAGGAATTATTAACATTATGGGCTGCACCCAGCGCAATTGACTTTGGACACCGACGCATGTATCATTCCTATTTTGCACCCGACGCACAGCGGACTTTTCCCTCCACAGACGCACAGGCGTGTTCTGGCGCAAACGTTCCCTGGTGCTATTTTGCAGTTTCTTTTTTGCAGTTTCAGTTCAGACCAGGAAAAACCTAGTCTTAAGTCAGTGGCGTGTTATTCAGATCCTATTTTAAGGGCGCATAGGCTACTTGGCCATAATGTAGCGTGTGCACAACACACATACGCTTCTCTCATCTACACAGACACAGCAGTTCCATTTTTGCAAACCATACATAATTATAAGGAAAAATATTACCACACGAGGGAAATCATTGTGGTGTCAATATAGATGTGAAAAAATACGCATAAATCTAGCTTAACACAGCTAATTTGGGTGGGTTTCTCCCATCCCCATACAATGTCACTTCTCTGTCTTTTACGGCCCTGATGAGAACGTCGGTCTCCTCGGCTATGAATCGCTCCTGGCGTGCGCCTGGCAAATCTGCTGTTATATTAGCAATCCGCCATGGAACTTGCGCACCTGCTCTTAAAGGGAATGTGAGATGACGCTCTGATTGGTTTATTGCACGTTACGCCCAAACCACACCTATGAGTAATGTAGCTACTTCAGACCAACCCATTTTCGATTTGCGTCGGGTGCAAGAGTAATTTATCTCGCCGGTATAATAACAACAACGCCCGAGATCCGCTCCCACAAAGTTACTTGCGTTTCGCGTGTGATACTTGCGTTTCAGATCGTTAAAATAGGGCCCTATATCACTTGTGACATTTCATAACTAAGTATTTAAAATAAACTTTTATTAAATAATGTTGTACATCCTGGAGCTGTAATCTTAGAACAGGCATGTTTCACAAATAAATTAACTCTTTTTTTTTTACTAAAGTGGGGCTTTTTTTTATCTTGCTAATACTATAATTGTGTTACTTATTTGAGAGGTTCTGAAAAAAACGCAAAATCATAATTTTGTCTCATGTTGGATCGAATCATTTACATTTAGGCTTAAATATAGGCTTAAATGTTTAATGTTTAAGAAAGTAAATAAAAAGTGCTATGTGAATATAGTTTTTTTCTTTCTTGTTTTCCAGCTCCTCTGCCTGTTCCTGTCATCACCAGTTACTCTTCTCAGTGTTCTTCATCAGAAAGATCATCGGGTCAGAATTGTTCACTGGTGTGTTCAGTGTTGAATGTGAGTGATGTGACTCTCTCCTGGTACAAAGGAATCAGTGTATTGTCCAGCATCAGTGTGTGTGATCTCAGCATCAGTCTCTCTCTACCTCTGGAGGTGGAATATCAGGATAAAAACACATACAGCTGTGTGATCAACAATCCCATCAGCAACCAGACACAATATCTCAATATGGATCTCTGTAAGGAATGTCCAAGTATGTCAGCAGAGATCAATATCTATTTACTGAATTGCTCTGTTTCATTAAATATCACATATTAAATATTTTCTTTATCTTTGCTATTGGTTATTTGAAGGCCAAAGTTAATTAACCACTTTCCACTTTAGATTATTCAGCTGTAGTCTATTTTATTTGTTCTGCACTTCTTGGACTTGGTAGCTATGCTCTCTACTGGAAAAACAAAAGAACGGCACAACAAGGTAAGATTTTCCTTCAGATTCTGTATAGCAGGAATAATTGTATTAATGCTTTTTCATTAAGTACTTATAGTTGACATTAACAATTGAGAAATAATTATATCCAAATTAACTTTTTAGGAAACCAACTATGTGGTTTTGAACTATGTGCAAATACAGTGGAAGAAGCTCAGACAGTTGTAGAAATGCTAAAACAGGCTGAACCAGATTCTAAAAAAAGGTAAGATTGATTCATGAAGCTCCATGGTCCATATTTTATGTATTCAGTGTTGATGCTGGTGTTTGAGTAAATGAGTGTGAAATAGTATAGAAACAGCAAGGAGAGCAAGTATCCATTTTCTCAACTTTGATACATTTCAGATTTACAAAAGTAAATGACTATGTTGTAGTATATCATGCTTTCAACACGTTTTTTTTTTTTTTGGTTATTTTTTTCCCCTTTGTTTCAGGATGCTGAACGAGAAGAGCTCACTTTCTTCTGATAAATAAAGGCACATTCATGCAAACTATCTGAGTGATAGTTTGTGGTATGGTTTTCTTTAGTTAGCTTGGTTTTCTTTTCAATATTTAAGTGCTTTTTGTGCAAAGGATATGATGTCATATGATGTCATATTCTTCTCATATCAATGTTTTCAGACTCGATGAGTCTCGATCTTAATGATCTATGAGTCCAGATCTCAATTTTGAGGCTGTGGAACAACAATTCCTTAAGAATGTGCAGCAAATATTCCCATGTAGGAAAGTATAGTAAAGAGTACTTCATAGATTATAAATACTTGAACGTATCAGTGTTTATTACATAAAGACTCAATGAGTCTTGATCTTTAAAATATACAATTTCTAAACTCAATGTTAAGGCAACAACTGCAATGTTCAATACATTGTTAGAGCCTTGCATGGAAACAACAATTTGCTTTATTTAAAGCAACTTTCATAGCTTTTAAGCATTTGATTTGTTTTTAAATAGTTTGTTTGTTTAAATATTTATGTATTTATTTTTACAGTTTAACTAATTTAACAAGCACTTTCACTGAAAGTGAAATTCAACATGCCTAGTTCTTCAACTAGTGTTAAATGATAGAAAATGTGTATGTTTACACTTTGAATTCTTGCACCCAGGAATAATAGTCAACATCATTATGACTAAACAAGTATTTTGCTAAGAAGTATTTTCTACTAAAGCAAGATGGTATTTGACTGTGGTAAGCCTATCTAGCAGACTGGTGTGTGTGGCCTTGTATGGTAACATGCCCAGTGCATTATGGGTGTTAAAGTTTCCAAAATAATTTTGCAAAAGAGAAGACTTTTTTCTCTCTCTATTTTCTTTAGTCAGTCAGCACCGATATCAGAAATGGCCCTTTCTACCACATCTAAATTTAATTGAAATCCCATTTTGCCCGTGGTAAAATACCTCTTTAAAGGTGCCTTCTGTCATGTCCGCCAAAAAATCAATTCATACTCCACATTCCATACCAGATGGGGGCAGTATACCTTCAGAAAGTGAGTTGGTCTACTCTAGAGTAACAAACGAGAAATGCCATAGTCTCTATGCTCCGCCCCTACCTTCAAAACGACCCTAGAGCCATAGCCGAAGCCGAGCCAACTCCTAATAGAGGACGTTTTGACTCCAGGGGAACGTTGGTTGATGTCAAGTGATTTTTAAATATGACATCTTCAAGCTACTCCCCTTCACCTTTACCAGTGAATATGTTCATATTCGTTTTGTTCATATACATTATTATTGTTAGTTTGAATTACATTAATTTGACAGACAGCATTCGCTGTTGTTGACGAAGCTAGCGCCATTCAGAGCTGCCAACTCTCACGAATTCACAGTGAGACACACACAATTGACACTTTTCACACGCTCTCAGTCACGTGACGCTACACATCAATTTTGTCACGCACAGAAAAATCGCAAAGCAAAGAGGACACGGAGACCGACAGACTAGACAGAGCAGGTTAGTTATGATATAAACAAATCTCAGCTCTCAGATTCTGTCAATTTTATAATGCAATTCAAACAATAAATACCGTTTTGGCGCTTGTAAATGTTACACGACAGATCCCTAGCGCACGTGAACCGATCATCTCTACTAGCTAATAGTAAAAAAATACGAACACTGTTAAAAGATACAGTAGGCTACAACTTCCCAAAATGTATTCCTCATACATAATATCGACCAATTTTTTTAAAATCAGCGTGCAGAGGTCAATAACATAGCTGGAGAACAAATATGTCAGATTTACCTCAGGAAAGCAATTTAATAAACATAATATAATTAGCTAATGTTACATTTTATCATCAGCTAGATAGAGACGGGTTCTGGTAGATGACAGGTGTGAACCCGATCGGATCTGTGGGTAGAGCTAACTATCAAACACATCAGGTTCAAGTACGCCCACAAGCCGTGCGAGTTATTCGTGTATTGGAGTTTGGCTGGTGGTTATGTTGCCCGCATACCGCCTCCCATGGCCGAAACTGGTATTATGACACCTGTCGGTCCGTGGCTAGTAATTTAGCATGCTAATTCAGGTTGATATATCTGCAGCACTATAACTTGTCATTTTTTTAATGACATCATCGCCCTTATTTCATACGTCCAGACGCCAACCGTGCGTCGCCGTTTACATCGGGATATTGCAATATACAGGAGTAACTCTTTCTGCTCACGCATGTAAACGGGTTATCCCTCACACCCCTCATTATAAAACAAATACAAAATATTTTTTACTAAAACCTTTTCCCTTGTCTCGGTGGCCATTGAGACCCTCCCTATTGAGTCCTAGTGTTTTGTCTGTCACCCCTTATGGCATTGGTCCTGCCTTTTGTTCACATGGCGCATCCCGTGACTGATCCTGGCAATATTACTAGGTCCCCATCTTAGGATCGATCCCAGGACGTGTTTGTGTACACACAGAAGGCACTCTAGCGATTCTATGGCAAATTTCTGGGATCAACACTCTATGTGAAAGGGGCTAAACTGGCATCCCACTATGTGCATGAACACTGTCTCTATTCACTGAACATCCACTCAGTATGACCAGAATGCTAATGATCAAACTTGCGACCATTGTTCGCTTACAATGGTTTTTCGGAAACGTAGCCCTATCTAGTAGTTGTCTAAGTTTGCAGAAATACAGTGTGCACTTGGGCAGAGATGTGGGTCCTGGAATGGTCATCACCACCTCTCACGTGTGTGAAAAGTGATGATGACCACTTGGACTTTTGTGTGTAAGACACGAACATTCCCTTTCAAGAATAATTGAATTGTAATGCAGCAAGAATGCTTGTTTCTTCAACATAATGCACAGGGCTCTGTCATGTACATTCTTCTCAAATTGTTAGATAAACTTGCATTGCAAATGCAAATTCTAGCTTCTAAAATAATTTTTAATGAGACCCAATGTAGAAAATAGTAAACGAGAGTAGTGAGTCATCATGGTGGCAATAATGGTTGTTGGACAGAATGCGGTTGTTGCTCTCGTAAATAACCAAACTGTGTGTGAACATTACCGTACAACCATTTTGCTGCTGAAGGATGATAGTCTTAACTTCTTTTTTTTCTTGATATCTTATGTATGCAAATGTGTTTATGAACATATAGTTTGTTCCATGTAGAGCAGTGGTTTTCCATCCTGTGCTGCATCCCAATTCACATTATATGCCCTGAAAGTTTTTACTTTTCTTGTGAAGAAAATGTTGATGCTTTTGACAATATAGCACAAGAGTAGTAGCTTTGGGACATACCACTGACAAAAAAGTTTTGTTTGAGTTTGGAGTTTTGGGATTCTCTTTTCTACATGCTTGGAGGCATACTTATTTTAATCTCACTATTTAGTGGGCACATCGGGACACAGGGTCCAGGACTGAAAACCACTGATGTAGAGCACATTGTTTTGTTCAACACTTTTTAATTAAATTCATCATGAATCTGATAAAAAAAGCAGTATAAAGTGTAATGATACTTGCATTGGTTAATTTGTTTGTGAGCTTTATCCAATTGATAATTTGGTAACACTTAAATTTAAGGTGACGTAGTTACACGTTACTACATGGTAATAACAGTAAATTTTGCATAATTACAACCCTAAACCAAACCTTAAGAGTAACTCTATAGTAAGTACATGTAGTTAAATATTATTACTCAGTACTTACTAGAGTAAGTGCAATGTAAATTATGTCACCTTAAAATAAAGTGTAACAGATAATTGTTGTGTTGTGACATCCAGCATGATTATGATCCCTAATAAAGCTCTCTGAGCATTGCCTTGATGCAAACTATGTGTAATGCAGATGTGTAATTGATGGGTTTCAGAAGGATATCAAGGTAATATATGATTACATAACATCTGTAATGATGAAACTCTGTACAAAAGTGATTCTGATGTGTGCTTGGGAAATGGTAATGGAGAAATGTCTCTGTAACTGTTTCCAGCACAAATTAGATAAACAGCTTTTTCCCATTATATATGTCTCAAGGTAGTACTGGGAATCAAATTAGCATCTTCCGGCACATGATGGTTGGTGTCTGGTATATGGATGGCAGTATTACAATAAATAAATAAAAATTCAAATGCACTGTTATGATAATATAGTTATAAATTTGTGGTTTGTATTGTTAGCATTGAGTGTATGTCAGGTATTGGCTTGACTAGAATATCCTGAGTAATGAGTCTCAAAGACAAACCATGCAAGTACATTAACACAAGTCAATAACAGAAGAAACTGAAGGGCTTAAATACACAAGATGATGAACATGAACAGGGGATCTCCAATCAATGAAAAAATGAATAACTACGGCCAAGTAAAAAAAAAAAAAAAAAAAAAAAAAACACACACAGGAACTGAACACTAAGAAAAAAGTATATGGACACAGACACAGGGTAATCATGACAGTGAATTTTGAAACACATTTTCTTATATCTAACCTTGTCTGGAAAGAGAGATATCAGTTTGACTCCTGGCAACTATTGAACACACACATGTCACAGTGTCTGGTTTGTTCCCTGGGTTTTCTAGAGGTTCTTTCCCTGATCGTCACATTTCCTCATGTACTACATTTGCCATCATCCTGTTCTGTCACTCATCACTGATCATTACACACAGCTGTTCCCACTCACATTGTTTGCACTGGTCTATTTATACCCTGTCTGTTTCTGTGTTAGTTCTCGAGTCCTTGCTTAAATGTCTGTTTGCACTTCAGAGGTCTTGTCTTGTTTTGTTTCTTGTTTATGGACTGCTTTTTGGATTTTGACCTTTGCCTGGACTGGTTGTGAGTACGGATTACCCTTTAAATAAACACTGCATTTGGATCTACCTTTTTGTGTGCTTCGCGTGACAGAAGGACTCGACCATGCATAGATCCAGTAGTTCGGGATTCCGTAACCCTCCTCCTATGAATGGGGGAGGAAGGGGACCACGGAGAGGAGGTTCGCAAACCTGGGAGGAAGCGCCCCGGTTAAACATCTTTCAATGTTTTTCTTTATGGGCCCATCAGACTGAGGAAACTGCGGCGGCAAGATCTCCAGTGACCACTTCCGTTAGAGATGGTGAGTCGTTCGAGGGGACTCGTCTGGCCAAGTTCTCCGGAACTAGGGGAGGTTGCAGGGGAGGAGGTGGTCAACAAATTCCACGACACCGTCCTCCGCCCTGCCATGTTCCTGATCCGGAGCCGCTGGTCTGGTCCAGCACTTGTCGCGGGTTCCGCCCAGCACGAGGCCATCACCGCAGGTTCCGTCCAGCCCAGAGCCCTCACCGCTGGCACCGTCCAGCCCAGAGCCCTCATCGCTGGCGCCGTCCAGCCCAGAGCCCTCACCGCTGGCGCCGTCCAGCCCAGAGCCCTCACCGCTGGCGCCGTCCAGCCCAGAGCCCTCACCGCTGGCGCCGTCCAGCCCAGTGCCCTCTCGCTCAAATGGACGGAGGAGGAAGAAGAGACACAGTCCATCTGCGGATCCAGAGACTGTTCACGTTCCGTCTGTCCAGTCAGAGACTGTTCACGTCCCGTCTGCCCAGTCAGAGACTATTCAGGTCACATCTGCCCAGACAGAGACGGCTCACGCCACGTCTGCCCAGTCGGAGACGGATCAGGAGATGCCCATTCTCGTGGCCGGAGGGGCACTGATCGGCTATTTAGAGCGTCTAGCTCGGATCCTGGAGACGCCCTTCAGACCTTTAGTGTCTGCTGTTCCTGAGCCGGAGCCAGTGTCTGCTGTTCCTGAGCCGGAGCCAGTGTCTACTGTTCCTGAGCCGGAGCCAGTGTCTGCTGTTCCTGAGCCGGAGCCAGTGCCTGTTCCAGAGCCAGAGCCAGTGTTTGTTTCTGTGTTTGCGTCTGTTCTTGTGATTGTTACAGTTCTGGTGTCCGTTCCTGAGCCGGTGTATGTTCCTGAGTCATTGTCTGTTCCTGAGCCGGAGCCGGTGTCTGTTCCTGAGCCGGTGTCTGTTCCTGAGCCGGTGCCTGTTCCTGAGCCGGTGCCAGTGCCTGTTCCTGAGCCGGACCCGGTGTCTGTTCCTGAGCCGGTGTCTGTTCCTGAGCCGGTGTCTGCTCCTGAGCCGGTGTCTGCTCCTGAGCCGGTTTCTGTTCCTGTGCTGTGGCCGCCCGAAGGGACGTCTCCGCCCTGGTCGCCCGAGTGGTCGTCTTCGCCCTGGTTGGCACCGCCCTGGCCGCCCGATGGGTCTTCACCGCCCTGGCCGCCCGATTGTTCTTCACTGCCCTGGCCGTCCGATGGGTCTTCACCGCCCTGGCCGCCCGATGGGTCGTCTGCTTCGCCCTGGCCGCCCGATGGGTCGTCGGCTTCGCCCTGGCCGCCCGATGGGTCGTCTGCTTCGACCTGGCCGCCCGATGGGTCGTCTGCTTCGCCCTGGCCGCCCAATGGGTCACCTGCTTCGCCCTGGCCGCCCGATGGGTCGTCTGCTTTGCCCTGGCCGCCCGATGGGTCGTCGGCTTCGCCCTGGCCGCCCGATGGACTGGCTGCCGGCCGCCGGCTAAACCATCACCCCCTGTTTCTGTTCCCTTCCATTGACCTGGCCCCCCATCCCTCCCCCTGATCCTCCACCGTTCCACCTCCCTCCTGGACTCTTGTTTTGTTTGTTTTTTGCGGGTCTTGGAGCGTCTGGTAGCCGCTCCGTAGAGGGGGGGTTATGTCACAGTGTCTGGTTTGTTCCCTGGGTTTTCTAGAGGTTCTTTCCCTGATCGTCACATTTCCTCATGTACTACATTTGCCATCATCCTGTTCTGTCACTCATCACTGATCATTACACACAGCTGTTCCCACTCACATTGTTTGCACTGGTCTATTTATACCCTGTCTGTTTCTGTGTTAGTTCTCGAGTCCTTGCTTAAATGTCTGTTTGCACTTCAGAGGTCTTGTCTTGTTTTGTTTCTTGTTTATGGACTGCTTTTTGGATTTTGACCTTTGCCTGGACTGGTTGTGAGTACGGATTACCCTTTAAATAAACACTGCATTTGGATCTACCTTTTTGTGTGCTTCGCGTGACAACACATTTATCAAAATGATAAACGACTGTCATTTTGCAAAAAACAACAAAAAAACAACAACCACACTTTCATTTTCAAATCCTTAGGTTTGTTTCCATAACATTAATAGTAACATTTCTGTATTCTTACATTTATTACATAAATACATGTTTGTCTTTTTTTTACTTATTAAAATCTAGTATGTGTTTCTAACAGTTGGTGATGTCCAAACGTGCTAAATGATGCCACATCATAAAACTAAAACCACAAAGGCAAACAATATTGTTTCTCCATTTGTTCAAACATAAATGGTGATTAAAAAAAAAATACTGTGGCACTTCATTTGAATTATTTTTGCGCAAAAGGCTCATAACAGCTGTAGGTACTTGCCCCTAATGGAGATTGCCCCAACTGCAGAGATGATGAACAGCCCCAAAATTACACTGACTGCTAGCACAATCTTCACCATATTACTCAGAACTGTAGTGAAACAAGTAAATAATGATTAGTGTGATTAGTCTGCCAAACTATTTTAATGCAATTAAGGTACAAACACAACTGCAGATGTTCAGCCAGCAATTATGGGACCAAGAAAAGCATCAGCTGCAGCTTTAAGGGGGCTTTTACACTGGGCTCGTTTGCTGCGGTCCGAGCCCGGGCGCGATTGTTCCCGGCGCCCCCCGCAGCGTTGGTCTGGTTTCACACTCAACTTGATTCTATCGAACTCTGGTGCATTTGCTTGCATCTTACGTCATTGCAAACGTTCACGGCGCATGATCGAAAACACGACTCGGGTCAATATATTGTGTTTTTTATTAATTTGGTGCTATTATTCATAGCGAGTAAACAATGCAGGTTAACTGTGTGTGTGTTTCGCATAAGCTGTCTTTCCGCTGCTTGCAAATGGACTCTTTTGAGGAGACAGTGGATTTCCATTAATTTGTTGCCCTGATTGCACGCACTATGCGCGAATACACTCCAGACTCACTCTTGCTCGTATCCAGGGTAAATCTTCATCCCTTACGTGTGTTTTATTTAACTAAATACATCATAATCGGATAAAACGCATGCGCAGGATACTTTACTTCCTGAACAAGTGCGCACCCGAGTCTGTGTTGCTTTCACATACACGCGAATCGCAGCACGGTTCGGGAACAGCCGAACTCAGACCACCTCCTACAGGTAGACTCGGGTTCGGTACCCCAGTGCGCACCCGGGTCCCATGACAGCGTTCACATTAGCGATTTTTCATGCGAACCGTGCCCCGTTCCGAACTAACCTGCCAGTGTGAAAGCCCCCTCGAAAGCCAAATAAGCATGACAATGAATACTTACTTATTTGTTTACAACTTTTGATGGATGCTCTGAAACTTCACAGTGAACCCTTTGGGCTTTTACCTATCAAGTTTAATTTAAATAGGCAAATGTATAGACAAATAAAAAATATAAACACTAACAACAATGATTAATTTTGAACTAAATGAATTTTTTATTTATTTAGTAAACAAGCAAAGTAAGAAAAAGCACTCGAATACTCATACTTCATATTGTTCCGATGTCTATTGCAGTGTAATACTAGAGTGACTACTTTAAAACTTTTGAGAAAACAACATAAGAGCTGATGGCGTACCTAAAAATCTATGTCATATATCATCTAATTAAATAAACACTATCAACTCAAATATCAAATATCAACGGCTGGCAAATCTGAACAAAGTCCAGTGATGTCGAGTTGTTGAATCTTGTTGGTGAATGAATAGGAAACCACACAACTGTGTTTTTATCCTGATATTCCACTTCCAGAGGTCAACACTGAACACACCAATGAACAATTGAATGATCTTGATGATTGTGAAGTGTCTCTGGTGATGACAGGAACAGGCAGACGGGCTGGAAAACATGTGAGAATAAAGAAATGGATTAGGTTTTATCTCAGGATCAATAAACTAACAAGACAACTTAAATAGTTTTCAGTAGATATGTTTCCATCCACCTATGTTTACGCATTTTGGGAGATATCGCATAAAAAAAACTGGATGGAAATGCCAAAATGCCCATAAATTCTAAACATACACACAAAAAAGGTATGCGCTCAACTATTGACCAATTGAAATTTATTTCATATGCAAAGACGTCAGCCAATCACAGCCGTGCGTTTACACTGAAGTCTTACAGCCGACACACCCCTTCAAACAGAACGTACAAATCAGAGTAGGAAATGGCCTTTTATTTCTAAATTATGATAATTTTTAAATAGAAAAATGCAGTTCATGACCCCTTTAGTGAATTCTTCCTGGTGCATTGAAGGAAATGCACTGAATGCATTGAAGTGTTAGATGCCAGAAATGGGATTCCAATTTTCCAGATGTGACTACTTTGTTTTTAGTAATAAAGCATCTCCATTTCTTCCTAAAGGATGTATCTTCGACCGGCAACGTGAGTAGTGTCAGGCATTACATGAGGCATTTGAGGCCACAGCACACTTACACTTTAGTTCTTAGATCTATTGCTAACATTTCAGAGGAAGTGCATGCAGTGAAAAAGGCTGTTATACAAAATCGAATGGCTCTTGATATACTGTTACTCTCCCAGGTGGAACATGCAAAGTGATTGCAACTGAGTGTTGTTCATATATTCCAAGACAACACTGGAAGAGCAGGTGCATACTTTTGCTAAATTTCTGCACAAACAGGTAGCTAAACTTAATAATGATCATTGTCTTTTCTCTTCTGAGTGACACGTGGTTTGGATCAATATTGGGGCCACTTGGATTCATTTGAATGCTCCTTTAGTAGTTACAGTTTCAGGAGTGTTTCTTATCTTACACTTGTACAATTCCATAAGAGTGTTGATTTGTTTTGTGAGAAACCGTAAGGTTATTATCCAACGTCTGACATGCCTCCTCAAATGGAGCTGCATGCAGTATGACAGAAAAGACCTGTTCTTTTAATGTAAGGCAAGGGTATGGCCTGCCCAAACCTTTGCCCAAAAGTGTGATAATGATCATGAAAATTTGCTTGCATTTCAATCTATCTATATGTAATCACATTTTTTCATATATGATTTGAGGGCGGAATGAAGGATCTAGTGCAACTATGCTGTATTAGTTTAGTTCTTTTCTCACTGTTTGTACATTGACAGTGCAGTGCATCTTAGCTGAAGGTAGGGGGCAGGGCAGCTTGCAAGAAGAGGTGTTTAGTTTTCTGTGTGACAGATCACACAAGAGTTGAGCATAAAATTATATGCCTGTATAACATCTTATAAAATATCATTATTTCAGTTGTCAAGTCTCCTGAAATTGGCTTGAGAAACCTTTGAACAGTAAAAATCATTTGAACTTTCTATCTGCAGTCTCAGAAATGTCTGGCAATTCATTCACTGATGCGTAATGCATTACTAAGTTATTAAGCTATTTTTTCCTTGAAAAAGTATGTAAGGGATTACTCTTAATTTTTCTTTAATGTAATTACAGTTACTTATGATGTAATTGCATTGAATAACCTACTGTACAACAATTCTATATAAAACAATACTGGATTTAACAGCAAAATGTAACGTCTAATGTTAAAATGTATGTTTTTAATGTATCTTTCTCGCTTTAAATACTTCCAGATCAGTTCCAGAGTTCCTGGTCAGTTCTAGAATAATTTATGCAATTTATATTATTTATTTGAAAGAATCACTTTTATGTCTATCCTTATATTGTTTATGGGATTTAGAAAGTAATGCAATATTTTTTTTAAGTGTATTTATATAGGAATCTAATTACTCTGTGGAGCATTATGTTTAACTGCCACCCAATAAATCCTAAAAGTTTCAAAGATACAAACAAAGGTTTTTTGCAATAATCGTTTTGTGACAGAACTTTTAAACTTTCATTCCTAAATTCCTGCCATCTGTGTTTGCGCAGCGACATGGATCGAATCACGGAATCCAGTCACAAATGTAATGTATGGCGAGTTCAGACTCCACGATTTTAGCCCCGATTTTGGCTCGCCGATAGGTTTTTCAGAAATCGCTGACAAATGCCCGAAATCACAGGCAAATCGGTGTTCGTTCACGCGAGTGACAATCATGCAGTGTGAATGAGCAAAGACGTGATCTGAGAGAATCGCCGACGAGTCGACGAGGCGACGCCAGAGAGATATTTGGCATGCTAAATATCTGGACCTGTCGGCAATTCAAAATCCTGCAATGTGAAAAGTGTTCTGACTGGAAACTACATCGACAATGACCGACAGCCAATGCAAGAGCAAGATACAGAGCAGCGGGGAGTTCGGGGAGGAGTTATAGACCAGATATCAACAAGCAAGGCATCGTTTTCAGAAAAAGTCTTCTTTTCGGTCTATTTGGACCCAAGAAATGGAAGAAAAATTTGTAGAAATCTTGTTTTTCGCTGCAAATCAGCACACAGGCAATTTGTATTGCAAGCTTCTTGCGGGCTACCATTTTTAATAATAATCCCAGTCTCACGTGAGAACTCCGGTCTTGCACGCGTGATGTCGCGTTGTTTCCTTGTCACATCTCGCGTGTGTTTGGTTGTGAAACGTAGTTTGCGTGCCAGACGGAGTTGTCGGCGATTCAACCTTCTGTCGCCGATCCATCGTGCAATGTGAACACAGCAGCGACTTAAAGGAGCATTTCACCCCTGGGAACCTCGCTCTTCATTGAAAGTGGGTCATATATGTATTCGAAATCTGTCAAAATTTTCAAATTTGGGGCCTTTTTCACCGAGTTATGACAGAAAGTAACTTTATAGGGCATTAGTTTGGTAAACCACATTTCCCACAATGCAACGCGTTTGAACAGCTCCAGAAGCCACTCCCACTAATCCAGAATACCGCTTATGCGTGACCCGCCTATACGAGAATGCATTACGCTAGCTAAAGTTACCACTTGAGTTTGAAAATCATTTGCGATCTCATTCTTGATTTATTCCTTCTTACTATTTATTTTGAAATGGTGAACTATTGTATGGTACCGGGATGTTCAGTCACCTCAAGGAAAGGTCCAAAAGTAAGTTTTCATGCCCTACCGAGAGAGTAGGAGAGTATCTAGGACGCCTCTGTCCATATGCGGTGCGAAACTCGGATGGTTCACAACACAACACTCCATGTCCGTGTCTGCCTCTGACATTTCTTCTAGAAGGAATTGGCATTTTAGAGATTCTTTGCAGCAGACAGACTCTAGCTCGGTGTCCATAGGCGCACAGTTACAGCACGAGCACCACCAATTCGCTACAGCGCGAGCAAGCCCAGGCTTCTCGTCTGCGCCGGGCTGGTCTCCTGCGGCGGCCGCTGCCGCAGCCGACGCCGCCGCCTCTTGTTCCTCCATCAGCCTCAGCTGCTCTTTGCTATATTGTGGCTCGTATAAATAGCCACGACCATCAGTTTCGAGCAAAAGATTTTCAAAATCCTCGTCTTCCATATCGTGTGTCGTAAATTCAGGCATTATGGTAAATCTAACTCCTTGAGCGCTTGTTAGCTTAGCTTGCTGTCTTCCAAGCAAGATGGCGGATTAATAGTTTAGTTTCTTCAGGTTTAGTCCCACCCACTGATCTGTAATAGGCCGGTGGGGTGAGTGGGTCCCACGCCCTTGAATAATAATGAGCTAAAGGCTGTAGTTTTCTTAATATGCAATGAAATTTATCTTCCGTCCTATCGTGACGCAAAATGACGATATTTACGTCACGATAGGACGGAAGTAAAACACTTAAATCCTTTTTTCTCCCATCTCAGAAAAAAAAACAAGCAAAATTCCACCATCATTATAATATATGACTGGGTTTCTAACAATACAAACCTTAATGCAAATGGGTGAAGTGACCCTTTAAGCTGGCCAAGACAGTCACGCAGTGTGAAAAGAACAGTGACCTGACTACTTTGAAAATCGTGCAGTCTGCACTTGGCTTTAGCCTACTGTAAAGCGGAAAGCCACGGAATTTGGCCATTTTTGAATGAATGAATCAAAAGTAGGGATGTACATTGAATAAAATCTTGATATGTAGGCCTACTAGTGTCTATTAAATATTAAAGCTCAAAAGACTGCAAATGAAATAAACTCTGCATGTTCTGCGTGTCTCTGTGAATGAGCGCTCAATGTGTGCTCTACATACTGAAGCGCGTGTGACACTTGTAGTGTTTTCAGCGTCTATGAATGCACACATTTGAACTTTATCGCAGAGCTTTTATGAGAATCACTTCACAAGAATTTTGCCATTTCATTTGTTAAAACTATCATCATTCATTCGTATCACACTCACAAACATTAAAGTCTTCGACAACTTGTCAAAAATGTTTGCTATAACTTGAAGAAATTCTAACAGAAATATATTATACTATTGCACAGCAGAGTATAGTTTATTATCAAATGTAATCCAAGGTCATAATCCATACCAGGCAGAGGGTAAAGCACATGTAAACAGTCGGAAATACAAACCCAATCCACAGAGGAAGACAGGAACAAGAAATCCAAAACAGAAAAAATATATAAAGAAAGAAGGAATTGCTCGAAATACTGACAGTGTGAACTGAACCAAAACAAACAAACAAACAAACAAACAAACAAACAAACAAGACTTCATCCTGAATGAAGGCAAAAGACATTTAAATAGACAGGGTGATGATCAAATGCCATATCACCCTGTAGTGTAGCCCAAGACTGGATGCCCACTGAAGCTAAGCAGGGCTGAGCCTGGTTAGTACCTGGATGGGAGACCTCCTGAGAAAACCAGGTTGCTGCTGGAAGAGGTGTTAGTGAGGCCAGCAGGGGGCGCTCACCCTGTGGTCTGTGTGGGTCCTAACGCCCCAGTATAGTGATGGGGACACTATACTGTCAAAAAGCACCGTCCTTCGGATGAGACGTTAAACCGAGGTCCTGACTCTCTGTGGTCATAAAAAATCCCAGGATGTCCTTCGATAAAGAGTAGGGGTGTAACCCCGGCATCCTGGCCAAATTTGCCCCTTGGCCTCTGTCCATCATGGCCTCCTAATCATCCCCATATACTGATTGGCTTCATCACTGTCTCCTCTCCACCAGTAAGCTGGTGTGTGGTGGGTGTTCTGGCGCACTATGGCTGCCGTCGCATCATCCAGGTGGATGCTGCACATTGGTGGTGGTTGAGGAGATTCCCCCTTCTATGTAAAGTGCTTTGAGGTCCCAGAAAAAGCGCTATAAAAATGTAACAAATTATTATTAAGGGTTCAAGCGCTTCAGTGCTGAAACCCTATTGTTATTGTTAATTTTCCCATGATGCAACATTTAGACATAAAACTGATCGGGCAGAACGAACCGTAAGTCGTAGAGCTTTGAAACTTTGGGGGCTGGTAGTACTCACATCGCCTACAACGTCACCAAGGCACGCCCCGATTGGCCCATAGGTGGCGCTACAGCGGCCGAAAGTACGAAACGGCTCATAACTCCTCAACCGTTAGGCGTAGGCTCAAGTGTCTTACATCGTTGGAATCCTTGGCTCAAGCCGGACAAGATGCATGCCTCGGATTTGCTCGCCATTCCGCTCCAATTTTGAGTAAATCGCGTTTTTGTGTAAAACCTACTTTTGCGCACAACTCTTAGGTTTTTGGCCTGATCAGAATCAAACCACTGCAGAAATATTCTCTGGAGTCTGACGGTCAATAATCAATAAAAAAAATTCTAAATTTCAATTGTCGGTCACTAAGGGGAACCAAATTGTTTGATGGAACCAGAGCCACTTTTACTAAAACGGCTATAACTTGTGAACGGAAAGAGATATTTTCACTAAACTTGGGACACATGTTCATGAGCTCAATTTGAGGTCACATGAAAAAAAATTTGACGATTCGAATTTCGAAATTCGAAATTCGGCCACTTGTTGGTGCTATAACAAAGAAAAAAATCATGACAATGGTTATAACCGCATCCAAACGTTAGTCTAATGAAAGATGGCATGCAGTGTCTTTGTCCAGGGTACCTTGATAGTCTATGAGAACATTGGTGTATCTCAAAAAACTCAGTATACCTCATCAGCATAATGCCCTGAAGGAGCCTGAGACTTTTTAAGCCAACGTTTTTTCACGGGAGTGACCTCCTTATACTCCTGAATCCTTGCAGAGTCCAACAATACCAAACATGCCAGGTTATGCCTTTTGGTTTTGTAACGTGTCATTTAGAGCTTAAAAAAATTACTGTTATCTTCGAAGACCATTAGTCCGATTGAGACAAGAAAAAAAACAGGCAATTTGAAAACATAAGTAAATAGCTAAACAATAATGCCCAATTGTCAAAATTATGATAGGAACTGAAGAAAAATCCAATCTATATCACCCATGCATCATTTTAATGCTCTCATAAATATAAGTGTCTCAACTTCACAACAAAATGAGATATTTACAACAAATTTTAGACATGTATATGGGCACACTTTGAGGACTACTAATAAAAGTGGTGGAGATCAGGCAGGTCAAGCTGCTATAGCTGTCAAAAAAATATATTGTTCCTTAATAAATTGCCTGTATTGGCTGTAAATGGTCTTTCCTATGATCTAAGATTATTTATTTGTTTATTTATTTATTTGGATCCCCATTAGCCAGTGAGGCAGAGGCTTCTCTTCCTGAGGTCCCAACAATTAAATACAAATACTACATTTAATCAAAAAAAAAAAAAGTTAAGTCAATGAACCCATAACATTCATTCCAAATATCAAAATCAACATTTTACTATATATAGTGCAATTAAATGTTCCTTAAAATATTTTTTAAAACTCATTTTTCTTGTGTAGAGTGCCTCTTGCCAAAATGTGTAATATCAATGGTAAATCCTTCCCTAGTTTCATTCATCTTTACATTATACAGTCCGATGTTTTGCAGTGGTTTTCGAAATAAATAAAAAATCCCTTTTATGCATGCCTGCTGTTAAAATCATGACTACCACTACTATACAAAAATTGAGAGTACAGGAAATTAGGAATTCTAGACACAGAAATATTTCTTATAAACAAAGCAGAGACAATCTTTCACCTGTACATTTTTTGTCTATATGCACTCGACCAAACAACTGCAATAATCTCAGCTAGAACCATTGTTTTAGAAATACAGTTGTAACCCGGGTAACCCAGGCCACCAGTAAATGACTTGAGAGTTTGAAAAGTTAAGAAATATCAAGAATTAAAGTGTTCTACAAAGAAACGCAATTCATCCAATCACTGATTGTGCTGCAGTGACTGACAGCCCTGAGAACCAACAGTAGCGCCATATTCATTAGGCCCGCCACAGTTCGCGTCGGCGCCGTCGTCAGTCAGCATTCAACAGACGGAATCAGATGAGAACAGGTCATACAGACAGCAGCACATGGAGCATTTCTCCACAAACTTCTTTCACAAAATCATAATCGAACGGGAACTGTGAGTGAGTGCACTTGGAAACTTTGGATGCGTCAGGCTGGTGTGTTGTCATAGAGAGAAAAGTGAAGTGGAAATCTGTATTGAATTTGGTTTTGGTGAGTGATTTTTTTAAATTATTAAATCTGAATATAAAAAGACATATGAAAGATATCAAGGGCGTAGGTTTGGTTTTGAGATTGGTGGGGACATTCCCAGAGGCTGAGGAATCAGGAAATTAATAGGAAAATATTAAGGTTATTAGTCTATATTGACCTTAACAATACATTAATTCTGTAATGTTAGGACAACTATTAAAGACAAAAAGGGAGTTTAACAGAGACTGAACTTTACTACGTTCATAGTGCAATGCAATAGTGCAATTACCGTCTTGTTCCTTGCTTTTTGAAGAAGCCAAACACGTCTGCATCTGTCATTAAAGAGATAGTTAAGGGAATAGTTTATCCAAAAATGAAAATTCTGTCTCTCCCACAAGTTGTTTTAAACCCTTATAAATTTCCTTCTTCTACTGAACTCGAAGGAAGATATTTTGAAGAATGTTGGTAACTAGACAGTTGATGGACCCTATTGTCTTCCATAGTAAGAAGAAAAAAAATACTATGGAAGTCAATGGGGCCCATCAACTGTCTGTCTAGTTACCAACATTCTTCAAAATAACTTCTTTTGTGGTCAGCAAAAGAAAGAAACTGGTTCGAAACAACTTAATGATGACAGAATTTTCAATTTTTAAGGAAACTATCCCGTTAACAGAAATTAACTATTAGCATATTTGTTTCACATCCTTACTGTCCAGTTTGTCCTGTTGGACATAACACACAGCAACTGGTGCCATTGTTCTGAGTCATGTTTTCAGTGTCCTAAGAGCAATGAAACTTATTTCAGCCTCAGCTGATGAGACTGGGATGACAAGGGTTTCAACTTGATCAAACAGATTTCAACAGACCAAGCAATTTTGTGTTTTCATGTTTAATGTGGACTTTCCATAGTCGTAATGATTTATATAGGCTACTGTACAATGTGTATTCTATCCCCCTACACTAACCCTATCACAGATAACTTTATGCATTTTCAAAAAAACTTAGTATGATTTATAAGCTCTTTTCCAAAAAAAAAAAAATCCCCACAAGGATTTCGGAAATTGCCATCTTTGTGTGGACATTTTTTCTTTGTCCCTACAAAAATGGCAAAATAAGAAAATCCTGTCCTTGTGGGTATTTTCTTTTCTTTTCTTCCTTTTTTTGAAAACGGATCAAACTAAGTGTTTTTACTCCGTGATGTTTTCAGTGCTCTTTGCGTGCGTGCGCGCGCGCACACACACACACACACACACACACACACACACACACACACACACACTAACGATTATGTTTGCCACTTATCCTGCGATTGTCATACATTATATTGTAAAAACGGAGCTGTCCCCGAATCATTTGACGCGATTTGCCCCGTATTTTTGTGCACAGAACTGTAGATTACTCCCTAGTTTACGCATCTAGGTTTCCTTCGAGGTGCTTTGCCGCTTCGCACAATCAAATGTAGCTACAGCCTCTCACAAGTTAGAAATAAAACACAAAGCCAATCAGTTTAGCGATGTGTGTTCAGGAGGAGGGACTCAGATCTATTACTAACCGTTTGTGTTCCAGGATTTGCCCATTTTTCTCAGAACGCTCTTATAAGAGATTTTAATCTAAATTAGATGTTTCCTGGTTAAATAAAATAAGAACTACGTAAAACCCACAAGACCCAACCAGGCAACAGTGGTTATATATAAAAATATTTAAATTTTTGATCGAAATTATTGCTAGGAACAAATCAGTGTCACTGGATATTGGTAGGGACACGTCCCTAGCGTCCCTACTAAATTCTACGCCCCTGAAAGATATGTCAATTTCAGAATTGATTTGATATGAGTAGGCCGCACTCACAGCGCGAGCTGAGCTAGTTAGCTAAAGCTACCACGTGTAATGATGCTTATTGTATCATGAGTTGAGACAATGAGTGATTTATGAGTGTTGATCTGTTCTATAAATGTTGAGAAGTTAGATTAATGTGTCATTTGAGATGCGCATACTTAATTATTGTACGTTTGTCTTGTGTTTTGCAACGCTGTGTTTCCTTGTTCTCAGTTTTTTCCTATGTGAACGTGATCCGCATATCCTGTTTTGAAACTAGGCCTATCAACTGGTAAGATGTTTACAATTTTCTTTTGTTTTTCGGACTCAAAGGACTTTGATTCATGGGTTTTAGTGATTGATTGGTTTATTTTTGCTTCTGAAATGGACAGACTTTGTTTTTTGTACTTGAACTGATCTGAGAAGTTATAACTCTTTAAACTGAATCCTTTGATTCACGAACTTTGTTCAACTGAGTCGTTTTATTCATAAACTTTGTTCAACTGAATCTTTTCATCTTTCCAGCATTTCCAATTCATATTGTTGAACATACTGTTTGCTATTGACAGTAAATGTGTTTATTGGAAGGAGTTCTGAATCATTGTGTTTTGAGTCTTTTTGTACATTTCATCATTCATTCATCCCAAAAGAAATGACTAGTCGTTAAGGCTGTAACGTTAGTCAACCAGATAAATCCATAGTCGACCAAAGTCCTGTCCTGCACAACGATCAGTCAACAATTTTTTTTTTTTTTTTAAATGCGATGTTTTGCATTTTTATTGAACATTTATTAAACAATTGTCATAGAGCATTTATAAAACAACAACAAAAAATCAATACTACATAAAACTATAATAATAAAATTAGTTGAAAATTAAGTGACTTTTTTTTTAACTGCAAAGTGAGAAGTTCTGTCCTAGATCTATAGTGACCGTCACAATCGCGCACCTGACCACACCACACGCTACAAAAAATATAACTGCTAAAACTGCAAAATAATGAAAAATCATAACAAAAGCTCTCGTTTATACTGGTGTATATTCTGCTTTTACTTTCAAAGCTTTGGGTTAACTTTTGTTCAGCCGATATAGGCATTTTAAAACACACAAACCCAAATAGCCTAAAAAACAATCCTAATAATTATAGGCTGTATAGTAGGAAGGCATATAGGTTTATTTTCGTTTTGTTACATTATTTAGGCTATTTTCGAACACGTCAAGTGTACAAATAAAAACAAAAACATAAAACACAATAATTCAATAAAGCCGTTAAGGCTTCTTACAGATGTGCAGGCCTAGTCCACCTTTTTTTATGTTGTGGGCCAAAAACACTAACATGTCCACATTCTTGGGTAAAAGACAGCTTCTCGACTTAACAATAAATCCTGCTTTGGAAAATATGTGCTCTGCAGGAGTAGAGGTTGCAGGGATGCAGAGCAGGCGTCTTTTGCGTGCTCAAGTTCGTCATTTCAAATGTAGGCGCGCGGCATGCAAGCTCTTAATGGAAGCGACGCGGTCGAGGTGCCACATGCTCATTTTTTCCAAGCGCGTCTGCGCCGCATCGAGATAAAAAACATCTCAACTTTTCAGAATGCTGCAAGCGCACCGTAGGTCACGTGACAAGAACCTTAACAGCAACAACAAGCTTAGAAACGACAGACTCCTCCGGAGCGCAACCGCCCTAGCGCTTTGGAAAAAGGAGAACGCGGCGCGACTAGCATTTTCTACGCCTATATGTGAATGGTGCAGCAGCATAGCTTGCTCTCCACAGTCTTGTCTTTTTTTCTAAAATGCAGCCAGACAAAAGATTTAGATTTCTTGGAGATTTTGTCGACAAAAGCCAAAACAAATAGCATTCTAACTGAATGAATACAGCAAAACTACCTATATTCCTTACTGAGCGCGAAGCAGCAGTGCAGCCAGCCGCAGGTGTGGTTCCCGAGTGTTCTACGTGGTGCGCCAAACTGGCGCAAAATAGCCTAAATTAAAACATTTAAATTTGGGGATAAAACAGAGGCTAATTATATTTAAAATACAGTAATATATAACTGCGTATAAAGAAATAAACATCAAATAGTAAATCAATTAATTTATTTCTGTTGGTAAAAAAATATGCAACTGGTCGACCAATGAGAATGTCAGTCAACAAAGACTGCATCAACTGATTAGTCGACTAAACGACTAAAGTTGACAGCCCTACTAGTCAGTGATGTCTGTTTTGATTTATTGACTCTTATAAATTGTTTATATTTGTCACTCATCTTTCTGAAACAAACTACAAAGAGAACTATTTCATTTTTAGAAGGAAATAAATATAATTTTCTATTTGATAGCAATACCACTGTCACATGACGCCTACCACAGGTCTGAGCTCGTCACTGTCATCACTGCTAAAAACAAAACAAAAAAAACCTTTACATGTTAACATTGTGTCGAATAACATGGATTCATTGATTGTAATGACATGGATTGTGTCTAATGACATTTGTGTCTTACATGGATTCATGGTTTTCTAAACAAACATTATCAAAACATGGAGCAAATCCGACCTTTCGCGAGTTGGGGAGCGCAATGTTCCACAACGCAGCATTTGATTTCAGAAGCGTCTCTCCACGCCGCTTCCCTAAAGATAGGCGCCTAGTTTATATTCGACAAACACCATGTACAAACTAGGGATGCACCGATCCGATACTCAGAATTGGTATCGGCTCCGATACTAGCATTTTTGCCGGATCGGGTATCGATCAGACGAGGCCGATCCAAATCCGATATTGTGCGTAATATTCGGTGTTATTGTTAAGCTCCACAATAGCACCAAAAACATTATAAAGCACCATAAAGTTTTCGTTCACTATATTACAAGTGTTCTGAAGCCATTATAGTATAATGTGAGATAGAAATTAACATTTAAGTCATTAAATTCAAGATCACGTAAACTTTTCCCTCAGCTGCGGCTGTCAGTCATTCTCCATTCAGTAGGCCTATATTCAATCAGTGCGTCGCGTTCGGTTACGACAGTCAACATGATGAAATCCTCTCCAAGATGATTCAATATTACTATTACTATACTTGATCTGTAGATAAAATTGTATGGTTTCGCATAAAACAACTTTATCTTGTTGGACTTTATTGCTGTAACGTTAACTTAATCATGTTTCTACTGGGTGTTTGTTAGATCACAACACTAGAGTAGAGTTCACTATAATTGTTCTTCACGCGCACAGTAACTAAAATTTAAAACTGTTAAAATGAAAGGCTCAATAAACTATTGCATAGATAGATACTGTATAATACACTACGCATCGATATGTCTTTCGTTTGTGCTTTGAACTTTTCAATGCGGACTCTGCGCGCTGTCACTCCGTATTGCTTCAAGCGCATCATTCTGCGCTCGGGATGCGCATAAGTGCTTTGTGCCGCACTGTATAGCAGCCTTTCATATCATACAGTGACGCAATGAAAGATTATTAATAGCCTTTCTTGTTCTGTCCTATCTATCATATGTTGCAGCCTCATTAAACAGGTGTGCTATACATTTAAAACATGTCTCAATTGTATAGTAGCCTATTAGCTATATATAAAATAATTATCTTTTTGATTTTTGTAATCTTGTTTTTCATGAATGTATTTTACAATACAAAGAGCAATGTGTAACGTTTTACCAGATTTAGTGTTACACTTATTGTCTCTTATTTGTTTTTTTCACTAAATGTTCAGATTTTATACAATTATTGTGCACTTATGATTCTTCTAGACTAAATTTTACTGCTGAATTATCCACTAATCTAGTTTATAAAAGCATTTTTGTCATAGATTATGATCATATATTTTCTGGATTTGTTTTTCTTTATAATGAAGTTGTCTGTATTAAGTAGATTGTGTTTAACACACAAAAGAGTGATTATCAGTTTAACACACAGAGAGTTATATAGATTCTACTTAATTAAAAAAAACTGTGTTGGTATCGGATCGGCATCGGTATCGGTCGATTCTGGAAAAAGTGGTATCGGTGCATCCCTAGTCCAAACCACACCGCACCTTATGTACAAAATAAGAGTAAAAGTCAATTTCAAATATTTTGCGAACTAGTCCCTGGTTTTTTGCCCAAACGGGACCAGACCAGTCTAAGACAATTCTCTGGACTCTCTAGGTCAATAATTATCAAAAAAGTTGAACTTTAGCATTTTACATATGCTGTTATAACAGGATGATTTAGAAAAGGGGCGTGGCAATAACTCAAAAGCCTATAAATCATCATAAATAAAAACTCAGAACTTCACAAATTGGTGAACATGTGACAACATAGTTAACAAACACGCAACATTTTTATGGAGATCGGACCATAGGTGGCGCCTATAACTGTTATAAAGCTTTAAAACCATATATTTCCTATGGTAAATTGCCTGTATTGGCTGTAAATTGTTGTTTTCAGCTATTATGTCACTGGTTAGGGTCAAGAGGCGCAAAATGAACGTTTTGGGAGGAGCCTATTTTTCTAAAATGGCTATAACTCGAGAAGTAAATGATATCTTCACCAAACTTGGTACACATGTGAATGAGTTTAATCTGAGGTCACAGTAAAAAAATTGCCATGATTGAACAGTAGGTGGCGCTATAACATGGAAAAAACATCAAAATGGCTATGACCACGTGACCGTTAGTCCGATTAACCTGAAATTTGGTGTGCAGTGTACATGGTACCATGTATGTGTAAAAGGATAATGGCGTATCTAAAAAAAAACATGGCCGCGATCGACCACTGAAGTTTGAGCTCCTATTAAATAAGGTAAACGGAGGCCGATCAGAACGAAACTCGATGGGCATGTTCAACTCGTGGCCCTAGAGGTCTGTAAGAATTTTGAAAGAAATCGGCCACTAGTTGGCGCTAACGAGTTTTACAGCTCTGTAATCACGTGGTGAAGCACACATCCACACAATATGCATATCGTTTGATAGATCTAGTTATTAACGAAAATGTTAAAAACCTACTTTTGCGAACTAGTCCTAGCTTTTTCGCTCTATCGTAACCAAACCAGTCTAGGACAATTCTCTGGACTCTGTTGAATTTCCTATGATAAAATGCCTGTATTGGCTGTAAATGGTCTTTTCCATCTATTATGCCAGTGGTTAAATGTATGTTAAATAAAACTTAATGTCTTACATGCTTAGCACATTAGCACATAAAGGCCTTAACTGCTTGAACCCCGAAAAATGCTGCTTGCAGCTTTAATTATTATTATTATTATTATTATTATTATTATTATTATTATTATTATTATTATTAATTAAATGAAACAAGACACAGCTGTAATAGATAAACTAATAATGAACCGAGGGTTCTGGGAAATTAAGTCCGGGAATAACAGAGTGCAAACGGTGAGGGACTGGGCTACCAAGTTGGCACATGATTGCACCTGCTGCTGACAGATCTGTCTTCAGTTTGAACATAAAAGGCTAAAAGTTTTTGAAATTTTCAGTGTCTGTCAGTGTGAGGTAAAAGGACACAAGCTGTTGAAGCTCCGACCACTGTGCCTGCAGCAGCAGCTCATTTGCATTTAAAGGGACAGACACAAAAACGCTGAGTTTTTGCTCAACCTCAAAAAGTGACAATTTTAACATGCTATATAAACATATCAGTGAGGTATTTTGAGGTATTTTCTAAAACTTCACATACACATTCTGGGGACATCAAAGACTTATTTTACATATTGTGGAAAGGGCATTATATCACCCCTTTAAAGCACATGAACACAGTACTAACTGCTGTGAGTAAGCTATGAGCATTGTTAGTATAGTTTTAGTAAAGCCCAGGAAAACCCAAAACTCCAAATTTGCATCAGACAGTATTTAGGGAAATAAAAATGTTTATTTTCAAAACCAATCATGCTTACATTGTACAGCATGATATGTACAATATTATTATTTGAGCTGTAGGGGACACATCAACTCGTAACAAGTCTTGAGGACATTGTGTGATCTTCTCCATCAGACATCTGTAAGATAACAGACATGAAGAAAACAGAGAAAAAGTGTTTTTCAGAGAAAAGAAAACAGAATGTTCAAAAGGTAAATGGAATGGAAGATTTAAAAGAAATAATAAATGAAACTCTTGATCTTGCTGAATACTATAACAACAGCAATATA
The DNA here is from genome assembly GCF_051911475.1 of Siphateles boraxobius. Taxonomy (NCBI): domain Eukaryota; kingdom Metazoa; phylum Chordata; class Actinopteri; order Cypriniformes; family Leuciscidae; genus Siphateles; species Siphateles boraxobius. The sequence goes on along the minus strand of NW_027508733.1, from coordinate 14,593,500 downwards.
TATATATATATATATATATATATATATATATATATATATATATATATAGACGTGCTGCATGCATAACTTTATTAAGAATGATTTTTAAATTCAAGTTAAATTTCTGAATTTGATTTGAATGTGAATCAAAGTATCAAAGAGTAAATAGAATTTAAATGTAAAGATTTGTAATTAAAATTAACTGAAAATCAAATAATCCCAACTTTTAAAGTCTTTAAGTTTGAGAATTCTAATTCAAAATCCTGTTGTTTGTGGAACAGACAAACAGACATAAAACAGAAACTAAGAAATACAGTGCCTTTATGGCAACGTTGCTTGATTTCTGGAAAAAACACAAGACAAATCTCCTGCTCAATCACATGTGTAAGCGAACAGACTCCTGTGCTAACAGCTGAAGGTTTTCACAGACAGATTTTTTTTGTTACTGAATATATTAGTGGTGTCTTACCATGTGAACACTTCGTGCACAAAATGTTTTTTCTGCATAATGAATATCTTCCTCATCAATCCGAACTGCTTAAAAAATATTTTTTTATTGTTCAAAACAGTAAAACCTCAATCTCAAAGTTATATATAAAAGATCTCTTGAATGCTATTTTTCATATTAGATACTTGCCTTCCTGTCCAGCTTGTATGGCCTTGTTGTAACAGCATTTCAGACCTACAGCTACAGCTCCAGCCAGTATCACAGCAACAAATACTGATATTATGATATATGAATGATGCGGTTCTGTAAAAGACAGAAAACATTCATGGTTGTAATTGACTGTGGACGATTTCAGGGAGATATGAATTTCAAAAGAAACCTGTATGTGTTATCTGAGAGGTGAGACTACTCATTTATCTTACACTTCATATCAGTGGTTCTCAAAGTGTGAGAATGGCGTTCAAGTACAAGTACGCTGTCTTTATAAAGCGGCACCAAACGCCAATTCCACTGAATCATCTTCAGAGCGTTGACTTGTTGCCAGATTTTTTTAAGGTTTAAAGGGGTGGCACAACCAAAAAGTTTGAACCATTGCTTTATATAATCTTATATTGTTATGTCCCTTTTGGTCTGTTTATGTGTTTTATGCTGTTGTGGGAGGCGTTTGCTTTATCCAGGAAGAAGACCGGATTGGTTCCTGCAGTCTGATTGGTGCCACGCCCTGATTGATCAGCTGACACCTGGACATGTATAAAACCCTCCTTCAAAGGCGAAGCACTGCTACTATGAAGTAAACAATCGTTTTTTTTCACTGGTCAATTTTAAGATTTTGGGCTATTTGTCTTTAAAAACATGTCTTCTTTCAGACTTGTGCTGAAAAAAAGTCCAAAATACATATTTAGGTCTATATTTTACTACACTTTGTCTATTTGCGTGTGTAGATTTCACCTAAATTCATCAAAAGTTGGTGTTCTAAATCATCCCGCTGCTCCGTGATCGCTGTCTGCTCCCTATCATCACACATAGCCTACCGTTATAAAGCTCTCTCTCTCCTTTGCAATGCTGTCGGATTCAAATACGGTAATTTCCTGTTTATCAGCAACCAATCATTAAAAGAAAAATCTGCAATTTAACTCAAAATACTGTTATTGGCTGATGCCAATTTCTGACAACGTGATTTGTTCAGAATCGTCACGTGACGCGCGCTGACATTATAAAATACATACATCACATATATACTATACTTTTACATTACACAACACATTTCAGTTTTTGTATAATATAATTACTATATAATACTAAACAAATCTGTAATTGTGGGATCCTAAAGTGGTTGTGAGTCCCTCAGGCAGATCATATTCACCTGTGTGATGGACTGTTGATGTGTTGTTTTGATGTGTTGAAGTGTTGTTTTGGATGTTATGATCAGTGATGGATGAAGCAATAATGAGTTTTGGATGTTAAACAGTGTGATACATGGATTTTACTTGGACCTAAAGCATATTTTGTCTGTAATTCATGGCTTTCAATAGAAATTAATGGAATTTTGCCATAAAAATCTTTAATTCATTTGTAAGTAAATCCACAATTGTATGCATTCATCTATTAGAGGTACAATGTAGAAATGTGTATTTGATGTAATGTTATGTAAATTATTCTCTGATGGTGTGAGAATGCGTCACTTTAGCGGAAATGGCGAAAAATATTGCGTCGCCCTTGATGGACTGATCATGAGGGGATGCCTAACGAGGCTTTGAGAGTTGAATTTAGGTTTAAAATAAGTGTTGTCTCAAGTCAAAAGGACAGTAAAGAGGATTTTTTAAAACTAAGGACTCAAAGATCTCTTTTCATGACAAGCAACCAACAAGGACTTTGTTTCACATGTATATTTGTTTGTGTGGAAAGCATAATTTTTTGTTGCATCGCGTTTCCTTTAAGACTGTTTTGTATAATATGCTGATGTGTTTGTACTATGTTAATTTATGAATGCAGTTCTCACGGCGTAAACAAAACGAGCCAAATAATTTAACGCCTGTTTTAAGGAACCAACCTGTGTCTGTGTTGTTGTGAAGAGAGCTACAATTGAATTTAAACCGTTACAGTTTTACATTTATACCCTGTTGCAATTTTGCATTTATACCCTGTTACGGTAACAATTTTACATTTAAACTGATAGAATTGAGCATTTAAACAGTTACACTAAGGCCTGGGACACACTAAATGTTTTTCAAATCTTAACTGATTTTAAAACTATGGAAGACCACATACTTAAGGGCAGTTTCAACCTAGTATAGCATTATAATCTCCCACACCCACGAAGATTCGTCCAGACCACGAGACCACACACATTTTCACAGTGAGATGAGGTCTCACGGATACTCACAAGATCAAACTTGACTTAGAGAAACAAATGGAGGACGAGTTTTGTTTTACAGGGAGAAAAAAAAAGAAAAGAATATTTGTGATCTTTCTCAATATTGTGGCATGTTTGTGGCTGCCAAGTTTCAGCTATAGAAGCCTGCAACATCCCATTGGAGAAGCTTGCTTGATCTCATTGGCTATCGTGGGTGTCACATCAGAGGCGGTCCGATCAAGAGTTGGGATCGTGCAGCTCCAACGTGATCAGGAGCAGTGAAATAATCGTAATGACACCACACATTTGAGGATTTTTCCGGTCAAAAAGTCGTTTGAGACAAGCCTCGAATATGCAAATCAGACTCAAAATGTGGCTTAAAATCTTCAAGTGTGTCTCCAGCCTAACTTTGACTGGGAATGTTTAATGATACATTATGAAGATTTTCACAGCGTCATAATACTTAATGAGCCTTTCTGAAGCACTTGATGGCTGGAGAGAATCTCTGAAATCCTTCTAAAGTGATGTTGTATTTCCTGAGGACAAACTCTTTGTGGTCTGTATCTGACATCACAAACCGGAAAGCCAGAAACGTGCACTGGAACAGTGTAAGGGGCTTTTTAGTCCGTGAGGGTTCAAGATTTTTCATCTGCAAAAAATAAATGTCTTTGAGCTCCACAAAGCAACGAACAAGACTGAAGCATCTCTCAGGGGTCAGGTCTTTCCTCCTCAAAGACTTTATGTACTTTGTCACTTTTTTGTGATCTTCTGAACTACTGCCTTGCAATGGATGCAGGAATCCTTCAAGTATTTTTCTGCTGGAATCACAAGAAATTCCGAAGAGAAAACAGTTAAAAAGATCCAGGTGTTCATTTTTGGTTTGCACGGCCACGTCGATCACGCCTTTGAGAAAATCCGACAAATAAGACTTTTGCCCCTTTTAAGCTTTAATCAATCCCAGGGAGTCTTGATTTCCTAATAGAAATTCATGAAAAACAAACATAGCTGCAAAGAATTCCTGGACACTGAGATGGACAAAGCTGGAAAGTTTAGTCCTTCTATATCCAATCTTGTCCCCAGAGACACAGGTAATGATGCCAGGATATCGGAGAGCTTCTTCAGGAGTGATACAATATTTCCTCAAGTCTTCTTTACTGAAGATTGCATTTTGTTCCTTCAGCTTCCAGTATGCCAGCTCTGCCAGTTTCTTAATCATTGCTTTGTGCTGTATGAGAGCATCTTGTGATGGCAGATTTTCTATCACAGATCCAGTCAGAGATCTGTCTTGCATCTTTGAACTCTGGGTAAAAGACACAAAGCAGGTCAAAAAGACTCTGCTTTTCTCCCTCATGCAAGTTCAGATCTCGGAACGGGAGCAGAAAAACAAGCTCTAGATCATCATTGGCTTCTCCGCTTGCCCAGTCGTGGACAAACTTCTGCACAGTGACCGTTTTTCCGATTCCGGCGATTCCTTTCGTTAAAACAATCTTTATGGGTCTATTTTCATTGGGTGGTTTAAGAATTTTACTGTAGTTTATGACTTCCTGCAATGATGTGTTTGAATCATTCGTCTCGATCTGCCAGATCTAATGTTCTCTATTGATGGGGTCCGACTCGTCATTGATGATAAACAGTTGTGTGTAGATCTTATTTAGATTGACTGACTGTTGTGCACTTCCCTCCAAAATCCTCTCAGAATCCTGCATCATTCTTAATTTCATCTTATTCTTTATGCTCTGAGGAGTGTCTAAAAATGTTGGAAAGTCATATTATTAACAGGAGCATTGAACTTATGAATGAACAGTTTTATGCAGCAACAGTTTTGAAATGTATTTATGGCCCTACCATTTATTGGGGTAGAGTGAGACTCTTGTTGCTGAAAAAAAACATGTACATATAAATATACAGCATTTATAATATACACCTCTTAAATGAGAAACTCTGTATAATGTACAAAATGTACATTATTACAGTGTATTAATGATCAGACACTCACCACTTGTAGGTTAAATGCAACACCACCAGCTATTTTGCATCCTTGTATGGTTGGTGCATTTATTGTGCCACCATTCTTCTGTTTAATACAACTATTTACCATTTTGAGTACTTTTTTCCCTCCACATTCATTTTCCTGCATTATTCCGCTGTGGTAAGACAAACAGTTTATGATTAATTCTTATGTTTTAGATTAATGTTTACATTTGACAGCAAATGCACGCAGTACTATTCAAAAGTTTGGAATCTTTAAGATTTATTAATGTTTTTAAAAGACGTTTCTTATGCTAACCAAAGCAGCATTTATCTGATCAAAAACACCAACATAAATATTTTTATGGAAACATTTTCAGGATTCTTTAATGATCAATATTCAATATCAATCAATATTCTTGAGCTAAACATTGTTAAAACACAAATGACATCTATTTACAATCAGAGTAACCTAGGCAACAAGCTACAACCCAATTCTCCTCAAAACGAGCTTTATAATATAGGCTAAATGGATCTCTATGAGCAGGCGGCTGAGAGACAAGTCCGAAGGGACCATCTGCAAAGTGCAATATAACCCAAAAAACGACTGCAGCATCAACTCAAAGTCAAAAATATAAAAATAGTCATTAACTTCAATGTTACAAACTGTAGTGCCACCCAATTAAGTTTACACATCAATAGTGATCCACTGGTCATACTAAACTGCTTTTGCACATTTTGTATTAGGAAAAATATTCTATAACTTCACTGTAATACACCAAATTTAGTTCACACACTGCTCTAATGTTGGTTATACACTTATAGCAAAATAGGTAGGCCTATTCTTTACACAAATTATATTGGTACCGTACTCCGCTAACATAACTTTACAACCATAGCTTTTGCATTATATTTGCTTACTGAATTCGATGGCATTATAACAATGTGAAGTTATTGAATATTTTTTCTAAAAAGGGTAAATTGATTTTATTTCATAATAAATAATCATAAAAATCATGCATTTAAAAAAAAATAAAATTAAGTAGCCTATTGTAGTATAACCAGCAGGAGAGCAGTGATATGTGAACTGAATTTGGTGACAGTACAGTGTATCACAGTGAAGCTATTGAATATGTTTAATAATATAAAATGTGCAGAAGGGTTTTGGGATTTGCACTTTGCAGACGGTCTCTCAATCGGCTGTTTAGAGACGCATATTAAAGCTGTTTTGAGGGAGATTGGGATGTAGCTCGTTGTCTGGTTTACTGTGATTGTAAATAGGTGTTGTTTGTGTTTTACCAACGTTTAGCTCAAGAATATTGATCCTGACCGCATTTATTTATATTCGAGTCCAAGTTCAAACATATGAAACGCTCCATTAAAGGGCACCTATTATGCAAAATTCACTTTTACATGCTGTTTGAACATAAATGTGTGTTGGCAGTGTGTGAGCAAAACCACCCTAGAATGATAAAAATGCACCCAGTGTTTTTTTTACAATCTCAATAATTCATATGCACTCTCTCAGAATGAGCAGTTCTAAGATTCAGCTTTTTGTGACGTAGAACATGGGAAAGGGGTTTGATTGACAGTGTGGTTGGTGGTTGGTACCTCCCTCGGTGATCTGATCCTCCATTGTTGTTTCAACGACAGCCGGACCGCTGTTCTGAAGATTTGTGCTGCCTTCTAGAAAATGCCTCCTAAGAAAAATAAGTGTTTTGTTGTGGGCTGTAATACTTCGCATAGTTGTTTGCACTTGCTTCCGACATCAGAGCCACTGAAAACGCAATGGGTGGATTTTATTTATGAAGGAAATGCGCCTCTTACACTCCCGAAGTACGTTTATGTTTGCTCAAATCATTTTGAGAGTGACTGTTTTTTGAACGGCGGTCAATTCAAAGCAGGTCTTGCTACAATATTAATCCTCAAGGGTGGATCGTTGCCGAGTGTTCGCGATCCAACGACAATTCCTGAAGAAGTAAGTGTATTTTATGATTTCTGAGGTAACGTTAATAGTCATCGACAACAAATGTTGTTGTCGTCGTCGTCGTATGATTTATGTAATTTAAACCTTTTAAATAACCACACGTTTTCATATGTTTTTTAAGATATTGTTATTGTTATTATCGGTATTTGTGTTTGTGTTTTCAAACATTTGCGTCAACGTTATCACAGTTTGTTTGTGTCTGTGTGTGTGTTGCACAGCGATGACAACGCAATGAGTCAATAAATGTATCAAATAACCATTCCGAGACATCTCGATCGTGTTTCTTCAGCCGGAGTCTCTTCGTCATCTGGGTCGGACTCTGTTTCAAACATACGGCCGAATGCCATACACAATTGCGGGTCTATCACTCTCGGCCATTATGGTTCTACCGACTGTTAATTGCCATAGTTATGCAAGTTACGCCCACATCCAGCTGCAGGGTGGGGATTAGCAGCTCATTTGCATTTAAGGTCGTCTGCCTCAAAACAGCTTGTTTCAAAACAGGCCCCAAAAATGACACATTCAAATGGTTATAATAAATTAACTGGGGGGTATTTTGTGCTGAAACTTCACAAATACATTCTGGGGACACCCAAGACCAATATTACATCTTGTAAAAAGGGCCATAATAGGTGCCCTTTAACGTACGGAGCTCTGAAGCACTACCAGCGCTAAGCAGGAAGTGTCTGTCCAAGCTCACAACAGGTTTTGCGAACGCAAATATCTTTGCGAGGGAACGCAATTTTCTCAGGGGAAAGCAAACGTTTTGCGCGGGAATGCAAAAGATTGGAAAAAAAAATATTCTCCCATCAAAAAGGAATTCCACCACCAAGTTACTTTAGGGACTCCGTACATTAATTATTGCCATAACTACACAATCACTTTTATCAGCATATATTTTTATATTTTAAATGCGTTCATTGTTTCATATTGGGGATATAATGACATGCCAAGCCTGTTTACACACCTCGTTGTACCTAACAATCACTGTCCCTTTTTCTCAACAGTCTGAAACAAATATGTTAATGGAGTATTAGCCTACCTGTTCTTCCGCTTGGTCGGTTTCTTCTGTAATAAAGGGAAGTTATTCTCAGTCATGTCTTTCATGTTCACGTGCTCCATCATGTCAAGTCAAGTCATCCTCATTTATATAGCGCTTTTAACAATGTAGATTGTTTCAAAGCAGCTTTACAGAGATAAACATATAATTTAAGGTAACAGAGATTGGTTTGGTTTTATAGTGGCTCTTGAAAAATGTTTTTTTCCAGCTAAAGTTAGTTTTGATTGATTCACTTCCGTCTAAATGATCATTTGTTATTAAATTAGGGGCCGCTAAGGCGACACCGTTCTCTCTAAACAGACTTTAAACGTGAACCTGTGATAGACGCTGATGGCGTTCACATGCACATTAACAATTGATTCTATAGTTATGTGCGTTTGAATATATGTGCGCAGGTTTGTAATTCCTTACAAACCATACCTAAACAAACTACTTGTCTATAAATTTTGATGCAGAATTTTTATTTTATCTTATCACTTTGGGTAGGTACGCGAACCGAAAAATTCCACAACGCTTTATCTGTAGAGTGGTATAGGGATCCTCCATAGGGAGAGGCTAGTTGGCACTTCAGCACTGCATTGTCATCAGGTCCAGGCGTAAGTCCTTCGTCAGATCTGGAAACGGCCTGGATCCAGCAGGCTGCGGGAAAACCTCGGGATAAACAAAGACACTAAAATTAGCGTAGATGCCATTCTTCATATGATGTAACGAGTACATCAGGATTTGAGGGAAGTGTTCCCAGTTCCGGCTGACCTAATCTAAGCAGCCTAATATTGAATTATAGAAGTCTATAGAGTGTTATGTGAATGCTAGGTCAAAGAGATGTGTTTTTAGTCTAGCTTTGAACTGACAGACAGTCTGATCCCGGACAATGTTAGGAAGATTGTTCCAAAGTTTTGGTGCTAAATAGGAAAAGGATCTACCGCCAGCAGTCGATTTATATATTCTTGGTATTATCAACTGGCCGAATTTTGAGATTGCAATAGACGTGAAGGACTATAATGCGTTAGGAGCTCGCTCAAGTACTGGGGAGCTAAACCATTTAGTGCTTTGTAAGTAATCAGCAATATTTTAAAATTTATACGATGTTTAATAGGGAGCCAATGCAGTGTTGACAGAACAGGGCTAATATGGTCGTACTTCCTGGTTCTGGTAAGAACTCTAGCGGCTGCGTTTTGAACTAGCTGTAGTTTGTTTATTAAGCGTGCAGGGCAACCACCCAGTAGAGCATTACAATAATCTAGCCTTAATGTCATGAACGCATGAACTAGTTGTTCCGCATTTGTCAATGAGAGCATATGACGTAATTTAGATATATTTTTAAGATGGAAAAATGCGGTTTTACAGACACTAGACACGTGACTTTCAAATGAAAGATTGGTATCAAAGAGCACACCCAGGTTCCTAACTGATGACGAAGACTTAACAGAGCAGCCATCAAGTGTTAGACGGTATTCTAGGTTATTACGTGTGGAAGTTTTTTGTCCAATAATTAGAATCTCTGTTTTTTTCACCACTAAACATTTGTTTGTGTGTTTGTTTCTTAATAGCTTTTAACCTAAACTGCAAAATCGCCTCGCCTGAAATGTATTCGAAAGTTGGAGTGAGGGGAGGACTAAAAAAAAATGCAGGTGATTTTTTCCCCCAAACCACTTCAGTGGAAATCCCGCCCTGCAGCCGATTCTAAAGTTTTCATTGGTCATGTCAATCACTGTACTGATTGCCTACACCAAACACTGATCCCTAAACATACCCGTCACTGTAACCTAAACCAATGAAATCGGCTGCAGGGCGGGATTTCCGCTGTAGTGGTTTGGGAAAAAAAATCACGCGGTACCATCATGCCATCTTTGTCCTCCTCCTCCTCCTCCACCAACTCTTCATCTTCCTCCCTGTTAAGAAAAGACACATGAGAGTGTCCTGACTACAACTACAAACATTCTGAAACTGCTGCAGTCTGGACAACAGAGATGGAGGCTGAGGCCTGGGAGGTTTGTTTGAAAGACTATAGGAGATGGTAGATGCTGGGAGATGGCAGATGAAACTAATAGTTCCTCTGAGCATGAAGGACTTTCGGGTTTCGGGTTTAGTTATCCCTACTCCTCCAAGGATGTCAATACCACCACAAATGCCATCTGAAGCACGTGCCAAGTATTGACAAGGCCTTTTCTTCCTCTGCAATGAGAAGGGAGGATTTATTGGGCCCACCTCCTGTTTTGTTAAATGTTGTCTTTATCGCAGTTCTCTGTTCCTCTTTTAAAATGAATTAGCTGTCTAGATCTTCTATAACAGACGCAATGGCTGAATACACAACTCAATTCTCCAGCAGCAGCCATTCTTTGTTGTAAACAAATTCAACCCAAGCGCTCTTTGGTGACGTGGATGATTGTTACTGTTGGTCATCTGTCCATCATCGTATAAAGCCCGCCCCGAGAATTTGATTGGTCCGAACAGCTTTGGTTCGGGCATAGTTGCTTCACAACGGATCAAGTCCAGACCGAACTTCCCATCCTCAAATGTTGTGGGCGGGGCTAAGTTTGGCTGGCATCCAGTGTAGTAATGGACACGAACGTTCGTAAAGTCGCTCGTAGAAAATCCTCGTAAGTGCTAAGATCCATTGTTATATGGAAACGCAGCCCTGGGCAGTGATATTAATGTTCACAAAAACTAAAGCAGTTTCATTTATTGAAATAAAGCAAGTTTAAAGAAGTAGGCTACATTCTCAAACTCTTATAGATGTTAAAAAAGTAATGTTTTTTTTTAATCAAAAAATGTATTGATCATTTTTTCCTAATACAAATAGTAGGATATTTAATTTATTTGAAACAAGATAGTACAATGTTTGGAATTACAAATAAATCAAATAAATCAAATCTTAAAAAAATGGAAATTGACACTGGGCACACACAGACAATAAATATGGCGTTTTCAAATCTTAGAAAAAGAGTATCCAGATAATTAATACGGTGCAACTCTACTGAAATAGGAATAGCCTAATTCCGGTCTCATGTTTTGTAGGCTACATTGACAGTGCAGTGCATCTTAACTGAAGGTAGGGGGCAGAACAGCTTACAAGCAGAGTTGGTTTGTTTTCTGTATGAAAAAATATTGATAATGCTAGAGTTGAACATAATTCAACATTCAACATCAACATAAAAACAACATTCATACACTATTGCAATTCAAAGTGCTTTACACAGAAAGGAATTAAAATAATCAAAAAATAAAAGCAAGGAAAATTAAACAGTTTTAAAAGGAATTAAAACAGATCAAATGAATTAAAAGAGTAAAAAGATGATACATAGATAAACTTGTTTTGGGAAAAGATAGGACCCAAAAGCATATTCAATTACAGTCTCTTTAATTATGAGAGAGAAATCAGTCCAACAGAAATATATTTAGATAAATAACAAAAGCAGGCATATATGCTGACGCTCCGATAACATAAACCAGAAAGTCTCTCGTTGAAAATAGACAGCAGCAAACAGTCTGAGAACGGGATCCGGCAGGCTCTGTCCTCTGATCTCTTAGAAAGTGAGCGGAAAGTGGTTGGAGAGATGAATTCTCTGGGCGTTCGTCAGAAGCAGGCAGGCTGGGCAGAATGTAGAGTAAATGGTTAGTATCGAACAAATAGAGATAGACCTGAGCCAGGCTGGATGGCAGATCGGACTCGGACAAGACAGGACTCGGACAGAACAGATACAGCAGGTAGGGAAAAGCCTCTTGCATGTGTAGAGTACGAAATAATCTGGCAAACCAGCAGGGAAAAGGGAAAGGTAAATTGAGGGTGGAAAGCCACAACTTCTGGCCACAAATATATCTAGGACTCCTGACACGACGTTTGTTTGCAGTTCTTTGAGTATGTGCCTTTGAATGACAGAGAGCCAACCTAACCCTTCTCCAGGTGCGCTTACAATGCTGGATAAAAGCCTTTACTGACGGTACATTAGAATCAGGATCCTGAGAGGAAAACAGAGGAGGCTGATAACCTAAGCAGCAGTGAAACGGGGAAAGGTCGCTAGCGGACGTAGGCAGAGAATTATGGGCATAATCGGCCCAGGGCAGTTGTTCAGCCCAAGATGAGGGCTTGCGAAAGGCCAAGCTACGCAGGAGACGACCGACGATCTGGTTGGTGTGTTCAGTTAGTCTGGGGATGAAAACCAGACGAGAGGCTGACTGACGCACCAATTAGACGGCAAAATTCCCTCCAGAACTGTGACACGAATTGAGGTCCCCTATCCATAACAACGTCTGAAGGAAGACCTTGAATCTTGAAAACGTCTCGGGTTACGAATGTAACCCTCGTTCCCTGAGAAGGTACGAGGGTTGATGCTGCGTCGAGAATCGACACATCGGGGAATGCCTTCGGCATGACTCGTCTGAAGTCAACTATTCAATCTTGATTGGCGTAGCGCAATCGCATCACTCCTGACGTTGCATGTGATGGTGATCTGGAAGCTATAGAAGGTAACAGGAAACAGTGAATGTCAGCTTCTGATAGGTCAAAGCAAGTCGTTCTCAGGGGCGCGAACAGTGTGGCCTTCTCAGGGAACGAGGGTTACAGTCGTAACCCGAGACGTTCCCTTTCAAGGGAATTCGTGCTGCGTCGAGAATCAACACATTGGGGAATGAAATGCCCACTGAGCCACACTGAGAGAATGCGCCCTGGTGTGAAGCATCTGGCACACTCACGGACGATAGGAATGAGAAGGCAGATCCAACCTAGATTGTCATAAGATTTGGTGTAAGAAGGGGAGGTCTGGAGCCGGTGGCTCAACGGACCCCATGGATGGGAACCCCAGACAGTAAAGAAATATTAGATGAGAGGTGAAGGCAAGAGCGCACCTCCTACATCAGTTATGAGAGGTTTCCGAAGATAACCAACTGTCTAAATGAAAAACAGGGGGATAGCTCCTAGCCCTTGATACATATCTAGATAGATCTAACGATCTAACTCCTCCCAGCCCGAGGCCTAATATAGGGTCCTCCAAGGCTACGACCTTGACCATCCGACACATGCGATGGAGGATGGATTACCTGAAGAATCGTGATACTGCCTACAGGCACCTCAGTGTCAAGGCAGAAATAAATGAGAGTGACTGCCTAGTCATCACGTAAGAGGGGGCAGCACCACCACTCTTCCAGGGAGCAGGACGAGCAGGAAGCAGACTCAAATAGATTCTTATATGACAAATACCCAGAGAATCATGATATTGCCTACAGGCACCTCAGTGTCGAGGCAGAAATAAGATAGAGTGACTCCCACGCCCTCCAGTAAGAGGGGGCAACGCCACCACTCTTCCAGGGAGTAGGACGAACAGGAAGCAGACTCAAGATTCTCATATAACTCATCCACAGGACATGACGGGTGCCAGGAATAACCCGTCAGCCTGATGCCAATAGGCTAGATGACATGATTCATCCTCCAATCTACAGGAACATGGAGTTTTCTTAGTGGGAATGTCCCTACGAGCTCACCCTTAGGAGCTTGCGGAGGGCACTAAGGCCGCAACAGAGGCCCTAAGCATGAACGGGAGGTCCCGTTAGAGAACAGGATGGAACACCAGTGGTGAAGCCAGTGGACAGTATTTAACTGGGTTCAATGCCATACCTAACTTTCCTAGAAATATTTAGTTCCTAGTAGAGTGGGGTTCTAGAATAGGTGACCTGACCACCTCGATGGAAAGGGCAACCTATTTATGGGTTGGTCCCCCTCAGGGGCCAGACCCATAGTCTCCATAACTCCGGCCGTGGATAAAATATTGTACCACCGGCCTGGGAAAGAAGATTTCTCCTAATAGGGACTCGCCAGGGAGGACTCTTCAGGAGACTTATAAGGTCCGAGAACCAAATTCGGGCCGGCCAGTATGGAGCTACAAGGAGTAAACTCACACCGTACCTCCTGACCCTTTCCAGAACCCCAGGGAGCAGAGCGATCGGGGGAAAAGCGTACAGACGTGACTTCAGCCACATCTGTACCATGGCATCCAGGCCCAAAGGAGTTGGATGTGAGAGAGAGTACCAGAGCGGGCAATGAGTGTTCTCATGAGAGGCGAACAGGTCAACCTCCGCTCGGCCAAACTCTCTCCAAATAAGCTCAACTACTTCAGGGTGGAGCCGCCGTTCCCCGGGCCTCAGCCCCTGCCTCGACAGGGTATCTGCTCCCACATTATCAACCCAAGGAATATAAATAGATCTAACAGAGAGAAATTTATCCTGGAACCATAGAAGAATCTGATGCGCCAGTCTAGAAAGAGGGCGTGATTTCAGGCCTCCTTGGCGGTTGATATAAGAGTCCACCGACATATTGGCTGTCCTAATGAGGACATGATGGCCTCTGAGGTCTACAAGGAAGTGCCTCAAGGCAAAGAATACAGCCAACATCTCCAAGCGATTAACATGCCATGAGAGATGATGGTCCTTCCAAGTACCTAGGGTGTAAAGGCCCTCCATAACCGCACCCCAGCCCGTGCGGGACGCATCTGTAGTCAAAGTTTTTCTCTGACATGGGATTCCCAAAGCCGGACCTTGAGACAGGAACCATGGTTTCTTCCACATGACAAGAGCACGAAGGCATCTGCGACTCTGATCATGCGAAAGAGGTTCCCCAGCGGAGAAAACCCCTTGGTCCTGAGCCACCACTGTAAGGCCCTCATGCGGAGCAGACCAAAAGGAATTATGATGGAAGCTGCAGCCATGAGGCCCCAAAACTCTGTTTTTGACAGTGATGGCCTGGCCTAACCTAATACTCTTTATTGTGGTTAAGATATTATTTATACGAACAGGAGACAATTGTGCCTGCATCGTGACTGAGTCCCACTCTACTCCCAGGAACGTAGTCCTCTGAAGAGGAGTTAAGGAACTCTTTTTCACATTGAGTGTCAACCCCAAGCACCTCAGAATCGCCAGTTCTTCTGACAGAGCCAGAATGAGCCAGTCATCTATGTGATTTAGAATACAGATCCCCTGAAGTCTCAATGGAGCAAAGGCAGCATCCATACATTTAGTAAAGGTGAGAGGAGATAAGGCTAGGCCGAAAGGAAGAACCGTATATTGATAAGCTTCTCCCCCCAAAAGCGAATATCGGAAACTTCCTGAGATGGGGTTAGAAGGGAACGAGGAGTTAAGGAGCTTGTGGATCCATCATGGCAGACCAGTCCTCCGAGCTGGTTTGACTGACATGCGGTATCTTGAATCTAAACCTCCTCGAAGGTTAATCCAGTACCCTGAGATCCAAAATCAGGCCTAACTCCCCCTCCCCTCACAGGAACTATGAAGTGCCGGCTGTAGAACCCAGGCTCCCGTAACCGAAGAAGAGCCCACGTTGAGGTCTCCTGTGCTAAGAGGGACTAGACTTCCTGTTCCAAGAACCGACCCTGCTCGGGGCTGGCCAAAATGTGAACAACCCCTAGTTGATAATATATTTATTTTTTATATTAGCTCCACTGTAAGCAGGACCCCCTAGGCTGTATTTGGAAGACTCCTCGGGGTGTCTAGATATGCCATTATGGGGACCAGTCCCTCGAGACTGGCCTCGGCTATACATTTCCAAACGGCTTCGGTGACCTGAAGCAGCTAACTGGCAGGAACTAACCGAAATATGCTCTCTACAGACCTCCTGAGAGGTGGCGCAACGTCTTCGGGCGGACACTGCGATTTGTGTTCGCTGGAAGCCGATGTGTCCTGAGGCGCCATCGGCGGCGGGAAGCAAACATCGTTTTCCTAAGGGCTGCATAAGGGGGTGAGACTCTTGTACTCGCCCCCCTGGGGGAACGCCCATAAGGGTCAGCGTGTTACGACAAGACCTCTTGGTCAGGGCCATCTTAACCCGAGAGACAGTCCTCAGACCTGTCTTCGGTTTGGAGGGCTTTGTTCGAGAATGTTTCCTCTGGCCCCAAGCCTTATATGGGGGGGCACGACAGGCAACCTTCTCAAAAAACATATGAGGAGCTGGCGGCTGTCCTATGAGGCTGCCTCCTGGCAGCAACCCCATGAGACCTGGACTGACTGACTAGTGCTGCCATAGAACGGCCAATGGCACGGGCCGTCTTTTTAATAATACGGAGAGATAAGTCAGCCACTCTACGAAATTCAGTAATACTGTGGAGTGAGACCTTCCAGTTATCATCCACCTCTTTGAGGAGGTCAGCCTGGTATGCCTGTAATAACCCCATCGTGTGAAGGCATGCACCGGCTTGACCCACCACCATATATGCTTTCCCTAACAAATTCGATGTACGAGATTTGGAGGGAAGTGTCTGAGCTATCAAGGGTGACGCAATGTCGGGGAGAAAATATATTGCAAAATATTCCTCTACCCGAGGCATCACTTCCTACCCATTCTTATTAGATTCCCTAATGGATGTAAATATATACATAGGGGAAAATAATTTAGATGAACATGGATTTTTCCACGATCTCGATACCTCTGTAAGGAGATCAGTGAAAAAAAGGGAAGGCTCTGACACGAAGATTGTGACTGGGTCTGCAGGAAGCGCATATTTATTTTATTTTTCTAAGTCGCTTCCTGCTTATTAAATGGTTATTCAACATTTAATTTAGCCACTGCCCTGGTTACAATCTCCAGCAACTCCTCAACAACGGGAATATGGGGTGGTGAATCCCCATATCCACGTGATTCGGTGTTGAAAAAATCTAACCCCTCGGAGCCAGATAAATCAAACACCGGGTCTTTAACACGGTTCGGAAGAAGCTGCAGCGCGGGCTTCCGAACCATGCGCGAGACCAGTGGAGCTGGTAAATAAACACTGAGAAAGGGTCGCAACCGTCTCAGTATTATATGCCAGCCCCACGTGCGAATCCCATGCATACAATCGGCGCGCTGCCTCGACAGACGCGAGACCTGATGCAGTGGAAACGCGACCCTGATCTATTTGATCGAACAGGCTCAAACGGGAGCAGAGCTCTTTCATAGGTAACTGAAAAACAGTGGGCAGAGACAGCGCCCTCGAGCGCTGCCTGTGCATGCTTGGCTCCGAGACAAACTAGACAGAGTGAGTGTGTGTCACCCTCGCTTAAATAACGCGGGCAAGGGGGCGCACACTGTCTGAATAGTTTCTCCTTATTGTTCGTCATAATATATATATATATATATATATATATATTCAGAGTGACAGACAACACCAAATAAGACATACAGGTTGACACAGAACGCTTGCTGAAGACCAGAAGCTGACATTCACTGTTCCTGTGACCTTATATAGCTTCCAGATCACCATCACATGCGACGTCACGAGTGACGCGATTGCGCTACGCCAATCAAGATTGAATAGTTGACTTCAGACACGTCATGCCGAAGGCATTCCCCAATGTGTCGATTCTCGTCGTAAGCGCGGCGCGCGCGATCTCGGTTCTGGGCAAAGCCTGCTCGCTGAAAGCCGAAACCGGCTGATTTATGTGAGATGTCCCAATCATAAGGGATGGGGAACATTCTTTTTTCACTTTCTGACGCGCGAGCAGCGCGTCAGAAAAGCTTCCTGCAAGCGTGAGCGCGTGTGCGCAGGCACGAGACTTACAAGTGTATTTGACGCCCCGATCATAATGGATGGGGAGCGTTTTATTAATGCCCTGCGTTTTGTGATAACACTTAAACGCGCGGGCGGAGCCCGGGGGGAGGTTTGGGTTAGCAAGCGTGAACGCTCTCTGGCGGGCACGAGACTTACATTCATAACCTGCTTTTTTGATCGTGTAACAGAGCGGGCAGACAGTGGGCACAGACCTGTGGACACATTTCTTACATACAACACTCGAGCGGCTTTTCTGCGCTTTATAAGAGTGTGCTCTGTGAGTGACATGAGATTCGAAGTGCTTGTGTGTAGGGGTGAACACTGGGGCGTGGGCACTTTCACTACACTTAAAACACAGACGGCGTGAGCCGGACCAGACATTATACTCTTTTAGAGATTTCTCTGGGTCGCCGTGAAAACGGTGTTTGTGTGCAAGCGAGAGGGTGAACAAACCGGCTCGTTGGCTGTTAAATGAACCACTGCAGTAGCCTGTTTGAAGGAGACTGACAGGGAAATAAGCTTTGACGGCGGTCCGGCCGCAGCGGGACACGCGCGTCTTTTCTCTCTCTTTGTTAGGAAGGCTTCGCGTGCTCGGACTTCAGCGTGATCTTCTGCCGAGGCCCTCTGGGGGGCGACGGTCTGTGACGGCTGTCTGAGCGTGACCTAGGGCGGCCGCCCTGACGCCGCTGCGAAGGCTGAGGCTGTACTGGACGCTGGCCACTGGCTCGCACAGAAGGCTGTTCTTTTCTTTGTCTCTCGCGAGAGCGGCCTGTAGCGGAGCTCGAGCGTCGCGGCAGGAAGAGGTTCATGGCCTGCGTGGTCTTCTGTACCTCAGAAAAACGGTCAACGATCCCGTTCACAGCTAGGCCGAAGAGACCAGTGGGGGAGAGCGGCGCGTTCAGGAAGGTGGCTCGCTCAGTTTCCCTCATATCCGTGAGCGTCAACCAGAGGTGCCTCTCTGTTACAGTCAACGCGGCCATGGCTCGTCCAATGGCTTAAGCTGCGGTTTTAGTGGCGCGGAGAGAGAGATCCGTCGCACTTCTCAGGTCTGTAACCGCAGCTGGATCCCGGCCCTTCTCATCCCATTTACGGAGGAGGTCGGCATGCAGGATCTGTAGCACAGCCATGGAGTGGAAAGCAGACGCGGCCTGGCCGGAGGCGGCATATGCGCGGTCGACCAAGGCGGAAGTGGATCTGCAGGCGTTTCACGGGAGGGCTGACTGTGACCGCCATCTCGCGGAGCTGCATCTCTGCTAGCTGCTGCACTGCGTTGACAATGAATACAAAATTAAGGATAATTTTTTGGCTTCAACATCTCGAGAAGATGAATCTTTCCCGTAGCGTAAGCTAAACTTACGCAATACGAGAGAACCTCTCGTAAGAGAACTGATACATATACACTGACATCTCAGTCTAAGAATTGTTTTTTATCACTTGTCATATAAAACAATAACTGTTGTATTTTTGACCTCTATTTCTCATACTATATGCAATTAAAATAATGTTTTTGTCCAAATGGCATCCAAATTTCACATTTTTACTCATACTCATGATATACATATTTACCAAGTTTTGTTAAAATAATGGTTTTGTTCATGATCCTTAAGTGGTGAGACAGCATCACACGGAATGGCTTTATGTGCCTGAACACCTGGTTTTCAGACCAGCAACCCATGGATGCACAAATGGGCTCAAATGCATTTGCTATTTAAACAACATGGTGCAGGACGTGAAAATAATAACTGTGTTGGGCTGAAGCTAGCAAAAAACACTTGCGTCGCACCGGGGATGTTCTCTGAGGTGACGTATCTAGAAGATCCTGCTATATAAAAACAGATAAAAGTGTCATTCATTCATTCATGCAAACGTCATTTGTAAGTTAACTTTAATGAGCATTACATTATATGTTATACAGACCTTTACCATTGTGTAAAAATTAAATAGAGATGAAACACAAATTTACACTGAACTAAACAAAACACAAACACAGAGGTAGACTTTTCCCTTCTCAGTGTCACTGCTTTAGAATGGCTTAACATATTCCCCAATCTTGTCATTCATATTTAAAAAAATTGATCAGCACATTTCAGCATTTACTGTTTTATGAATATATCAATATATGATGATTTAACACAAAAAGTATTAGTAAACTAATGGTCTAGAAGGCCAAAATCACACCAAAATTAACAAATACACAAACAGGTATCAATAGGAGGAGTAACTGCTGATCTGTAATGAACAGAAAGTGGTAGTTAGCGTAACAGTGGAACAAAGACTTTAACCAAGACACAAGACCAACAACACATCTCAGAAGGTAATATACTGTAAATAGGCATATTCTTAAGAAAATGTGAGCGTCTGTGCAAAACTTGCAGTCAATGCTAGGGTCTTGAGAGGTGGTATATACAATAGCTTGCATTATTTACAATAAATTATGATTGTTGCATGCACAGAGATACTATATGACAATGCAATAATGCAGTTCAGTAAATACATCAATATCACCGTTGACGTACCTGGACATGGCCGACAGAGTTGCGTGATGTTGAGTC
This sequence comes from Siphateles boraxobius, assembly GCF_051911475.1. NCBI lineage: Eukaryota > Metazoa > Chordata > Actinopteri > Cypriniformes > Leuciscidae > Siphateles > Siphateles boraxobius. Next base: position 14,573,626 of record NW_027508733.1, on the reverse strand, counting down.
TGGTTGCTGATGGGATTGTTGATCACACAGCTGTATGTGTTTTTATCCTGATATTCCACCTCCAGAGGTAGAGAGAGACTGATGCTGAGATCACACACACTGATGCTGGACAATACACTGATTCCTTTGTACCAGGAGAGAGTCACATCACTCACATTCAACACTTAACACACCAGTGAACATCTGGATTCTGACGATATTTCCGATGATGAACAGTTTGTTAGGAGTCCCTTATATTAGGAGTTACCAAGGAAGCTGTAAAAATGAATTAAAAAAAATTAACACACCCCTTTTGTACAAGATTCCCAAGGAGAGCAAGAACTGATAAGAATGTAAATGTGTACCTTGAAATGCAATGTAAGTTGCTTTGGGCAAAAGTGTCTGCCCAATGCATAAATTTAAATGTTGACTACACTTTGCTGGAGGAGGAGGTATGACATTATTTAGATGATCTGATGTTTTTGATGGTCAGAGATCCAATTTTAAAGATGATCCATAGTCTGATTTTGAAAAACTCAGAATTATCATTATTAGAATTAGTATTATTGCTAGAATAAATGGCAGCAATCTTTGCATGTTTTGATCCAAACGTCCATGCTATGTGATGATTTATTACAGTAACAGCAGTGTCTAGACTGATGGATTCTTCTTCCTTTGTGAATACTGACTTCATTACATCTGTATAAACACCTGAAGCAGACAGGAATGACAGATGAATAGAGCCAAACTGTTGCAAAATATCGAAACAACAAACAACAGGCTATAAGCGTGGTTTCATTGTGAAGCTTTCCTGCTTTTTTTTGGATTTGATACCCAGGAAAAGCAAGAACTAGAATGTAAATGTGTACCTTGAAATGCAATGTAAGTCGCTTTGGATAAAAGCATCTGCCAAATGCATAAATGTAAATGTAGTTACCATTTTTTTTAAAAAAGGAAAGTTGGAATTCTAAAACATTTTGAAAATTCACATTAAAAGATACTTCAAACACTGCAAAAGATAAAATAATGAAGGTGATTACATATTATTATGGAATACAAAGACATCTCGATCATGCAGGTTTGCACTGGAACATCAGGAAGATCAGGCCTTTCCTAACTGAGCATGCAACACAACTTCTCGTCCAGGCCCTGGTCATTAGGCTTGATTCCTGCAATGCTCTTCTGGCTGGACTTCCATCATGTGCAACTAAACCTCTACAAATGATCCAGAAGATCAGCTCTTCTCGTCCTCAACGAGCCCAAAAGAGCCCACGTCACTCCTCTGTTCATCTCTCTGCACTGGCTACCACTCGCATCAAGCTCAAGGCTTTGACGTTTGGTCACAGATCTATCAGGCTCAGCTCTGTCCTACTTTAACTCACCCTTACGAGTCTACATCCCTACCAGAAGCCTACGATCTGGATCTACGATCTTATTGGCGGCTGGTGGAACCATCACAGAGAGGCAAAAAAATAAATGAAAATAAAAATCACGGTTTGCTGGTGGAATGATCTCCCCACCTTCATCCGGAATGCAAAATCCAATGACAACATTCAAAAGAAAACTGAAAACTCATCTCTTAATCACTTTACATCATCATCATCAAAAGAAAAAAAAAACTATGCTTTCACTTTCCTTTAATCCCTTCCTATTCTAGATTATGGTACTCTAAGCAATGTCTGAAACTTTGTATTTTGAGCACTTCTGATGTTTCTTTAAGAAGTCGCTTTGGACAAAAGCATCTGCAAAATGAATAAGTGTATTTTACAGTTTTATTTCTTGCAGTGTGCATTTTAAATTACAGGATTGTGTATTTTTTCAGGAGTTACAGTATTTTTGCAAGTTAAACAGGGGCTAGAAAATTGCAAAAAAAATAAAATAAACAACTTTTAGGACAAGCAATTTATTTATAAAATTGAGTTATACAGGTCATAGTCAACTAGGAAATGGGATACAAATGAAAATCACATGAAGTAACAGAAGCAATGATAAATTAACACAACGTAACATCAAGATGCACACAAATACAAATCTTTGTTCAGATGGATTATTGTAATTATATCAATTACTTAAAAGTAATAGTTACATTGTTTTGTTTATTTATAGAGTACAATTAAAACATAGAACGTTGACCTTGCTGTAATAAAATAACAATAACCAAAAATGGATGCTTACCAACATCTTACAAAAAAACAAAAATAAAATGGCCAACACCTCTTTGTTACATTAGTCTGATGAGCCAAATGCTAATCCTAAGAATAACTAATTTTCTTTTAAAAGAGCCCAACGACTGTGATAATCTAAAGGTAAGACATTCCAACACGTAAAAGCACTGCAAAAGCATGGTTAGCACTCAGTTATAATCCAAATAAGATTATAAACAAAAATAAATAAGTTGATAAAACCTTTTGCAGTGCATGTAAATCTTTATCCTTCATTTTTTTTTGTGCATTTCAAACACTTTTCATCATAAACGCACACATTTTGCTCTCTTTTCTCCTGTCGTCTTTGCGGGTCTAAATCTTTTGCTTGCAAGTTGAAATGTTTTGCTTGTGAATGACGCTGTGTCTCAGTGGGCGGTCTCTACCAACCAGGATGGAAAGCCCTTTTCTGTCACCCTGGATCGAAGTGACAGGTTGACCACGCCCATCTGTTTAGTTAATTGTTTAGATACTGAAGTGAAAATGTTTTGTTTTATAAATCCTGATGTTTTCTTGGCATGGGAGAAAAGTCTCAGTAACTATTTCCAGCACATATTATTTAAACAGACAACATCTGTATTTATGGAGGATGAATGGGAAGGGTTCCTCTCTGGTGGGGCACCTCCTGCTGCCACTATGACATAAAAAAAAAAAAAATGATTTAAAAAAATGCATAAAATGCATTTTCTCATCACAATCTAGTACTTTTGAATGCAACAAGAAAATATGTGAAACACATATGTGAGTACACTTAAAAGGACATATTTGTAAATTTTTACCACAAAAGGTTCATACTTTAAGGTACGTATTTGTACTTTAAGCTAAGGTACTAATATGCACCTTTTATGAGTACAAATATGTCATTTTAAGGGTACTGCCCTAGTGACAAGCTGTTCTACCCATAAAGGTACAATTTGTACACCTTTTTTTTTCTGTGTGAATTTTTTATGATGTTGAAATGTAATAATGCTATCATAAAACTAAAATCACAAAAGTCAAAAATAACACTAAAATAAATATTGGAAATAAAAGTGGTGAATGCAAAAGATATTTCTGCAGAGAAGACTCATATATCAGCTGTAGGTAATACTTGCCCATTTGTCTCGGTTGATTACACTTGCAACAATGACAATTAAAGACAATTGCTACGATGACAACAAAAAGAGCAGTAACACCAACACCAAAACCAACACCAACACCAACACACTCCAATTTGTGATCATTGCTCTGAACTGGAATGAACAAAAAGAAAACAGTAATTAGTGTAAATGAATCCTGCCAAACTGATTTCAAGCAACATCATACAAAAGCAACATCAAATACTAAATACTAGAAGAGTAAATACAACAGCATTTATAGGAATCAAGAATACACTATCAGCTGTTTTAGCAGCCAAATAAACATGACCGTAAATACCTTTAACCATTATTGACCAGTAGATGTCTGGAAAAGGGCACAAAGGGCCTGTCCCAATACTCACAGTGTTCACGTGGGCGTGAAGACAGCAAGTGTTTTTAGATTTTTGTTTACTCAATGGGACACACACTTAACCAGTGCAACCAAAAACGTTTTACAAACTACACATAATCTCTGCACTACTAAAATGTGTAACACTTTACGTTTTACAACCAAATTATATGTAACATCTAATTAATTTAACTTGCACTGGAAAGCTAGACTTTCTAGACTTGTCATGAACTTGGGGAACATGATGAATGACAGTATACACTTAGCCTTAAAATATGCTCTGGAAGCGGTGAGGTAGTGTAGAGATTTAGTGTGCTTTAAGTGTGCTTTTGAACTTTTCAGACTGTTGCACTCTATTGGCCATCGGCTCTTTTGTTTAGAAGGTTGTTTTTTTCTCCCATTTATAAATAATCTGAGTGCACTGTCTTTGTATATCTAAAGTTTAATTTCAGTAGGCTCATCCTCACTCATTTTTCTGTTCTCTATGATAAACAGGTTATATTTAGTTCCATCTAAAGCCTTGTGCCTTAATGCTTGCTAATCATGCAAATATAAATAATGATTGCATAACAAGTGTTGTAACAAGTGGTTTAAAATAGTCATAAAAAGTATGGGGTGTCCAAACTTTTAACTGCTACATACCATCTTACACTATTTAAGAGATGCCTAAAGATCAAGAGAAAATTGCAGCTGTTAATAGTGTTTTTGGAAAATATTGACAGATCAGTTTAGTAAATACACTCTGATATCAACTGCAGGCAAACCTGGACAGAGTTCATTGATGTTGTCCAGATGTGTGGTCTGGTTGGTGATGGGATTGTTGATCACACAGCTGTATGTGTCGCTGACCTTATACTTCACCTCCAGACATAAAGAGATGCTGTTGCTGAGATCAGACACACTGATGCTGGACAATACACTGATTCCTTTGTACCAGGAGAGAGTCACATCACTCACATTCAACACTGAACACACCAGTGAACATCTGGACACTGATGAACGTTCAGATGATGAAGAACATTGTGAAGAGTCTCTGTTAATAACCGGAACTGGCAGATGAGCTGGAAAACATGAGAGGAGAAATATAAATTTTGTCTCAGGTTTGAAAATTTAATAAACACAATACAACTTGATTAGCTTTCAGTGTTCATCGATATCAAGATTTGTACATCAATCAGATTGATGGTATAGACTATTTGTCTATCTCTATATTGTCTATTCATTATCTTTCATTGTGTTTCACTCCATCTCTCCCTATTGTACTGGAACATTAAATTCAGACTAGAACTGAAATCATTTATCTAGTTTACTCACCATAAACAGTAACATTGAAACCCCAACATTTGGAAGGTACACTGTTGATCTGTAGTTCATAGTATCCACTGTGTTGTTTGTTGGTGTTTGTGATGGTGAGATTTCCAGTTACAGTTTCGAGGTGGAGTCTTCCATTGAATATCACATTATCAAAAATATGTGTACTTTTATTAATTATTAATTCAGCAATGGGAGTCTTTTGAAAATACCAAAATAACTGATCTATCTCCTCTGTGGCAAAATCAGCGTGTAGAGTGACATCATCTCCCTCCTTCACTGCCACTGCTGATTGCATCATTTCTGTCTCATAAAAAAAATATAGAAAAATCATTTACAGTTTTTCAGACAAAGTTGTCATACTGTAAAACTTTTCAGTTCATTTCTAGTATTATACTGTATTTTCATAAAACAGTAACATCCAGTATCTTTTACAGAATGTCTGTAAATATACAACAGTTTTCAGTTTTATTCATAATACAGTATCATACTCTAGACACATTGCATTATGTTATATGTTGCAGGCGGCAATCCTCTTAAGACAGCACCCCAGAATGCAACACGGCGTGACGTATAGCTTCAAATTCTATATAGGCAAAAGTGACCATACATTATTCTTACAACTTTCTTTAAAAAATAAAAAATATGTAGTTTCCGTCTGAATCATCTGACACAGATCCAGTGTTATTGAAATGTGCTAAATTTTACAAATACAGCAAAGAATAGAATAATGGAACAATATTATACTCTTTTCTGAAATGTAACATAATACATGACCTTACTGCGATCACATGGTTAGTGTCACAAATGCTAGGCTACTAATAAAAATGTTAAGGATACAAAGGGGGTGCCATCTGAATATTTTCTGTAAAAACCTATAATATTTGGATAATATTAATTTGTTCCTTTTCCTTTTTTTGATGTATAATCAAATATCACAAACTACTTTAAAGGATGTTTAGTAAAGCTGTTGATTCATTCTGATGTTGATTTGCACCAAGTCTACTAAGACATAACTCTATGTTGCAGCTGAAAGCTTTAGGATACAACCTGTCTGAGAGTTACAACCATGGCGAGCGATAAAAATGCATTCCAGCGCTGGATATTTAAAAACAATTTCATCCAGAAATTGGAAAAGGGCCCAAATATAACAGTTCAGTGCAAAACATGTTTGCCAATTATTAAAATATCAAGATACTTTTATGTTTCAATGTCAAACCTGACGAAGTATCTATTATGATGAATATTAACCTTAAGCGCCTCCTAGTGAACAAATCTCTCTATTAGTTTTAGACTTGCAAAATAGAGCTATTTAACTACACAACGATTGGTCATTGAGTTTAAACAATATTTTAGGTGAAATATAACTTAATTTCATTTAATATAATTATTTTTAAAAGAATATAGTTTAAAAGACAAACAAACAATACCATGCATGTTATGACAGTTACCCTGGGGGAGTCTGGGTTCCCGGTGAGAATGAAACTAGAATCTATTCTTGCTTCTGTTAGTGAGAATTTAAATTAGGTATTATATTGAACAATGTTTTCCCTTCACACACACATAGTGGTAAAAAGAGTAGAATGCAGCTTTTTACTACTTTTAAAATAGTAAGAAGAAAAACTTTTTTTTTTACTAAAGTATAATGTCCTAGACTTAAAACTAAAACTATAACCTAAATATAACTATATGAATAAAATTTAATTGATTCAAGTGACAGTTAAAGACATTCATATTTATTACAAAGATTTCTAAAGTTTCAAATATATGCTGTTCTTTTCTATTGCAATGATCAAATAATCTTGAAAAAAGAGATCAGTTAAAAAAAATATTGAGCAAAAAGAGTTTTCAGCATTGAGAAATGATAAGAACCATTATAAATAATTGAGCAATAATAAAAATGATAATAACTGAGCACTAAATCAGCATATTATTAGAATGATTTTTGAAGTATCATTTGGCATTGAATAACTGCAATAAATTAATAAATTAAATTTTAAAATATTGAACCCTTTGGTCCTCTTCATTTAGTGGTCACATGTGGCCTCTTCACGGTCAAAAGTGACCGAAGCCTTAAAATTGAACTTTTTTTCCAGGAAAACCAATGTAATATATTTTTGTTCAATAATATTTTTTGATTATTATTTCGAATTTTTAAAGGTTTCTATATTACTATGAAATTATTATAAAATTTTTATGATTTTTTTCCATTAGAATTTATATAGACTTTTTTTTTTTAAATAAATGCAAACCTTTACATTAAAATAGAGTGCTGGCCTTTAAAAAAATTTTGAAGTGAAAAAAGCGCCATCCAGTGGCGTAAAAAAACAGAAATGTGTGTAATGTCCTGTAACCGCCTGTAGGCTATACTATGGCTCCCTAGAAATACATAGAGAGGCTTTTTGATTCCCATTTTTTTTAAGACATGATTTCTCCATATTTAGACATTCTTAAAGAGATTTTAGGAGATTTTTGTTAGATAAGGGTTAGGTTTTAAGTTTTGCATTATGATTACAATCAAACAATAACATTTGGTTAGAAAGGGAACACAATGCAAGCATTTTTGTCAATTTTCGTCTTATTTGCTCTCTTGATATTTTAGAGTGTCATTCCTTCATTGCTGTGTACTTTTTTCTGCACAGCGGTTGATCTGTAGTTTGTACCACCAAAAGTTTCTCTGAGTTTTCAAATTTTTTAATATTTCCCATTCATTTCCTATGATGGTCATTTTTGATCGCGAAGAAGCCAAGTCTGACTATTTTTTTTTTACTTCCCTTTAACATATCTGAATCATCTTTTTGTTTTTTTTGTGTGTTCACATACATAATACAACAAAAGTCACCAAGTGTCATCCCATTCCGACGAAGCGAAAACAATTTACATTCCAAAACGTGAAAGTTTTGTTCTTTTTTGACCGAAGAGGACCAGAGGGAAATGAAAAACTGTTCTTTTAAAATGTAATAATAAATCATTGTTTACTGTAATTTTTATCTAATAAATTAGATGCCGTTTCGGCAGAGGCTAGAATTTTACTTTGTAACATGATAAATATTAATATTTTTCTTACACAAACGTTTCACTTCACTTCAGAAGACCTTTACTAATCGCCCAGAGCAGTGTGGATTACTTTCATCATGGATGGAGGCACTTTGATGGACTTCAAAACAGAAACAGCCATTCACTGCCATTATAAAGCTTAGAAAGGCCATGGCATTTTGAATATAACTCGGACTGTATTCGTCTGAAAGAAGAATGTCATATACAGTAGGATGACTTGTAAAGTAAACCATGGGCTGATTTTATTTTTTGGGTGAACTAACCCTTTAAGCAAGTATGTAAAGTAACCTATAGCTACAGCAAGCAGTGCCGCTTAGCTTTTGTGAAGAGTAAACCCCATCTCCTTATATTTGACTGGCTAGCTCAAACATTTTGACATTGACAAGCGTTTTTAAACCACTGCACTGAAGCCCAATTTATACTTCTGCGTCGAACTTACGCCGTAGCTACGCCGTAGGCTGTGCGTAGCACGCGTACCCTTCGGCGTACCCTGACATGCACCTCTCCAAAAATTTAACAATGCGTCAATTCTACGCGGACGCAAGCGCTGTGATTGGTCTGCTCAAACCGCTCCCTCGGGTTTCACATGCTCCCTCTGCGTGTGTCAACGCGGACAACGACGCAGAAGTATAAATTAAAACCAATGCGTAGTCTACGGCGTAGAGGCTCCGGCGTATGTCCGACGCAGAAGTATAAATTGGGCTTGAGTCTGACTGACTAAGAACCCTACATATATATATATATATATATATATATATATATATATATGTATATATATATATATATATTTTTTTTTTTTTAAGTGTGCTGGGCGTGCAATTTGTCCGGGCTGATGTAAACGTATAAATTATGAACCTCCCAGCAAACAAATTTAGGTTCTGGGAACGTTAGTTTTTGGTTCCCAGAACGTTCCTAGAACTTTCCCTTAACGTTAGGGGAACGTTCCCGGGACGTTTTCCTTACGTTATAAAAATGGAACCTAAAAATAACCTACATGGAACGTTCCTAAAACGTTCTTGTTTGGTTCCCAAAAAAATAACCTCATGGGACCATTCGGGAACGTTAGGGGAACGTTCTGTGTTTGCTGGGCTGTTAATGAGCATAATTGGCATACCTGTCTAGGGCGTTATTTTTTAGTCAAAAGTTATGAGCGTGTAAGACATGCTCACGAGCACATTATGTTTGTGAAGTAGGACCCGCTATTAATGTTCGGGGTAACGGGGATCAGCCAATCAGCGCCTTTGTTTGGGGTCACGGACACCTGTTTGCGCTGACTGATAAGTTTCGTTTTGAGTCAGTAGTGAGAGTTGTCGGGAATCACGTTGTACATATTTCTGAAATAAATAGTTGTCATCTGTGTTGCTATCTGTGCAGGTGTGCGTTAAGAAGCATGTGAGTAGGCTACCCTGGTAAAATGTTTACATATGTGTATTTTTGGTGTATTAGGTTTTCTATGAGTGTTGTTTATTCTGAGGTGCTCAGTTGAAATTCAGTAGGCCTATGTTAGCATATATTTCGCCAGCATCATGTTAATGCCTAGTATTAATAGTGTTGCACTACTATTGTGCTTATGTGTGTATTCACCTGATACTGTATATTGGAGTGTTTACAATGATTGTGGTGTAGAGAACTATGTTTTTTGGGTTGCTGTTACTGAAACCCAGCCGTAAGAAGGCCGTTCTTTAGTTTAATAAGCAGCTGTGTGCTAGTATAATATTTGGTTTTTTGATATAAACAGTTAAAGCTACTTGAAGGGAAAATTATACTAATACCATTTATTAGCTTTACTAATAGCATCCAGACAGCACTGTCGTTTACTTGTATGCTGATATTTTCTTTCTTTCTTTATTGTAGAACCACACACATACTGTACACTTATGAAGACAGACAATAATCTGTTAGCTGTCAATAAATCCTTTGAAGAGAAGAAGAGCATTCAGTTGCATTCTTACCGATGCAACACAGTGGTCACCTATCCCAACTAGCTACAATTACAGTCCTAGCTATCAAGTCTTCATTACAATGTTATTTCACACGCGCAAAAATTAACCTTTAGCTGGCATGATAAAAGTACTCGCGCACAAATTCAACAACCGATAGGTGCACAGGTAACTGCGAGCGAGCGCCTGGCATACTCTCATAGGTTAACTCTGCTTGTACAGTGGAATCCTGCTCGCGCGCAACGGGCTTCTGCTCGCGGAGTGCTGTTTTGCTCGCGCAGTGGATTTCTGCTCGCTCAGCTGATTTCTGCTCCCTCGATTCTACGTGATTTTTGACAATTTCGGGGCGGAAATCAAGGAGGGCACTGACCCTCTTATGATTGGTCACTTTCATCGTAATCACAACCACAGGGACATCCTTGTGCTTTGATTGTTGTTCCGATTATATAGGAGTTTGGGCCATGCAAATTGCGGTAGTTTCCCGGGAAAAATAACTAACCGGGAGGGGTCCGGGAGATAGGGCTAAAAAACGGGAGAAACCCGGGAAAAACGGGAGTGTTGACAGGTATGATAATAGGACCCTTAAACTCAGTCTCAGTACAAATATTCGGTGCAGCAGCTAATAATATTGACAGTATAAGAATAAATTAAATTAACCTTCTAAATAACTGTTTAAAGTATAAATATTGAATCAGCTACAAATTTCCCCCCATGCCTCAACTCGTGCTGACGTACCTACACATGGTCCACAGATTTGCGAGATGTTGAGATGTTGAGTCTGTTTGCTTACGGGATTGTTGATCACACAGCTGTATGTGTTTTTATCATGATATTCCACCTCCAGATGTAGAGCGAGATTGCTGTGATCAGACACACTGACGCTGGACTGTAAACTGTTTCCCTTGTACCAGGAGAGAGTCACGTGACTCACATTCACAGCTGAACACTCCACCATACAGTCGGTCACCGGACTCTTGGCGTAATATCTGATAATTTTTGGAGTTGGGAGCTGCAAACCACAAGAAACACATTATGAACAAACAATTAATATAAAAAGCAAAATAAAGAAAAGCCAAACACTTAGACATTTTTTACAGAAGCCTTAACTAAATTTAGTTAAAAAGTTTAAGCCCTACAGGTAAATCAGTATAGATATCTCCCGGCAACACTGTCATTTCATCTGACTCTGCTCCTGAAAGAGATGGGAACATTTTAAACATCTGCAAAGAGTTTACAACAGTTTAAAAAAAGCCATTTTACTAATGAATTAGTTGTCTGGTTAACACAACACACAATAAAAACTTACCACATAAAAGCCATAAAAAGATCAGAAGAATCGAGTTTTCCATGTTTGCTAAGGAAAATAATTCAAATCTCTTAAACGAATAAATATGTATTTAAAATGTATGTAAAAATGTATTCCTAAATGCGATGAAGCGCTTAAGCTTTCATTATACAAACAAATTATATTAGCCTGGCTAGCCTTGTGATCACTAATTTAATTAAGGCTAGTTCGCCCTACAACACGTAGCCTATAGCCTACAGTCGCAGTGAGAAAAAGAAATAGATAATCGCCTTAAAATGAAAGTGTTTTGTAATGAGTTATAGTCATGCCAGTAAGAATCTGCTGTGATCGCAAATTTTTAACCCCAGTCACGAAGCTATAGCCTACCACATGTCGAGTAGGCTACTTCATGTTTACCTTTTAAGTGCATTAGTGATCAAAACGATTCATGAGCAGAACGAAAAGTAAAAAGGTCCATTGTTTGAAATTATAGGCTAATAGGATAATAATATTTTTAATAATAATATTAAAAACAAAAATAGGCAAACTAACAGAGGAAATATAAAATATAACTTATAGAATATTTTTTGTAACTTAATTAGCCAAACCAAAACTCAATAATATCGCAAGAATGCTTAATAGGAAACGGCTAGCTGAGCTTGCATTTATTTGAAACGAGACACTAGAATATTATGTAACATTTATTTCAGTTTTCCAGTATGTTTTTTTAATGTAACTTTCTCCCTTTAAATAGCCTACTTCTTAATCAGTTCCAGAGTTTCTGGTCAGTTCCAGAATAATTTTCCGCTCCTGGTTAATTCTAGAATAATTTATGCAATTTTTTATTATTTATTTAAAATAATCAGTTTCATATCTATCCCATTGTTCAACTTGTTTATATGGGATTTATAAAGTAATGAAATACTTTTTTTTAAAGAGTATGTAATCTAATTAGACTGTTAAATATTTAGGTTACCTGCCACCCTGTTGAATAAATCCGAAAAGTTTCAAAGATACGAACAAAAGTTGTTTGTGGTAATAGAGACAGAATGCATTTGTTATGAAGGTGGTTGAAGCAAGGAGGAAGCAGGATCCAAATGCAGCACACTAACTTTATTAAATAAACTGGAAACTAGGCAAAGTCTCAGGCACAACTAACATCAATGCTACAGCTTCAAAACGAAACACACAAGAACTCACAAAGACTGGACTGAAACACAGAGCTTACAGGGGCAAACGATCTAAACAGGATAACAAGGGGGCGTGGTCAATGAGAAACACATGTGAAGACTAATAGACATAATAGAGGACTGCTAAACGAGCAAAGACAGGGGAACAGATGGCGGTAATACACTTTGACTGTAAACTGTCAAAAAAAATTAACAGAAGAAGAAGAAGAAGACAGGGGAACACAGACTGACATCACAACAGCATTCAGGTTCAGTGAGAGAGAATTGGAGCAAAAACTTTGACAGGATCTCCACTGCAAAGTATTTTTCTTTATAATGGAAAGATCGGCACAGTTCATGATCATATTATGGACTGGAATATTTCAACCTTTAATGACTCGTGGAAACAGGTCCTCCCCAACGGGAAATACATTTACAGATAAAAGCATCTTGGAAAGGTTCAGTGAAATCATTCTGGATCAAATTGCAGTCTATTATATGTTCAGCGTTAAAGCACCTGAACAAAGAACTAACTTCTGTGGGTACCTGAGCATTGTTAGTATATAGTTTTAGTTAAGTCCAGGAAAACTGCAAATTTGCATCAGACAGTACTTAAGAAAATTCAAATATTTATTTTTAAAATCGATCATGCTGAGGCTACATTCTACAGCATTTGTACATTATTATTATTTGAGCTGTAGGGGACACATCAACTCATAGCAACTCTTGAGGACATGTGATCTTCTCCATCAGGCATCTGTAAGAAAACAGACATGAAGTAAACAGAGAAATGAAAGAGTTTAGAAATGAAACCTTGATGAATAAACAGCAGTAAAATATAGTTAATATAGATAGACATGCTGCATGCATGCATAACTTTATTAAGAATGCTTTTTAAATCATTTGAATTGAATGTGAACCAAAGTAGTAAAGATTAAAATGAACTGAAATTCTTATAACCCCAATTTCTTTATTTAGTTTTTAAGTTTGACTGTTCTAATTTCATTTCCTGTTGTTTGCGGCCTTAAAACTTAAAACAGAAACTAAGAAATACAGTCCCTTTATTGCAACATTGTGTGATTTCTGGAAAAAAACACAAGACAAATCTCCTGCTCAATCATGTGTGTAAGGGAACAGACTCCTGTGGTAACAGATGAAGGTTTCCATTTGATTCTTTACTGTGCAGAGTGTCTACCATGTGAACACTTATGTGCACAAAATGTTGTTTCTGTGAAGGATTACAAATTTAAGAATATGTTTAATTTAGATTCCAATACAATAGTATATAAACTGAGAAATTTTTCTGTACATTGAATTTACCATTTAAGGTGAGGAGGGGGATGATATCTGGCTAATCCTGTTTTCAGATTGCGGAAACTCTTAATGGCTCTTTTCGGCCTGTCCTATTTCTGTCCATTCCAAGTAAAATGAGTCAGATTGCTGAGACTCCCAAATCCTTTTGTCTCTATGGTAGTGTTTGGGTTAAGCAATCTGACCAGGCTGAATAGATTAGCATCTCAAGGCTATGCTGATGAGATCTGGGGCCTCATTTATAAAACTTTGCGTAGGATTTGCGTCAGAAGTGGCGTATGAATGAAACATAGGACGTGCGTACGCACAGAAATATTCGGATTTATAAAACCGTGCGCACGCACATCCTACGCATTTTCCCCTTAATAAATCACAACCAATTCTAAATGTAGCGCAGCTTTTACGGCTTCATGTCACGCCCATAGTTGCCCATAAATAGTCCGTGAAACGCCCACAAGTTAATATTCATCGATTGCGAAAGCATGGTGAACACAGAGAGGAAATCAAAAAAACGTAACTTCACTCAATGTGAAGTAGAAGTTATCGTGGCGAAGTGGAAAAGAGGAGAAAAATGTTGTTTGGAGGGCACAGTGTGGGCATTACTAATGCCAAAAAGGCACTTGAGTGGCAAAAGGTTGCAGACGCCGTAAATGCTGTAGGCACCCTCAGAACATCGGACTGTGGCCGAAATAAAAAAAGAAATGGTCGGACATTTGCCTCATTTGCCAGCAAGTCTTTTGCTGTCTGAAGATGCGTTCACTCCGAATCCTTCCATTTTCCACATCTTCTAAGAGCGCAAGATCAGCCATTGTGCGTCATTACGCATTGTGATTATTCCATTTTATTTCCATCCATTTAATTGTATCTGACAAGCTACAGATGTCGGTTATAATCTACTAGGAAATGGGAAATAGTTCAGCGCAAATGTAATTTCTAGCAGCTTTCCGAGTGGTTGAGACATACGTCATACGTCATTTTATCTAAAATAAAACAAACTAATGGCATATGCATGGATACCATGATTCCGTAGCTGATGAAGACATTTTTACTAAAACAACTTTCCCCAGTGGACAATCTATCTACCCAGCAAACATGTAACGTTTTTACAACGTTTCACAACGTTGTTTTTGGTTGCAATTTTTTTAGACGTTTAAGAAACCACACCTAAATATAAAAAAATAATGTGACCAAAATAAAACGTTTTTGCAACGTTTTTGTGTTTGCTGGGTATCTATCTATCTATCTATCTATCTATCTATCTATCTATCTATCTATCTATCTATCTATCTATCTATCTATCTATCTATCTGACTATCTAATCTGCTCCGCCAGACGGACACATTGGCGAGAATATCAGTTTTGTACATTATTTCGTTCTGTTTACCATCTTATTTATGAGGATGAATTGTATAACATGCCAATATTATTGCAGAACATATTTCACTTTTCTTTTTACAAATAGGCCCTATGTGTTAATTTGCATTTCTGTTGCAGATCGATTAAACGGGTGTTATGTAGGCTGTAAATTATTAGACTTGCTTTGTGAAGTCTTCGTTTTATTTATGAGAGGCAGTATTCCCATTTACTTTACACAACGGTCAACAGTTTCACACACTTTCACGTGTTTCTTCCATCTGCCGACGGTGTCGCCATTTCTCATTTCACCCGTTTTTGTGCGTACGCCTTGGTCAGAGCTTGCATGAAGGACCGCACATTTTACCGTCAAGTTTGCTTTTTATAAATACCAATTATTGCGTAGAGAGTGGCGTACGCCTTCTTTTGTGCGTACGCAACGTTTATAAATGAGGCCCCAGGGCTGGAAAAGTTCCGACTTCCATACTTCATTTAAATTTTTTGTTTTCCCTCGATGTAACTCCTCCCCCTTAAAAGGTATATGAACTCAAGTGTATACTGATTTTAGTTAGACGATTTTGAGATGACTACAGCAACGCAATAAAGAACTTCTGCATGAAAGATACCTCAACGTCTCCTGGTCTGTGCTTCTGATTTTTCTCCACTTTGGAAGAAAAAGTTCACTACATCTGCATAATGAATCTTTTCCTCATCAGTCTGAACTGCTTAAAACATTTCTTTTTTGTTCAAAGCAGTAAAACCTCAATCTCAAAGTTATATAAAAGATCTCTTGAATGCTGTTTTTCATACTTGCCTTCCTGTCCAGCTTGGATGACCTTGTAACAGCATTTCAGACCTACAGCTACAGACCCAGCCACAGCAACAAAAACTGATACATATAGGCCTATGAGGGATACGGTTCTGTAAAAGCCAGAAAACATTCATGGTTGTAATTGACTGTGGAAGACTTCGGGGAGATCTGAGTTTCAAAAGCAACCTGTGTTATCTGAGAGGTGAGACTACTAATTTTATTCTTTATATCAGTGATTCTCAGAGTGTGAGAATGGCGTTTAAGTACATTAATAGTGCTTGGCGCTCTGTCTTTATAAAGCGGCACCAAACGCCAATTCCACTGAATTGGAATTCACCAAACGCCAATTCCACTAATCAAAATTAACGTGTTATTTTGACAGCCCTAATATATATATATTAGGGCTGTCAAAATAACACGTTAATTTTGATTAATTAATCTGAGCCGTGGAGCCGTTCTAGCCTCCATTTGACTGTAAAATGAATGAGGGAGACGAGAACACGCTGCCTGGATCATTGATTGGAATATTTACTTATAACAAACAGCCTAATGGAAGTGACCTACAGACAAGACAGAGCACGTTGCTAATGATATAAAAATAAAATCTCAGCTCTCAGGTTCTGTCAATTTTATTATGAAATTCAAACAATAAATACCGTTTTGGCACTTGTAAATGTGACAAGACAAATAACTAGCGGCACGTGAACCGATCATCTCTACTAGCTAAAAGTAAATAAACACAAATGAACAATGTTGAAAGATACAGGATAACTTACCGAAATGTATATTTCTCGATCAATCAGTGTTTTTCAACCGCGAAAAGAGGTAAATAAAACAGCTGGAGAACAATTATGTCACATAACATTTACCTCAGGAAAGCCATTTCAAGACCATAGCATGTTAAATCTGTGTCTAAATCTGTGTTAGTGAGCACTTCTCCTTTGTCGAGATAATCCATCCACCTCACAGGTGTGGCATATCAAGATGCTGATCAGTCAGCATGCTTATTGCATCCGTGTGCCTTAGGCTGGACACAATAAAAGACCACTCTAAAATCTTCATTTATATAGCGCTTTTAACAATGGTGTGATGAGGAGGGTGTGGTTTAGCGAGGTCTGTAGCGGGAGAGCGAGGGCGGAGCCGAGCGGTGAGTAAGTGGGTCAAGTGCAAAATGACGAACACCTGTTTCTGATTGCAGTGATTGGCGTGGGGGGACCGCATATAAGCCGGATGCGGAAAACAGTCGAGAGAGAGAGAAGGACTAGGACTACGTGTGAGACTGCCTCTGAGCTTTTGTTTTGTTCATTCAGTTAAATGTTGCAACTGCTATAGCTTGTATGGTGAAGGCGCTCGTGCGCAACTGTCTCTTCTACATTTTCTAAATAAAAGTACACGAGTCCCAGTCACACCGACCCTTGACTTCTCCCATCTCCATACATTGAACAGCGATTCATTGTAAACCTTGTTACAGATCTGAACCATTGATCTGAAATCAGATTGAAAATTGTCAAAGTATCCATTCAAGCTTAAGAATTTGTTCAGCTGATTGAAGACAACTTTTTCAATGATCTTGCCTATGAAAGGAAGATTTGAGATTGGTCTATAGTTGCTTAATATAGTCTTATCCAGATTGCTCTTTTTCAGGAGGGGCTTGACCACTGTAGTTTTCAGGGAGTTTGGAAAAGTGAGGCATTAACCACTTTTAGGAGATCTGCTTCTAAACTGTTTAACACACTTTTAAAGAAAGATGTGGGAAGTGCATCAAGGGCGCAGGTTGATATTTTAAGGTGCTGTATGGTTTCTTCCAAAATTTTTCCAGCAATTTCTTTGAAATCAGACAGAAACTACTTTCTCAGGTTGTGGTCTGATCTGTCTGACCCCAGGGTAACTCAAGGATGAGCTGATCACCTTTCTGATATTTTTGATTTTCTCAGAGAAGAACGAAGCAAACTCACTGCACTTGCTGTCTTAGAGCATTTCACTGGGTATTTGGCTTGGGGGGTTTGTCAGTCTCTCTACAGTACCAAAAAGAGTGTGTGTGTTGTTTAAGTTGCTGTTAATAATGTTTGAGAAGAAAGTCTGTCTAGCTTTGCCTAGTTCCATATTAAACGCATTGATGGTGTCTTTGTAGATGTTATAATGGACTACAAGTGGACTCCTCATGATGGCGCCGCCGTGTCCAGGTCACTCCTCATAGATTGTGCTATTACTTAATTTTTTACTTACTTTTTCTTTCTTTTTCTACCCGTATTACGGCTGCACTGATAACTTATGAGAAATTGACACTTCTGGATATTGGATATCGCTGTACTGACCTATTTTGGGACACTTTATCCATGAACTCTTCATTTCCACTGGAGATTCTTCGCAACGAGGGAACAAACAATGGACACTCACCGAGACGGCGCTACAAGAAACATCGCGGGAAACGCGCCGGTATTCGCAACAGATTGAGGCTAAGAGCACATAGTCCTCCTCTGCCTAGCATCCTACTCGCCAATGTACAATCCTTGGAGAATAAGATGGACGATCTGAGAGCTAGGACAAACTTCCAACGGGACATCAGGGACTGTAACAACTTCTGTTTCTCTGAAACATGGCTCGCGACCTCAGCCCCGGACTCTGTTGTGACGCCGTCTGATAACTTTCTTGTGTTACGGAAGGACAGAACAGCTGAGGCTGGGAAAGCAAAAGGTGGTGGGGTGTGTTTTATGATCAATAAGAAATGGTGTGACCCCAGGAACATCACCACTCTGTCGCACTCTTGCTCACCCCATCTGGAACATTTGTCCATCTCTTGCCGTCCATTCTATTTACCCCGGGAGTTCTCATCGATCATCGCCACTGCCGTTTACATCCCTCCACAGGCCGACACCGGTGAGGCTTTGTCCAGACTCCATGAAGAGCTAAGCGGCTACATAAACAAACATCCTTACGCTGCTTTTATCATCACGGGGGACTTTAACAAAGCCAATCTCAGGAAAGTCATGCCGAACTTTTACCAACATGTCTCTTGTCCTACTAGGGGGAACAACACGCTGGATCATTGTTATTCTCAGTTTAAAAATGCTTACAAAGCCCGATCACAACCGGCTTTTGGCAAATCGGACCATGCCGCCATTTTCCTCACACCGGAATATAAACAAAGGCTCGTCCAAGAACTTCCGGTGCAGAAAGTAGTGACGCGCTGGTCCTCCAACTCAGAAACTTGGCTACATGCGGCTCTTGATGACGTAGACTGCGACATGTTCCGGGCGAGCTCATCTGACGTCAGCGAGTTCACGGATGTAGCATTTAGTTTTATAAACACACTAACAGAACAAGCAACGGAAACTGTAACTATTAAGATATTTTCGGATCAGAAACCATGGGTGGACAAAACTATTCGTGTTGCAGTGAAAAAACACACTGCAACATACAACGCTGGTCTGCTGTCGGGGAACATGAGCGAGTACAAATCATCTTGCTACGCTCTTCGCCACGCAGTGAAAGACGCCAAACTCCGTTACAGGGATCGAGTGGAGTCTCATTTTCAACTAAATGACTCTGGACGCTAGTGGCAGGGACTGAGGACCATCTGCACCTTCGGAACTAACTCCTCTACAAAGGTGAGAGCAGATCCGTCGCTGGTTGACGAGTTAAACTCTTTCTTTGCTCGCTTTGATTGCAAATAAGCCAGCACAACTCTGCCTCTTGACGCGCGAGAAAGTAGCGGTCAGAGTGGCGACGGCCCTGTAATCACTGTGTCGGAGGACGAGGTTAGGAGGGCGCTAAAGCGAGTGAACGTCAGGAAAGCAGCTGGGCCTGATGGCATCTCTGGTCGCGTTCTGAGGTGCTGTGCTGACCAGCTCGCTGGATTGTTTACATCAAAATTCAATGAGTCCCTGGCTACCTCCGTTTTCCCCTCATCTTTCAAAAAATCTGTCATCATTCCTGTGCCTAAGAACAATAAACCCACTTGCCTGAATGACTATCGTCCAGTTCCCCTCACATCCACAGTCATGAAGGTATTTGAGAGATTGGTTAAAAACTACATTTGCTCCTCCACACCTGAAACACTGGACCCTCTTCAGTTTGCCTATCGACCAAACAGATCTTGTGAGGATGCCATCTCTCACGTTCTACACTCCTCCCTTGCCCACATTGACAGTAAAAATGGGAACTATGTAAGGCTGCTTTTCATCGACTACAGCTCAGCCTTCAACACTATAATTCCCAGCAAATTAACTTCCAAACTTCTAAATCTTGGTCTGAATTCTTCACTCTACAATTGGATTCAGGACTTTCTTTTACACAGACCCCAGGTAGTGAAAGTAGGCCGGTTCACCTCCAACTCCATCACCCTTCAGCTAGGAGCGCCACAGGGCTGTGTTCTGAGTCCCCTACTTTACTCTCTCTACACACATGATTGCGTGGCTTCTCACAGCTCCACTTCTATTGTCAAATTCGCTTACGATACAGTGGTCCTAGGCCTTATCTCCAACAACAATGAGACCGCATAAATGGAAGAGGTTGAGAAACTAACATCTTGGTGCCAGGACAACTGTCTCTCTCTGAATGTGACCAAAACTAAAAAGTTGATTGTGGACTTCAGAAAGAGACAGCTGGCCTTCACTCCTCTTATGATCAGTGGGACCCCTGTGGAGAAGGTGAGCAGCTACAAGTACCTCGGTGTGAACATCTCTGAGGATTTTACCTGGACCTCTCACATACACACACAGGTGAATAAAGCAAGGCAAAGACTATACCATCTACGACAGCTGAGGAAATTCAGGGTCTCACCAACGATCTTAAAAACTTTCTATTCAGGGGCCATAGAAAGTGTTTTAACTCAGTGTATCACAGTGTGGTTTGGGAATAGCTCTAGTCACGACTGCAAAGCCCTTCAGAGAGTCGTGCACTTAGCTGAGCGCATCTCTGGGTCTTCTCTCCCACCCCTACAAGACATTTACTTCAAACGCTGAAAGAGCAGAGCCAACAAAATCATTAAAGACTACAACCATCCACATAACTGTCTATTCAACTTGCTGCCATCTGGCAAGCGCTACCGCAGCTTGAGGACTAAAACAGAGAGACTTAGGAGAAGCTTCTTCCCTCAGGCCATCAGGCTCCTAAACTCGGTCTCTTAACATCATCTGTACTCTGGATGTCAATATCTGGACTCAACACTGATTGCTTTATTATAATGCAGCTACTTTTCTTGCATCATTTTGCATTTTATACTGCTGCTATGTAACTATTTCGTTACCATTGTCTGCACATTTCTGTATGCAATATAACCAGTTTAGCCTATATTACAGATTTATATTACTAGGAATTTTATCTTATTTATCTAAATTGTTAATTTATGTCTAGTATTTTAAAATATTGCACTATCTTGGAGTGGACCCCATTTTACATTTCACTACAGGTTGTATATTCTGTATAACTGTGTATGTGACAAATAAAATAAAATCTTAAATCTTACGCCACATGCGATATGCTTTCCTGCATGTTCTTTTCATGTTTTGCACTGCTGTTGAGTTTCTCCAAGGTGCTTTTTGTCTACCACTCTTCCTGACTTTCACAGGAGCAATATCATCAATTACACCTTTAACTTTTGAGTTAAAAGAATCAAGGAGAAATTCAACAGAGTCAGCAGATTTGCTTGGTGTTAAAGATATAGCCTTCATAAAAAGCAGACTAGTGTTCTCATTTAAGCTTCTTTTCTTGACAGATACAGATCTAAATTCAATGGCAGGAGAGATCAATATATCAAAGAAAATACAGAAATGATCAGACAGTGCTGTAGAGTCTCTCTGGTCAATTTGGGGAATATGTATTCAATAATTAATAATCAATAATTATTCATACGAACCAGATAACCATACATTATTAAATCTCCCAAAAAGTGATAATATGTTCCCTCCATCTGCATTCATATATGTAGGCCTACCTAGACAATTAACCACAAAGGACTATAATTAATTGCATATGTAGACTATATATTTTACAGACAGGTTAAAATTAGCTCAATTGTATATCAATAGTTAATCAAAAAGGATTTATAATTAAATATTAATATATCAATTAGGTCTATCATATATCACCTCTAAGGATAGCCCCTGTGGAATTAATTTGTGATTTGATAGTCCGTTTTTCCCGCAAACTGATCATGCGATCTTTATCAATTCTCACACAGAAATCATCTTAAAGACTCGCAGGAAAGGTAATCGCTCTGGCCATGAAGACTAACCTTCCTGTTCTACACAGATAGCCTGCTAGTTAAAGCAGTTTTATACTTTTAAAGCTCGTAGCTTTGGATCGTACATTAAAGGGACTTGTATATGAGAAAAAGACAGTCAGTCAAATGAGTATAATGTATTTAATAAAATGGAAACTACATATACATGGAATAAATGTATATACAAACAATAAACAACAAACAAAACACGGAAAGAGAAACTCAAAGTGGAAGAGACAGGAAGTGAGTGAGAGAGAGGAAGGGAGGAAAGTGGCAAATTACAGACCGTAAACCTTTGAGAGACAACACAGAAAACACAATCTTAATGCTCTGAAAGCTCGATAAACAATATACTTGGATATATGGTTCTCTTATGTTCCTGAACACGGCTGCGTGGGTGAGCTTCCTCGTGAGTGTGTTTCGACGCAGCGTCACGTGGTCTGCGGATGGTCTGGAGCGCGGACTTTCAATGAAGGCTTAAAGGTCTTCGATGTAAGTTACCAAAGAAACAATTCAGGGTGGTAGCCGATGAGGAAACTATGAAAGATTCTTGTAATACTAATATGTTGTTGTTATCGACAATTCATGTACACAGTCGTTTCGATCTTCAACCAGGTTATAGAGACCAAATATGCCACACATACGATTCTGGTTAACCAGACCCGTCGCCAGACCTCAGTCTTAAGGGGGGCATGTGAAATGCATGGGGGGGGGGGCACAATTATTATTAGCCTACAGCCTAGGTATATTTATAATAATCAACTCTAGTCGCGCAGCACGTAATCATCACTTTTAAACATATAACCAACCGCAATATGACCAGGTCGCCTATAGCCTACACCACATTACATAGAAGCAATGTTATGAATATCCATAAAACACTTGACTATACAACATATTAGATGTAACACCAGAAGCATCTCTCAAAGATTGCATTTTAAAGCAGTCAACAGAGAGATTTGCATTGCCATGAGACATACACACGCACGCACATACACTCGCACAGAGACTTTGATCTACCGGTACTTTGAGTGGAGGCAGCGCTGTCCTCTCTCCAGTCCCTCCTGTCAGTACAGCGGGAGGCAGTGTTTCTCCGAGCAGAACCTCCTCATCGAAGTATTCTTCCATTCGGAAGGAACTGAAGCGAGTATGCCGGGGAAACCTGGTTTTGAAACAGCTTTCAAAAATGCGCGGTAACTGTTGAGCGGCTTAGTTGTACGTCACGTAGCCTACGTAGCCTAACGTTATTTTTAGTAAGGCCGTGATAGGCTGTTGCAGTGTAGATTCCCATCAATCAAATAAAATCACATCATTGTTTCTTTATATGTTTAACGTTTTAATGATAAAGAATGCAACACAAAATTAGCAACTATGATAATATTAAAATTAAATTATCTCTGCCTCAAGTGGGGGGGCACAAGCATTTTTTGGGGCGGGCCCGGCCCCCTATGGCCCGCCCATAGCGACGGGTCTGTGGTTAACCGTATGCAAAGTCTGAAACATTAACCCATTAGATTTTACAGGAAAACATAGACCAAACAACATACAGGAAAAACATGAGATGGAACATTAGCTACATGTTAATACATTTATCACATGGTTATATATATATATATATATAGAATATATAGGATTAAAAAGGGTTCATTTCTTCTTCTCAGCAAGAATTAGGAAAGAGTCACAACTCTCTGGAAATTCCGTTGGGTCGTAAAGCTTGTTATCAGTCTTAATGTCTCCTGTAACAGGACTTTTGTGTGAAGCTGGCTCATCGCTGGTTTATGGGTGTTGGAATGCATTATTCACTCTGGTGCAGCCCAGATACCCTACAGTGCTACATCCTTAATAACAATCGATGAAATGTTTAGACCCTTACTGATAAGTAAATCTAGAGTGTGTTCACTGTCCACAATTGTGTGTCGGTCCATGTACATGCTGAATCAGATCAAAAGTTTTTAAAACAGTTTTGATTTACTATATATAAAGAAATGCAACATTTTAAACAAACACGTTGAGAATATCTCATTTGTGTCAAAGACTACGCCTTGATCAGATTCAGAACGATGATCAAAACACAGATGGAGTAGATCGAGTCCAACACTGCCAAAGCTTCACAGTCGTTTTCTCTTCATGGGTTACGCTTCATTTCATTTGGAAACATTAAGCAGTTTTGATTTACACACTGTTTAATGTTTGATGATTACGTTATTTTACATTTGAGTGAGCAATCTTCTATCACTTATTTCAGCTTCTTCTCCTGTGTTTTGATCCGGAGATTCTGTACTAGAAGATGTCATAGCACCCCTTACTGTATAACAGTGAAAACATGGATAGCTTGAAAATTCAGTCAATGGTGGGGATCTCCATCAAAAGATTGAATACAAAGTACAGGCCAAATATACTTGGACTTTTCTCTCAAGTCAAGTACTCTTAAGTGTAATTTTAATTATATTTAGTTAATTATATTATATAAGTACATAAATTATATTAAAGTATATAAAGTGTAGACTGAAAGTATGCTTTCTTATTTTTAGTTGAAAAGAGGTATACTAATATAACACTTGAATAAACTTATTTTTTCGTAAGGGTTGGCATCATTTTAAATGTCTCAGTGTGATTGGCAAAATGGTCTTAATTTCATTGCAGTCATTAGTTTAATGAGAAAGATAGAGAACTTAGGAGAATCTTGTTCTCCTCTTTGGGTGATGTCTTTTTAAGATATCTCCCGAAACCAGGTACTACCCCCTGGGGTACATGAATTGACCCAAAAATATTGGTACAACCCTTTTGTTCTGGTCTGGGTATTTAAGGGCAGGTGACATAGCAGTCTTTGGGACCCTTTAACCAGGATCATCCTCCATACATTGCTGTTTCAGTGTTTTCCCATTGGAAAACACTCACACACGACTGTATGTCTCTGTCAGGAATGCATTGCTTACTTTTAGAGTCATCTTTGAGTAATTGATAACATGTATTTATTATTTCTGAATTGGCTTTTAATCACTTCTGTAATTGGCATGATACATTTTACCTCACAAATAAATGTTACATCTTGATTTACTCTGCATTTTTTCAGAAATCATTGTTACTATTACATTAAAGTGTAGTCCGGTGTTTCTAAAAATCTCTGTCCAAGATAGATCAAACTGAAAGCACTATGAGCATGGGGCACTTTATTAAGGAGACCTTCCGATTTCTGACTATCACTGACTTAGCACGTTGCAAGCTCAAAATTGTTATGAGTGAGCAGTGAGCGGCCGCTTAGGGTAAAATAGTTGCACTGCACCCTCTGACTATTTCAGAACTGGCTCGTTTGTGAACGTGAACACACATTTGCGATCTAACGTCTCAAAGCAACACCGGTTCCTTAAAGGGCCCCTATCATGGATTTTTGAAAAAGACCTTTCATGTAGTGTGTAACATGTGAATGAAAACATCCTGCAAAGTTTTAAATCTGAAAGTGCACCGTATATAAAGTTATTGTCTTTCAAAAGTTAGAGTCGACTCTGTGTCAATGAAATGAATCGTTTTTCAAATGAGTCATTAGCCGTTTCGTAGTGACGTCAATACGAAACATTAGCATATTGCCCGCGCCCAGTTATTGCGCGCGCACTCGCAGGGAAACTTAAACCTCAAACTGCAGCTGATTCCTGAACTGGACAGCATCATGTCGAGAAGACGGCGCTTTGCATAATGTGAAGGCAAAGCCAGTTATTTTTCACTCCCCAAGGATGAGCATGTGAAGAATCAGTAGTTAAAATTCATCTTTACCAAGATACCACAGCAGTTAATCCTAAACTATTGCTGTGTTCCCTTTATTTTACTGACGACTGCTTCTCAAATCTCAAGAGTTCAATGCAGGATCCACAAACCACTTACTCTTGAAAGATGGTGTTCAAAATACTTAGTTTTGAGTTTTATATTGTGTAGGTCTCCTGTTAACTGGCTAACTCACATTGTCACTGTCTTATTGAAATACTTCTGCTGATTAGCTGTGGGCCACTATTATCGAGTCATCCTTGCAATGGAGGTTGAATAACTAGTTCTTCTAATATTCCATCATCGGACTCCCGCACGCATTAATATGGTAAAATCGACGTCATTGTTCGTTACTGTGTTTAGTTTACGGTATAGGAAGCCTCAGGACACGCAGAGCTGTCGGTGTTATGCAATGGGCGTTTTTGTTCTCGACGCACTGTACACGGTAGACCAATCACAACAGACTGCGCTGTCTGGCCAATCAGAGCACAGAAGCTCGCGGAAAGGAGGGATTTAGAGAGATCGATTCATTTGACGAGTCGTTTGAGAATAATTGAAAATCTGATGATGTGCAAATGTATATTGTGAGGAAATTAAACATTTTTTTTACATTTGATGCGTGTAAACATATTGTAGGAGACTCTACAACAACATTAGGAAACTTTAAAATACCATGATAGGGGCACTTTAATGAACGGATATTTGAAATTATGAGATGCTCAGAATAATCAAAGATCTAAATTAATTCATAATCAATATTTATGATTATTTTCTAATCAGAAACACGCTCTAAATTTGATTATCATATGAAATTGGAGTCAGATTAAGCGTAGAGCTAAAGTGATATTGAAACTAAATTCCAATAAATGAAGTGCTAAATTAACTTCACTGGAGAGTTGAAAAGACCTAAACGCAGTATCCCTTCGCCCAGGCCATTGGAATTCCGTCGTTGGGCCAATGGGTGGTCCGTACAAACCCTCAATCTAGATGTGTCAGAAAAACCCTCAATGTTGTGTCAGAAAAACCCTCAATATAGATGTGTCAGAAAAACCCTCAATCTAGATGTGTCAGAAAATCCCCCAATGTAGATGGGTCAGAAAAACCCTCAATGTAGATGTGTCAGAAAAACCCTCAATCTAGATGTGTCAGAAAATCCCCCAATGTAGATGTGTCAGAAAAACCCTCAATGTAGATGTGTCAGAAAAACCCTCAATCTAGATGTGTCAGGAATGGCATGACGGAAAGGTCTATGCAACTATCTCCGGGATGAAGCAGATAAATTGATGGATTACTGTCATGCCTCTCTGGATGCCTCTGTTAGGGAAAAACAACAAACTGTTATGATAATGTCATATTAAAGTCCCCCTGTGGTGAAAATCAAGTGTTTCATATTGTTTATATGTCTATTTGGTGGTTTAATATGCTTTAAGACAAACCATGTATAAATTCATAAGTTAACACCATTGCTGAGTATTTTCTCCTTAAAACTGCAGTGAATCGAAGACAGTCTAAAAACATGGTTTGAAATCGCTGCTTTTTCTGACGTCACAAACTACCTTGTAACCAATCATGCCAGCGTGCGGGTGGGCTTTAGAATATCATTAACTGCTGTGAAGCAGCAAAGTCTCGAAGTCTTTATTTTTCTGTTGATATTAAAAATCGTGTACATTTAGCAATATAGTGTAAAATATGTATATGATGTATTTTACGATGTTATGATGAACGTCTCAGGTTACGACTGTAACCTATGTTCCCTGAGAACAGGGAACGAGACAATACGTCATCAACCTGACAGACCTGACAGAGGCCTGCAACCTGACATGTAGAAGCCCATCACCAGGAAGGCCGGTGAGGCCTGTTACCTGGCAACCACAATATGTGTCAGCTCATAACCAGGAAGGCAGCAGACTGTTTGGTGGCCCGGAGAGACAAATCCGTGGTGTGGCGCAGCTCTGCGACCGCGTCAGGGGACAGACCGGCCCCCTGATCGAGGTCCCGCAGCAGGTCGGCCTGGTAGGTCTGAAGGGCCGCGAGGGTGTGCAGAACCGCTCCTGCCTGACCTTTTGCTGTGTACGCTCTGCCATTCAAGCGTGATGTAGTCTCAAGCGGCTTGGATGGCAGGGACGGAGCTCCTAGTGACGAAGACCGACCAGAGGCGAGATAGTTGGCCAACGTCTCGTCCACTGGCGGCATCGACACATACCCGTGCTCCGCGGCCCCATCCACAGCAGCGAAATTATTCCGCTGATGCAGATGAAGACGCGCAGAGAACGGGTTCTTCCATGCCTTCTTGATCTCAGAGTGGAGATCAGGAAGGAATGGAAGGCTCGTCCGGGCTGGTGGCTTATGGGAAGGGAGGAACCGATCGTCCAAAATACCACGAGCAGGTTCCTCCCTGAAGCGCCTCCACTGTAGCTGCAATACGTTGGTGGCACGCCCCATAACATCCACCAACTCAGCGCACACTGGGCAGGAGGGCTGAGATGATTCAGTCTCAACCAGACTGACATCATCAGCAGCCAACTCCTGCCCGGCCCGAAGAGAACTAGTTACAGATCCATCAGAAAGAGAAAGAACCTCTTCAACATCAACCTGTAACTCACCCTCGTCAGCTGGCAGATCATCCGCAAGGTTAACGCCCCTCTCCAGACGACCTGCCAGCTCCGTCTGAGAGCCCCACGAGCTCACGCGCCGCTGAGCCTCAGCCCGAGCGGGACCAACACCGCGGGGTTCAAATGCCGCGCCCACTTCCCTCGAGAAGTGGGACAGACGAGAACGGAGCGTTTTCAGAGAAAAACGCTCACAGTTTGCGCAGGAAGCTCCCTCGAGAACTTCCCGCGCGTGCTCTTCTCCCAGGCAGAAAATGCACAGATTGTGTGAATCCTCCAGGGTCAAATATCTGGGAACGGGTCGGCACACTTACGGAAAGTATTTCTCCCCTTCTCTGCACGCTTCATTTTTGTTGACATTTTTGTTGATTTGTTGAACAGACAAACAGTCCCTGAAGACGAAAAGGATGTTGTCACGGTCTCAAGGCGCCCTTATTATACATCCAGGTTGCGTGCTCATCATTCGAGCTGATGAAACACGGGCTGTCGCCGGTCAACATGATTGCTGTGAGTTGATACTTAATTTCAGACACCTGTCACGCCTGAGGCGTTCCCCATAACGTCGATGACGTATTGCTGAGTTCCCTTCGAAAGGGAACTAAATGCCTTTCTCCAGTGACTTTCTAAGTTGTTCAAAGCGTTTCTAACGATACAGATTTTTAGAAGGCAGACTGAGAACGGGAACGGGAACATGGTTTGTGTGACAATAGCAACATAATGTATTATTGTTTTTACATTATATAATGTAGTTTTATAATGTAGTCAAGCAAAAGGCTAATCATAATTACCGTTATGTGTCCGACATTGTAAAGAGCCATACTTAAAATGCATTACCATTCTGATTCTACGACTTGTAGACGAGCCTGTATAATTGAATCTTCCACTTCTTCTGAATCAGTTTCTGGTTTAAAAGATATATGGCTGAAATAAACAGTATTTCCACTTGCCACTGTGCAGAGTTTACTACAGTAAAGTTGAGCCAGGTGGTGCTCACTGCAGTCAGCTGATGTTCAGCGATCTGAGCTGGTGTGATTGAGTGGAGGCGTGGCTAATTTACATGTATGTACTGTATGTATTAAATGAAGCAAGGGTGTCGAGAATTTATCACAGGAAAAAACGTTTACATATATGTCATTTTGGTGATCAAAGACGAGTTTTAAGGGATACAATTATTGACTGCAGGGGGATTTGTATTGAGTGTACTGTGATAATATGGAGCATAAACTGTAATTTTCTTGTTCAACCTGGCGGGGTTCTATGACAGGTATTGACCCCTATGCGGACACACAAATTCATCAGAAGCACAATGAGATCTAAGAGGGGTTTAATTTTGCACAAAAAAAAAGTTTTTAATCCTAACATTTGATTTCATGTTTTATTCAGTATTTATTCTGCCATGTATATCAATTTCTGTATTTTTTAATTCTCTTAACAATCTACTAATTTTTGATCAATGTGTTTTGTAATAGCCTGTGATGACCACAGGTGATAAAAGATGTCACATCATTAAACTAAAATCACGAAGGCAAAAAAATGCTAAATGTTATTCCTCCGGCTATATGCAAATATAAAAAGTAATTACAAAAGGCTCATCTATCAGCTGCAGGTACTTACCCATTCGAATTTCTCGTTTATATTGCCAGATTTTCACACATGCGATAACCAGGAGAACAATTAGAACAGCAGCAACAACCCAACCAGATATCATCACTGGCTGCTGGCTCTGACCATCTGGCTCTGAACAAACAGAAAACTGCAATTAGTGTAAAAATGACAATTTTAAGCCAGGTACAAAAGCAACAGCATACAGCATATATCCATGGATAGAATTTAAACATTTAACCATTTATTTACAACTTTTACCCAGTGATGCTAACCACAGCTAACCCTCAGGTCATAAGATCAATTTAATTTCAGTATATGCAAAAGCAAATATACAGTTTCAAATATAGGTTTATTGAATCATTTATTGAATGGGTTGGAATACCAAAAATCTTTAAATTAGTTTTACCATTTTATTCTCAAGATAATCTGAACAAAATTTAGGCAAGATCAGAAATTACATAGAATAGGAAAAAATTCAAACTGTTTAAATTAGATTGCTTTGTTTCATATTTTTGTCACTACATTCATAAGTTTGAAGATGTCGTGATGATAATAAAGAATGAATCGGTACGTTCAAATTTCTGACCAGTATGGAATGGTATCTTACAATATTCAAGAGATGCTGAGATATCAAGAGAAAACAATAGGAGCTTATGACATTCCTGAAAAATGCAGCCATAGATTAGCTTCTCAAATAAACACTAATATAAAATATGCAAACCTAAACAAAGTCGACTGATGTCCAGATGTGTGGTCTGGTTGCTGATGGTATTGTTGAGCACACAGCTGTATGTGTTGTTATCCTGATATTCCACCTCCAGAGGTAGAGAGAGACTGATGCTGAGATCACACACACTGATGCTGGACAATACACTGATTCCTTTGTACCAGGAGAGAGTGACATGACTCACATTCAACACTGAACACACCAGTGAACATCTGGACTCTGATGAACGTTCAGATGATGAAGAACATTGTGAAGAGTCTCTGTTAATGACCGGAACTGGCAGATGAGCTGGAAAACATGAGAAAAGAAATAAAAATTTTGTCTCAGGATCAGAAATTTAATAAACACAATACAACTTGATTAGTTTTCAGTGTTCATCAATATCAAGATTTGTACATCAATCAGATTGATGGTATGAATTTGTCTATTCATTATCTTTCATTTTGTTTCAGTCTATTTCTCTCTATTATACTAGAACATTAAATTCAGACTAGAACTGAAATCATTTATCTAGTTTACTCACCATGAACAGTAACATTGAAAACCCAACATTTCGAAGGTACACTGTTGATCTGTAGTTCATAGTATCCATTGTGTGGTTTTTTGGTGTTTGTGATGGTGAGATTTCCAGTTTCTATGTCGAGTTTGAGTCTTCCATTGAATCTCTCATTATTATAAAGTTGTATATCTTTATTATTTAACTCAGCAATGAGCTTCCCTTGAAAAAGCCAAAATAACTGATCTATCTCCTCTAAATCAGGGTGAAGAGTGACATCATCTCCCTCCTTCACTGGCATCGCTGATTGTTTTATAACTGTCTCATAATCAAAATAGAAAAATCAAATACAGTTTTTCAGACAGTTTAAGTTGTCGTACTGTAAAACTTTACAGTTAATTTATAGTATTATACTGTATTTTCATAAAACAGTAACATGCAGTATCTTTTACAGATGGTCTGTAAATATACAGCAGTTTTCTGTTTTATTCATAATAGAGTATCATACTGTAGAGGAATTGCATTATGGGATTAAATTTTTTTTCTGCCCTCATTTTTAATTTCTAGGTCAAAGAAAATACATTTATAATTGAAGCCGCGCGCCCACACAAAGACATGACAAAATATATCATATATGTATACATATCAGTGGCGTATCACACACACACACACACACACACACACACACACACACACACACACACACACACACACACACACACACACACACACACAGTTGGTGAGTAATAGTTATTTCATTTAATTACAACATGAATAAAACTGTAATCCATTACAATTACTGAGAAAAAAATGTGTAATTAAATCACAGTTAGGCTACTTATAAAAATGTTAAGGAGACAAAGTGGGTGACATTAGAATATTTTCTGTAAAAAGCTGGGTATATTGGATAATATTCATTTGTTACTTTGTCTGTTTTTGACATGCACATTATCTCCTTCCAGGCTGTTTGTAAAGCAATGCTTTTGATTGATTCTGTGGTTGAATTTTCACCATGTCTGCCAAAACATAACTCTATATTGCAGCTGAAAGCTTTAGGTTACAACCTGTCTGAGAGTTACAACCAGGGCGAGCGAAAAAAATGCATTCCAGCGCTGGATAATTAAAAAATAATTTCATCCAGAAATTGGAAAAGGGCGCAAATATAACATTTCAGTGCAAAACATGTTTGCCAATTATTAAAATATCAACATACATTGAAGGTTTCAATTACTAAAATATAGATATAATGTATAGGAATAAATTAAATTAATTAAATGAACCTTCTAAATAAATGTTTAAATTATAAATATTGAATCAGCTACAAATTTCCCCCCATGCCTCAACTCGTGCTGACGTACCTACACATGGTCCACAGATTTGCGAGATGTTGAGATGTTGAGTCTGTTTGCTGATGGTATTGTTGATCACACAGCTGTATGTGTTTTTATCATGATATTCCACCTCCAGATGTAGAAAGATTTTCCTAATGTGATCAGACACACTGACGTTGGACTGTAAACTGTTTCCCTTGTACCAGGAGAGAGTCACGTGACTCACATTCACAGCTGAACACTCCACCATACAGTCGGTCACCGGACTCTTGGCATAATCTCTGATAATTTTAGGAGTTGGGAGCTACAAACCACAAGTAACCCATTAAGAACAAACAATTAATATAAAAAGCAAAATAATGAAAAGCCAAACCACTTTGACATTTTTACAGAAGCCAACTAAATTTACTTAGAAAGTTTAAGCCCTACAGGTAAATCAGTGTAGATATCTCCCGGCAACACTGTCATTTCATCTGACTCTGCTCCTGAAAGAGATGGGAACATTTTAAACATCTGCAAAGAGTTTACAACAGTTTAAAAAAAGCCATTTTACTAATGAATTAGTTGTCTGGTTAACACAACACACAATAAAAACTTACCACATAAAAGCCATAAAAAGATCAAAAGAATCGAGTTTTCCATGTTTGCTAAGGAAAATAATTCAAATCTCTTAAACGAATAAATATGTATTTAAAATGTATTTCTAAATGCGATGAAGCGCTTAAGCTTTCATTATACAAACAAATTATATTAGCCTGGCTAGCCTTGATCACTAATTTAATTAAGGCTAGTTCGCCCTACAACACGTAGCCTATAGCCTACAGTCGCAGTGAGAAAAAGAAATAGATAATCGCCTTAAAATGAAAGTGTTTTGTAATGAGTTATAGTCATGCCAGTAAGAATCTGCTGTGATCGCAAATTTTTAACCCCAGTCACGAAGCTATAGCCTACCACATGTCGAGTAGGCTACTTCATGTTTACCTTTTAAGTGCATTAGTGATCAAAACGATTCATGAGCAGAACGAAAAGTAAAAAGGTCCATTGTTTGAAATTATAGGCTAATAGGATAATAATATTTTTAATAATAATATTAAAAACAAAAATAGGCAAACTAACAGAGGAAATATAAAATATAGCTTATAGAATATTTTTTGTAACTTAATTAGCCAAACCAAAACTCAATAATATCGCAAGAATGCTTAAAAGGAAACGGCTAGCTGAGCTTGATATTTCATTTATTTGAAACGAGACACTAGAATATTATGTAACATTTAATTATTTCAGTTTTCCAGTATGTTTTTTTAATGTAACTTTCTCCCTTTAAATAGCCTACTTCTTAATCAGTTCCAGAGTTTCTGGTCAGTTCCAGAATAATTTTCCGCTCCTGGTTAATTCTAGAATAATTTATGCAATTTTTTATTATTTATTTAAAATAATCAGTTTCATATCTATCCCATTGTTCAACTTGTTTATATGGGATTTATAAAGTAATAAGTAATGCAATACTTTTTTTTAAAGAGTATGTAATCTAATTAGACTGTTAAATATTTAGTTTAACTGCCACCCTGTTGAATAAATCCGAAAAGTTTCAAAGATACGAACAAAAGTTGTTTGTGATAATAGAGACAGTATGCATTCAGGTTCAGTGAGAGAGAATTGGAGCAAAAACTTTGACAGGATCTCCACTGCAAAGTATTTTTCTTTATAATGGAAAGATCGGCACAGTTCATGATCATATTATGGACTGGAATATTTCAACCTTTAATGACTCGTGGAAACATGTCCTCCCCAACGGGAAATACATTTACAGATAAAAGCATCTTGGAAAGGTTCAGTGAAATCATTCTGGATCAAATTGCAGTCTATTATATGTTCAGCGTTAAAGCACCTGAACAAAGAACTAACTTCTGGGTACCTGAGCATTGTTAGTATATAGTTTTAGTTAAGTCCAGGAAAACTCCAAACTTTGCATCAGACAGTACTTAAGAAAATTCAAATATTTATTTTTAAAACCGATCATGCTTACATTGTACAGCATTTGTACATTATTATTATTTGAGCTGTAGTGGACACATCAACTCATAGCAACTCTTGAGGACATGTGATCTTCTCCATCAGGCATCTGTAAGAAAACAGACATGAAGTAAACAGAGAAATGAAAGAGTTTAGAAATGAAACCTTGATGAATATACAGCAGTAAAATATAGTTAATATAGATAGACATGCTGCATGCATAACTTTATTAAGAATGCTTTTTAAATCATTTGAATTGAATGTGAACCAAAGTAGTAAAGATTAAAATGAACTGAAATTCTTATAACCCCAATTTCTTTATTTAGTTTTTAAGTTTGACTGTTCTAATTTCATTTCCTGTTGTTTGCGGCCTTAAAACTTAAAACAGAAACTAAGAAATACAGTCCCTTTATTGCAACATTGTGTGATTTCTGGAAAAAAACACAAGACAAATCTCCTGCTCAATCACGTGTGTAAGGGAACAGACTCCTGTGGTAACAGATGAAGGTTTCCACAGACAGATTCTTTACTGTACAGAGTGTCTACCATGTGAACACTTGCGTGCACAAAATGTTGTTTCTGCATAATGAATCTTTTCCTCATCAGTCTGAACTGCTTAAAAAAATATTATTTTTTCAAAGCAGTAAAACCTCAATCTCAAAGTTATATAAAAGATCTCCTGAATGCTGTTTTTCATACTTGCCTTCCTGTCCAGCTTGTATGACCTTGTAACAGCATTTCAGACCTACAGCTACAGACCCAGCCACAATCAGAGCAACAAAAACTGATACTATGATATAGGCCTATGAGTGATACGGTTCTGTAAAAGCCAGAAAACATTCATGGTTGTAATTGACTGTGGAAGATTTCAGGGAAGTCTGAATTTCAAAAGCAACCTGTGTTCTATGAGAGGTGAGACTACTCATTTACCTTACTCTTTATATCAGTGGTTCTCTTACGAGAGTATCTCTCGTACTGCGTAATATCTTACACTATGGGGAAAACCTCTTTTCCACGAGATATTGAAGCTAAAAATTATCCTTAATTTTGAATTAATGTAAAACGCTGTGCAGCAGTATGCAGATATAGGCAGGACGGCTCGCGTGCCTATTGGCTGCCCTGCGGCAACAGCAGCAACCTATCGAGAGAGGCGCTGCGTGACACCATCCTATTGGGGCATTTTGCGCCCATTTCGTCACGTCCCGCCAGAAAAGGCGCAATCTCGCCCTATAAATATAGCTCGATAAGGCTGGTACACTGATTTTTCATCTCTTCAGCGAAGCATCACGCATCGCTGGATCCGGAGTGAGAAGCAACGCCGTCTGAGGACAAGCACACAGCGGGACGAGCCTTTGTGTCTGAAGTCGCTGGCACCGCCGCCTTTAGTCTCCGTACCTGCTACGCTTTCCGGCGTTATATCCGTTCAATTACTGTGTGTGTGTGTTCGCCGCTGCGACACACATTTTTTCACTGTCTTTCTCTCTGCTAAAAGAGCTGCGTCTTTTTCAAGATGCAAAGATCCTGCGGCTCGTGCCGAGCCACACTCAGCGACGGGGACCGTCATGTCATCTGCGTTTCCTGCCTGGGTGAGGATCATGCGGCTCTCGCTCTCGTCGACGGAGGATGCCCTCACTGTGAGCTACTGCCTATGGTGACTCTGAGGACTCGCCTGGCATCCTTCTCAGAGCCTGCACTTCAGCCCGCTGTAGCGCCGCGCCGTAAAAAGCGCCGTGCCTAGCGCGGCCCCGGGCCTTCTCCTGCCCGCCAAAGCTCACCGGTTCGCCCGCCAGCTTCGCCGGCATCGCTCGAGTCCCTCCCCGACGGACAGCGGCCGCCGTCCGCCGCCGCTTCCGCCATTGAGGTCGACGAAACAACCGAGGTCTGTTCTCTCCTGGCATCAGATAGTGAGGAATGGGCGAGCTCTGTGGACCTCCCCCCTGCTAGCCGCGAGCCTTCTGGAAAATGAGCCGGCATTGAATAAGAGCTGATGCGTCTGCTCTCTCAAGCCGTCGACAACCTCGGCATCGACTGGGAGGCGCCCGCGCAGCCTGCGCGCAACCAACTGGACGGATGCTTCCTCAAAAAGGACCACTCGCCGTCACAATCCAGGCCCGCGCCTTTTCTTCCTGAGCTTCACGAAGAAGTCGCGAGGTTCTGGGGCGCCCCTCTCTCGGCCAGGGTGCGCACCTCTGTCTCGGTTGCATTCTCCACTGTGGACGGTGCGAAAGACAGAGGATACCTTTCTCTTGCCCCAGTGGAAGCAGCGGTAGCTTCCCATCTCTGCCCGCCCTCTGCTGGACGGCGAGCGCAGACGATGCTACCATCTAAAGCCTGCCGAGTGACGTCAACCATGCACGGTCGTTCTTACAGCCGCGTCAGCTTTACACACAATTGCCATCTTGCAGATCTTCCAGGCCGATCTTCTCCGAAAAATGGACGAGGAATGCGCTGAATCGATCAGCGTTGCAGATTTGCGGAGCGCTACAGACCTGGCTCTACGCGCCACAAAATCAGCTGCACAGGCCATTGGGCGGAATATGGCCTCTCTCACCGTGGCTGAGAGACATCTGTGGTTGATGCTGTCTGAAATGACTGAAGCGGAGCGCTCTGTATTCCTCGACGCGCCCATTTCGTCAGCTGGCCTCTTCGGATCTGCCGTCAAAGATTTCGCGGACAGATTCCAGGAAGTTCAAAAGACATCACAGGCGATGAAGCACTTCCTCCCGAAGCGCTCTAGTTCCGCAGCAGGTCGTTCTAAACAGCCGCCTGCCCGGAGCTCCCAGCCTCAACCCACACAACCCGCCGCCGCTGCTTCTCAACGCCGCCAGGCCCGAGAACAGAGACCGCGCTCTCGCTCTGCTGGACGCCGCCCCCCTCAGCGCGGGCCCCGGCCGAGGATTGAAATCAAGCCCGGGGTCTCAAAGCCTTCCTTGCCTCTCTGGGGAGGCGACGGTGTTCAAATCCCGCTGCTGCCGGATTTTCACCGAAACGTTTCGCTCGTCCGGTTCCATGCAATGTGACTGTTCCAGCGTATTTAGCAGTCAACAAGCCGGTCCATTTACCCACTTGCCTGCACACAAAAGCCGTTTTTACGGCTACCCAGATAACTCCAATAAAGAGTGTATTTTCTGGTGTTCCGGCCACGGCCGACGGTGTTATGAGTGTTGTAAGAATGCCCACGTCTCAGTGCCCATTCCAGACACAGCCCATCACAATACAGGGCTAGCACAAATAAAATCGACTCATGTCGATTGTGCAATAAATGTAGTGTACGTGCCCACAATACAGTACCCACAAACACTACACGAAACATGTCCCACGGTTTCTGTAAAAACGAAACCAACACATATTCAATCGGCGTGAGCCGACAGTATTCTCACTGCAGTGAGTGTGCCCGCTATCCCGCGCCCACATTCCCGCACAGACATGCCGAACACCACGGGGCTCGTCCCGCTCACCTTCTCTCCACAACCTGTCAGAGAGAAGCCGAGCGCGGTCGGGCTGCCCTCTGTGATCAGCGCACCCCCCGCCTCGCACACTGCAAACACAGTGTCTATTTCTCAGCACACCGGAGCTCTCCGGCCGCCGCTATGCCGCGGCCAGAGCCCAGATTTCATTCTACCTCTAGCTATTTGCGCAGATGCGTGGGCAAAGCTTCCCGGGGTATCAAAATGGGTGCTGAAAACTATAAAAAGAGACTATTCGCTGCAGTTCACTCGACGCCCCCGCCTTTGCGCGGCGCGAGTCGAAACGACGGTAAAAAACGAAGTATCTCATCTACTTCGAGCCGAGATAGCGAAACTACTGAGCAAAGGGGCTATAGAACCTTTATCTCAGGCTCAGAGCGACGTGGGTCTATACAGAAGGTATATTCTGGTACCGAAAAAAGACGGGGGTCTCAGACCCATTCTAGATCTGCGACGGCTGAACAAAACGCTCATGAAGCGCCAGTTCAGAATGATTACAACCAGGAAAATCCTCGTGCAAGTTCGCCAGGAGGACTGGTTCATGTAAATAGATCTGAAAGACGCCTATTTTCAAATACAAATAGCGTCACGTCACAGGCAATTCTTGAGATTCGCCTTCGAGGGCCAGGCATACCAATACAAAGTCCTGCCGTTCGGCCTGTCCCTGGCACCCCGTACATTTACGAAGTGCATGGACGCGGCTCTCGCACCCCTGAGACTTCAGGGCATGCGAATTTTGAACTACTTGGACGATTGGCTGATTCTAGCTCGATCACGATCAGAGCTCATAGAACACAGGGCCACATTACTCGAACATCTCGAGAATCTGGGTCTCTCAGTCAATTGGGCGAAGAGCTCGCTGTTTCCCAGCCAGAAAAATTCTTTTCTGGGAACAGTGCTGGACTCGCTATCCATGGCAGCGTGTCTGTCGCCAGAGCGCGAACGGGACATTCAGCGCGCCGTGAAATCCTTTCGCCGCGGCTCTATTGTGCAGCTCAAAAGGTTCCAGAAAATGCTGGGCCTCATGGCCTCAGCAGCTTCAGTGCTCCAGCTGGGTCTGCTTCGCATGCGCCCACTGCAGCTATGGCTGAAAGCGCGAGTTCCGCCCGGGGCATGGACCGCTGGTCGGTTTCGCCTCCGGGTCGATCTGAAATGCGTCTCAGCTTTGGAACCTTGGCAGAAAACCGACTGGTATAAGTCAGGTGTGAGTCTGGGGACTCCCTCGAGTGTGACGGTGGTTTCCACGGACGCTTCCACCTCGGGATGGGGAGCGCTGCTCGAGGGCAGACCGTTCTTTGGCCAGTGGTCAGAACGGGAAAAGCTCCTACACATAAACTGTCTGGAAATGATGGCAGTCGACAACGCGCTACGGCGCTTCTGTCCCCAGATAAAGGGCCACCACGTCTTGGTCCGGTCGGACAACATGTCAGTGGTGGCATACATAAATCGCCAGGGCGGCATCAAGTCCCGAAACCTTTACAGGCTAACGGAACGCCTCCTGGTCTGGGCTCAGCACAACCTGCATTCGCTGAAAGTGGCGCATGTGCCTGGTCGCCTTAATCTGGGACCAGACAGACTGTCCAGAAACAATGTCCCAGCAGGGGAATGGTCGCTGCACCCGCAGACGATCCAACTGCTGTGGGAGACATTCGGCAGGGCGCAGGTGGACCTGTTCGCGTCTCACGAGAACGCTCACTGTCCGAAATATTTCTCCAAGAGCAAGGACGCGCTAGCCCACGCTTGGCCCCGCTGTCCCCTCTATGCTTTTCCCCCCATCTCACTCCTGCCTCAAGTGCTGGAGCGAATCAGGGAAACGGATGCCCAGTGCTGCTTGTGGCTCCGTTCTGGACAAACCAGACTTGGTTTCCGGTCCTGATGCGGCTGACCAGCACTGCCCCGTGGCCAATACCGCTGAGGAAAGACCTCCTCTCTCAGGCCAAGGGCTCGATTTGGCATCCTCGCCGGCAACTATGGTCCCTACACGCATGGGCCATCAACGGGTACCCGCTAACCTCCCGGAGGGAGTGTTAAACACGATCACGTAGGCGAGGGCCCCGTCTACTAGACGGCTCTACTCCTCGAAATGGTCTGTTTTCTCTGCCTGGTGTCAAGCTCAGGGCTTTTCACCAGTAGACTGCGGGGTCACGGAAGTACTCTCCTTCCTGCAAGAGCTACTGGATAAGGGCAGGACCCCATCCACGCTCAAAGTGTACGTGGCGGCCATAGCAGCATTCACAAAACCTGTGTCTGGCCAGTCACTGGGGAAGAACGACCTAGTCGTGCGATTCCTCAAGGGAGCTCGGAGGCTGAACCCTCCTAGACCTCCTTCAGTCCCAGTGTGGGACCTTTCTACGGTTTTGGAAGCCATGAAAGGTGCCCCGTTCGAGCCAATCCATTTGTCAGACATGAAGCATCTGTCTTTCAAAACGGTGTTTCTTTTGGCTCTCGCTTCATTGAAGCGCATAGGGGACTTACAAGCGCTTTCTGTAAGCGCGTCATGTATGGAGTTTGGGCCTAATGACTCAAAAGTCATACTCAAACCAAGGCACGGGTACGTGCCCAAATCCCTCAACACACCGTTCAGGGCCCAGGTTATTTCCCTGTGCGCTCTCTCGGCTCATGATGAGGAGGAGGATGCGAGTCTCCTTTCCCCTGTCATGGCACTGAGAGCTTATGTGTCCCGCTCGTCTGCCTTCAGACAGACCGAGCAGCTCTTCGTTTTGTTTGGCGGACGCTCCAAGGGACTGGCCGCATCAAAACAGAGCCTATCCAGATGGATAGTCGATGCCATAGCACTGGCTTACACTTCTAAGGGCCTGCAGTGCCCTTTGAGTGTCAGAGCGCATTCCACGAGATGCGTTGCCTCGTCGTGGGCGTGGTATAGTGGGGTTGCCTTGCAGGATATCTGTACGGCTGCGGGATGGGCCTCTCCGTCTACATTTATAAGGTTTTATAACCTAGAGGTTCCCGCCTTACAAGCCAAGCTTCTGTCGGTATAGAATTCAGTGCTATCTGCCCCGCTGTGCCGGCCCAGATGCTGAGTTTTGCTTATGTATCGCTCACTGACCGATAAAACGGCTCTATGGGTGTTGAATAACCCGTACTATTACCCAGTTCAGGCTGAACACGTTCACCCTGCCTGTGTCAAACACTATTAACATAACTAGCTCCTATAGGATGCTATTTCATGGGGAATGATGCTTGCAGCCTCTCTTCTCCGAATCTCTGTGAGTCTATGGTGATTATGCACTACATGAGCCCCGGGCTACTGCCCTTGGGACCTTGGTGTCGGATCCCAGTACGCACAGCGTTTTGCATTGTGTTCCCCATAGCGTAAGATATTACGCAGTACGAGAGATACTCTCGTAAGAGAACGTACTCGGTTACTAACGTAACCTCGGTTCTCTCTAGAGAGGGAACGAGTACTGCGTATCTTGCCGTGCATACACAGCTCTGGTTCGCTTCGGCGATGAAAACCAGTGTACCAGCCTTATCGAGCTATATTTATAGGGCGAGATTGCGCCTTTTCTGGCGGGACGTGACGAAATGGGCGCGAAATGCCCCCATAGGATGGTATCACGCAGCGCCTCTCTCGATAGGCTGCTGCTGTTGCCGCAGGGCAGCCAATAGGCACGCGAGCCGTCCTGCCTATATCTGCATACTGCTGCACAGCGTTTTACATTAATTCAAAATTAAGGATACTTTTTAGCTTCAATATCTCGTGGAAAAGAGGTTTTCCCCATAGCGTAAGATATTACGCAGTACTCGTTCCCTCTCTAGATAGAACCGAGGTTACGTTAGTAACCGAGTATGTTTTCTTTATAAATCAATATTTTATTTTTTAGATTTATACTATGTATTTTAATAACAATGCAAGTTTATAAGACAGCATGTAAAACTATGTGAAAAAAGTATTTAACATGCTCGATCAAAAGAGCAAACACAATACAAGTCAAGTATTAATTATACTTTTAAGTATATCTTGATCAAAAGATTGAGAAAGTACATAAAAAGTAGACTAAAAGTATACTTTCTTATTTTTTAGATTTATACTAAAAGCATACTTAAGTATAGCAACAACAAAAAAATTGTAAGCAGGAGTGCGTTCACAAGATGGCCGTAAAGTGACCTGACCCACTTGAAGACTTTGAATTAACCCTCAAATTCCCCATTGAAAACTAGTAAAAGAGCAATGAATAACAAAATAGGTCAAATAAAAACAACAATTACAATAAGTTGGATTGATACAATATACGGTAATATATTTGCACATTTCCATAAATATAGCTAAAATGTATGCACTCTGCTATATAGAGGAAATATAGTACAACAAACCCACATAAATATTATAAAATTAATTAAACATTGTCAACAATCCATTTAAAAATTTGCATTGAAGCTCTGTTTCACTAGCCTATATTGTTATCCATATTTCCCCTCTGCACTTATACGTTGAGTTTATAACTTAAAGCTGCAGTAGGGAGTTTTGAGAAAACGTTGACTTAGCCTGAAAATTTGAACAAGCACAACTTACAGGTCCCACCACCTTGCTCTCTGCTGCGCTACAGCCCTCCCTCCACAGCTCCTCCCTCCACAGCTCCTCCCCCACAGCTCCTCCCCCAGAGCTCCTCCCTCCACAGCTCCTACAGCTCCTACAGCTCCTCCCTCCACAGTTCCTCCCTCCACAGCTCCTCCCCCACAGCTTCTCCCCCACACCTCCTCCCTCCACAGCTCCTCCCTCCACAGCTGCTCCCCCACAGCTCCTCCCTCCACAGCTCCTCCCCCACAACTCCTCCCCCACAGCTCCTCCCTCCACAGCTCCTCCCCCACAGCTCCTCCCTCCACAGCTCCTCCCCCACAGTTCCTCCCTCCACAGCTCCTCCCCCACAGCTCCTCCCTCCACAGCTCCGCCCCCACAGCTCCTCCCTCCACAGCTCCGCCCCCACAGCTCCTCCCTCCACAGCTCCGCCCCCACAGCTCCTCCCTCCACAGCTCCTCCCCCACAGCGGAGCCGGCCGTGAACGCACAAGCTAGTAAGCAGGGCCACCGATGATGGCGGATTAAACAGTTATGGCACATTCGCTATGGACGAAACATCAACAATATGCTTTACATTGACTATGGCCTGTCCATACTTTGACTACAAACCAGGTCCTCAAATCATTATGTATTTTGTAGGGCTGTTTTCGACTAAGGATTTTGATAGTCGAATCTGATTCTTTAGATTTTGTCGTAGTCGACTGATAGTCGAATCTTTTTTTTTTTTTTTTAGATAGCAGCTAGATGTTCGGTTGAATAACTGTTCGTCTGTTATAGGACAACTCGCTCTACGTTTATTTAAAATGAACAGCAAGACAACTAGAAGTGAATGTGCTTCCCATTAAATGAATCCTTAACAAAAAAAACAAACCAAAAAGAACGTTGCAATGAACGTGCTTTGTTTTAAATAAATCACACACAGTAAACAAAACCTTAACAAAAAAAACTTTGCAATGAACTTTGCAATTTAGACGCGCAAACTGCGTGCCGGTGAGTCTTACATGCTCGAGCAGATTCGGCTTGAAGTCGTTCATCCTCGGATGCGGCGTCGCGCGCGCTGTTACAAAAACCGTGCACACAGCCAAGCGAAATGGGGTCTTGCCGGTCTTGCGCACCCTGACCCAACGCGTCATTTTTTGCCTTGTGCGGACGCGTCTGGTACAAACAAGGCTTTACTCCGTGTCAGCGCGCGCTCTGATCGGAAAAAGGTGCACAGACCTCTCCCGAATCATCTCCAGCACTCAGCCTCCGAAGCAACACTAACTCCGCCTCCGTTTCCCTCGTAAGATGATATTAGTATTTAAACATTCTCTATGATAAAAAATGTTTGTAAAAAATATTTTAATAGCACGGTTTGGGCGGTTATAGAGTTCTAATGACGGTGATCAACTATAACCGTCGGTCTCACGTCACACCCCTATTGGTTACAGCACTTTCCTACTATTTGACTATGAGGTTCATAGTCGAATCAGACCTCTCCGAATCGAATCGTCGAATCCTCGACTATTAGTAGTCAGCCCTAGTATTTTGCAATACATGTAACTTTATAACCTTCTACTCTTTCTATAAGTTATAAATAG
This sequence comes from Siphateles boraxobius, assembly GCF_051911475.1. NCBI lineage: Eukaryota > Metazoa > Chordata > Actinopteri > Cypriniformes > Leuciscidae > Siphateles > Siphateles boraxobius. The sequence goes on along the minus strand of NW_027508733.1, from coordinate 14,529,396 downwards.
CTAATAAGATAACCTTAATATAACGGTAACTAACGTTACAGTATGTAAGTAATTATTCTAGCGATATGTAATGCTAGATAAGGTTTGCTAGTACATTTTTTCAGCAACATGATAAGCCAGTGAATGAGCAGGTTTCAATTGTTGCTTAGCACAGTGCGTGACATTTTATCTACATGTTATGCTGCTAGAGTTTTGACACCGAGTCAATGGGCTCTGTCTAATTCTTTCTTTTTCGCTTGTTTATCGTCATCGGTCTTTTTCCTTTTACCTCTTTGTTTTATGAGCAGGTGCCATTCGAGAAATTGGCAGTTTAGGTTGTTTCTCCACCATTAGCACAGCTGCAGCACACCGGCAATCTTGACTTGAGCAAACCCCGGAAAGCCTGTTCACTCCCTATTAGTAAGCCCTATTGTACCAAATTTTGGTTCCACTGGGGGGCGATCGCCCTGAGTGCAAAATGAATGGGAGTCTATGGGGCTAGACGGCTAAAATTGTCTCTTTCAACCAATTGCCATAGAGAAATCTCAGATTTGATTGTAGGTTTTGCAAGTTCAACATGGGTTATAGGTCGAAAGTTGAATGAACGAGTACTTATGTCCTTTCGATTTCGTACAGGTTGAGTTGTTGTTGCCCATTACACGCTAACATTCTGCTAATGAACGCTGATTGGTCAGTGAAGGACTGATTACGTCCAGAGATACCGCTTGATGGGATCGTGGCGTCCGAAGCGGGACCAGAATGTGTGTGTGTATTTTCGGCGTGGTCTTTTAAAACAACAAAACAAAATATCTTCTAGCGTGTGTATTTACCTGTGTCAGCAGTGTTGTCGATGAAAAGAAATTGCAGAGCGCGTAAGCACCAAAGTGACTGAAGGATTGCCGTAAAGCAGTATCTCTGGTGGAACGATGTGTATGACGTCATTGACATTTTAAAAGACTTTTTAAAGCAAATGAGTGACTCTAAAAAATCTAACACCCAGCAATGAGTAATTTCTTTGCATCTCCTTTTGAATACAACATTCAAATTACTAGACAAAAAAATATATCCTGAGAAAAGTGGATTTTGAGGGGTATAGCTCCATAGACCTCCATTCATTCTGCACTCGTCCTATGAGCGCCCTCATATAGAACCAGAGTGGAACTGCAACCAGTTCAGAAGCCGGAAGTTTACTGAGTGAACGTTCTCCCCATATTAGACATTCTCTGACTTGAGTTTGAACGACGGTGCGCTCGCGCTGTGCAAGAGAGGGTTGTGATCAGCTGTGACACTGCTAAGACATTCCTCCTGGCTCTGATTGGTTGTTTCTGACCGGGAGCGGTGTATTTCTGCAAATGGCAATAGGACCACTGGGAGGAGCCAGAGGAGCTTGATTTTTTCACAGATTATCTGTCTCATAGTCTACTGTCGGGACATAATGACAGTGTAAACAAATATGTAAAAAGTATTTTTTTTACAAAAGTTACCTACAGCAGCTTTAACTCAGTGAACACTGATTTGTAAAATGATTTATTTCTCACCACTGACAGTAACATTGTGACTCCAGCAGCTGGATGATTCATTGTTAACCTGTAGTTTATAGATTCCAGAGTGTAATTTGCTGGTGTTTGTGATGGTGAGATCTCCAGTTTGAGTGTCGAGCTGGAGTCTGTCTCCGAATATCCCATCAAAATAGTCGAGGTATAGACGGATATTGTTTTCAATGATTTCACAATTGAGAATCTCTGTAAACCTCTACGATATGTGAGTCTCTTTTAAATTAGCGTGTAGAGTGACAGGATACCTCTTTTACTGACACCGCTGTCTGTGTTATATCTGTTTCAGCACCAACGCATGATCACAGGATCATAACTTTCAAGGCTACATAAACATCTTGGCTAAGTAAAAAATAACATGGTTAGCCTATGATTGGCTGTATCAACAATCATTCTAAACATTTTCTGTAACAGAAAACTTAAAATGGTAAATATAGTTTTTTATTACAGGTTTTTTAAAATCATTTTCAATGCATTACAGACCATTACAGAAGTTCAAATAGAAGTTCAAATAGTGACAATCCACGCAAGCACAATTAAATAAAACATAGGTGATATCAATCTTTCAAGGCTGAGTTTTGTCAGGACTTGGAACGGAACATGAAAACTACTGTCTCGTACAGCTATTATAAGAAAAGCTTTTTCTTATGAGACAATTCTCTTTCTACAAAATATAACTCTTGATTAATTTGGTTGTGTGAGCAAATTAATTACAAAACAAGTACACATTTATTCTCTGGAAGCCAGGCTTAATGAGCAAACACTTATTGCATTCCTGACATGGGTCACCTCTCAGATACCAATACAGACAATGCCTGTAACAAATATACCAGAATAGATACACTAGTTGGTTAAAAGTTAATGGCAATTTTTTGACTTTTTTTGCATAATTCCAAATATATAACGGTTTACGAAGAAATTGAGAGTGCAGATTCACAGATTTGCCTTAAACGAGTTCCTTGATTTAAGGAATCTGTGGGGGCTTGATGGGAAACCAAACTTTCTTCTTCCCTGTCATCTCTGGATGTCACTGTTACAAACAACAAAAACAACAACAACAACAACAACAACAACAACAACAACAACAACAACAACAACAACAACAACAACAACAACAACAACAAAAACAACAACAACAACAACAACAACAACAACAACAAACATTTTAAAGTGTCCATTCCTGATAATATCCTTTTTACAACTTACAGTGATGGTAACAGAAGTCTAGTTTAGAGTATTTTCAGAGTAGTAGTTGAGAGTATTAATTTTTTGTGCATTATTTTAACATATTTCACCTACCTTCTTGATTTGCTTGTTGCATTTCCCACAGAATAAATACCATGATCACCAGCAGCAGAACAACAGGTATCAGTACTTTAAAAAGTAAAAACGGATGGAATGAACAAATAGAAAACAGCAGTAACGTAAATGAGCAGAGTGACATCAACCAAGACACAGGACCAGCAACAGATATTAGACTATAAATTATTTTCTGTAATTTTTTTTTTTTTTTTTTTGCTCAATGCTAAGATGTTGTTGGTTATAGATGTAGCTCCTTTTTTTCCATGTTTTATCAGCACATTTCTCCTCAACAAGACTGATGATTTGGAGAATCATTCATGATTGAAGCACAAAGCTGTGTAAACTATCACTTTAATAACATCACTAACTTTATTTTGTACTTTGCAGGGATCTCGGTAAGCTGAAATACAAGTTTGAACAAGAATAAAAATCCTCCTGTAGACCTGAACCATAGACCTGAAAGTGCCTGGACCATCCACCAGAAAAGAGGAAAAACAAATGGAAAATTAAGCTGCTGCTCCTTTTCACTTTTTTTCATAAGTACCTCAGATGTCCCTTGTGAAGATTTTATTATTGACTGCATTTTATGTTGCAGTGAGTAAAGGTGCGGTCACATTGGATTTCGTGAAATGACACAGGCAAAAAGGTCCATTGACCATTGTCAGCAGTGTAGCGAGGTAAAGTATGAAGCAAAGCTGACACAGGAGTCACTTTCAAGCAGCTTTCTGTTGGTCAAATCCAGCGAATCCCAGTGACCAACTTGGTCCCATAGTGAAATTGACCATAAACGAAATTGCAGAATGTGTGGATTATTATGGAAATTACTGGAATTCACCAGTAAAAAATTCACAGAACAACAGCTAATTTTACTGCTTGTTGTGACATAAGGAATACTGTTTCCGGGTCAAAGCCTCTACTTCTACTTCCTGTATCTTGTTTCTAGTGAGAATACTCAACCATTTATGAGCACTGTTGATTCAAGTCACAAAAGCCATAGTTGTACATTACAGTCTCCTGTCTCACGGCATCCCAGACTTCAATATTTTACGACTCGAAATAGCTGAATAACTAACCATCTGAGATTTCGGTATAGAGATCAAAGTTAAGGATTATAATTTTCAGGAATATTACAGCACAATGAGTGTATATTAGCACCGTTTGTTGTTGGCATCTGATAGTGGGGGGCTAATACAGAAACCGAAAATTCTCGGGACAGCAGCATTTGTCCAAATTTCAATCTTAACCGTTCTATTTCATCAGAAACGATCTTAAAACAGGGCTTTAAGTGTAAAATACCGAACTTGTCCTTTAACAAGCTTTACAGAACTTAAGTGAAGATGCACATTTTTAATTAGGGTACATATGTGTTTCCATCCATTTTGTTGAGATGTCTTTTTTGTATAGCCCATTGTATATACGTGGTTGACTATTCATGTTGCTTATGTATTATACTAATTTGTGTATTCTATTCATTGATATTAATCTATTACTAGCTTCTTTTCTCAAGTGCATGAAAGTATGTATTAAAATGGATTTAAAATATGTAATAAACAATTCTAATTTTGTATTTGGTTCAGTTTGTTTATTATAATAGAAGTTAATGGTAACCATAGTAACATGAAATTAATAAAAAATAAATTAAAACAATTTGGTTACCCAAAGTGGTTCCACACAGTGCCTTATAAGAGTTCCTCAGGAAACCTGTGTGATTCCTCAGAGAACCACCCCTTTTTAAAGATCTACAGACGGTTCCACCGGTGTGGCAAAGTGAAGAACCCCAAAAGGTTCCTCCAGGCACCTTTTATTTTTACAGTGTAGGACCAAGAATAGAACCTTGCAGAACTCATCAAATCATTAAAGCATTTGGAGTAAAGTTGTACAATATTAGCTGAGAAGCTCCTATTAAAGAGATAAGATTTAAACCATTCAAGAGCCATACCCCGAATACCCACAGCCTTTTCATGTAATTACCAAAATCTACCTGCACTTGATTTAAAGCAACCCTTTTAAAGACTCTCTATATAAAAATGGTAATTTCAAGATGGGACAATAAATTTGATTAAACAGACAGATCCAAATTTGTTCTTTTCAAGAGGGGCTGTACAATAGCATGTTTAAAACTCATTGGAACTACTCCTGATGTAAAACTTAACATCAGTAAACTCACCAATAACATTTAAAGTCTGTTTGATTTAATAATATCACAGCAGCAATTTGTAGGTTTCAGCTGACCAATTATCTCAGATAAAGATTGAAGTGAAATAGGAGCGAACTGATTGAATACCAAGTGAAACAAGCAACCAAAGAGTCATATGAACAGGGCACAATCAGCACCCTGATATCCTTAATTAGCATAAAACATCTGGAATTATTACAAGTTGTGATTTGAGTCCTTAACACCGTACAAGTGTCATGGAACAGAAGATAACAGACACAGGTAAAGTCCAAGTTTTTGTAAACAGTGCTTGCTGGCAGATAGATGTGGTGACAGTTCTTATCTGGTACTGATGATGAGAGGTGAATGGAGGACCGGATGAGTGGAAGGCGAGACCACTCATTTCTAATTAACAATTTTGCTAGAATCATTAATGTTTTGTTGTGTATGTGGGACTATGATCAGTGCAGGTGTGTGTGTGTGTGTGTGTGTGTGTGTGTGTGTGTGTGTGTGTGTGTGTGTGTGTGTGTGTGTGTGTGTGTGTGTGTGTCTCTTCCCATAGCCTAATGACCGTTTAATGTTTTTGTTTTTTGATTTGCTTTCTGGCTTCACATTTCTTTAAGCAATAATTTACATCTCAGTCAGCTTTTATTTAACACTAAATGCTATTAATAAAAATAGAATACTAACTTGGTTTAAAAAAAATGACTGCATATTTATCAGAAATTTTCAAATATATTACATCTGTTACATTTCCTGCAAAAGCAACATATAATGTTTACATTTTTTTGGACAAAAACCAATTTCTTAAATCTCAACTATATATTTGAAATTGATTTGTGCTTAAATTTTTATTTTATTTGAAGACTGAAAAAGACTGAACAGTTTGAGACAGGATTGTACAGGTAACTATCCATACAACTGAAGACTAGACGGTTCAAAACAGGATCGCACTGATAAATATCCACAGGTTATGTAACAGTATAAAACGTTACTTGGTGTTGTATATTGTTTTTCATTGTTTTCTGGAGAATGATGCATTGGGGCCAACATGTGTTACCACTAGCAGCCGCTTGAGGGCGCTAGAGATAATTGATTACTGGATATAAGCCCGATCACAGAGGGCCAGTTGTTCAAAGGTAAACTGATCGGATTTTGGTTATCGGATTGGATCAAATCTTGAACATGGGTTGTTCAAAAGGGAAAGAATGAGTCTGAAATCAGATTAGATCATGGAATCCAATCCTAATTTTAATCTGGATCAAACCTTCAGTTTGTGTAGTTCAAAACTTGTCAGTATGATTTGGATAACTTTGATCCAAAAAAACAGTATTATCCTGATCCCAACTGGGGGTAGGATTTCAAGTTGGATTCCAAGAAGAAAATGTAGTAAAACTTTTAAATTGGTCAAATAATACTTTTGTATCATTTAGTGTATATATACTTTTATTTATATTTTGCACTTGACTTGTGTAACCGTTGTAACAGTGATAAAGTAGATAAAGTAGACATAGGCTACCAATAAAGCCATTCAGTAAAGTAAAGTAAAAATAAAAATGATCTTGTTCCCATGAAATAATTTCAATAACAAACAAAAATAATATAATTCCATTTTTCTGTCATTCATCACCGTATATTAATTTCAAAGAAACAATCATTAGAGATGAGCCTGTCAAAAATAATTTCTAACAATTGCATACTATACGTCCAGTCAGTCCCTCATTCAGAAAAATGTTTTAAGACGTTTTCAAAATATCCACAATGTATATTTGTTTTTTATTTGTTGTGGCTCAGATGAGGGGTCATAAAATAAATTTATGAATGGAAGTGGATGTTTTTGTTATTTTTGTGTTTTGTCTCAAAATAAGAAGCATTTACAGTGACTCCATGTTGGCTCTTCTACCTGTTCTTTACATAGCTAAAGGATATGTTGTCCCATTAAGAGCACTGGTAATCCGGATTTGGTAATCTTGTAAACTGTGTATCTGGATCAGGGTGATCCAGTCCAATGTTGCTTTGAAAACCCGGCATAAAAGTTAGACGGATTACCTGATCCTGAATAAGAAAAAATGGGATTTCCAAATCCGGATCATTTTGATCCAGATTAAATGTTTTGAACAACTGGCCCAGAGTGGTAAGCGAGTTTGTTTTGGTTGAGGGAACTCATAACTACCTACATTCTCATAAGTCCTGTTTGAGAACTGTTTAAGTTTACGCTCAAACAAAGGACTTTTTGGATATTTGTTGGAGGTTGTTTGATACCTTTGGTGGTCCATCTGCATGTGTTCTCCTTATTTGAGCACTATTTACCACTCGTTCTTCCATAAGCAACGTGGGTTTGATGCTGGATCAACAGGGCTGTTATCTCCATTTCACACTCATTTGGCTTACTGGATTTTGCTTTTTTCAATGTGCAGTACACATTGCCACGCTCTCAAATAACCGTTTGGATCTTAATCATCTCATCTCTTCATTATCGGCTTATTCTGATCTTAACTCTGATCAATCATGAGGAGTTTGATTTATTATTGACTCTCATTTATGCTCAAAGACTGCTCGGTTGTTTATTTTGTGCACTTGGGAATAAAACAAAATAGAGTATTTGTTTGATGAAGTGGTTTTATTATCAGTCCCAGTCGAATTCTGTTGAACCCCTCAGATGTATTATCTTAAATTAAGGGAGGTGTTACTCTATGTGTGGTCAGGTAAGTGTTCTGCATAGAATGACAAGACCAGACAAAGCATGTTTGTTTGGTGCTGACTTTTATGCAAGAACTGATAAGGCTGATTGCAGACAGGTGTGGTGATAGTTGAGTGAGCAGGTGTTAGCCAGGATGGATTCTGGGAAATGTAGTGTCACTGGAGAATGGAGCTCACCACAACAAGGGGGTGCCATTTTATTTGAAATATAGCACAACAACATCTGTTTAGTTCATTGTTAGATACTGCAGTGAAATGATTTTGTTTTATAAATCCTGATGTTTTCTTGGGGAAATGGCATCGGAGAAAAGTCTCTGTAACTATTTAAAGCACATATTATTTAAACTGACATATTCCGGTGTGGAAATCAAAGCATCATTTTCATCAGGGTTCCTCTCAGGTGGGTCACCTCCGGCTGCCACTGTTGCATAAAAAAAAATTAAATGATTTGCATCGATGCATAAACTGCATTTTTCTAGTACTTTTTTTTTTAAATGGTACACAGAGAAAAAAGGGGAACAATTTAGGGGTACAATAGCTTGTCACTGTTGCAAACCAAACACGTTTATTGTTTTGTCTACTATTCAGGGTTTATTGTGATAATTAAAAGACGTTTGAGTGAATATGTGTGCATTTAAGCTTTTGTGAGCATTGGTTCGTTTTAGCATCAGTTTGCCTGTGACGCAGGATAAATGGATGACGCTGTGTGAGAAAATGGAAAAACAAAACAAAAGGGGGATCGGTATTATCTACAGTATCAGTTGCAGGCGGCGATCCTCTATAGACAGCACCCCAGAATGCAACACGGTGTGACGTATAGCTTCAAATTCTCATACATTATTCTTACAACCTTCTTTTGAAACTACCTGTTTTGGTAAAAAAAAAAAAAAAAGTAATTTCCGGCTGAATCATCTGATACAGATCCAGTGTTATTGAAATATTGTGCTCAATTTTACAAATACTGCAAAATGTTAAATAACGGAACGATATTATTTTGTCAATAAATAAAATAAGCATTATACTCTTTTCTGAAATGTCATAGAACACATGACCTTACTTACAATCATGGTTAGCTGTTATAGTCCTTGTTTATACAAAATGCTAGGCTATGGTGTCATTTCTGTGTTATATATATATAGCCTATATACGTCACGGTTTGGGCTTCAGGACTCAAATGCAGAAGAAATAAAGGGTTTTATTAAGCAAAAATAAAACAAAATACAAACAAAACTACCCTGAGGGGGATGGGATGACTTGACTTGACGAACACACAAGGTACATATAACAATGAACCAGCACAGGACTGCAAACACAGAGAATAATTTGGGCAGTACCCTTAAAAGGACATCTTTGTACCTTTTTACCACAAAAAGGTTCATACATTTTCGTACTCTTAAGGTACTAATGTGCACCTTTTAGGAGTACAAATATTTCCTTTTAAGGGTACTGCCCCAGTGATAAGCTGTTGTACCCCTAAAGTTAAAATTTTACACATTTTTTCTGTGTATCTTTTATGCTGTTGAAATGTGATGATGCTACATCTTAAAACTAAAATCACAAAAGTCAAAAATAAGACCCCCCCCCCCAAAAAAATTTGGAAATAAAACTGGTGAATATAAAAGATATTTCTGCAGAGAAGACTCATAAACCAGCTGTAGTTAATACTTGCCTTCTTGTTTTGTCTGATTAGGCTTGCAGATATATAATTTCACAATTGCTCCGATGAGAACAACAAGAACAGCAGCAGCAACAACAGCACCAACATACTCCACAATTTGATCATTGCTCTGAACTGGAATGAACAGAAAGAAAACAGCACTTAGTTTAAATTAATCCGGCCAAACTGACTTCAAATACTAAATAGAATAATAAATACGGCAGCATTTATGGGACCAAGAATACACCATCTGCAGCCAAATAAACATGACCGTGAATACATTTAACCATTATTGACCAGTAGATGCTGTCTTGTAATGGGCACAAAGGTCCTGTCCCAATACTCACACAGTGTTCAAGTGGACGTGAAGACAGCAAGTGTTTTTAGATTTTTGTTTGCTTAATGGGACACACCAATGCATGATTGTGGTGCTTCACTTTCAAATGTTTTACAAAGTACATATAATCTTTGCACCACTCAAATGTGTAACACTTTACGTTTTACAACCAAATTATATGTAACATCTAATTAATTTAACTTGCACTAGAAACATTTCTAGACTTATGAACTTGGGGAACATTATAAATGACAGTATACGCTTAGCCTTAAAGTATGCTACGAAGCGGTATTAGAGATAGTGTGGATTTAGTGTGCGTTAAGTGTCCTGCGCTCTGGACATTTTCCAGACTGTTGCACTATTTGCCATTGGCTCTTTTGTTTAGAAGGTTGTTTTTCCACCCATTCATAAGTAATATGATTGCACTGTCTTTGTATATCTAAAATTTAATTTCAGCAGGCTCATTCTTACTATCTAATGGCTTGGAATAAAAAAAATAAGTATCATTGTTCTGTTCTCTAGGATAAACAGGTTTTATTTAGTTCGGACTTATTAAACCTTATCCCTAAATGCTTGAGAATCATGTAAATATAAATACTGATTACTTAAGTCTTGTAACAAGTGTTTTAAAATGTGGAAAATAGTCATAAAAAGAAAGGAGTGTCCAAACTTTTAACTGCTACATGCTATCTTACACTATTTAAGAGATGCCAAATAGATCAAGAGAAAATAACAGCTGTTAATGGTGTTCCTGGAAATTATTGACACAGATCAGGTTAGTAAATACACACTAATATCAACTGCAGGCAAACCTGGACAGAGCTGAGTGATGTCCAGATGTGTGGTCTGGTTGCTGACAGGATTGTTGATACCACAGCTGTATGTGTTTTTATCCTGATATTCCACCTCCAGAGGTAGAGAGAGACTGATGCTGAGATCAGACACACTGATGCTGGACAATACACTGATTCCTTTGTACCAGGAGAGAGTCACATGACTCACATTGAACACTGAACACACCAGTGAACATCTGGACTCTGATGAACATTCAGATGATGAAGAACATTGTGAGTCTCTGGTAATGACCGGAACTGGCAGATGAGCTGGAAAACATGATAGGAGAAATAAAAGTTTAGACACAGGATCAAAAATTGAATAAAATAAAAAAAATACAACTTGATTAGTTTTCACCATATCAGGATATTTCACCCTATCAGTGTTCACAATATAAGGATATGTACATCAATCAGGTTGACGGTAGACTATTTGTCTATCTCTATATTGTCTATTCATTATCTTTCTTTTTTTTCAGTCTATTTCTCCCTATTGTACCGGAACATTAAATTCAGACTAGAATTGAAATCATTTATTCGGTTTACTCACCATAAACAGTAACATTGAAACCCCAACATTTGGAAAGTACACTGTTGATCAGTAGTTTATAGTATCCACTGTGTTGTTTGGTGATGTTTGTGATTGTGAGATCTCCAGTTTCACGGCAGAGTATTAGCCTTCCACTGAATCTCACATCATTACAAAAACTCATACTTTTATTAGTTAATTCAGCAATGGGAGTGTTTTGAAAAATCCACAATAACTGATCCATCTTTTGTGTGGCTAAATTAGCGTGTAGAATTACATCATCTCCCTCCTTCACTGGCATCACTGATTGTTCTATATCTGTCACAATCAAAATAGAAAAATCATATACAGGTTTTAGACACAGTGTAAGTTTTCATACTGTAAAACTTTACATTTAATTTCTAGTATTATACTGTATTTTCATAAAACAGTAACAAGCAGTATCTTTATACAGAATGTCTATCAATATACAGCAGTTTTCTGTTTTCAGTTTGATTCGTAATACAGTATCATACTGAAGAGGACTTGCATTATGGGATTTTTTTCTCTGCGCTCATTTTTAATTTATAGGTCAAAGAAAATACATTTTATTTTCTCTCCAAACACGTTTATTGTTTTATGTCTACTATTCAGGGTTTATTGTGATTAAAAGATGTTTGAGTGAATATGTGTATACATTTAAGCTTTTGTGAGCATTAGTTCACTTTTAGCATTAATTTGCCTGTGACGCAGGATAAATGGATCCTGGATAAATGGATAAATGGACTGGGTAATTGCTGTGTGAGAAAATGGAAAAACAAAACAAAAAGGTACAGGGATAGGTATTATCTACAGTATCAGTTGCAGGCGGCGATCCTCTTAAGACAGCACCCCAGAATGCAACACGGTGTGACGTATAGCTTCAAATTCTCATACATTATTCTTACAACCTTCTTTTGAAACTACCTGTTTCGGTAAAAAAAAAGAAAATAATAATTATTGTCATTTCCGGCTGAATCATCTGATACAGATCCAGTGTTATTGAAATGTTGTGCTAAATTTTAGAAATACTGAAAAATATTCAATAACGGAACGATATTATTTTGTCAATAAATTAAATTATAAGCATTATACTCTTTTCTGAAATGTAATAGAACACATGACTTTACTTACGATCACATGGTTACCTGTTATAGTCCTTGTTTATACAAAATGCTAGGCTATGGTGTCAGTTCTGTGTTATATATATATATATATATAGCCTATATATGTCATGGTTTGGGGTTGAGGATATGAGGCAAGGACTCAAACGCAGAAGAAATAAAGGCTTTTATTAAGCAAAAACAAAATAAAAACAAAACTACCTTGAGGGGGATGACTTGACTAACACACAAGGTACATATAACAACGAACCAGCACAGGACTGCAAACACAGGGCGAATAAATAGGGAGTGCAAACAAAGCATGTAAGGAGGGAGGACAGGTGGGGCAAATTAATCAATAATTAGGTAACAAGGTGGGGGGGTTAGACAATGGACAGGAAAGAACTTTGCACAAGAAGAAATACATGACAAGCCATGTGTTCACACCAAATATGACATAAAACACAAGCACACTCATAAGCCACATGTTCACACAAAACATCACAACATGAAAGCACACAGCTAGTGAAAAACACAAGCTGTGTGCTACACAACATAAGACAGAACACAACAACACATGCAGACAGAAGAACGTACGGTCCGAGCGAAACCGCGCGCTCACATGACAAGACAGCGCGCACGAGAACGAGAGAAAGCTCATCCTGTGCGCTCACAACTAGAGGACTGACACACGGAGCATGAATGTCCGAATTCCGACACCGAACCGAAACCAAACTCTTCCAAGCTTTATAATGGCAGTGAATTGCTGTTTCTGTTAAAGTCCATAAAAGTGCATCTGTCCATGATAAAAGTAATCCACACAGCTCCAGGGGGTTAATAAAGGCCTTCTGAAGCAAAGCGGTGCATTTGTGTAAGAAAAATATCCATATTTAACTAGCTTAGAACAAACAAACATACGGATTCCATTTAAATGTAAAGCGCAACTTAGGCGAGGAATGCGACTACTGCTGATATTTACGCTACACTACGCTACTTCTAACGTTACAAGTTGCGCTTTAGGCGCAAGTAGCCATACTGCGTATGGCTGTTTGGCCAGAAGCTAGAATTTCACTTTGTAACATGTCATTATTTTTCTTACACAAAACACATCACTTCACTCCAGAAGGCATTTATTAACCCTCCAGAGCCGTGTGGAGCACTTTTATGATGGATGGATGCACTTTTATGGACTTCGAAACAGAAACAGACATTCACTGCCATTATAAAGCTTGAACCAAGACATTTTTTTGATATAACTCTGATTGTATTCATCTGAAAGTATAATGTCAGATATACCTAGGATGACTTGAGAGGGAGTAAATCATGGGCTAATTTTCTTTTTCGGGTGAACATGGTGTTGTAAACTTTTTCTTCTTAAGTGTAGAAAAACTCAGAAGCGAAGACCAGGAGACTTGGAGGTATCTTTTAAGCAGGATTCTTTATTTGCTGTAGTCTGCTTCGTCCAAAATCTTACCCAAGTCTAACTAAGGGAAAAGTTCCCTTGCAATTTATAAACATTTTAGGGGCAGGGCTTAACATTGTGATGAACAAAGCATGTAAATTATGTATACCGGTTTAGGAACCTGCCCTATACATGGAGTGTTACCAATTCCAATCCAATCAGCATAACTATTCAAACAGTGAGACTACCAAAGTTTCAGTAATCTGCTTACAATAGAGAGAAACAGGAATATCAGGCTGGATAGAGAGCCAATCTGATTTGCCGGACTCTCTTGCTGGAAAACTGTTTCACAGCAAATATCATCATCATCATAACCTTAAATGCTGAATTCAGTATACGAAACTGTCTCAGTTTATATACTATTGTATTGGAACCTCAATTAAACATTTAATAAATTTGTAACACTACAATGGGTAAATTAGCTACAGCAAACGTGCGCTGCTTAGCTTTTGTGAACAGTAAACCCAACCTCCTTGACTGGCTAGCTCAAACATTTTGACATTGACAAGCATTTTTAAACCACTGCACTGAGTCTGACTCTGACTAAGCAAGCTAGATTTTTTTTTCCAAGTGGGCCACGCAGGCAATTTGTCTGGGCTGATGTAAACCTATTCTACATCCCATAAATAAATTATGAACCTGTTAATGAGCATAATAGACCCCTTCCAACTCAGTATCATTACAAATCGGTGCAGCATCTGATCATATTGACAGTAGATTCTGACTCAATTAATCTTCTAATAGCTGTTTAAATTAAAATATTGAAAGACCTTTAGATTCATACAGCTAAAATATTTTCCCCCATGCCTTGCCTATCATCAACTCATGTGCTGACGTACCTTCACATGTCTGACAGATTTGCGCGACGTTGAGATGTTGAGTCTGTTGGCTGATAGGATTGTTGATCACACATCTGTATGTTTTTTTATCCTGATATTCCACCTCCAGATGTAGAAAGATTCTGCTTTTGAAATCAGACACACTGACGTTGGACTGTAAACTGCTTCCTTTGTACCAGGAGAGAGTCACATGACTCACATTCACAGCTGAACACTCCACCATACATTTGGTCACCGATGAAGGACATTCGTCATAATTTCTGGTAATTTTAGGAGTTGGGAGCTGCAAACCACAAGAAACCCATTAAAAACAAAACAGTAATATAAAAACTAAAATAAAAAAATCTGATCAAAGCCAAACCACTTTGACATTTTTTACAGAAGCCTTTAAATAAAGTAAAGTTAGTTTAAAAAGTTTACAGGTAAATTAGTGTAGAAATCTCCTGTCATTTCTCCTGACTCTGCACCTGAAAGAGATGGGAACGTTTTAGACAACCGCTAATAGTTTACAACAGTTTCAAATAGGCCATTTTACGAATTAATTAGTTAATAACACACGCACATAAAAGCCATAAAAAGATCACAAGAATCGAGCGCTCCATGCCTGCAAATGAGAAAAACAATAAGTCAAATCTCTTAAACTAATAAATGTGAAAATTAAAATGTACATTTTCTAAATGCAATGAAGCGCTTAAGCTTTCATTACAAACAAATTATATTAGCCTGATTCATGTAGCCTTGTGGTAACCTACCGTAGCCTATTTTGTAGGTTATAATGCAAGGTAAAAAAAATGCAATGTAAGTCGCTTTGGATAAAAAAAGCGTCTGCTAAATGCATAAAAATGTGTTTTCGCAAAAATGTAATTAAGGATAGTTCGCCCGTAGGCTACAACACGTATTGTACAGCCGCGGTGAGAAAAAGATAGCTAATCGCATTAAAATGAAAGTGTTTTGTAATGAGTTATAGCCTATGGCAGTCAGGAACTGCTGCGATCGCAAATTTTTAACCCCAGTGACGAAGCAATACCACATGTCGAGTGTTACTTCATGTTTACCTTTTAAGTGGAAAAAAGGGAAAAAAATAAATAAATAAAAATTAATTATTCATGAGCAGTGCTATTATTTTTTAACGACAACGAAAAGTAAAACGGGTCCGTTTATTGAAATTATAATATAGGCTAATGATAGTTTTTAATAATAATATTAAAAACTAGAATAGGCAAACTAAAAAACTAACACAGGCAATAGAATAGCTTATAGAATATATTTTATAAAAACTTGATTAGGCTATAGCCTAACCAAAACAAAAATGATATTTCATTAATTTGAAACGAGAGACTACAATATTATGTAACATTTAATTATTTCAGTTCTCTAGTCCAGCCTTTCTCAAAGTGGGTGCCGCGGCACACTGGGGTGCCCCCTGACTGTGTCAGGGGTGCCGCCAAAAAATTACGTAGGCTAAAAAAAAAAAAAAATCTGACATTTCATAAATATATTTGAGTTTACATAAATACATTCTTCTTCTTTTTAAACATATGAAAGTATTAATAAAATTGTAAATTCATTTTAGATAAATATATATATATAAAATTAACCATAAAAATCCGTGCAAGACACACACACAACTTGACGCAAGTGACGCAACCCATAGCAACGCGTTATAGCAACAACACCTCAGACTGACAGAAACGTAAAAATAAACGTGAATTTAGGCCACTTTAGTTTTGTACACATTGTCATGTTAATTATAAGCAAATACAATTTTTTTTTTATTGACCACAATATTATCATTGATATATGTTTGAGAAGGGCACTTTTAATTTATTTTTAAATGGGGCAGGGGCTCGAGCACCCATTTTGCTATTTTGCTACCCTTCTCCACAACTTATCTGTGCGAACTGAGCTTTTCAAGCCTGACGTACATCAAGAACAAGTACAGGGAGCGACTGAGGACTGTGGACCAGGAGCTCCGTGTCTGCCTCTCATCCATCCCTGCCAGGATAGGGCGGCTGTGTGCGTCGCACCAGGCTCTCGTCTCTCATTGATTGTGGTCACCCCCACCCCCGGCTTGTGTGAGCGCGTATGCGCGCTGCATGCGCGCATGTAGATCTTTCTCCCTCTCTCGTTGTGGATTATTGTTTGTGTGTGTGGGTGTATGTGTATGTGGGTGTGTGTGCATGCGCATGGCACGGATGAAAACAAGCACTATATGGAAAAACATTCCTGCTTATCTCTGGTGCATTTTTTAACATGCATCTTTTTCTTATCGTATTGTATATATATATTTTTCATGTCTGCCCCTTTTTATTTTATTTTAACTGCATCCTGCACTTCATTTTAGTTCTCCTGGTCTGGATTTGTTGTTGGGTTCTTGTATTGGGCGGTCCACCTCTTACAGTTTTATGGCATTTGTGTCTCTGATTAATTATTTTGTGAATTACTTTGCAAACCTGTGTTTTTAAAGGTGCTATAAAGTTGTTATTATTATTGTTATTGTTATTTACAGTTCGTATTATGCTCTGTTCATTACTGTTCTGTCTAAATAAACAGGACATTTGCATTTACATTTGGGTTATGCAGTGTTTTTAAATTATATTTTACACTGGGGTGCCTTGAGATTTTATGCACTTTTGAAAGGTGCCCTGACTGAAAAAAGTTTGAGAAAGGCTGCTCTAGTCTCCTGAAATTTGCTTGAGAAACCTTTGAACTGTGAAAATCATTTGAACTTTCTATCTGCAGTCTCAGAAATTTCTGGCCATTCCTTCATTGCTGGGTGTAAAGTAGCCTATGTAAGAGATTACTCTTAATTTCTTTAATTTAATTATAGTTTCTTATGATGTAATTGCATCGAATAACCTATAGAACTATAGAACAATTCTATATAAATACCAGATTTAACATCAATTTCTAATGTGAAAATGTATGTTTTTAATGTAACTTTCTCCCTTTAAAGAGCCTACTTACAAATCATTTCCAGAGTTTCTGGTCAATTCCAGAATCATTTTCAGCTCCTGGTCAGTTCAAAAATAATTTATGCAATTTTATATTATTTATTTGAAAGAATCCGTTTCATGCCTTGTATTGTTCAACTTGTTTATTTGAGATTAAAAAAGTAATTAGTAATGCAACACTTTTTTTTAAGAGTAATTATAATCTAATTAGACTGTTAAAGATTCCATTTACCTGCCACCCTGTTGAATAAATCCTAAAAGTTTCAAAGATACGAACAAAATGTGTTTGCGATAATAGAGACAGAAGGCAATCAGGTTCGGTGAGAGAGAATTGGAGATAGAACTTTGACAGGATCTCCATTTTCCACTGCAAAGTATATTTCTTTATAATGGAAAGATCGGCACTGTTCATGATTATACGGACTGGAAGATATCAACCTTGAATCACTTGTGGAAACATGTCCTCCCCAACGGGAAGGACATTTACAGATAGAAACATCTTGGAAAGGTTCAGTGAAATCATCCTGGATCAAATTGCAGTTATTATATTTTCAGTGTTAAAGCACCTGAACACAGTACTAACTGCTGTGGGTACCTGAGTATTGTATAGTTTTAGTAAAGTCCAGGAAAACCTAAACATCCAAATTTGCATCAGACAGCACTTAGGAAAATAAAAATATTTATTTTCAAAACAATCATGCTTACATTGAACAGCATTACATTATTATATTTTGAGCTGTAGGGGACACATCAACTCATAACAACTCTTGAGGACATTGTGTGATCTTCTCCATCAGGCATCTGTAAGATAACAGACATGAGGTAAACAGAGAAAAAGTTGAGAGTTTAGAGAAAAGAAAACGATACACGGTTACTAACCTAACCTTGGTTCTCTCTAGAAGAGGGAACGAGTATTGCGTAAGCTAGCGTACGCTATGGGTAAAGTCATCTTTGGTCGAGATATTGAAGCCAAAAATTATCCTTAATTTTGTATTTATTGTCAACGCAGTGCAGCAGCTAGCAGACCTAGAGCAGACCATATCGCGTACTCATTGGTTGCCCTGCGGCAACTGCTGCAACCTACCTCTGAGCCCCGCGTGTGACGTCACGTCCAATGAGGGCGCTTCGCGCCCTTACGCGTCATAGCCCGCCAAAATGGGGGTGGCTTAGCGTATAAAAGCCAGGCTCGTAGGTTGCCTCACTGGTTTCATCAGCTGAAGCGATAAGACGCTCGTGGCGCCAGGTTACGCAATACTCGTTCCCTCTTCTAGAGAGAACCGAGGTTACGTTAGTAACCGAGTATCGTTCTCTTACGAGAGGTTCTCTCGTATTGCGTAAGCTAGCTTACGCTACGGGAACCCATTGTCAACGCCGTGCGCGCCCAGCCTCCACTTCATGAGTCCCAGGGATTCCCGGGGAACATAGATAAGTGGGAAACAGGTGGCCAGCAATGCGGGCCAGCACATGTTATAAGCACATACAGGGTATACTGAGCGGCGTCGCCGGTCCATAACTGTTCAACCTATAGTGCAGCTCAACCAGGAGGGCTAACGTCGCGTGAGGGAAGTCCGCGCATGATAATCTGGGCAGGAGAACACACTGCTCACACTGACAGAAGTCTAGCCTGCAAGGCGGGAACTTCCAGGTTATAAAACCTAACAAATGTGGACGGAGAGGCCCAGCCTGCCGCTTCACAAATGTCATGAATGGAAATTCCGCTGGACCAAGCCCACGACGAGGCCACGCCTCTGGTGGAATGCGCCCTAATGCCCAAAGGGCATTGCAGACCTTTAGACATATAAGCAGATGTGATAGCTTCCACTATCCATCTGGACAGGCTCTGTTTCGCGGCGGCGAGACCCTTGGTGCGCCCACCAAACAAGACAAAGAGCTGTTATGAACGCCTGAAAGAGGCGGAGCGCGTAATGTAAATCCTGAGCGCCCTGACGGGGCAGAGGAGATTCACATCCCCCTCACTGTCGGATGCAGGCAGAGCCGAAAGAGAAATGACCTGCGCTCTGAATGGGGTGCCCAATATTTTAGGGACATAACCATGTCTTGGCTTGAGGATGACTTTAGAGTCATTTGGCCCGAACTCAAGACACGCAGCACTAACAGATAGCGCGTGTAAATCCCCCACACGTTTGACTGATGAGAGGGCTGTCAGAAAAACGATTTTGAGTGAGAGGTACTTTAGGTCCACGGAGTCTAACGGTTCAAAGGGGAAAGCTTTCAGGGCCTCTAGGACCAGTGAAAGATCCCAGATGGGAACCGAGGGGGGTCGCGGGGGGTTCATCTGTCTAGCTCCTCTAAGGAAGCGAACGACGAGCTCGTTCCTTCCTATTGACTGGCCGCGCGACGACTCAGCAAACGCTGCAACGGCCGCCACATAGACTTTAAGCGTGGATGGGGACCTGCCCTTATCCAACAGCTCTTGAAGGAAGCTAATCAACCCCAGGACCCCGCACTTTCGTGGGTCTAGATGTCTATCGGCGCACCTTTTGGAGAACACCGACCATTTAGACGCGTAAAGCCGCCTCGTAGAGGGGGCTCTGGATTGCGTCATCGCGTTCATCACTCCCTCTGGCAGTACAACGGGTATCCGTTGATCAACCATGCATGTAGAGACCAGCGCTCTGGATGGGGATGCCAGATTGAGCCGCGGGTTCGAGAGAGGAGGTCTCTCCTCACCGGAATCGGCCAAGGGGCTGTGTGGGACAGCCGCATCAGCTCCGGGAACCAAGTTTGATTCTCCCAGCACGGGGCTATAAGGAGCACCAAGTGACGCGTTTCTCTTGATTACCTGTGGTAACAGAGAGACCGGAGGGAAAGCATAAAGTGGGAGGCTGGGCCAGATTTGGGCCAGTGCATCCTCGTTTTTTGAAAAGAACATCGGGCAATGAGCGTTGTCTTTTGACACAAAGAGGTCGACTTTCGCTTTGCCGAAAAGGCGCCATAGTAACTGGACTGTTTGGGGGTGCAAGGACCATTCCCCCAGGGGGATTTGGTTCCTGGACAGTGTGTCTGGACCGTCGTTCAAATGGCCTGGCATGTGCGCGGCTCTCAGCGAGCGCAGGCGGCCCTGAGACCACATAAGAAGGCGTTCCGTCAGATGGCTGAGGTTTCTGGATCTGACGCCGCCCTGACGGTTTATGTAAAGCGTTTGAGCGCTTTCTCGACCACTATCATTTCCAGGCAGTTTATGTGGAAGTGTTTCTCTTGGTCCGACCACAGGACAAAGGCCGGTCTGCCCTCGAAGACGGCGCCCCAACCCAGATTGGAGGCGTCCGTCGAGATGAGCAATCGGTGTGAAACAGCCCCCATCGTCACTCCCCGCTGGTACCAGTCGGCCGCTAACCAGGGCTGCAGAGCCGAAATGCAGCTCTGAGTCACTCTGATTCGCCTGTAGCCTGAAACCCAAGCCCGGTGAGGCACTTCAGTTCAGCCAGCGTTGTAGCGGGCGCATTCGCAGCAGGCCCAACTGAAGCACACCCGCAGCTGATGCCATACAGCCTAGCATCCTCTGGAATGTCTTCAGAGGTATAATGCTGCCTTTCTGGAAAGACACGGCTAGCTGTCGAACATGGCGCGCGCGCTGTGTCGATAAGCGGGCCGTCATAGCCACCGAGTCCAGTTCTATTCCTAGGAAGGAAACTGACTGACTGGGCAGTAATGAGCTTTTGGTCCAGTTGACCGTGAGACCCAAGCTTTCCAAATGGCTGAGAAGCGCAGCTCTGTGAGATATCAGTTCCATCTCTGACTGGGCTAAAATCAGCCAATCGTCCAAATAGTTCAGAATTCACAGCCCTTTCACTCTCAAGGGGGCGAGAGCCGTATCCATGCATTTCGTAAATGTACAGGGTGCTAGGGATAGGCCGAACGGGAGGAACGTGTATTGATATGCCCGACCGTCGAAGGCGAATCTCAAGAATGGCCTGTGACGCGGGGCTATCGGAATCTGAAAGTATGCATCTTTCAGATCGAGAGAAACGAACCAGTCTCCTGGGCGAATATGCGCGAGGATTTGTCTGGTCGTAATCATTTTGAACGGCCGTCTCATGAGAGCTTTGTTCAAATGTCTCAGATCTAAGATAGGTCTTAGAGCTCCGTCCTTCTGACCGGAGGAGCGAGATCTAGGGCGGCCGCCCTGCCGACGCTGCGGAGACTGGGGCTGGGCTGGGTGCTGGCAAGCTTGACGAGCAGGCGGCTCACGTGGGCGGCTTGTGGAAGAGCTAGCGCGTCATGGCAGGAAAAGGTTCATGGCCTGTGAGGTCTTCTGCACCTCGGAGAAGCTGTCGACGATCCCGTTTACCGCTGGGCCGAAGGGACCGGAAGGGGAGAGCGGTGTGTCGAGGAACACGGACCGTTCAGCTTCCCCCACATCCGCCAGCTACAACCAGAGGTGCCTCTCTGTGACGGTAAGCGAGGCCATGCATCTGCCCATCGCCTGTGCTGCAGATTTAGTGGCGCGAAGAGAGAGATCCGTCGCGCTCCTCAAATCCGTAATGGCGCCCGAGTCCTTGCTTTTCTCGTCCCACTCACGGAGGAGATCAGCCTGAAGGATTTGCAGCACGGCCATTGAATGCAGGGCGGAAGCAGCATGTCCGGCGGCGGCGAAGGTGCGGCCGACCAGGGCTGAGGTAGTTCTGCAGGCTTTGGACGGGAGGGCAGACTTTGAACGCCATCTCGCGGAGGGCTGGCAAAGGTGCGCTGCGACCGCCGCTTCCACTGTGGGGATAGAGGTGTATCCCTTCTCGGCTGCGCCGTCCATTCGGGAGAGCGTCGAGGAGACATTAGCGTGGAGCCTCGCGGAGAATGGTGCGTTCCACGATTTTGACAGCTCAGCGTGCAGCTCTGGCAGGATGGGTGCAGATCTGGAAATGGGCTGGGGGCGGCAGCTGTGCAGGAAACAGCCGTCGAGCCTGTTGGATGCGGGCTCCTTCGGCGGTGACCAATCGAGCCCGAGTTGGTCGACGGCCTTAGAGAGGAGGCGCATTAACTCGGCGTCCACACCTGCCCAAGTCCTACTGGATTCCTGGACGGATGAGGAGGTGGAGTGATGTGAACTCGACCACTCCTCACTGTCCGATGCCAGGACGGAACAGCTGTCCAGTGAATGGCCTCCTTCAGCCTCGTCCCCTGAGGCGGCGGCAGCGCCGGGACGAGGCCGGCGGCTGCACGTCCGGGAGGGGCGGAGAAGGAAAGAGTAAGGCCGGCAGAATACGTTCCGGCGAGCACTTCACTGCGGCCACGGGCTCCGGCATCCTCTGAGCACGGCGCTTCTTCCTGCGCCGGTCCAGAGGGTGGAGTGACAGCGTTCTGTGTGAAGGCTTCGAGTCGAGCCCGCAGGGTCGACAGCGGAAGCGCTTCACAATGCTCGCAGCCGCCACATGGCGGTCTCCTGCGCTGAGCTGGGCTCTACACGAGCCGCAGGAAAGGCGAGGCATTTTAAAGCAAACGCTCGCGCTCTTTTTGTGAGAGAGAGAGTGAGTGTCGGAGCGGCGAACACACACAGAAGCAGAGATAAAGGATACACGCCGTATGGCGTAGCAGGCACGGATGGCTGAAGGTGGCGAAGACGGCCGGCTTCTTCAGGCACTTTCCTTTGCTTGCTAGTCGCTGGATTCAACGGCGGCGGCTTCTCTCAAAGTCCAGCGATGCGGAGAGCTTCGCTGAAGATGATGAAAATCGGTGAGGCAACCTACGAGCCTGGCTTTTATACGCTAAGCAACCACCATTTTGGCGGGCTATGACGCGTAAGGGCGCAATGCCCTCATTGGACGTGACGTCACGCGCGAGGCTCAGTGGTAGGTTGCAGCAGTTGCCGCAGGGCAACCAATGAGCACGCGATATGGCCTGCTCTAGGTCTGCTAGCTGTGGCACCGCGCTGACAATAAATACAAAATTAAGGATAATTTTTGGCTTCAATATCTCGAGCAAAGATGACTTTACCCGTAGCGTAAGCTAGCTTACGCAATATGAGAGAACCTCTCGTAAGAGAACTGAATGTTCATGGAACGAAAGATTTAATTGAAATAATAAATGAAACCTCTTGATCTTAATGAATACTAACAACAGCAAAATATAGTAAATAGTAAATATGCTGCATGCATAACTTTATTAAGAATGCTTTTTAAATTTGAGTTCAATTTCTGAGTTTGAATTGAATGTGAATCAAAATAGCAAAGATTAAAATGAACTGAAATTCTTATAACCCCAACATTTCCTGTTGTTTGTGGCCAAACATAAAACAGAAACTAAGAAATAGTGCCTTTATTGCAACATTGCGTGATTTCTGGAAAAAACACGAGACAAATCTACTGCTCAATCACATGTGTAAACGACTCCTGTGGTAACTCCTGAGGTTTCCACAGACAGATTTTTTTTGTTACTGTACACAGAAGTATAGTGTCTTACCATGTGAGCACTTGCTTGCACAAAATGTTGTTTCTGCATAATGAATCTCTTCCTTATCAGTCCGAACTGCTTAAAAAATATTATTTTTATTGTTCAAAACAGTAAAACCTCAATCTCGAAGTTATATATAAAAGATCTCTTGAATGCTATTTTTTTCATATTAGATACTTGCCTCCCTGTCCAGCTTGTATGACCTTGTTGTAACAGCATTTCAGACCTGTAGCTACAAGTCCAGAAAGAATCACAGCAACAAAAACTGATATTATGATATATGAATGATGCGGTTCTGTAAAAGACAGAAAACATTCATGGTTGTGATTGACGGTGGAAGAATTCAGAGGGATCTGAATTTCAAAAGCAACCTGTATTATCTGAGAAGTGAGACTACTCATTTATCTTATTCTTTATATCAGTATTTATATTTATAAAATGTATAAGATTGTTCAAACAATTGATTAGGGATGCATTTAACAAAAGCATCTGTAAGACAAACAGAAGCTCAGATACTACTTTGATTTCCAGAGATATGAACAACACATACTGCCATTTGTCTCCACAGAGTGAAGTTGGGGGAAAGCTTCTTTCCCTCCCATCCAGAGGGGCACGCAAATGATGTTTTATAGCTCCGACTAACACATTGCCATTACTCATGTATACTTGGACTGTAGAGGCTAAAAATTGGTTTTCTGTTTAATGTTTTCAGACCAATCTAAATAGGGTCATGCCTCAACCTCTGATTATCATAATTCTAACTAAGTGTATGTGGAAAGCCACGGCATGGTTATAAAAAGTTGCCACTAGATGAAGTTAAGTTGGTCAACTTGGTTGGTAATGGCCATGACCTCTGGTTAGATATACTAAATAACATATTCTAGAATGAGTAAGTAGAGTATGGCCATCTAGAATATTAGTCAAGTCCCTCAGTCTAATGACCAAGACTGACAAGTTTGTGTTTATGTGATTGTATACCCGGCTGGTGCGAGACTCAAAGTGTTATAGGAATTCGGATGAACTGGTGTAATTTCAATCAAGAGTTGAATAGAATAATCAAATGCGTAGCTAAACTATCACAAATGACCAATAATCAGTTGACATTCTAACCTAAACTTGAGGTCTTGATAAAATGGAGTCAGGTAAAAGTTTAATCGGAATTAAATTATTTTGGCACACTAAAAAGACAGAAGCAGGAAACCTTCATCCATCAGAAACTGTCGTTGGACCGATTGGACAGGCCTTGCTTCGTGATCCAAAGTAGACTGTAGAAACCATTGGCTCCAATAGTCTTTACAATCTAGGCTTATGATTATTTTGGGAAACGCAGTCCGTATCAGTGCATTAACTCTAATATCACATACCTTCACATGTGTGACAGAGTTGTGTGATG
Organism: Siphateles boraxobius; assembly: GCF_051911475.1. Lineage (NCBI taxonomy): Eukaryota > Metazoa > Chordata > Actinopteri > Cypriniformes > Leuciscidae > Siphateles > Siphateles boraxobius. The sequence continues at coordinate 14,504,174 of NW_027508733.1, read as the reverse complement.
TCCAGATGTGTGGTCTGGCTGCTGATGGTATTGTTGATCACACAGCTGTATGTGTTTTTATCCTGATATTCCACCTCCAGAGGTAGAGAGAGACTGATGCTGAGATCACACACTGATGCTGGACAATACACTGATTCCTTTGTACCAGGAGAGAGTCGCATCACTCACATTCAACACTAAACACACCAGTGAACAGTACTGGCTTGATGATGATGATGATGATGAAGGACATTCAGAAGAATCATTATTGATGATAGGAATCGATAGATAAGCTGAGATAAGAGACCCAAAAAAAGAAAAAGGGCAAAAAATTTTTGGACAAAGATCTCAGTCTGGGAAGATTTTCTGTCACAGACTGATGAGAGTAAAATGGCAGGATTTACTCTGTTTTTACTCACCATGAACACTAACTGTGAAACTCCTGTATGTGACCCCTCCTCTGACTCTGACCTGTACTTTATAAAGTCCAGTGTGTTCAGATCTGATGTTTCTGATGGTCAGAGATCCAGTTTGATTGTCCATCAGGAGTCTGTCTCTGAATCTATCATCATTATCAAATATAGAGATGATGAGTTTGTGGATTTCAGCAATACAAGTATCTGTATGGTTAACGTTAAACATCCACAGTATCAGATCATCTCTCAGTATTTCAGTAACATCAGTGCTTAGAGTAACAGAATCTCCCTCCATCACTGTCACTGACTTCACTTCATCTGTCACAGCATCAAATACACCTTAAAGACAGAGGAACAGTCATTCATAACTGAAATACAAAAAGTAGTGTGCACATTGAAGTATGTGATGTGGTATATATTTCAGGAACTCAATAATAAAAGCAATAATAAAATTAAAGCTGCAAGCAGCATTTAGCGGTGTTCAAGCAGTTAAGGCCTTTAAGGCCGTAAAGCACAAAAGCATCAAAAGACATTAAGTTTTATTTAGCATACATTTAAACACTGACATAATAGATGGAAAATACCATTTACAGCCAATACAGGCAATTTTAGCATGATTTACCATGATATACCCCATTTCAGTGTGATTTTCATGATTTACCATGAATCTAGCATGATTTACCATAGTTTACCATGGTATACCAAGTTCTAGTATGATTCACCATGATTTACCCTGTTCTAGCATGATTTACCACAACTGAACACATTCTAGTATGATTTAATATGTTTCTAGCATGACTTATCTTAGTTTACCTTGATTTACCATGTTATAGGATGATTGACCATGATATACCACATTCTAGAATGATTTATCAGGATTGTAGCATGATTTACTATGATTCATCACATTGCTAGCATGATTTACCATGATATACTGGTGAAAATCAAGTCTGTCAAAATGAGAGTGAGCCAATAAGTGGTCTTCTACTGCCCTCTGCTGGCCATTATACTTATCAATAAAGTGTTTTCACAGGTGTTTTTGTGACTCATATCTAGACACACACACAAGTCATTATGAAAATATATGAAATGCTTATAGACCATTAAAATATATGTTTTTGCAAGCTATTAATCAGATTATTCAGGATTTATTCAGAAACATGGGACTACACACACACATTCTGTTGTAGATAAAGTGATCTGAACTGTGTCTCATTCAGGATTAACATTTGTCCGTGACACAATGGTCAATAGTAATACTTCAATAGATGAATTTTGACAAAATGTGAGTGTAAATGTTAAAATAGTGATTTTATAAACTCTAAATAAGAATTATAGAATATTAGTAGTTAGTAGCTTGACAAAATGACTATTTTAAACAGCAGGGGGCAGTAGAATACCACTTATTGGCTTAATATGCCATTATGTTATAACTTTAACCTTTGAACTGTTATAGATGCATTATTTCTTATTTTATTTAGAGTCACATGTTCTGACTTGTTTTTAAGAAGATCTGAGCTTTCATTGAAGAGATGTAAGCTTTCTTGGTAAAGGCTTCATATTGAAGTGACCCTATTATACCCATCCAAATGAAGAAGTTATAACTTTTCTGATAATTATTGATCTAGAGAGTCCAGAGAATTGTCCTAGACTGGTCTGGTTCCGATCAGGCAAAAAACCAGGGACTAGTTCGCAAAAGTAGGTTTTGGACAAAATTGGCAATAACAAATAATAACACTTCGTGCTTGAACACCTAATAATAGGCGACCTTTTTGACAGTTATAGCGCCACCTATGGTCCGATCTCCATGAAACTCTGCATGCTTCTTCACCATGTTAGGACACATGTGCTCATCAGTTTTTGTGAAGTTCTGAGTTTTTATTTATGATTTATAGGCTTTTGAGTGTATTTTGACACGCCCCCTTTTCTAAACGACCCTGTTACAGTGAACCAAAGGGCAAAGTTCAACTTTTTTTAATAATTATTGATCTAGAGAGTCCAGAGAATTGTCCTAGACTGGTCTGGTTCCGATCAGGCAAACAACCAGGGACTAGTTCGCAAAAGTAGGTTTTGGACAAAATTGGCCATAACAACTTTTTCTTCGCTCAAATCGACAATCCGAGACATACATCTTGTCCGTCTTGAGCCAAGGAACACAGTGGTGCAAAAAGCTTGATTCCAAGTCAAACGGTCTAGGAGTTATGAGCAATTTAGTACTTTTGGTTGCTGTAGCGCCACCTATGGGCCAATCGGGGTCATACTCTGATAGGTTCTCCCCAAACTGAGGCCCTACCATCTGGCCGAGTTTCAAGTCTCTAGGCCTTACGGTTTGGGCTGCACGATGCGTTTTAGGTTTTTTTTTTTTTTTCAAATAGCAATTACAATAGGTTTTCAGCACTTCGTGCTTGAACACCTAATAATAGGGGACCTTTTTGCCCGTTATAGCGCCACCTATGGTCCGATCTCCATGAAACTTTGCATGCTTCTTCACCATGTTAGGACACATGTGCTCATCAATTTTTGTGAAGTTCTGAGTTTTTATTTATGATTTATAGGCTTTTGAGTGTATTTTGACACGCCCCCTTTTCTAAATGACCCTGTTACAGTGAACCAAAGGGCAAAGTTCAACTTTTTTTTGATAATTATTGATCTAGAGAGTCCAGAGAATTGTCCTAGACTGGTCTGGTTCCGATCAGGCAAACAACCAGGGACTAGTTCGCAAAAGTAGGTTTTGGACAAAATTGGCCATAACAACTTTTTCTTCGCTCAAATCGACAATCCGAGACATACATCTTGTCCGTCTTGAGCCAAGGAACACAGTGGTGCAAAAAGCTTGATTCCAAGTCAAACGGTCTAGGAGTTATGAGCAATTTAGTACTTTTGGTTGCTGTAGCGCCACCTATGGGCCAATCGGGGTCATACTCTGATAGGTTCTCCCCAAACTGAGGCCCTACCATCTGGCCGAGTTTCAAGTCTCTAGGCCTTACGGTTTGGGCTGCACGATGCGTTTTAGGTTTTTTTTTTTTTTTCAAATAGCAATTACAATAGGTTTTCAGCACTTCGTGCTTGAACACCTAAAAACGAGATGTCTATAATAACGGCAAAACTGCATTATGCACATCCGTATTGACGAGCCAGTCTCTGATACTGAAAGAATCTCCATTCATAACAAAGACATTATCCATGGAAAATAAATCTTCACAATAGGCTACAACCAGGGACGTGCACAGGAATTATGAGGGGCAGTTGCTCTGACCTGAAAAAAGGGCTTCCCCTACATTCAGTTGTGCTTCTTGCTCGTATTCAGTTCTGATGGTAGGCTACGGGCAACTACGCATGATTTGTAGTATGATTGCGTAAAGGGAACAGGAATTCCGGTAGGCAACAGAATCGACTGCTAAACCCAGGGCCGATCCTGAACCCCCCCACTGGGGCCCTAAGCAAAAGGGGCCCTCTACCTGACCTGTGACGCCGTGAGCTATGTAAACCATTTGCCATTGCCACACAATCACACCTGACACTTCAGTGCTCCCAATACAATCCTCCCTCCTTGAAACAAAACAGTCAAAGAATAAGTACAACAATATAGAACAGAATGAGGTTCAAACAAACAATATTTTTTGAATAGAGTATTTTCTATAGAATGTTGACATAACAAGTGAATATTAACGTAAACATAAATAAGAAGAAAATAATAAATTATAACCCTGAGCTTTGGCTTTTGGGATTAACTTTGGTTCTCTCTTCAGCCTGGGTATTTTCGGCATCAGTATGATTTTTATTTATTTATTATTATGCATGTTGAAGCAATTCTTGATTTATGGTTATTATTTACTGAGGGATGTGCATCCATATTGACCAGTATGTCCAGCTAATCAACATTTTAAATTCAATATAGCCTATAAATCAATAGTCAATCAATGTCAAATTGTCAATACATTGCTTTCTATCTTGCATAATTAGTGCAGTTGTTTAGAGTTCCCTTTCGAACGGTCACTTCGTATTGCGTAGCTATACGCAGTGGGGAAACTCCTTTTCCTCGATTTACTGAAGCCTTTATGTAAAGCGCATTTGCAGCTGCACAGCTAGAACATGAGCGTCTGGCTCGCTCATAGGCTGAGCTGCGGCAACTGCACATCCAATGGCGCAGGCGCCTCTGACGTGCAACCAATGAGATCACTCTGGTTCATACACGTCAGAGCCCGCCAAGGGGGCGTGACCTCAGTCTATAATAGCCCCCGAATTCGCCATTATAGATTTTACTCCTTCAGCGACAAACTTCACGTCTCTGACCATTTATTGAGCCTTCGCCGTCGAACAAGCCTTCAGCCTGAGCCAGCTACAGTTCAGCAGACGACACATTTCACCGTGTTTCTCCTGACGCCGTCTCTCCTGTGGCTATCCGGCGATATCCTTTTCATTGCTCTTTGTATATTGTATTATTTGTACGAGCGTTGTTCAAATGCATCGTGTTAAGACCTGCGCCACGTGCGGATGCAAGCTGCACGAGGCGGACGAACACGCTAGCTGCATTCCATGCCTGGGACTTCACCACGCGGAGAATGCACTGTCTGCCGGCGGATGTGCGGCCTGCGAGAGCATGCCTATCTCCGTGCTGCGAACTCGGCTAGCCCTCTCCCGTGACGGCGACGCCGCCTCTCCCGCGCTTCCTTTTCCGGCCCTACTTCAGCCAAGGAAGAAGAAGCGCCGCAGCCAACGGCAGCCGGAGAACATGGATGTTAGTGAACGCACGCCGGCCTCGTCCCCGCGTGCCTCACTCTCTCCAACCCGTTCATCTCCGGTCCTGTTCGAGGGAGATCAGCGCCCCCCCCACGTGGCGGGCCTTGTCTCCTTCGGCGGGCCTAGCGAGCACGACGACAGCCTGTCTATCGCTGCGTCTGAGGAAGAATGGCCGGGCTCTTTCGACCCCGTCATGGCTTCCCAGCCAACGCCCAACGCCTCAGCTACCAGGACTAACTCCGACGCGGAAATGCTTCGGATCCTGACGCAGGCCGTAGCAGACCTCGAGCTCGAGTGGGCCGCGCCCGCTGAACCCCCTCGAAGTCGGCTGGATGGCTGGTTTCTGCCAGGGCACCAACAGGCCCCTCGTCACAAGCCAGCGCCATTTTTTCCTGAGGTACACGAGGAGCTTACCAAGGCCTGGCGCACTCCTTATTCTACACGAGGCCCCGCAGTTTTCGCGACGCTCTCCTCCGTGGACGGAGCAGCGGAAAAAGGCTATGAGTCGTTGCCGCCCCTCGAAGAGGCGTTGGCCGCTCATCTCTGCCCGAACACAGCTGCTAGCTGGCGAACTAGAGCTGTGCATCCCAACAAGCCGTGCCGTAGCACTTCAGCCCTCGCCGGACGCGCGTATTCCGCCTCCGGTCAGGCTGCATCGGCCCTGCACACGATGGCCGTGCTGCAGCTTTACCAGGCCAAACTCCTCCGGTCTATGGACGAGGCTGGCCCGGACCCTGAGGCTTTTCGGGACCTTCGGAGCGCCACAGACCTGGCCCTGAGAGCTACTAAGGCCACAGCGCAGGCTATCGGGAGGAATATGGCGAGTTTGGTCGTGCTCGAGCGCCACCTCTGGCTTACCCTCACTGACATTAAGGACGCGGAGAGAACAAAGTTCCTCGACGCCCCAGTATCCAGCACCGGCCTCTTCGGCCCGGCAGTGAAGGGGTTCTCAGAAAGATACACCGAGGCACAGAAAGCGTCCCAGGCCATGCGTCACTTCCTGCCTAAGCGCTCTAGCTCGGCGTCGAGTGCTCACAAGCTAGCCCCGCCGACGCCTCGGCCAACAAAGCCCACGAAGCAGGCCTCTCAGCCCCGCCCTGCGGCTGATGCCCAGCGCCAGCCGAGAGCAACCAAGCGCTTCCCGCTTCCCCGACGCCAAGGCCCCAGACCAAGCGCCGCGCCTCACACAGCGCCGCCAAAGTCGTCCTAGCATGCAGGGGAAAGAGAGAGGGCACGGGTCCCGCACTCGCCGGACCACCCTCGAAGAAGTCAACAAAACTTCCCACAGCCCCTTGTTCAGTTCAGGTGGCTGGGGATTTTATTACTGCAAACAGGCCCGCAACAGTAAGCGCGTTCTTGCAAACAAACGCCGTTTACACGGCGACCCATATAAAGCACAAAAAGAGTATGTTTCACAAACACAACACGTGGGTTCACGGTCCCCCTTCATCAGGCGGCCCCTCCCCCGTTATAATACTGCCTTCCCTACACGCAAATGCTTGTACAGTCAGTCCAATACTCAATGTGTGCACAAATCACAATATAAGGGTATCAGGTCCCCCTTCACTAGGCGGCCGCTCCCCTGTTGTAACACTGACTTCCCCACACGCGAATGCCTGTACAGTCAGTCCAATACTCAATGTATGCACAAATCACATGATAAGGGTATCCGGTCCCCCTACATTAGGCGACCAGCCCCAGTCAGTGTGTCAAGCCCTAGCCACACGTGTTCTAGCCTGGCAAGCTATCCCCGGTGTGTCGAGTTGGGTCATAAACACTATAAAGCGAGGTTACTCGCTCCAATTCGCTCGCAGACCCCCGAAATTTCAGGCGGTTCTCGAGACTTCGGTGAGAAGCAACGTGGGTCACGTGCTTCGCACCGAAGTACAGAATCTATTAGCAAAAGGGGCGATAGAATTAGTCCCCCCCGCGCTAAAACACATGGGTTTTTACAGCCGCTATTTTCTGATTCCGAAAAAAGACGGCGGTCTCAGACCCATTCTAGATTTGAGACATTTGAACAAAGCTCTCATGAGACGGCCGTTCAAAATGTTAACTATCAAACATATCCTCGCGCAAGTGCGCACGGGGGATTGGTTTGTCACAATGGATCTGAAAGACGCTTACTTTCACATTCAGATAAACCCTCGTCACAGGCCATTCTTGAGATTCGCCTTCGAGGGCCAAGCTTATCAATACACCGTTCTGCCGTTCGGTCTATCGTTAGCACCCCGTACATTCACGAAGTGTGTGGATGCAGCGCTTTCTCCTCTGAGACATCAGGGAGTGCGTGTGTTAAATTATCTCGACGACTGGCTGGTGCTGGCACAGTCGAGAACCGAGCTATTAGCTCACAGGGATTTGATTCTCAGCCATCTAAAATGCCTGGGTTTCACAATCAATGTTTCAAAAAGCAAACTAACCCCCAGCCAGAGTGTGATCTTTCTGGGTACAGTTTTAGACTCGAGAGCGATGACAGCGCGACTCACACCAGAGCGCGCGCTCTCAGTGCGAGCGCTTACAGGCACTTTCAGAGCGCGCGAGCACGCGCCACTGAAGAAATTTCAGAAACTGCTTGGTCTCATGGCAGCAGCATCGCCAGTACTCCGCTTGGGATTACTGCGCATGCGCCCGCTGCAACATTGGCTGAAACGGCGTGTGCCAACTCACGCATGGCAGTCAGGCAACTTGCGCGTTATGGTAAATCACGGTTGTTTAAGAACCCTGATTCCCTGGCGAGCGCAGAACTGGTACCACGAGGGGGTGACAATGGGAACAATTTCCAGAAGGAAAATGGTTCTTACAGATGCGTCCAACCTGGGTTGGGGAGCGCTGCACGAGGGCATGCCTGTGTGGTGGCAATTTTAATGATATTCATTGATCTTTAGTAAAATATAGATGATTCAAATAATGTCACATGTGTGTCTCTCACTTGTAGTGGGAGAAGATTCTGTTTATGTACCTGGGGAGGCAGAAGGGGGAGACACTCCAGAGAACAGACGAACAAGGACCTCTGACCTAGATGTCAGAAGGCCATTTGGTGCAGGGGAGTTTAGTGGGCCAACTAGTGACGTCTATGGAAAACTACTGGGAGGAAGGCTCTGGGGGGAAGAAGGCCTTGAAACCAAGATAAAAGCTAGTTCAGTCTGTCTGGGGGTGTGTCACTCTTCTGCACAGGGTAACAACTGTGTATTAGACTGCTCCTATTCTTGCAAGAATAAATACTTCTATTTTATATAATTTGACTCTGAGTGTCTCTTACGCAGTGATGTTTGTTTGAGATGAATTTTTGCCACAACAATTTTGGTGTCAGAGTGGGATTCCTTGGAAGTGCCTTCTGGACCTGAGAGCGGACGGTGTTTGGCCACCTGGACTGAGCAGTTCCAGCTCTACCTCGTAAACTTGAGAGAGAGGGGCCGACCGCAATCGGGTCCGGGAGGGGCTCCACTGGAATCAAAAGAAAGCGAACCCGTGGCAACCAACATATCTCTGGTAAGAGACGTCTAAAATATTTTCTTTTGGGGAAAAGTATTTTGTTTCGGGTATGAAATGTGAGTGAACCATATTGGCTGAGGGCTGTTTCTGTGGTACGTAATCTGAGATTAATTGAGATCTATATATAGATCAAGAAATTTCAAACAGATACGAGGGAAAATGATCTGAGATTAATTGAGGTCTGTAACAGAACAAGAAATTTCAAGCAGATAAATAATCTGGGATTAAGTGAGAACTGTAACAGATCAAGAGATTTCAAACAGATAGGTACCCTGAAAATTAGTTGTTCCACGACGGAGCAAATTGTTTTTAGGTACTGAGGCTAATTAGGGGGAACCAGAACAGTTTTTGGTAAACCTTAATTAGGAGGGCACTAATAGTGCAACCCAACCGATTTGGGTTAAAAGAAAGAATCGGGTCTGTTGGGGACGCCTAAACAGATTAGAGAAAACGCGCGTTGAAGAGAAATCCACAGGGAACAGAAAACAGCCAGTATGGGGAAGTCTCAAGGTAAGCATGCCAAATTTGATACACCGGTTTTCTGTAGAACTAGGAAAGTATGGGGGGAAATTTATGTTTTAGATATTGAAAAAACTGAGAAAATACCATTATTTCCCAAGGGAGGGAACACTGAGCACAACTAGACTGAATGTAGTGCGAGAATCAGTTGAACAGGGCAGTGATAAACAAAAAGGTTGTTATGGCTGCATTCAACATGTGTGATTAGGCAGATAAAAAAGTCGAACTGCCAGGAGAAATAAAGTTTTTACTTCTTCATCCAGTAAATGGATGCATGACATTAGATGTCTGAGAACTTAAATTTACATGATAAGGATTGAAGTAGCAAGCAGCAATAAGGCTGTCTGTGTGAAATAGAGGGAACTGTAAGTGAGAGACTTGATGGAAGAGGGAAGTGAAAAACAAAAAGGTTGGTGTGTGAGATATGTGTGTGGGGATTGTTAGCAAACAATCATGTAGGTTAGATAATGAAGGAACTGGCATGTAGAGAAAAGAAAGAATTAGCATGTAGAACAGAGGATGCAGAAGGAACTGACATGTAGGGAAAGATTGAGAAGGAATATAGTAGAAAACTATATGTGATGAAAATAGACATGGTCTGACAGAATTTATGGAAGTCAAATTAACTGTTTAAATGATATGAAAAGTTTTAGAATAAAATAAGGCATTGTATGATTGACAGGGATTAACATGATATGAAGAATGTTTTAAGCAGAATGGGGAACGATTCTAGATTTTGATAAAATAATGATTGAAATGATGATATATCTGCTTTATTTTATTAATGTTAAGAAAATAAGGGTATTGAAGCAAGTAGCAAAATAATGGTTGTCTGTGTAATTTACGGACTGAGTAATATAATCTGTTTTGGAGAAACAGTAGAGATAAGACTGAGACAATAATGATAATATTAAGTTGAATCTGCAGACTAACCATGTGATGGAAGGGAAAAGGCTTCAAACCAGTTGTAATGAAAATAATGATGTTCAAATTGTTACACTTTATGAAGAGTAACTGAACAGTCTGGGAAAATAAATAAATAAATAAATAGTGAGACAGAAGAGAGCAAATGCTGTAAACAGCTCTGCTCTGAAGATCTCATTTTGAAGAGATTTGCAGATGATGTTTTGTAAAAGATAAGCTGGGATAACAGCAACAGTACTTGTAATTAGTGTTGTTGATGATAATACCAAATTAGTAAGGTAAAGAAAACAAATTCGAATATTTTGAGCATTCTCTGTGCTGCTCATGAAATTATGTTCTGCCAATAATAATGATGAAAAGTATGAGTTGGCTATTGTGATTGAATCCGCCATTGGTGGATGGTCAAAGGAATACAGAGAACTGCTTATCAGTGGGTCTGTTTACATTCCTGAATGGGACACACACTGCTTCAAGGGTGTGCAGTTAAGTTGAAGCCCTTTGGAAGCTCACAGTGATCAAACTGCAAGGTGTCTGATGCTGTAGTTGAGGCTGACACACGAACCAACCAGATGACAGAGAGTGTCTTGATTGTGGTCAGCAGGACCATTTAACACGTGACACATTTCTGATAATAATGTGGGGTTGAAAATAGATCAGTGTTTAAATGACGACAGTGACAATTTTTGGTCTGAGAAATAAGAGATAAAAAAACAAGGTCAAAAGATTGAAGTCTTAAAGTGAATCCTTTTGTGACTCCAACAAATGTGAGTTGCAAAATATGTAAAGGTATATATATAGAGAGACAGATCTCAAAGATGATTTATAATAACTGCAAAAGATGCAGAGAAGCCTTGTCAAAATTAGTGTGAATCCTAATTGGAGATTGATAAACTCCAAGAGAAAACTTAAGTCAAATATTAAACTATGGTTGAGAACTTGACAATTAAAATTGAGATTGAGAAATGTGAAACGTTATTGAGAACTAGAATAATTATTTTTATGTAAGAACAAATAAGCAGAAGCAGTAGGCTACTGAATTAACAGTTGCTAAATGTAAAATGTGTTGAAAGGCATCTGATTAAACAAACAGCTTGAAAAGTTGACCATGAAAGAACTAGAAGCTGATGTTTTGCTTCCAAAAGATAAGTCTGCTATTGGCTGTAATGAAACAGTTCGCTTATCTAAATCTGATGTGTGCTGTGCCTGAAACTGCCAGTGCGACAGAGACTCAATCTGAGTGGAAATTTGTAATGTCTAAATTCCCTGAGGTGGGCAAAAGACAAATATAAATAATATGTTTATTTGAAACACATGTAATTTCTGGCAAAGATGCCTTAAGCTGGGCTAGAGTTAAAATATGGTAGATAAAGTCTGATGTTAAAAGTTTTATGAAAATGCAGTGTACCAGTCCTGAATGCCTCAGAGTCTCTCTCTGATTCAATGTCAGCTAAAAGCTGTTATCTGAGCCTGTGTCATAAGTAAAGCACAGTGTTTAAGTTGAAAATCATAGACATGGAGAGGTTAAAAGAAATCATTGCCGTTCAGAGGGCAATTTGTATTTGTAAATGGATTTAAGTAAAACTGAATGACTTTAAAGAAGTCTTTAAAATAATGCAGACCTTAAACGATAGAGGTGACATTTTGATTAGCGTATTTTAGGACCAGTAACAACTTTGTCTCATTTAGTCTCCACCATTCAGGACCGATGGCTCCGGCTACAGATGAAGTACACTGAATGTACGGTTGTGATCTAAATTCACTGAGTATAGTCTAAGTAGCTAGGTTGCTGCTTTTAAGATAGTTAATGGATTTAAGTGATTAAATACTGTTGTTATTAACCTGTCTCCCTGTGAACACTATTAGGCAATCGGAATGGCTCTGGTGACTCTTGAACGTGCCTTACATAAGCTCCAGAAAACAGCTGAGGTCTGTTGAAGAGAACTGATTGTGTGATTGGAAAGAGCGGTCACCAGTGGGCACGAGTGACCATCTCGATGACGGGTAAGACCTTCTTTGGCCAGACAGGGGGCAACCTAAGCCAGAGTGGATCACGTAAAGTCATTGGGCATCTCCTGAATGGAGGTGTGTTATGTGAGACAGGTATGAGGGTTGAGCAGGAGCTGTGAGGCCAGCAGCGTCCTTATGCAGTTAAGGGGAGATGACGCGGTGACGAGTCACGGCATGTCTCCCCAATAAAGCAAAGCTCCTCTATATATACCACTCGCCAGAAGAAACCGAATTAGTAGTATGGCTTGTTTTTTTATTGTGACAAGCGTCTGCAAATATGCCAGGGGAAAACACCCTGATGGAGATTATAGATAAAGGGCTAACAGGAGTGGGCTTTTAAGAGCCAGCTGAGGCCATGAAGTGATTCCCATTAGTTGTTGTGGAGACAGTAGCAAAACTTTTTATGTACTGGTTTGCCTTATGGGCAAGGAAAATCATAGTGTTGATTTTGAACTAATAGGTCTATGACATAGTTTTAACTCTTGAAGGTCGTTAGACATGGTGGTGGCTAAAGATGAAGACAGCTTTTGATTTAAGGAAAGTCTGGATGACAAAGGTGAATGGTCAAAGGTTATTGTAATGAATACAAATTTTGTCTAAGTTACAGCCTTAGGAGGCTGGTGGAAAAATTATTTGTTATAGTGAGAGAGACTGCCTGAGTTGGAGGAAGGGATGGTAACTGTGTCTGTCTTTCTGTTATCTGCCTGCTAGAGCAAGCTGAAGCAAAATAATGATAATGAAACAAAACAACCCAGCTGACTTGTGTAAAAATCAAATGAATAATGAACAGACGTGCTTTGAAAGTGGTTAAGATACCATGTAAAATTAGGTAGAAGCTACAGGAAAATGGGAAGTTTAAAATCTTATTTAAAATTTAAATCTTTTAGCAATAATATAAAGAAAAGGTTTGGTGTGTATATTGCGTCATTAACCTCTGGAATGAGTTTATCATTACAGATGGGTTAAGGCAAATGACAAATTTTAAAGAAGCTGATAATTCTGATGAAGAGACAATACAGAACATGGGACAAGCTTTAAGTTGATTGGCCATCAAGCTCTGTCTGGTAGTAATACTTTTGTCATACATAATGTAGATTTGAAGATCAGTAAATTGGAATTGTGTAGTTGTAGATCACCATCTGGCATGGGCTGAGATAAATGAAAATGTTGTAGATTTGAGGGAAACAACAAAGTGACATATTGGCTAAGTCAACATGAAATTATCAAGAGAGCCCCTCACATTTATGATTATTGTGAACAAAGGGGGAGAAATGATTGACTGACATTGACCAAGTCTGCACAGCACGACCTCACCTGATAGGGAAAATTGATGACTTTGGAAATGTTTGTAGATGACTGACTTGAGAGACCAAACAACAGGCCTGAAAAGCAGAATACGCTGTGAAACTGAGGGCCGTTGCCTTTCAAATACTTCGATAAGAAGATGAGATTGTGGCTTTAAGTGAAGAATGTAATATTTTTGTTTCAGAGGCAGAGAAAGATGTCTGGAGGAAATTTGTCTGAAGGACAACGTTTGGGTTAGTGTTGATGGCAAACTTTATAAACAACACTGTTAAATGTTATGTTAAATTGATGCTCGAGTTGTGTCGTCGTGCATCAAGAGGGAGATGGTATAACAATTGCCAAATATGGTTTATTAAGGGGTTCACATTTACTGAATAAATGTTGGGAGAACACTAGGGGTAATTTGATAAAAGCCCTGAAAGAAGCCATTTTTTCTGCTTAACAAAATGGATGTCTGTGAGTGTGCCGCACACACCAATAACAAAGATTGTTTCAACAGGAAACGCCAGGGCATCGAAGGCCACGGGAGAACAGTAGACAAAAGAAACTACGTACTTTACTATCTGACAATAACCTCGAAATCTGTTTCTCTTTACAGAGAGCATGCAGGATTGGGAGACAGGGCAAAATGTGCCCAATAAAATAATGGTTATGGATGAATTTGGCTAACTGTCCTGGCCTGGGTTATTAGTGTGGCAGAAAGGTGCTACACCTGCGCAGCGCATAACTTAAAATTTTCCTTTTACAGAATGTCAGGAAGGATTGGATCAAACAGAACTAATTCTGTTCCAAATGTATAAATATTGTGTGGACATGAGGACAGGGGTTGAGTGTTTTTCAGGGTAAAAGGACCCCGAGTGCTATTAAGTGAGCAAGAAATTATCCGGAGATAATGTTTCAGGTTGTTGATTCCACAGATCAAACCAAAGGGGACGAGCGGCAAGACAAGCGGTCACTAACAAAACCTTAAGGTCTTCATTCACAGGTCAAAGCAGGAGATGGTTCACTCCAGTAGGGGTGCATCGTGATCTAAGGGGCAAATCTGGTAATGATCAGAAAATGGTTGGAGAGTGGGACACCTGGGTCGAAGCCTCTCACCTTAGACTACACCGACAGGCCTCAACAATCAAATAGGAGGACAACGTGAGGGGTCAAAGGCTCGTGCTAGTAACAGCCTCCCTCACCAGCGATGGAAGACCATTGCTACGGCACGCAAAGTGTCACCCTGGTGAAGACGGAATGTCCATGGGGCAAACGAGATGATCAACACGCCTGGAGGAGGATGTGAACCAACTAATGGTTTAAGAATGTGGTTTTGTGATTATTTTGAGGATTTGATTCGATTAAATCAAAATAGGGCTTAGTATTGATATACACTAGATCAAAAGATTTGATTGGTTACTTATTCATTAGGAAATATTTAAGGAAAATGTTTTTGGGAAGAGAAGATCTATTAATTAATGTAAATTATAGGGATAATTGTTGAAGCTTATTAAGTAGAACCACAGCATGTTTGAATTAAAAGTTAAAGGTAAAAGAACACGGAACGTCCGTGGGGCGAACGAGATGATCAACACAACTGATGGTTTAAGTTTAACAGAAGAATCTGTTTTTGTGATGATTTTGTTTGATTGAATCAAACTAGGTATTGATTTGATTGTAAATGTAGAAAATATATTGATTGTGTCCGTAATGGAAATATTAGAGTTAATTTTGAACAACTACATTGGTTAAAAGAATGGATAAAAAAAATAAATAAAACCTTTTCTGGATAGATTTTATTAAATATGGTGTTAAATAGAGCTTACTAAGTAAAACCATTGGCTGAATCGAGTTAAAAGTTAAGAAAATATGGTTAGGAAAATGGAGGCGATGTATGGAAATGGGCGTGGACTGATGGTAAATGGATAAGATTGGTTAATCTTTGGGGGGTTGGGGGTACTGTACTACCAATTTCAGTGATAGGATTATCAATATTGTTATGTTTACCATGCATTATAGTGTGTTTCCAGCTCAGTACAGAGACTGGTTAAAGCTGGGAGTCTGTTCAATTGGATGAACAAAATATGATGATACAAGTAGTGGGAGCTACTGTGACATGTGTTAAAGTGTATGTTTCCTTTTCTTTTTCTTTATTTCTATGAATGTTTTTGATATGAACAGAAGGTTAAAAGCTGTGGTTATCCGCTATGTGTTGACGTACAAGGAGAGGGGTCGAAATGAGGGATTTTATTCTACTTTTATTTCTTCGTATTTCTTAGCCTGTTGAAATGCCATGTGGGTTTCAAGATGTGTAATGATAACCAGGGTGTTAAATTGATGTGTTTCCTACTTAAACTATACACTATTTCTTGTTTATACTGAGGTGACTGAGGGTCCGACCTAGGTCGGGAGTGCAATAACAGTGCTTATTCATTCAGCCCGGCCGCAGATAAAGTCTTTACTTGCTTGCTAATACTTAAGGGACTATCCCCACAAAAACAGCCTAAGCTTTTTACTTTTCCAAATGTTATTTCACAAATGTTTAAGAGAGTGGTCAGTGAAAACCAGAGATGAAGAGTATAAGTGTGATGATATGACTTAAAATTTGTCTTATTGTTTATTATTGTGATTATGGGTAATCATAATGATAAAAAGTGAGGAGTTGTGGTGGCAATTTTAATGATATTCATTGATCTTTAGTAAAATATAGATGATTCAAATAATGTCACATGTGTGTCTCTCACTTGTAGTGGGAGAAGATTCTGTTTATGTACCTGGGGAGGCAGAAGGGGGAGACACTCCAGAGAACAGACGAACAAGGACCTCTGACCTAGATGTCAGAAGGCCATTTGGTGCAGGGGAGTTTAGTGGGCCAACTAGTGACGTCTATGGAAAACTACTGGGAGGAAGGCTCTGGGGGGAAGAAGGCCTTGAAACCAAGATAAAAGCTAGTTCAGTCTGTCTGGGGGTGTGTCACTCTTCTGCACAGGGTAACAACTGTGTATTAGACTGCTCCTATTCTTGCAAGAATAAATACTTCTATTTTATATAATTTGACTCTGAGTGTCTCTTACGCAGTGATGTTTGTTTGAGATGAATTTTTGCCACAACACCTGCATCCGGCCTCTGGTCGAGCACGGAGCAGAGCTTACATATCAACTGTCTGGAGATGAAAGCAGTTGGATTGGCCCTGAAAGCATTTCTGTCGAACCTCAGGGGTCACCACGTTTTAGTCCGCACAGACAATATATCAGTGGTGGCCTACATAAATCGCCAGGGGGGCATCAGGTCAGGAAACCTGCATGCGATGGCGAGAGACCTCCTCTTATGGGCACAAACCAACCTGAGCTCTCTGAGAGCAGCGCATATACCGGGCATCCAGAATGTGGGCGCGGATATGCTTTCACGGGGCAACACTCCCCTCGCCGAGTGGTCCCTGAACCCACAGACGGTCAGTCTGATATGGAAGGTGTTTGGCGAGGCCGAAGTCGACCTGTTCACCTCGAGAATCAACACCCACTGCAAATTGTTCTTCTCGAAGGACAGGGACGCGCTGGCCCATGTCTGGCCCAACCGTCCCCTTTATGCCTTTCCCCCCGTCTCGATGATTCCACAAGTCATCAAACGGTTCAGAGAGAGCGGGTGCCCAGTCCTTCTGGTGGCCCCTCTCTGGAAAACCAGACCGTGGTTCCCGGAACTGGTTCAGTTATCGGACACAATCCCATGGCCTGTCCCACTGAGGAAAGACCTCCTCACACAGGCGAACGGGACATTGTGGCATCCGAGACCCGATTTATGGGCCCTCCATGTGTGGCCCCTCAACGGGTACCCAAAGACCTTCCTGAGAAGGTCTTAAGCACTATATCTGAAGCCAGGGCCCCGTCGACTCGGCGCCTTTACGCTTCGAAATGGTCGGGTTTTTCCAGCTGGTGCTCGAAAAATCAGGCTGACCCAGAGTCATGTGAGATATCTGTAGTTCTCTCATTCTTACAGGAGCTGCTGGATGCGGGTCGCTCCCCATCCACGCTCAAAGTGTATGTGGCAGCCATAGCAGCACATCATGTTCTGGTGGCTGGCCAGTCACTAGGAAGAAACGACCTGGTCGTCAGATTCCTTAAAGGTGCTAGGAGAATGAACCCCTCCAGACCTCCATCTGTGCCATCTTGGGACCTCTCCACGGTCCTGGGGGCTCTGAAAGGTCCACCTTTCGAACCGCTCCAATCGGTTGATCTAAAACCCCTCTCGCTGAAGACCGCTCTCCTTATGGCTTTGGCATCTATCAAGCGAGTGGGAGATCTGCAGGCACTCTCTGTGAGCCCTGCATGTTTGGAGTGGGGTCCAGATGACTCCAGAGTCGTCCTCAAGCCCAGACATGGTTACGTTCCTAAAGTGCTCTCAACACCGTTCAGAGCACAGGTGGTGACGTTATCAGCCCTCCCTCCTTCTGCAGAGGATGGAGAGGTTAATCTTCTCTGCCCTGTCAGAGCGCTGAGAATCTATCTGGAGCGTTCTGCGTCTTTTAGACAATCAGAACAGCTTTTTGTCTGCTTTGGTGGTAGATCCAAGGGGGATCCAGTCACTAAGCAAAGACTGTCTAGATGGATAGTGGATGCTATTTCTATGGCTTATACCGCAGCGAGTCAAGTTTGCCCTATAGGCGTCAAGGCCCATTCAACCAGAGGTATGGCCTCGTCATGGGCTTGGTCATCTGGCATTCCCATTAGTGATATTTGTGATGCGGCCGGCTGTTCCTCGCCTTCCACATTTATGAGTTTTTATAATATGGAAGTGCCTTCCCTGCAGGCGAAGGTGCTTTCGGTATGATTAAGACCCGTTGGTGGCCGGTCTTGTCATATATTACTGTGCACAATCACATTCACATATATACATGAAACCCGCTGCTGGCCGGTTGTAGTTCATACATAAACCCGCTGTGGCTGGTTATATTTATATATATATAAACCCGCTTTTGGCCGGTTATATGACATATATAAAACCCGCTTTGGCCGGTTATATGACATATATAAATTCCATACATATATAAAACCCGCTTCGGCCGGTTATATTCCATAACAGATATCAACCCGCTTTAGCTGGTTAAGATTTCATATATAAACCCACTTGACTGGGTATATGTTCGTATACTAATAACCCCGACAGAGTCTGGGTTCATTGGTGTAGTATATTGGGTATTTCTACTGATGTATACTACTGAGACCTGACGGTGTCTGGTCTATTTTTACATAAATTATGCGGTTATGGCTTGTTCTGTACGCTCAGGGGTCCTGAGTTGCAGTGACAGCCAGTTACTCAGTGCGGCGTTTTGCATGGCGTCCCCACTGCGTATAGCTACGCAATACGAAGTGACCGTTCGAAAGGGAACTACTCGGTTACTCACGTAACCTCAGTTCCCTGAGTTAGGGAACGAGTATTGCGTAGCCAGCCGCACTATGGTAACATGGCAAGTTGTCGCTTCAGTCGTTAAACCTACTATAATGGCAAATTCGGGGGCTATTATAGACTGAGGTCACGCCCCCTTGGCGGGCTCTGACGTGTATGACGCAGAGTGATCTCATTGGTTGCACGTCAGAGGCGCCTGCGCCATTGGATGTGCAGTTGCCGCAGCTCAGCCTATGAGCGAGCCAGACGCTCATGTTCTAGCTGTGCAGCTGCAAATGCGCTTTACATAAAGGCTTCAGTAAATCGAGGAAAAGGAGTTTCCCCACTGCGTATAGCTACGCAATACTCGTTCCCTAACTCAGGGAACTGAGGTTACGTGAGTAACCGAGTAGTTTTTAACTACACTGAGACTAGATAATCAGTTTCTTGTTTTATAAATGTGACTTTGATTGGGAGTGTCATCATTCACGTGCATGTATTGTACAGTATGTCTGGTCTCCACATATTTCTGCTTGAAAAATGCGAGTTTCATTTCGTGCACGCGCATATGAACGCACGATAACACACGCGACGCGGTTATGTTTTCCGAGCTGCAGTAGGTAAACAAACACCGTTGCACTTTGTCGTTTATCAAAAACAAACGTAATAAATTTTTTTATTTTACTCTCACTTTTGTCAGGCACAAAGTGATGCAAGAGATGCACTGCCTGCCCAGCTAGGTTAGCAAGACCGAAAAACATCAAACTTTGCTGACATCAAACTTAGAGAGGAGAGAACACAAGTTTACCTGATTGTTGTTCCCGCAATTCACTCTCATGGGTTTTTTCTTCTTCATCTTTTCGTGACCAGAAGGATAGTTTCGCTTCATTTTGTCATGGATGTTGTACACATTAATTGACACGCTATGACACGAGATGGAGGCGGGGCCTTAAGTAATTTGTGGGGTCTTACGCACCGGTCGCGTGCAGCGCTGCAGCCACGTAAACAGTTTGCCCTTCCCTTATGGCTCGTTTCCACTGAGCAGTACGGTACGGTACAGTACGGTTCGGGTCGGGTCGGGTCAGTAAACCATGATCCAGCTAGCGTTTCCACCGCCAACAGTACCCTACTTGATAGGCGTGGTGTTTGCCGGAAAGAAGCGATCAACGTCATTTTCGCGCGAAGAAGAAAGCGTCAAAGTAAACACCAATGGATGGCATACAGCAGATCTTGTCCTTGCTTCTCGGCATGTTTGTCACAAGAAGAGAAGCGCCGACATTAGGCATTTCTCAATACCAAGTATGTAAAGTTCTCATCAGAAGGACTCCCGAGGACGCGAGTCCGGTAATTCTCCAAATGGAACAGCGCGTTCTTGAAAGCGTCACTCAGCTCGCTCTGCATGTACATTTTAGAAAACAATAAAACGAAATATGTTATAAAACACCACTCTGCCTCTTTTCGTTTTCATTTAAATACATTTTAAACATTATAGGCACACAAATGTGGTTCAGGCAATGTAAAGACCTGATTATACCCTACATGTTTAACGTTAGCCTATTTATAACAAAATGAAATATAAAACACAACCCTGCATCTTTTCGTTTAAATTTAAAAAAATAAACATATTCCAGGCAATATGTGCATTTGTACAAATGTTGCAATAAACAACATTACACTGATAATCTTGTAATAAAAAATGACAAAACTCAACCCTATCTCTTTTTGTTAAATTTCAGTTTTATCAATAATAGCCATTATAAAAGTATAAGTAAAATGTAACGTTACAAGAAGCTATACAATAAGAAATAAAGCAAACAATTCAGTCAAATATACAAATTCAGCGCTAGTCTAACGTTAACGTTACAACGGAAAAGTTGTAGCCTAAATATATGAAACTTCACTTAGCCCTCAGCCAAAACGATTGGCCAGGGAACGAATTATCGATTCACGAGACCAAAGATCACCCGTTATATACACAAGACGAATTACCACTACAGAGTCAGCGGCAAACGTCAGAACGACTAGCCAAAGAAAGGCTGTTCCAGGTGGGGAACATGAGCGCCGAGCGCCCGGTGATCGCCTGGAATGGATCAAATTATCATAAATCATTATAAATAAACCGCAGATTTGAGCTTTAAACAACTACATTCTCGCCTCAAAAACTCTTAAAACTACATTTCGTGAAAGAATAACCGTAGTATTATATTCCAACTGTATATTAAAAATGGCGCTTCTTATGTTGTCATTCCCCTTGTAGCTCGCGCAAGTGACGATACTCTGTCAACCAATCAGCGTTCTGCAGGGAGTCTAGCTCCTCCCTTTAGTACCGTACCACTGTGCTAGGTACCCCAACGGAAGGGTACCCAAAAAGTGGTACGGTACGGTTCGGCTTTTTGGTACCATTCACAACTTTTGACAGTGGAAACGCAAATAATTGCGTACCGTACCGAACTGTACCGTACCGTACCGCTCAGTGGAAACGAGCCATTACTGACTTTCACTTTCGGTGCACGAATGGAAGTGAATGAGGCTTTGCGATTTAAAAAAAATAAATAAAAAATGTATCTAGGCCTATGTGAAATTCTGCAGCCATTGTACGATTTTTATTATTTTTTTCTCGGAAGGGCAACCTGAGTCGAGAAGGGCATATGGGCAGTTGCCCGGGCAACCTGAGCAACCCCCCTGTGCACGTCCCTGGCTACAACAAAACCTTATTTAAACGATTTAAATTACCTTTAAAAATCTTCTACTGCATTGAACTTATGAAAGGCCCCCGAATGCTTTGTAATTTTTATAAAAGTGTCTATCAGGTGCATAAATATAGATGTACTAAATTTATGCATTTGGTGGCATGTAAAAAAAATGAGGGTGACAATTTAATAAAATATATTAATATAACGAAACTCTAATAAATCGAAATATCGATTGATGTTTTGGGGCCGGTTATGCCAATTAAAGCAGTCAAATGGCCGTGATCACGACTGGTTGCTTACTGACGCTCGCTGGACGCTCAATCCAGCCAGCCTCAACCATGCATAAGATTACATTCATAAAAAGAAAACAATGTATTTCCTTGCAGCGAGAGAGACAGACAACGCGTTATAGGCTACTGGCAGTTCAACCGCGGCAGGCTGGATTGAGCGTCCAGCGAGTAAGCAACTGATCAGTCGTGATCAAGGCCATTTGACTGCTTTAATTGGGATAACCGGCCCCAAAACATCAATCATACAAAATAACATAATCATATCAACAGATGCTTGTTAAATGAGATAGAGATGGAGGAACACAAAGCACAAAAACTGCTAAAAATAAATGGTATCTGAAACTTGCCAAGGCAGACTGCCAGCCAGCCACTGACAGGTCACATGACATGCCAGAATCAGACTGCCAGCTGCCAGCCAGCCACTGACAGGTCACGTGAGATGCCAGTGGCGCCTCCTGCCAGCCAGCTGAAGATTGAACCCCCACTCGAAAAAAGTGCAGATATTTGTAGGCTATATGAAAATAAACACCAGAAAATATAAACAAGTGCAAAACCTACTAAAACACAAAATGAAAACTGTCCCAAATGATAAAAAGAAATTACTTACCATTTGTGACCCATGTTCTTGTACAGTTTTTTCAAATTGCGTGGGCACTAACCAAAAGTGAAACTTGAGACTCATTCAGTGAAACCATTCACTCGTGTACTGATGGCCTACACCCAATGGTCATGACTCATTCATGTTTTCATGTGTGAAAACACTTCGGCCTATTGATAAATTGATCACTTGGAAATAAAAACTCAGTTTTGAGAAATAAATAAATTATTTTTACCCACTTGAATTTCTGTTTATACTGTAAATATATATGTATAAATATTTACGTGTGTGTGTGTGTGTATATATATATATATATATATATATATATATATATATATATATATATATATATATATATATATATATATATATATGTATATATATATGCTTATCTTATTTATCTTTGGTAAATTAAACACGATTCTCTCGTATCCTTGCTCGATGAAGAACGAGGCCCTTTTAAATTTTGAAATTTAAATGGCTGATTCAGGCTTCAGGGCAGTGACGAGTACATACAGTATTCAAACACAACCTACTTAATTTTTCAAACACAGAAAACTTCATTTTCTATTGTGACTAATGCCTCGCTCGCTCTGTTTAGTTTTTCACTTGATTTGTCTGCTAGTCTCATTCGTTTCTTTGCTCCTCTGGATTTGTGAATGTTTCATGAACTGATTCCGGTTATCAACCTTTACGCCTGGCTTTGACTACGCTCCCCTGTCTACCATGTACAGAACCCAGTTTTGCTCATTAAATGTTCTGAACTTTTCTTTTTATGTTTTATTTATTATACTTAAAATACTTTTGTATTATCGTTTAAATTTTTTTCTTTTTTCACAAATGTATGACTTTATTAAAACTGCATATGATAATCAAATTGCACTTTCAAAAGTTGAATTAACGTAACCTTTTGTCATTTTTACTCTTCAAAGTGTACACTTCAGGTGTTGATTATAATTAGGCTAATTCACTAGTAGCCCCATTAAAATAATAATTATATAGGATAAACAATATTATGAAAATTATACTTATCTAACATCTGACTAATTAAAAATTAACCTCAAAAACATAAAAATGCTAAATGGGGGATATCTATAGGCCTATCAAGCATAAAAAAAAAAAAATTGTCGGAAGGTCTCTCAGTTTCTGCCATAGCAGAAATGCAATGTGCCACAGACGGTGCCACAACGTAAATGTGTTTGCTGGGTATTGAAAGATTTTGAGAGAACGAAATCTGTCTGAACTGGAATAATTACATCCGAAATCACTGATCAGGCATTAAAATAAACACGATTACTTTGCTGGCAGATCCATATTGTAAAAGTCTGTTTGCAAAGCCTGCATTGAAATTACGACTGAAGTTCAGTGAAATGCACCAAATACAAACAAATAATGCAGTGCAATACACTGAGACATTTACATTGTTAAAAAAAAAAACGCTGGAGGCGGTCATATGCAAACGACTGGTGTACTACTAATAATATATTATTATTACTAATGTAATAATATATATAGAAGTGGGCTAATGCATTGAATATTAAGTTTTTTAAATTTAGTGTTTAAACGTGAATAAGTCTATTAAAGACAAAGAGAATTGCAATTCTGACAACAACAAAAACATTTTTAACAACTTTTTGGATTTGAAATAAAACTAAATGAAATATAGCTGCAACTGCAAGCAGCCTGTTTTATTATAACATATGAGTGTGTACTGTTCCTACAACGCATACTGCAACACATACCGCATATACCTACTCACTGAGGAGTATGTATGAAACAGGTGTTACATTTTTAAAGGTCACTCATGTCACCTAACAGCCTTGCCGTGAAATGGTCCTTTTCCCGAGCAAAACGAATTGTTCCACGTAGAGTTCAGTTACCAGAAATGATATATGAATATTGTACAGTTTTTTTTTTCAAATTCCTTACACACAATTTGTGAAACTATGGCTCAATTTCTTGAAACTCTACACACAAAACCACAAAACACACAACATCAGACATCTCTTGCAAAAGCAAACACATCATTCAAAACTATAACTTTTATAACACAAGAAAATTGTGTTTTTGCGTAGAAACTCAACACACAAACATCAAATGATTAGTCACACACACATCAAACTACACACACAGATTTGAAAAATGTAAAACACCACTATCTTGTGTCTTTTGCTTCAGTATGCAGTTACAGGAGTTTCTCACATGTATGCACAAATACACTGTGTATGCACAATTGATGAATGTTACAATTACTGAACTGAATCAACACTGAAGTGATTTGGAGTGAATATTGACACGATTGGTGTTAATGTACTGCGACATGGAGACATAAGAGCAGGTGAAAGAGTTTATTTAGCAGCAGTGGGCAGATAAACAGGTAAATGGCAAACACAAGGTAGATGAGAGCACAGGACACAGAGGCTGGAGAGGAATGCTGGGGATGAACACTGGAGGAATCATTGGAGAGGACACAGGAGATCACACACACAGACCCCCCCCAAAAAAAAAATATTGGGTGGAGCTATGGGCTTACTCTCAAGAACAAACACAGGCTCGGAAACAGACTTTGGCATGGTGGCGACCATCTTGGTTGAGGGCTCGGACAGCGAGGCGGCGGCCATCTTGGCCAGAGACGAACTCTCAGGCATGGCGGTGGCCATCTTGGCTGGAGACGAACTCTCGAAATATGGTATAAAATACAACTCTGACTCTTTTGTCAACAATAAAACTAAATATGTTATAAAAACACCATTCTGCCTCTTTTCATTTAAAAAAAATCTTAAACATATTAATGGCCACACAAATGTGGTTCAGGCAACGCGTACATTGATCTTCACTGCATATATTTATAACAACACGAAATATAAAACACAACCCTGCTTCTTTTTGTTTTAATTTTAAATGAAAGGGGGTCCGAAAACCAGTCAGTATCTGGTGTGACTACCATTTGGACCAATTTATCGACAGATGTCATAGACTACACTCTCCTTGTCTGCCATGTCCGGTTTTGTTCATTAAATGTTCTTTGCTTTTTAGGTTTTATGTATTATGCTTCAAAGAAATTTGTATATTTAGTTTTTTTCTTTTCTTCACAAATGACTTTTGGAAGTGCAATTTGATTACCATATAATAAATTTAAATTAACGTAACCTTCTGTCATTTTTACTCTTCAACTGAGAGTAGTTTTGGATTAAAATTAATGTACTGTTAGGCCCATTAAATAATAATAAGGATAAACAATATTTTAAATGTATTTATATATATATATCAAACATCGGACTACTTAACCTCAAAACATAACATGCTTAATGGGGTATATCTATATCAAGAATTTTAAAAAAATTGTCAGAACGTCACAGTTGCTGAATGTTGCCTAATAACGTTGCTACAGCCCTGTCGCGTCTTACAACGTTGTTACAATGTTGCGAGCACGTAGACAGCGACGTTGCCACAGCAGAAATGCAACGTGCCACAGACGTTGCCACAATGTAAATGTGTTTGCTGGGTACTGTTTATGTATCAGTAAATCAAGCCAGTGACTAAAAGATCAACTTCAAATCGTTATAGGCTAGATCAATTAGGCTATAGGCCTATAGAAAACTTTCAAAGAACGCTCCCTTTACAGTCGCTGGAGCTGTCAATCAGACTGCGGGAGTTTATCTGGACACTTGCCAAAACTCGTTATGAAATCAATGACGCTGTTACACTGCACAATGAAGCTCTTACTATATTTACATCGTGTTTGCATTGTTATTAGGTGAAAGCATTTGTGAGACTGTCTGTCATCTGCTCAATGCTCATCACTGCAACCTTTCATGCGATGTAATAGATCTAAATATAATGCTTTGATCAATACTTTTCACAAATCTCGATGGCTGTAATAGTAAAAACTTTGTAAAGGTATTCAAGAGATTTCCACATGTAATGCTTGCTATTTCATGTGCAAAAATCATAATAACACTATGATGGCACCCCAGGAAACATTCTAAAATGTATGCAAAAACGATGATGTGATCATCGCAACTGGCCCACCTTTACAGGTACTCTGCCCTGCCCCATCTGTGAGCCAGTGGCATCGCTATTTCCTCTCCTTCTCTCCTCCTTCCAAGCACCAACCTTCTCCCTGGGCCAGATCAAGGCTTGGTTACATCTCTCAACACTACAAGAGTTAGGTGGCTACAGCCGGTCATCAGATGGGCACCCCCCTTCCTTGGTGTTTCGTCGATTTAAGCCCATAACACCTCGGGAGGGCTCGACAGCAGATCCAGCGTCCTGGATCTACCCCTGCTGACCACCACCCAACTCTAAGCCGTTTTTAGGCCTTCAACAGGTTTGCTCTGCCACCGCACCTCCCGCTGTATCCAGATCCAATTTGATGCTGTTTCCGCCATTTCGGTGACATTACCTATCAGCCGTTTCCTGGCCATCCCTTCAATCCCCAACACTCCCAGTGTTCTTCAAAGCGACTGTCCCGAAAAACCTCTGCAGTCGACCTCTACTGGTAGATTCCAGGCCTTCCATGCTTTTTGCTGACTCTCGAGGATAAGGCCTTGATATTTTTTTAGCCTACGCTCATGTGCCTCCTCCATCCTTTCTTCCCAGGGTACAGTTAACTCTATGAGCACCACCTGCTTGGTTCCTCTTGACCAGAGTACAAGATCTGGTCTGAGGCTAGTGAGTGCTATCTCCTCCGGGAATTTGAGCTGCTTTTTCAGGTCTGCCCGCATCTCCCAGTCATTTCCTGAGGCCAGGACCCCTCTGCTCCTCCGTACTGCTGCAGTGCTGTCTCCTGTCCTGACGAAATGGATAAAGTGGTGCCCATCATAAAGCGGTTTACGATTCGTCCTTGCCTGTTCCACACCATCCACCAACCGAGACAGGATCTTATCATGACGCCACCGGAATTTCCCGTCTGCCAAACTTGACCGGCATGCTGAAAGGACTTGTTCAAGATTGGCTGTCTTTCCACACAGCGTGAAGCTGGGGTTCTCTGCTATCCCCCAAATATGGAGGTTTGATGGGGTAGGCAGGACATCATA
Organism: Siphateles boraxobius; assembly: GCF_051911475.1. Taxonomy (NCBI): domain Eukaryota; kingdom Metazoa; phylum Chordata; class Actinopteri; order Cypriniformes; family Leuciscidae; genus Siphateles; species Siphateles boraxobius. Next base: position 14,476,808 of record NW_027508733.1, on the reverse strand, counting down.
GACAGAACACATCAAGAACTTTATCCGACGTCCATCCATGGTCCAGAGCTCCTGCCACGTCAGGGCCCTTTCTTGCACGCCCTCCCACCTTCTCCAGCTGCTCTGTTTTTTCATGGCAACAGCCTTGACATGCCGGGTTTCCTCCTCTGCTTTACGGACCTCCCTCTGCACCATGCCGCGACGTTCTTTTGGGTCAGCTTTTTTCCAGCTTATTCTGGTAAATAATAAAATAGTCCAGTTCATGACCCCTAAATTAAAACTTACAATTGACACCCTAGTGAAAAAAGTATAGGCCTACTTTATTGTATTTTCCCTTTTTCAAATATGACATTGCAAATATACTATGTAAAAAAAAGCCAAGTAGGCTACTATCTTTAAATATATTAAAAGTATATTAGCATCAGGCTTTACCTATTTTCACAATACAACTTTTAACACACTTTAAAATAATTGTACTTTCGTAGACTAGGCGATTCCACTGGGTTCAGTTTATCTTCAAATGTGTTTATCTTAACTGTCCCTCTTATTTAAAACAGCATCTAATTCAGATCTTCATATCCACTTAGACACATGCAATACCCCTTTTTCTTTGTACCCAGAATTTATAAAGAAGTTGGACGTAAATCGTTTCAATATAAAGCGCCATGGAACTGGCACTGGAATAATCTTCCTCTTTCCTTGCGATCTATAACTTCTTTTTGCTTTTTCAGATCATCCTTATTTCTATACCTTAAAACGATTTGTTTATGCTTTTAACTTTTAAGTTAACTTCAATCCTTTGTGCATTTGTTTATTTGTTCAAATGTTATATTTTTAAATTTATTTATTATTATTTTCTTTGTAATCTATTTAATTTAAATTAAATGTATAATTTTACTGGTGATATTATTATTATTATTACAACTTGTATGATTTAACTTAAAATAAATAACTTAGGTTAGTGTGAGGGGTCGATGTGAGTTGGCGAGAGAGTTTGTGTATGAATGAGTTGTGTATAAATGAGATTTGTACGTTATCTGTAATCTATGCTAGTATGTAATGTTTATTTTTAATGATTTGTCTTGTGTATTCTGTTTATTGTGTTTATAGGACCCTCTTGAAAATGAGATGATGCATCTCAAGGGGCTATCCTTTAATAAATTCAAAGAAATAATAAATTCAAAGACTATATTTTCTAAAAATATATTTTTATGTGAAAATTCTGTTTATTTTTAAAAGTGTATTTATTTGCAGTTTACTTAAAAAATATTTTAAACTGTGTGCTGAAAATGATCATTGTAACAATGCATTGAAAGTATACTTTCAAAAAACATTATAGTATACAATATATTGTACAAAGTATAGCTAAGTAATATTTGTTTATTAATGTGCATTTGTTATTGAAGACAAAGCAATTTGTATTTGGAATAAGCAAAAGGTATTTCTAAGCATATACTTTTTACTCAAATATAATACACTTGGTATATTGCTTGCATGTTTCAAAGACACTCGTAATGAATTTGTAATGTACTTGCAACACAAATAAAGTACACTTTAATATCACTAATCAAGCATGCAATTAGCCCCTAAGTATACTTGAAGTTGTTCCAATTTAGCACACAAATAGCCTAGACTAAATAGACTTAAAGTTATGCTTTACTACAATTTAATTACAACTAAAATATACTTTGTACACAATTAGTTGTTCCAAAACAGCACATTTCAAGTTAACTAAACATTAACACGCCTGAAGTATACTGAATTAGTCTGAAATAGCATTTTTATTTCTTTCACCAGGGCAAAAACAGCCCTGCTATTCTAAACTCTCATGCTTTTTCTTTAGAATTTAAATCTTTATATAAAAAGTCCTGTCTTACTTCAACAAGGAGGGTCATCCATTGTGCTGCCTTCTTGTTCTGTGCAGTTCTCGGACCACCAGCCTGTCACGTGATTATCACCTTCTGCGGAGATGCACGGGCCAGGGGTTTAGCCCAAATGTAGTGTGTTTGTTACATTGTAATTTGGCTTGAACATCTTAACTGGTTTAGTATTATAGGCTGAAGTAAAGTTAATAAAGTGACCATGTTTTCCACAGGATTTTGTAAAACTATGTTGGATGGGCCATTGTCCCCCCAGGGGTGACCCCCGGAAGAAAATGTTGTACATTTTAAGGTTAAAGGCATCAATCTGGTGCACTTTGAGAGCTCAAAATTAAGAGCTTCAACCCATGTGCAGCGAAAATTGAACAAAGAAAAAACATTGACTTGTACCTGGATACACAACTTCAGCTCAAGGTTTCAAATGTTGTGTCTAGCTCTATACTCTGACTCCCTCTAGTGTCACTGATCTGTAACTTTAAATAAATTTCAATGAACGATCAAGCAAGCTCTGTTGTGTTTTCAAGAGTTCTAAAATATATATTTTATGCATTATGTTTATCAGTTTGTATTGGATTCCGTATGGTTGAGTTAAGCCTTTCATGGCCAGTTTTGACTTTTAATGGCATTTTGTTGTAGCCTAATCTGTTTTTGTATATTTTTTATATTTATTTTTATTTTTTATTGAATTTTATTATAGATTACAGAAATTATTCAGAGACTTACAAACACAAATCACACAAAAAAACACAAATTTCCCATACTGAAGTATTGAAAAAGAAAATTCTTTAAGGTATATATACAGTAAAATTATTTCAGATAAAAAATCAATAATACGTTTAAAAAAAAGAAAGATACACATAAAAATAGCTAGCCATGGAATACAAAAATAATAAATTCATCTTACACAAATTCATATATAGAGGGTAAGTTAATCATAATAATAGCAGGGAAGCTTATCAAATATACTTTTATAACACTCTATAAGTCTATTACTTTTCTTATTGTCTACTGTTTTTTGTATATTTACATGTTCGCCTCGCTCTGATGACGTCACTTCTAGTCTATAGCGCCCTCACATTTGGTCACATCTATGTGAGGTGAGTTCACGGCGTTTCGTATATTTACTGATTCATAAACGAATTTAACAGTTTATTCTGGATCACTTCTGTATTGTTTTCATTGCCGCTATTTGTGTGTCTTCTCTGGGTTGTGTTGACTGAAATAAACATTTAGCTTAGCGGCAATGTTAGTTGAGACCTCAGCGATTTTGTGTCTTTTTGTATAGGTGTGAATGATAGTTGCGATGTTTTGACGTTATAATGTCGATAGCCTATTCATCAGTCCTGCAACAAAGCCACTTGAAGGCAAACCTGCAATCCTAGCCGGAAAAAAGCGAACGGCTAACCTGATACACAGGGGACGAGGCCGTTTTTGTTTATTGGATGAAGGACAGGCTTCACAAATGCTGAATAAACCGCTCTTGTAGCTTTTCTTTTAATGATTCGACTGCCTGTCCTTATCTCTGACAGGTTTAACGCTAAACAATACCTTTGTTGGGAACTATAGCCTATGTAGATTTTACTATAAGGGAAATATAATTTTATTAGAGCAGAATAGGACTCATTTATGGCATTACCACTTGCAAATGTGTAGCAGTATTTAATAATAGGTGCTGTGCAATATTGAGTTATATTGTCTGAAGAAAATAAATCATATCTTTCTTTGGCTTTCAACTTGAATTGTAATGATTATGACTGCCATGTGTGCCTATAATGCTGATGTAATGCATTTTAATTAATAAAGAGAAAATGAATCATTTAATTATACATATTATAATATTTTGTATGCTTTAATGGAAATAAAATGTGTTCTCTCTATGGCTACTACTTTTTATCAAATAAATTAGACTTGAATTGTAATGATTTATGACTGCCATATGCCTTATAGTGATATTTTATTGAATGAAGATTACCAGAAATATAAAAATTTTAAGAAGTAAAAAAATAATTCTATGGCTTCCAGATTTCTACAATAAAATGAGTTACATTTTAGTGACTAGTATCACTGCTATGTATGCCCAATAACACTTTTTTTTAAAATGAACAGATTAAAATCTAATCTAAAATGTGGTTTTATGCACACTGCATTGACCAGTAATTTGCAGCTAATAGAGCAATTCACGCTATTTTTTCCCACTCGTTAAAGCACAATCCACAAACAGTGCAGTCCTACTGTACATTTACTAGTGACATCACCAAATATAGAACATTATTTGCAAGACGAACGAAAGAATAAAATCATCAGATTTCTTCTGATGATTATGTAAGGCTTTTTGTAGGTGTCTATGTTAACCTCTTATTTGCGAGTCAATATTTTCACCTCATTCATAATGCTGATGTATTCAGATCACATGTAAACTGCTACTTAAAGCTCAATTGATTGTCAACAGATTGAGTCAACCTAAATGATTATCACTTTTGATACAAAATATAAATCTATTAACAGAATTTATTCCATTTAGTCTGATGAAACAATTTTTCATGCAAAAATAAAACAATAAAAATCAATGAAAAAACAACAACAAAGAATTAAGTTGATTCCATTGGTCTGTTATTTTTGCATATCTGTACATGTATTCCATGTATTTTTCTATTATCTATTTAAAAAATGGTCAAAAATAACCATAGATACAATTACAAATATGTAGTAGAATAAATATGGTCATAAAAGAGGTACAGTCCAGTTCCAACTGTGGTAAAAAAAAAAGATATGGTCTGAGAGTTTTTAAAGCGTATCCACCAGAGGGTCAGAGGTCTATGAGAGGCATTCTCCGGAAGACTTCAGCCTTGCTTAAGTAGGTGCGCTGTTCCAGTCCTAATGTATCATTCAAAAGTTGTTTAAACAGATACATTTTTGGAGACCTTTGTAATGTCCAATGGGGTTTCCAAAATTTGGCCATCAAATCGTGTAGCCTACCTCTTTCTGAAAATGTTTAAGTTTTCTAAATTCCCATAAGATACATGCTTACGATGCTTGATCCTGTATGTTTTGCATCGACGATATCTTGATGATACATTAGGATACATTTTACACAGACAAACTGGGGTTAGGGACATCCTGTGCATTGACTTATTTTGTTACAGAATAATGAGGTGAAAACATTCTTGCATATAGTCCCTCACTGGGCTTCATCGAAGTTGACACAAGGTAACATTTTTAAGTGAGGCCTGAGAAGAAATTTGATGGTCTAAAAGAGCACAATAATATCACAGAGATTTCCCCTTTTAATGTTGTTCAATTCACCAGAATCTCCTCTATTTTGGACCACTCCAGTGATAGTTACCCTGCCTTTTCAAAAGTGGTTATCAAATGGTGAATTTACAAGTATTTGTAAAATCCCTGTTTTGTAATCTTGAACTCTGAGTTTAAATTTGAGAAGGACCTAAGGGAGCAATTGGTAAACAAATTTTGAAACTGGTGTACCACGTTCTTTCCAATTTATAACAAGGATTTTCCAAGATCGGGCGGCAGGTCTGGATTGGAGGACAGAGGAGTTAACATATATATTTCCGCAGAAACTCTTTTTTCATCTTGCCAGCCCAGAAATGTATTGTTTCTGTTTTTTTTTTAAATATAAATATTCAAATAATTTTTTATATATTTCTTTATCAGTATGCCCATATTGCAGATAAAGGTAAGAATTTAAAAAAGTGGTTAAAAAATGAATTTGTTTAAAAAACATTCAGTAATTTCACATTTATAAACGTTTAAAATGTGTGTATTAATGAAACTGTCAATTTAATAACTGATTTATTTTTTATTTTGTTTTTTATAGTTTCCTCTTAGGACCACAATTCAGCAATAAATACCCGAATATTCCCATCAAGTGAAGATTTTATGAGAGATTATGAAAGAACAGTGAGAACATGAATGATCCAGAACCCTGCAGAATAAAACATGAAGATACTGTAGAACAAAGAGGTGATCCTGAAATCTGCAGAATAAAACATGAAAATACTCGAGAACAAAGAGGTTGGTGTTTATTCTTGATTCTTTGTTAATGATGCTGAAGATCATTAAGATTATAAAATTTCTAGTAATGTCATGTTCTATTTTTCATGTTTAAAAATAAAGCTTTTTACTTTAATTTTAGACATGATGGAAGAGATCAAGGAGAGTGAAGAAATTATTGAAGCAAAAGAGAAATTTGTCAAAACTAAAGAAAGTTGCTCACAGACTGAAAGTAATTTTGAACTGAACAAAGAAGACAAAAAATATTTCACCTGCCTTCCTTGTGGAAAGAGTTTCCCATACAAGAAAAGTCTTAAACTTCACATAAGAATTCATAGTGGAGAGAAGCCTTTCACATGTGATCAGTGCGGGAAGAGCTTCACACTAAAAGGAAACCTTACGAAACACACAGCAATCCACACTGGAGCGAAGCCGCACACATGTGATCAATGTGGGAAGAGTTTCTCACGAAAAGGAAACCTTAAAGAACACATGAAAATCCACAATGGAGAGAAGCCCTACACATGTGATCAGTGTGGTAAAAACTTTGGTGGGGCAGATGCACTGAAGGTCCACTTGAACGTTCATTCAAAAGAGAAGCCTCATGTGTGTCCTTTGTGTGGAAAAAACTTCAGTCAGCTGGTTGCTTTAAAATTACACCTGGAAAGACACAGTGGTGTGAAGAATTATATGTGCTTTGATTGTGGGAAGACCTTTTTAAAAAATGTTGAATTGAAAAAGCACCAGAGAATTCACACTGGAGAAAAACCTTACAAGTGTTCACTCTGTGACAAGAGATTCAGTCAGTTAGGAAACATGAAAACACATGAGAAGACCCACACTGGAGAGAAGCCATACACATGTGATCAGTGTGGGAAGAGTTTCACACAAAAAGGAACCCTTAATGATCACATGAATATCCACACTGGAGAGAAGCCATACATATGTGAGCAGTGTGGGATGAGTTTCAAACATGTAAGCGCTTTTAAATCACATCTATATTCTCATTCGGGAGAAAGAAAATTTTTCTGTGATCAGTGTGGTAAAAACTTTTTTGGGGCAGATACCCTGAAGAAGCACTTGAAAGTTCATGCAAAGGAGAAGCCTTACATGTGTTCTTCATGTGGAAAGAATTTTAAATGGCTGGGCGCTTTTAAAATACACCAGAAAATACACACTGGTTTTAAAGCTCATGCATGCGTTGAGTGTTTGAGGACATTTGCTACACCTAACAAATTGAAACGTCACCAGAGAATTCACACTGGAGAAAAACCTTACAAGTGTTCACACTGTGACATGAGATTCAATCAGTCACAACATCTGAAAGCACACGAGAGAATCCACACTGGAGAGAAGCCGTATCACTGCCATGCATGCCGGAAGAGTTTCACTCAATTATCTACTCTACTCACCCATACAAAAAACAGTTGTCCAAAGTCAAGGTAAGTACTTAATATCTTTCAGAATCCGCAGTTTCAGGTGTGACACTGCATCCTCTTAAAATATGCGATAAGAGAAAAAAAGTTTATGTCTTAACTGCTGCAGTGTGTGGCAGGACATATTTTTGATTGCTTAGTTTCTATTATTACATTGTTATGATAGATAGGCCCGCTTACCGGGAAAATTCATTGGTCATAAATCCCTCTCCACATAACAATGTTAAACATCATATGCTTCGGTCGGTTGTTATTGTACCACATCATGCAGCATTGTGACGAATCACAGTAATCTTGTCATGTCACATATGGTTGGGACAAGATGTGAGATTCAGACAAACTCAAAAATGTTTATCAAAGTGAAAGCAAAATTATTTAGATTTGACAAATTTAAATGTTATGAAAACAAATGTGGTGCTGTGGCTTTGACAAAAAATGATGATCCATTTTATCTAGCATGACTAGAATATATTGATTCACATGATCAATGTAATGTGATTAGTCACTAAGAAAGAGTGCAGAATCTGAAATGTTTAATATTTATCTTGTGTAATGTTTTTGTAAACTGTTTTTGGCAGAACAATGACAGAGATCACAGTTACACTGGAAGAAGATGACGTTGAGGAGTGGAAAGTTCTTCATGATACTGAAAAACAAAGAGGTTGGTGTTTATTCTTGATTTCTTGTTAAAAATGCTGAAGGCTCACTAGATTTAGTGGCTGAAGATCATAATAAAAGTGAGGGGCATGTTTGGCTGCAACCTTGATCAAAATGAAACTACAAATATTTTCATGGAAAAATATTTATCACATATAGTACAATAAAAATTGACAACTGATAGCACATAAAAACCCAATTTAATTGATTATGTACAGTATGTTTGGGGAAAAGCCCAAAATACAGAAATTATGGCAGTTGTAATGTCTACATGCCCTTTCACACAAAAAAAGTAGTGTCTTTCTCTTTTTTTTTTCAGGGAGTGTATTAATTTTCAGGCACTTTTGATCAGAATTCTAAAGGGCAAGCACACTAAATTCTGTGCTCCCGCGAAAACTCCCATTAATTGTCTCAATTGTATAATGAATGTTTTATTTACATTGTGTTTACACTATTGGTTATAATGAAAAGATTTGCATTGAACAAAACAAAACCTTGTGCTTTTTCAGCAGTTAAGCAGTTTCTGCTTTCTATTATTACATCAGGCCATTTCCCTTAACATTTATCTCAGATTTATTTCATGATTTAATGAAAATTAAAGCATTTTACTTTCATTTTAGACCTGATGGAAAGTGAAGAACTGAGTGAAGCGGAGGAGAAAATTCATGTCAATACTGGAGAAAAATCATTGAGTTGCTCAGACTGGAAGTAATTTTTTACTAAAATAAAGAGTAAAAAAAAAAAAACCTGCTTACATATTGGAAACAGTTTCCCATACACAACAAATATTAAACTTCAAATTCATTTCACATGTGATCAGTGTGGGAGGACTTTCACACTAAAAGGAAACCTAAAATCCACATGAAAATTCACGCTAGACAGAAGCCGCACACATGTAAGTGCATTTAACTGTGATCAGTGCTGTAAAAACTTTTTGGCAGATTCCCTGAAGAAGTTCGAAACAGCATGCCAAAGTGAACTTTGGAAAAGTTTGCTCTGGCTGGTAAACAGCTTCGTACTACCATTGGTCTGTAGCGATTAAGTAATAGGTAGGTGTGTCTCTAAAGGGGTCCGCACACCGGACAAGAATTATTCTCTATGAGTGTACACACACCGGCGGCGCCATCCGGCGTCTGTCCGCGGCACCCAGCTATGGCTCAGGACCTTGTTCAAAATCCTGCCGCGCGCCAGAGCGCCATTTACATAGTTTAATATTAAATTTACATTTATTTGTCTCAAATTGTCGTTAATGTATATACTGACTTCACCCTGTGCTGCAATATACATTTAGTTTTACATTAATTTACAGAAATCAGCTGCTTGAATGAAAATTGCTGACGTTATCGGATCTCCAGGTGATATTCTCAATTCATTCAGTTAACAGACACTCTGTGGTAAAGTGAATTCAGACTGCAGACTAAGCAACAATTGTATAGTACAATCATAACATCGTACAGACATTATCTTAATTCCATAATTTCCTTAAACATAAGAATATTGCTGGCCATAAACTGACAAAGTGCGCGTCCGGTGTGCGATACCTCAAGTTGTCATACTTTTGTCTCAGAATTGAGTGTGTTTCACAAATCTGACTTTATAACTCACAATTGAGAGTTTATATCACACAATTCTGACTTCATAACTCACAAATTTGTCTTCATATCTCACAACTCTGACTTTTTAATTCGCAATTGTGAAAAAGTCCTTGAGTCGAGTCCTTCGTTCATCACGAGACAGCCACATATGCTTTGGCAATGCTGTCTGTACAGAAACAGATTTCTTGTTAGGAATTTGTAAACAATATGTCAGGAGAAAGGAGAAAGAAAAAAACACTAATAATAATAAATTAAATTAAAATAAAGAGCTAGGGTATATTTGTCAAATCATAATCTTCTAATTGTGTTTTTTTTTTGCATCATTTTTAGGGTTACCGGAAACAGAAATATATTTATTTTGTTCGTTCACTAAAAAATGTGTTCACCTCTTTTGTCACGTGACCTCTTCCCAGCTCACTATCTTGACACTAATACATTAGTATTTTTGACTGTATGTTGTATTATAGTTGTATACTACCTTATAATTATCAAAATACATGTGCAATAAACATTCTCTGAAACAAAAATCCACCCTGTTCTTGTTCCTGTCAGTCTTTTTTTATTGTTAAATGTTTTTGAGTATCTGTGGTGTGTGTGGGTTTACATTAGCCTGACAAGCCAGACCCACATTAAGATGTTTGGTCTGGGAACACACCATACGCTGATTTCACGCAGCCGCCATTTTGAAATAAAAAGTGAGGCTCCGGTGGGAAGAACCCCGTAAGTAAAGATAAACAACAATGCCTTGGACTACCAACCTGAAGCTGCTGCCGCGATTTACACTATTGGATGTTAATATCCAATATAGGATATGTATATAGTTCGTTCCTGCTTCTTTTTTTACTTTCTGAATTATATTAAAAAAATAAAATTATAAATGGATTTCACTGTATATAGTCTAAATTATGAAAGAAATGTGTGTACAGTTTTAGAATAACTCATTTCCACATTAAACATTCAAAGTTTAATGTCGCATTCGCGACTCTCCTGTGATTAACGCCGCCTTCACACTGGCAGTTGAAATCAGCTCCGATACGGCTCCGAAATGACCGGAAATCATTCATTTCCTATGGATATTCGCAGACCGCATGCAAATGGGTCAGAAGCGGGTCCGACCGAGTGCGGTGCGAAGAAAATCGTGTCCGTTGGTTATCTGGATGCGTTCAAAAAATTTAACTCTTGCGGACGGTTCCTATCCGACAATTACAGCGGAAGTTAGCGTTGCTATGGTACTGATTAACAAACCAGAATTCTTAACTTTTAATAAAAGAAATAATGATTTTATAATGATAAGTTGTCGTGTCATTTTTTTATTTTCATGATTTTATAATGTTATTAGGACAGTTAAAACAATTAAAATGTAGGCTATAATTAAATAATTAAAATGGATAATTAAATATTGTGGCCGTTTACCCTCACCCCGCTCATTCACATAATGTTACAGTCAGAAAATTACATGATGGCAAATTGTCGGCTGGTCAATGCTCAATCAGCCTCTCCGCCACTTTTGTTCAGCTTTTCGCGGTGTAGTACGACGGCCGCTGGGGGCGTACTGCGTATTACGGAGCTGATCTCAACTGCCAGTGTGAAGGAGGCGTAAAGGCGACACTTCCGGTTTTCTTCCCACCGGAGCCTCGCTTTCAATTTCAAAATAACGGCTGCGTGAAATCAGCGTATTGGCAGGACTCAAGCCGAGGGGTGGGATAAACGGTTGTCTTTCAAATTCCCTCTGCATGCAATAGGATAACGTTACAACCAACCAGAGCAACGAAGAAGGTGAGGTAGTCGGAGCGACGGAACACATCTTCCTTTTTTTCAGAATGACTTCAGTGCCGTTCTTTGTTCTTTTCTCAAAGAAAAGCTTAATTTCAAGTCTTCCAGAGTCACGGCCAAAGCCGATTTTAAAGACCGCTGTTCGCCAGCCGCCGCCATCTTCTTTATTTTCAAGAAGCAGGGAATTGACGCGGAACCGTAGCAACTCTGCCGTCATTATGTTAAGCCCGCCCACCAACTCTATACACGATGTGATTGGCCTGACTAGAGTTTGTTTTTTCCAACTCGCCAATAGGCTTGTTTGAGATGCGCCTCGCCTGAAATGTAGGTGAGAGTAGGCGGCTGCAGTGAGGGGAGTGAAAAAAGCGCAGGCAAGACGTACAGATCTCTCTTCTCGCAGTGGATCAGACACCTATGAGATCAGGCGGATATATCAGGATTCACACTCGTGCACTGTGTTGCTAATAAACTGGATGTAATTTAAGTTCTGTTGCTTTTATATGAAAATAAATATAATGAACAAGACACCCAAGTACTTAGTACTTGTTATTTAATTCCATTCCAAATACGTGTTTATCAGTATTTTTTTCTTTAATACAGACATGTCTTTTTATATTTTTTATTTATTTATAAAAATGACATCACATAACCCTTATCGCACTGTCAGAGAGTTTATTCACACATAACCTATACACATAAAACATGATACCAGTTTTAAAATCAAATATTTTAAAAGAGAACAATACATCACGGTTGTTTAAAACAATGAGTATTAAGCTGTCTCGTCAGCAAGTCATTTCCCATCATGCTTTTGATCAGCGCAGTCGGTGGAGAGCAACTGCGCGCGACTGCAGAATCCGACACGTGCGGACCGCTCTCGGACACATTTCTAAACGGCATGCATCTCGCGGTGATCGGTTCTGCACAGATTTTGCTAATCTCAAACAATCCTAATGGAGAGTTGCTAGCCGATCCTGGCTGCAAATTAAATTTGGTGCCGCTAGGGTTCATCTAGATTTCTAGGCTAGGTTTTACATGTGACTTCAGTTAAAAAGACTTCTAATTTTTTCATGCAATTTGAGTGAGTGACTCAAAATTATGCATGAATCCTTAATACATAACACTACATTTATATTTTCTATCCATAATGGTTCATTTTTATTGTTTTAACAATTTTAACTTGTTAAAGTCGGCATGAAACGGAAGTTGAGATTGTCATTTTTTTCCTTGTTGTGACGTATATCTGAGTGAAACGGCTTCTGAAATTAGGAAAAAATGTTGGGCGGGGCTTGATTTCGTCCTTCGTGAATAGATTGGATCATTGGAGGTTGGGCGTTGCAAACAAAATGGAGGCAGATTTGAATGCCAGTTTACATTCAGTTGTGGAGGATTTCTCTCCACCGGACTCCCCACCGTTACCCTCCCATGAAGGATTTTTTATTGAGGAGCCTGGCGACGAGAACGAGGACGAGCAGCTAAATTTTCAGACAGGAATCAGCTCTGGCTCTGGCCGCACCCTTTTGCCATGGCACGTGACCGAAAGAGAAGAGAGGTCGTTTCGATGGGGGAGGGAAGGGTAATGTATTTGATTAAAAATTATAAGGGTACATGAATATAAAATAAATAAGTGCACAGATAAATCATTTATAATAAACACTACGATATTACATATAAAAAGAAGATTTGTCAAATTTGATTTCATGCCGACTTTAATTGGACAGCCCAGAAGATACGGAGCCTAGCGATTGAGAAGACCACATAAAAATGTTAGCCTACTGCTAAATACTTCAAATTGAGCCTGAGAGGAGCCACACACAACATCATCAAACTGACACCGAGAGACAATACAGAGCAGGTTATTTATGATTAAAAATAATCTTAGGTAAAAGATTCTGTCAATTTTATCACGAAATTACAATAAATACCGCTTTGGCACTTGTAAATGCGTGATCGTTGTAGCGCCTCAGTTCAACCGATCATCTCTACTAGTTGATAGCAAAAAAAAAAACTATTTTCAAAAACTTTTTTTGATAACTCAATTCACTCTGATGTATGTCAGAACATGAAAGAAAAGATCTGTTGCACCTTCCGTTTCATTGCTACTTTAATGTGAATTTTTTAAAAAACAAAATAAAACGAGAAAATCACTCACTGTTCTTTTGTAGATTTAATAAGATTTGATGTATTTTACATTCATAGAGTGAATAAAATAAAATAAAGTTTTTGTTCATCATCATTTGCTCCCCCTCAGGTCATTCCAAATGGGCATGTTTTTATTTCCCTTTAAGCACTTTATGTCCCTTCCACTCGAAAACTTAGTAATTGAACTTCAAAAATAGAAAAAAGCCTTTATAGAAACCATTTGACAGTGGGTGAGGAGTCCGTTTTAAAACATTCACTAACCCACCCCCTCGACCGTTTTGACGGGGAGAGTTAAAAAACGAGCAGTAATTTATAACCAGATCAGAAAAAGGACCCACCTGTGTCCAAGATTCGGTTATAAACATAAAATCTAACTTGTGAAAGGAGAACAGGTTGTTCAGCAGAAATGTCTTGTTTGCCACAGAACGAACGTGGATCAAGGCCATTTTTGGTGGAGTGATGGCGCTGGGAGAGAACAGGCTCTTTCTCAGGAGACGAATATTAGCGTGATTCACTTCTCGTCGAGTGCAAAAGCCGATGCGGGCTGTACCGAACTGCGGGCTTGGAGCAGACAGGAAGAATAGGGCGAAGCCAGCGGCAGGAGAAATCCAGCGAACACCAGGCAACAGACGCGTTACACGCCGACTTCCAAGCCGGAACTGGAAGGCTGAATACAGATCCAGCCCGCAGCAGAGCTTTCCGACGTTTCCTCCTGCGCTTTCTCCATATCTATGTTTTCAGTGGTGTATAAAAACCTTGCAAAATAAACTGTTAGGTTTTCATTACCTTAGAATGAACCATTTCTATCTACATACACCGTGGGTCCCTTTTACGGTGATGCTTGCGCTTGCCTTAAACAGACTGAGCTGTCTGGTTCCTGAATACTGAAGGCAGCATAAAGTTCCTGGTCCTTAGGAAAATCTGCATCAAACATGTACAAGAGTTCAGGCTCTGGGCTCAACCTATAGAAGAAAACAGAACCAGCCTTTTGGTCCACAAACACACCGAGTTTTCTGTTGGACTCTGTTTGAAGTGGTTTAGTTAATGATTCAGTTTTTTTGTTATGATCCACACATACTTTTTTTGAGCAACATAAACTCCACGACATCACATTGCGTCCCAGACGTACTCCGTCACTCGCACCCTTTCTCTTGATTTCCTTACAGGCCACGCCCATGTGCACACCTGTCCCGATCACGTCCACCGTAAAAAAGCAGCGTCCTGAGAGCGGCTGGCAGCACAGGACCTGGTTGATCTTGTCAAATCTTCCGTCATTAGCAGGAAGCTGTTGTTTCTCTCTCTTACGAACAGCTACTGTGTTGTTCTCGCTCAGATAGATGTATTCATTAGCTGTTTGAGGGTCAAAGTTGAGTGCGACGGCATCTAAAAACAAAAAGACATTTATCAGAAAATGTCATCTTAAATATCTAGTTAGCATTTGCAGTAAGTTCTCATTTTGTCTCCAGTAGCACATCCATGTGTGTAGATTATGTGAAATACTTTTCGAAAGAAAAATGCAATTTCCATCTAAAGCTATTTTAAACAGATTTTCAGTAATTCCTTCATAATTTGAATACAGGCAGGTTAATTTAAAGAAACACTGTGGTCTGGTTTCACATACAGCCCTTAAATTAATTCAGGATTAGACTATAGTTAATCTATGACATTTAATTAGACAGTTAGAAAAGAAAATTACCAGTGTGTTAAAACAACTCAAATATGCATTTTTGTCTGGGACTAGACATGGGACTAAACCGGGCAATTAAGTATGGTTAAACTTATTTTAAAGTGACATAGTAACATTGTACTTACACAAATAAGTACAGAGTAATATTAATTAACTACATGTTCTTACTATA
Organism: Siphateles boraxobius; assembly: GCF_051911475.1. Classification (NCBI taxonomy): domain Eukaryota; kingdom Metazoa; phylum Chordata; class Actinopteri; order Cypriniformes; family Leuciscidae; genus Siphateles; species Siphateles boraxobius. The sequence continues at coordinate 14,461,476 of NW_027508733.1, read as the reverse complement.
GTTACAGTTAGGGTTACTTTATTATAACTATGCATATTACAGTTATTATAGTAAGTACATGCAATAATGTGTAACTAGGTCACCTAAAATAAAAATAAAGTGTTACCTTAAGTATTTGTATAAATTCTTCTGTCAGACCGCAAGACATATTAAATTGAAATGGAAAAGGTGTTAAAAATACTGAAGCAGTTACAGCATCTACAAATACGCCTTCACTTACAAATTCAAATACATTTTAACCTACAATCTTTTGTGTTGATCCATGTGTATGTTTAAACTCACATTTGTACAGTCCTGGTTGGTCTTGGCACACTCCTCCAAAGGAAATTCTGATTAGAGTCAGAGTTAGAGTTAGTATGGGTATTAAGTGAAGACTTGAATCACACCATTACTCATTAATTGAAGCACATTTTAAACATGAATATAATAAGGATTCCTAAATTAATTTTGGGTCCCATGAAAAGTTCTTCAAAAAGTGTTTTTGAACAAATCTTTTAAAGATGCAGTGTGTAAATTATAGCGACATCTAGTGGTAAGGGTTGCGAATTGATACCAACAGAAGTTACGGTGGCCGACAGGAGACGTCATCGTCTGAGACAGCAGAGAGTGGCCAGTTAAGCAATGAGGTTTATCATTGGCCCTGTCCCAATTCTCACACTAAGCCCTACGAGTTTTTCAGTCGAGAATGTAGTTGTTTAAAGCTCAAATCTGTGGTTTATTTATAAAGATAGTGCCTATTCAAAAATTTGATATGACGTTTTCGGAGTTGTGAGATCCAGGTGATCACCGGGCGCTCAGCGCTCATGTAACCCGCCTGGAACAGCCTTAACTCGGCTAGTGCTTCTGACGTTTGCCACTGGCTCTGATGTCTCGAGTCTATTGGTTAAACATGAGATATAATGGCTATTATTGATCAATAAAACTGAACTTTAACAAAAAGAGACGAGGTTGTGTCATTTTATTTTATCGGTGGGACTCATCTCTTCACCACACCGGCTTCCCTTTTCTTCTGAGTTTTCGAGGTTTCCTGCTGCCGACCAGCACCACGGCAGCGGGATAGTTAGTGTAGATAGATAGTTAGGACATTGTGTCAGTATTGTATTAGCTGACTTTAGCTAGCTTCTTTGTGCGAAGAACAACATACAGACAAAACATGTCTGTAGTAGTTTGTCCGTTTAGGGCTACTGTAGAAACAGGCGCAAAATTTCAATGTGAGGGGATCACCACCTACAGTACTTGTGCAAAAAAAAGCAGCCTATAGGAAGTATACCTGAATATAACAGTGAATAATTCACTGAATAACTAGGGCAAATCAATGCATCCAGTGGATGTTCATTCCAAACTTCCACATGAACATACAAAATAGATGCTACAGTACCTCAGTGAGGGCAGCTTAGCCTTCAGTTGATTAATTTTCTGTTTGATGTTTCCAAGATCATTATACTGCAGGTCCAGCTCTGTCAAAAAGGATTTGGCTTTCAAAGACGACAGCAACTTAGAAACTCCTTGTTTAATTTGACAGCCTGATAGTCTATAGAGCAAAACAAGATTATGTTTAGATCAACTGGTCAAGGAATAACATTCATGACATTCATTTGTTTGCCTATTTCAAGGACCAACCAGCTTTGGTTGTAATGTTTCCTTACATTTTTAGATTTATGCATTTAGCAAATGATTTTGCATTCACGCTACACATTTTTTGATAAGCGAGTGATTCCTGATAATCAAACCTATGACCTTGGTATGGCTAATGTCATACTCTACCAGTAAGAGTACATCAAGGATTCCCAAATGTTTTTGTCAGCCAAACCTTAGTCTCAGCCTCAAATTTTACGCCCATGGATCGTTGGCTAAGCATCCGATGAATAAGGCACATAAATGGGAAACACTTCAGGAGTTTCAAAATCGTTATCGTAATCGGTTGAATTCTACAGGATTTCCAGAAGATGTGTGTGTCGTGTTCTTTAAAGGGGAATATGGCAACTTAAGCCATTTCTTCACTGATTTTCACTTTTGCTGTCGCATGTTTTCTCAACGAGCTCCCCCTACAGCTGTGGGCCGTATATTTCACAACACTGTTGTAAAAAAAACTTCACTTGCGGCACCCTCCTCCCCCTTTATACCACTGCTCATGTGCATTTGTTATTATCGGAGCCGGCCAACTTTATTGTGTGGAGTTGTGTTTACCAAGGTGGGTAATACATCATCCACAGTATCGTATGCCGTGTGTGTTTATGTCGAAATATCATAAATCAGTTCAATTCTGGCTCGTTCTCGCTTCTCACGAGACTTCCTATTTCCATCTGACCGGGACGTTAGTCCCCATGTTGCAAAGTTGGTTTTCCGCCTGGGAACGCTGGGGTGTGCGGGGAAAGTCACCATTCTCTCCAGAACAGGTTATTTAACGATCCAAATGATTTCAAAACGTTTTTATTAAGTTGAGATAGTTGCCAAGTTCCCTTTTACGGTCCGCCTGGAAGCAAAGCCGTTGTGATGCCAAATCCCCTCATGGAAGAAAAATGCCATTGTGTTTACAATGTGACATTGATAGCTTATCAGGACCAACGAAATGCTGGATTTTTAAAAGTTTGTGAATCTTGCGGCTCCATTGTTGCAGTAAACTTGCACAATGTTCTTGAATGAATAATTTATTAGATGTATGTCGGTCTGTTATCTTAGAGACATCAAATTTACATTTTTACGCTGCTTAAAATTAGTTGCTTTACATGTTGGTCAAATGTCCTCTTGGGCGGTCCGTGGCCACTCTTACATAATCTATTTAACTGTTTATTTTATCCATCTGTCTCGACCCTGATGTTTGCAGTTAGTTTTACCTACTTCAGAACCTCAAGATGACACTTGGCACTCCGCAGCCCAGCTGAGAGAATCTCCACTCCTAGATCTCCTACATGATTGTCGCTGAGGTCCAGGATTTTCAGATTAACATTTGATCCTGAAAGCACATCCTTGATCAGCTCCATGTCCTGACTATGGAGGTTGTCGTGGCTGAGATTTAGCATCTGAATCTGGCATTTGGGATCACATAGGACTTTAGAAAGCTGCTTCACTGCACACAGACCCAGACTATTGTGGCTTAGATCAAGATGAGTCAGGTGAGAGTTTGGAGAGATCAGGAAAGACACCAGGATTTTACAGTGTTTCTCTGTAAAGCCGCTTCCTTCAAGTCTGTCAATAATAATGTAATTGCTGTTAACAGATGTTCTATGCATTTGTTTCATAATTAATTCATTTATAAGTAAATCCACAATTGTATGCATTCATCTATTAGAGGTACAATGTAGAAATGTGTATTTGATGTAATGTTATGTAAATTATTCTCTGATGGTGTGAGAATGCGTCACTTTAGCGGAAATGGCGAAAAATATTGCGTCGCCCTTGATGGACTGATCATGAGGGGATGCCTAACGAGGCTTTGAGAGTTGAATTTAGGTTTAAAATAAGTGTTGTCTCAAGTCAAAAGGACAGTAAAGAGGATTTTGTAAAACAAAGGACTCAAAGATCTCTTTTCATGACAAGCAACCAACAAGGTCTTTGTTTCACATGTATATTTGTTTGTGTGAAAATAATAATTTTTTGTTGCATCTCGTTTCCTTTAAGACTGTTTTGTATAATATGCTGATGTGTTTGTACTATGTTAATTTATGAATGCAGTTCTCACGGCGTAAAAAAAACGAGCCAAATAATTAAACGCCCGTTTTAAGGAACCAACCTGTGTCTGTGTTGTTGTGAAGAGAGCTACAATTGAATTTAAACCGTTACAGTTTTACATTTATACCCTGTTGCAAATTTTGCATTTATACCCTGTTACGGTAACAATTTTACATTTAAACTGATAGAATTGAGCATTTAAACAGTTACACTAAGGCCTGGGACACACTAGATGTTTTTCAAATCTTAACCGATTTTAAAACTATGGAAGACCACATACTTAAGGGCAGTTTCAACCTAGTATAGCATTATAATCTCCCACACCCACGAAGATTCGTCCAGACCACGAGACCACACACATTTTCACAGTGAGATGAGGTCTCACGGATACTCACAAGATCAAACTTGACTTGAGAAGAGAAACAAATGGAGGACGAGTTTTGTTTTACGGGGAGTAAAAAAAAAGAAAAGAATATTTGTGATCTTTCTCAATATTGTGGCATGTTTGTGGCTGCCAAGTTTCAGCTATAGAAGCATGAAACATCCCATTGGAGAAGCTTGCTTGATCTCATTGGCTATCGTGGGTATCACATCAGAGGCGGTCCGATCAAGAGTTGGGATCGTGCAGCTCCAACGTGATCAGGAGCAGTGAAATAATCGTAATGACACCACACTTTGAGGATTTTTCGGGTCAAAAAGTCGTTTGAGACAAGCCTCGAATATGCAAATCAGACTCAAAATGTGGCTTAAAATCTTCAAGTTTGTCTCCAGCCTAACTTTGACTGGGAATGTTTAATGATACATAATGAAGATTTTCACACCGTCATAATACTTACTGAGCTTTTCTGAAGCACTTGATGGCTGGAGAGAATCTCTGAAATCCTTCTAAAGTGATGTTGTATTTCCTGAGGACAAACTCTTTGTGGTCTGTATCTGACATCACAAACCGGAAAGCCAGAAACGTGCACTGGAACAGTGTAAGGGGCTTTTTAGTCCGTGAGCGTTCAAGATTTTTCATCTGCAAAAAAGAAATGTCTTTGAGCTCCACAAGGCAACGAACAAGACTGAAGCATCTCTCAGGGGTCAGGTCTTTCCTCCTCAAAGACTTAATGTACTTTGTCACTTTTTTGTGATCTTCTGAACTACTGCCTTGCAATGGAGGCAGGAATCCTTCAAGTATTTTTCTGCTGGAATCACAAGAAATTCCGAAGAGAAAACAGTTAAAAAGATCCAGGTGTTCATTTTTGGTTTGCACGGCCACGTCGATCACGCCTTTGAGAAAATCCGACAAATAAGACTTTTGCCCCTTTTTAGCTTTAATCAATCCCAGGGAGTCTTGATTTCCTGATAGAAATTCATGAAAAACAAACATAGCTGCAAAGAATTCCTGGACACTGAGATGGACAAAGCTGTAAAGTTTAGTCCTTCTATATCCAATCTTGTCCTCAGAGACACAGGTAATGATGCCAGGATATCGGAGAGCTTCTTCAGGAGTGATACAATATTTCCTCAAGTCTTCTTTACTGAAGATTGCATTTTGTTCCTTTAGCTTCCAGTATGCCAGCTCTGCCAGTTTCTTAATCATTGCTTTGTGCTGTATGAGAGCATCTTGTGATGGCAGTTCTTTCCCTTGATATTTGTTGTGGCTTAACCTGGTCTGATTGTGCAGATAGTGTATATACATTTCTGTCTGATTTGAGGGCATGTCGCTATTTTTATTTTGACTTTTAACGTTTTTGAGAACAACCGACGAAATCCAACAAAAGAGAGGTATGTGGCACAATATCCACAGGCTCTTATGAGACTTCAGGTGACAGATGACTTTTTGGGTTAGATCTGGATCCTCAAACTGCCTCATGAAGTACTCCTCCTTTTGTTCACATGTGAATCCTCTGATCTGTGTAATGTACCCCTGTCTGAAGATCTCAGATGGAAGCTGTCCAGCTGCCACAGGCCGGCTGGTGATCCACAGGTGTGCGGATGGGAGCAGTTTTCCTCGCAGAAGGTTTACTAGAAGAACATTGAGTGTGTTTTTTTTTTTAACATTTGACAAAATGTTGGTTTGAAAGTCTAAATCCTTTTTATATTCATCCAGACCATCTAAGATGAAAAGGACTTTTCTATCACAGATCCAGTCAGAGATCTGTCTTGCATCTTTGAACTCTGGGTAAAAGACACAAAGCAGGTCAAAAAGACTCTGCTTTTCTCCCTCATGCAAGTTCAGCTCTCGGAACGGGAGCAGAAAAACAAGCTCTAGATCATCATTGGCTTCTCCGCTTGCCCAGTCGTGGACAAACTTCTGCACAGTGACCGTTTTTCCAATTCCGGCGATTCCTTTCGTTAAAACAATCTTTATGGGTCTATTTTCATTCGGTGGTTTAAGAATTTTATTGTAGTTTATGACTTCCTGCAATGATGTGTTTGAATCATTCGTCTCGATCTGCCAGATCTCATGTTCTCTATTGATGGGGTCCGACTCGTCATTGATGATAAACAGTTGTGTGTAGATCTTATTTAGATTGACTGACTGTTGTGCACTTCCCTCCAAAATCCTCTCAGAATCCTGCATCATTCTTAATTTCATCTTATTCTTTATGCTCTGAAGAGTGTCTAAAAATGTTGGAAAGTCATATTATTAACAGGAGCATTGCACTTATGAACAGTTTTATGCAGCAACAGTTTTGAAATGTATTTATGGCCCTTACCATTTTTGTTTATTGAGGTAGAGTGAGACTCTTGTTGCTGAAAAAAAACATGTACATATAAATATACAGCATTTATAATATACACCTCTTAACTTAGCAACTCTGTATAATGTACAAAGTGTACAATATTACAGTGTATTAATGATCAGACACTCACCACTTGTAGGTTAAATGCAACACCACCAGCTATTTTGCATCCTTGTATGGTTGGAGCATTTATTGTGCCACCATTCCTCTGTTTAATAAGACTATTTACCATTTTGAGTACTTTTTTCCCTCCACATTCATTTTCCTGCATTGTTCCACTGTGGTAAGATAAATAGTTTATGATTAATTCTTATGTTTTATGATTAATGTTTACATTTGACAGCAAATGCACACAGTACTATTCAAAAGTTTGGAATCTTTAAGATGTATTAATGTTTTTAAAAGACGTTTCTTATGCTAACCAAAGCAGCATTTATCTGATCAAAAACGGCAATATAAATATTTTTATGGAAACATTTTCAGGATTCTTTAATGATCAATATTCAATATCAATCAATATTCTTGAGCTAAACATTGTTAAAACACAAATGACATCTATTTACAATCAGAGTAACCTAGGCAACAAGCTACAACCCAATTCTCCTCAAAACGAGCTTTATAATATAGGCTAAATGGATCTCTATGAGCAGGCGGCTGAGAGACAAGTCCGAAGGGACCATCTGCAAAGTGCAATATAACCCAAAAAACGACTACAGCATCAACTCAAAGTCAAAAATATAAAAATAGTCATTAACTTCAATGTTACAAACTGTAGTGCCACCCAATTAAGTTTACACATCAATAGTGATCCACTGGTCATACTAAACTGCTTTTGCACATTTTGTATTAGGAAAAATATTCTATAACTTCACTGTAATACACCAAATTTAGTTCACACACTGCTCTAATGTTGGTTATACACTTATAGCAAAATAGGTAGGCCTATTCTTTACACAAATTATATTGGTACCGTACTCCGCTAACATAACTTTACAACCATAGCTTTTGCATTATATTTGCTTACTGAATTCGATGGTATTACACTGTATAACAATGTGAAGTTATTCAATATTTTTTCTAAAAAGGGTAAATTGATTTTATTTTATAATAAATAATCATAAAAATCATGCTTTTTTTTTATCAAACTAAGTAGCCTATTTTAGTGTAACCAGCAGGAGAGCAGTGATATGTGAACTGAATTTGGTGACAGTACAGTGTATCACAGTGAAGCTATTGAATGTTTAATAATATAAAATGTGCAGAAGGGTTTTGGGATTTGCACTTTGCAGACGGTCTCTCAATCGGCTGTTTAGAGACACATATTAAAGCTGTTTTGAGGGAGATTGGGATGTAGCTCGTTGTCCGGTTTACTGTGATTCTAAATAGGTGTCGTTTGTGTTTTAACAACGTTTAGCTCAAGAATATTGGTCCTGACCGCATTTCTTTATATTCGAGTCCAAGTTCAAACATATGAAACGCTCCATTAACGTACGGAGCTCTGAAGCACTACCACCACTAAGCAGGAAGTGTCTGTCCGAGCTCACAACAGGTTTTGAGAACGCATATTTTGCGAGGGAACGCAAAAATGAACTTTGCGCGGGAACCCAATTTTCTCGGGGGAAAGCAAACGTTTTGCGCGGGAACGCAAAAGATTGATAGAAAATATTCTCCCATCAAAAAGAAATTTCACCACCACGTTACTTTAGGGGCTCCGTACATTAATTATTGCCATAACTACACAATAACTTTTATTAGCCTATATTTTTATATTTTAAATGCGTTCATTGTTTCATATTGGGGATATAATGACATGCCAAGCCTGTTTAAACACCTCGTTGTACCTAACAATCACTGTCCCTTTTTCTCAACAGTCTGAAACAAATATGTTAATGGGGTATTAGCCTACCTGTTCTTCCGCTTAGTCGGTTTCTTCTGTAATAAAGGGAAGTTATTCTCAGTCATATCTTTCATGTTCACGTGCTCCATCACTAAACATTTGTTTGTGTGTTTGTTTCTTAATAGCTTTTAACCTAAACTGTAAAAGCGCCTCGCCTGAAATCTTCTTCTTCTTTCTTCTTCTTTTGTTTTATTTATGGCGGTTGGCAAACCAACTTAACGGTGCATTACCGCCACCGACTGGGCTGGAGTGTGAATCAAGAGATATTGGAACTTAGAGAAAAAAAAAAAAAAAAAATTAAATCCTCTTGGCTAAGTCTATGTCTCTCAGATACTTAATAACAAAGTGATAAGTGTTACTAGATGTTTTCCCTAATAAACCTTGCATTGTGAAATTATTCTGATTGATCATTCTGAGAGACTGAAAAAGCTGGTTTCTTTCTTGACTGTATTTTGTGCACTGAAATAAAATATGCTCCACAGTTTCTAAATGAGTACAATGTTGGCATTTCCCTGTTGGATGTTTCCCTATTAATTTCAATGAAGAATTGAGCCCTGTGTGTCCTATTCTTAACCGTGTAATTATACTTTCCTCTCTTCTACTCCTACACTCTATCCTTCCTATACCCACTTCTGGTTGTATATTATATAAATGTCTCCCTTTATCCTGATCCACCCAATACTCCTGCCATTTTGATCTTGCATATGCTTTAATTAATATTTTAGCTTCAGTTTTGCTATATGGAACTTGTAATATTCTATTATGTTTTAGTGTTTGTTTTGCAAGTTTATCAACCTCCTCATTCCCTTTCACTCCAACATGTGCAGGTACCCAAAGAAACCTGATTTTTAAATCCTTTACATTTAACTTACGTAAAACCATACATATTTTATGAATTATATCATTTCTTATAGATTTCCCAGATTTCATGCTTTCTAAAGCTGAATAACTATCAGATATAATCACGGAGTTATTTAAATCATTTCCCTCTACCCATTCCAGGGCCAACAAAATTGCAACCAGCTCTGTTGTGTATACTGATAAATTATCTGTTATTCTTTCCTGACATATTACCCCATTCTTTGGAATATATACTGCTGACCCAGCATGTCCTGTCTTTGGATCCTTGGAACCATCTGTAAATATAAATGTATATTCAGAAAAATGCATATCCAGATAACAATTAACAATATCATTCACTGCTACTTCCTTTGATTTATTTTTGATTTCCTTATGAATGCCTAAATCTACATCTGGTATAGAGAAAAACCATGGAGGAATAGGAGGGACTGAAACCGTTGAACAGTACTGTAACTTATGTAACCCTATATTCTCAGCTTTCACATCACCAATCCACCCAAAACTTCTGTAATTGGACTTACTGTGTTCCCAGCAGTCTTTTAAGATAGCTTTAGCTGGGTGGCTATCAACTTGTCCCCTCACATTAACCCAGTATGCCAACATCAGTTGCATCCTTCTGATCCTCAAAGGCATCTCACCCATTTCCACTTGCATAGAAGACACTGGGGATGTTTTAAAAGATCCACTACATATCCTTAAAGCCTGAGCTTGCATGACATCCAATGCTTTGACATTAGACTCTGCTGATGACATATATGCTATACACCCATAATCAAAGACAGACCTCATTAGTGCCCAATATATATTTTGTAATGATGCCCTGCTTGCTCCCCATGCTTGTCCTGATAGACATCGTAGGATATTAACAATCTTTTTACATTTATTAACCATTTTTTCCAAATGAATCTTCCATGTCAACTTTTCATCAAACCACATCCCAAGAAATCTAATAACCTTCACTTGCTCAAGAGGCTGAGTGTACAACTTTAAGGATACAGGTGTGATCTTATGCTTTTTTGAAAAACATATGACTTGTGTTTTAGACACTGATAATCTAAATCCCCATTTATTTGTCCATTTTTCCACTTCCTTAATTGCATTTTGCATTTTTGATTTAACATACAATTCATTACGACCTCTAAACCATAATGCTCCATCATCAGCATACAAGGATTTCCCAATTTTCTGGTCAATATTTGAGAATATATCATTAATCATAATATTGAATAATAATGGGCTACATACACTACCTTGTGGAGTTCCATTCTCAACTATATATACCTCAGATAATTCTGCACCTACTCTTACCTGTATATTCCTATTAAACAAAAAATCCAAAATCCAATTGTATACTTTACCACCAATTCCTAATTGTTGTAATTTAATTAATAACCCTTCTTTCCAAAGCATATCATATGCCTTCTCAACATCAAAAAATACTGCTATTACCACCTCCCTATTAGTCTGTGCTTTCCTAATATCTGATTCTAAACATATTAATGAATCCATTGTACTTCGTCCCTTACGAAACCCACTCTGATACGGGGAAAGAAGGTCATTGCTTTCTAAATAATGAGTCATTCTATCTGTAATTATTCTTTCCATTATTTTACACAACTGCGATGTTAATGCAATTGGTCTATAACTAGATGGGTCAGATGGGTTTTTCCCTGGCTTTAAAATAGGCACTATAATTGCATGTTTCCACACTGATGGAAGCTGACCAATTTCCCAAATTTTATTAAAAAAATTTAGTACTATTTCTAATGTTTCTTCTGTCATATTTGCTACCATTTTATAACATACCATGTCTTTTCCTGGAGTAGTTTGTTTTGCATTAAGGACTGCTTTTTTCAATTCAAACATATTTAAAGGTACATCTAATGGATTTCCTGAATGTCCTTTCTTTTCTAAAACATCAGGGACACTTTCTAACACTTCCCTTCTATTCACTTGTGCTTCCTTAGTGAGGTTCTCACAACTATGCACTTTCTTAAATGTTTGAGCTAAAACTTCAGCCTTTTCTAAATTAGTAACTGCCACTTTATCACCACTATTTAATACAGGTAATTCATAATTCCTTCTAACTCCTCCCATCCTCCTTATCATTCCCCATATATCAGATAACTTCACATCCCTTCCTATACTATTACAAAATTTCCTCCAAAAGTTGTGCTTTTGTTTCTTAATTGTTTTTCTAACTTCTGCCTGCTTTCTTTTGTACTCTATCAGAGCATCCTGAGAATGATATTTTTTAACATATTTAAAAGCTTTGTTTCTTGCTTTAACTACTTTACTGCACTCATCATTCCACCATGGTACATTCTTACATTTCCTATTTCCTTTACTTTTTGGTATTGATTCCTCAGCTGACAATATTATTTCATTTACTAATACATTAAACTCATTTATTTCTATTTCTTTAATCTCATTAAGTTTAAGACATTTAACTGCACAAATGATCTGAAAAAGTTCCCAATTCGCATTCTCTATTTTCCACCTTGGAATATTTTTAATCCTTTCTTGACACGTCCCTGATCCAACTTTAATTATAATAGGGAAATGATCACTACCTATTGTAGTTTCCTTATCTACATTCCATGTACTAATACCTGCTATTATACTGGACACAAAAGTTAAATCAAGTACTGATTCAGTATTATTTATACAGTTAAACCGCGTTCCCTCTCCATTGTTAAGACATACCAACCATTTGTCATCGATATACTCTTCTAAAACTAAACCATTTGCATCTGTACTGTTGCTACCCCATAACGTATTGTGTGCATTAAAATCCCCACACCATATTACCTCACCAAGTGGTGATCCCAAAATATTTTCCAAATTACTACCCTCTATTTTCCCACAAGGGTTATAATAATTTATTACATCAATAGAACCTTTACTAGTCCATATCCTTATTGTAATTGATTCCTTCTTATCATTTATTTTAATAATTTCATAGCTTAAACCATTTTGTATGAACGTTGCTAATCCTCCCCCTCTACCATTCTCTCTATCTCTTCTAACTGCTGAATATCCCTTAATAATAAAATCTAACTCTGATTTCAACCATGTTTCTTGCACACATATTATATTTGGTTTCTCTCTTAACTCATCTACATATTTCTTAAATTCTTGGCCGTTTGCTATCAAACTTCTAGCATTCCATTGTAGTATGCCAACATTTACCACCATTTAATCTACACCAGCACTGTGCTGGGAAGACTGAGTATCTGTACTTAAGTTATCCCTAACTGTTTCCCAAACCATTCCTTTTATCCCCAAATATTTTTCAGCTGCTTTCACAATAATTTTAATCCTTTCGGTACGACTCGTTGTCTGTGCAGAACAATTGATAATTTCAACCATAAAAATCACAAAATCATGTTTGCTGACAACTAAATTGTCTTTCCTTGTCTTTCCATCATCTTCATTTATTATGTCATTTCCAATGCCCTCCCTTTGTTGTGGTATTACATTCACTCTGGGGACTAGCTTTACTGCTTCAGAGTAGCTAATGCCTTCAGTTACCTTGATCCTTTGTACCTCTTTGTCTCTCTTACTAAATTCACAGCCCTGATATGCTGCACTGTGCTCCCCTCCACAATTGCAGCATCGATTGCGAACTTTGTCACATTCATCATAATCATGTTCTCCTCCACACTTACTACACCTCTTCTTTCCTTTACATACAGCCGCGATATGCCCAAACCGTTGACATTTATAACATCGAAGTGGTGGAGGGATGTACAACTTAACCACATAACTCATAACACCAACAAAAACCTTATCTGGTAACGTTTCCCCTTCAAACGTAAGCATAACTGATAAGCTGTCGCAAATGTCTCCAAATCTCTTAGTTTTGAGTCTTTTGGCTTCACATACTTTAACATGCTTAATGTTTGCCATTATATCATCTGTTTGTACATTTACCGGAATGCCGGTAATGACTCCTCTAACTAACTTTTTATCATTAGCCTTTGAACATTGCACTAGTTTGCCATGAATTTTACTCATCTTAACTGCTCTTTTGAGTTGTTCTTCGCTTTTACAAAATACCAGTAGTTGTCCATCTCTTAATATTTTTGCACTCCTTACCTCTCCAATTTCTTTACTTAGACCTTTTGTAAGTTGTATCGGATTCCACTCTCTGAACGTGGTACCTTCTTGCCCCAACTTAACAAATACCTTAAATTGTTCCCCATCATCCTTTAAAGAAGCCCTTTCACCACATTCTGTTGTATTATTCTTTTTCTTTTTTTTCTTTTGATTAACTTTCCACTCTTTGTTACCCTCGTTGTCTTCCAATTCTCCAGTGTTCCCCAACTCTCCTGTCTCACTACCTACTCCGTCACTTCCTTCCTCCATCTCCTGACCATTCCCAGCCCAGCTGTTGCCATGATCCACCTGACACGGAGTCAGTTTCCGTTTGTGCTGACGTTCACCCGTCATCGTTCCGCCGCGCGCGCACGAGACCCAAAAAACTCGACAGGGTTTGCTGTTGTTTCTCTCAGACTAAACACTCATCAGTTTATCACTCAGACTCGGTAGTGTATCAAACTTATGTCGCCTCGCCTGAAATGTAGTCGAAAGTTGGAGTGAGGGGAGGAGTGAAAAGACGAGATCAAAGGTGGATATCGCGAGATTCACACTTTGAACTCGATGTAGGCCTAAGTTCTGTTGCTTTTATAGGCTATGCAAATAAATATAATGAACAAGACACCAAAAGTACTAGTTATTTATTTCCATTCGAAAGACGTGTTTGTCAATCATTTTTACTTTAATTACAATTTATTTATAAATATGACAACAATTAGTACATAACCCATAGAGAGATCTGTTAGCAGAATTAGATTGTTCAACGGTTCTGGCGTGCACACCCAGTGTGTTATAAATATTGACGGAGGAATAAAACACGGTGGGGCATCAGCGCTGGACCTCTCACCCAGGAGAAAACTTTATTGTAAAAAAACAACAACAACAACATCACATGTCACATGTCAATCACAGCACATCTTATTGGTTGTTGGCATTGCTCATCACACAAGATCTGGGGCCTGTACCATGATGGTAGTTGAACAAACTCAGGGTTACAGGATTAGTTTAGAGTTGACAAAACCAAACCAATCCTACCAGGCTTTGTTGGTACCATCATGCTGATCATCAACTTTCTCTGTCAACTCAGGCTTTGATCCTGAGTTTAGGAGTTTAAGTGTGATATCAGTAGCGAACAGCCAATCACATGCTGAGAAAGAGTGAAACTGAGATTAATTTCTCGCGAGAGAAGCAGTGCAATTCACTTATTAAATAAAAGTATTCAAATAGTAAGAATTTAAACAAATTTACACAGCAAGAAAACAGCTGTCTATGAAAGAGTACAACTAAAAGAAAAAGTCTCGCTACTGTATATCAGTGCAAGTAAAAGTTGTGAAGTTATTTTATACAGTTGATAAAGGTATAGAGAGAATTGAACATTTAAGCTCACATGTAGTCATTTTATAGCTTCATCTATTGATGCTAAAGCGTATTTATATTACCTTTATATATTTATTCATTTAAATTGCGTAATAATAATTGATGAACTAAAATTGTACATGTGTGATTGATAAAGGGTATAATAATTACATAAATAATACCTAAATCATTCAAATGTATTATTCTAAATAAGCATCACTAAAAACCAGACTATTTTGTCTTTAAAAATAATTTGCTATGTAGTGACCTTTAATTTGGAGTAGAAACAGGTGGAGTGACTTTATCGCATCAGACATGTGTCACTTTGCTCACAGCTGATTGGTCCAAGTTCAGTTTGCAACCTCTTAACTAGAACATAACCTGCCCCGGACCAAGTTCGCCGTGGAGCGTAAGTTACTATGGCGATGAACACTGCTAAAAGCCAAACCACTTTCATGGTCCCTAAAACCCACGGTTGTCGCAAACTAAACTGAAACATAGCTGGCTAGGCACCTAAACCGGCTTCATGGTATAGGCCCCTGTTGAGAGCACATTTGTTTCTATTATGTCAACAAGATCGCACTCGCGGACCGGTGATCGGTTCTGCGCAGATTTTACTCATCATCTCAAACGAGCCTATCTTGAGATGCGCCTCGTCTATGGCAAGTAGAAAAAAATATGGTAACACTTTACTTGAAGGGGTGTGCATATATAAGACCGACATGACACCTTCATGTCATGATTATGAAGTAGGGTTTATGCATGTTTATGATAAATGTCATTAAGTGTCATTCGCTCAATTATGACATTTTTAATACTAATATGACATTGTTTGAGATGTCTTTGTTATGACACCTTGATATAAACCTATACATCATAACCTGTCAGTGTCTTGGTAATGACAACTTGACATTACTAAAGACAACACAACCTAAGACAACATAAACATGACTTTCAAACTTAAGAAACCAGTTATAGCTTTATTGGTTAACATTACATTAAACTGTCAGGTGGTTGGTTTTGACATTGGCTGTCATGAAGCCATTATAACATTTTAATGACAAATTCAATTTGTACCTCTGTAGTTGAGGTCAAGAAAAATATTATGACAGCCAATCTCAAAACCAACCCCATGACAGTTTAACTTAATTTAATGTTAAGTTGTTATGACAAAGACACTGACAGGTTATGATGTTATGGTTTATGTCAAGATGTCATTACAAAGACATCTTCAAAATGTTATTATTTAGCGAAAGACACTTAATGACAGTTGTCATAAACATGCATAAACCCTACTTCATATTCATGACATGTGTCATGTCATGGTTATTAAGGTGTCATGTTAGTCTTATGCACACCCCTTCAAGTAAAGTGTTACCAAAAATATTACAAAATTAGGTTTCCACTTTTTACTCGGATAAATTATAACTTGTGTTGTGAACCCAACTGTTATAGATATAATCTGTGCTGCAAGTATGCAAAATGAAACATTTGAGAAGTGAACCCAACTGTTACATGTACTGTATATTATAATAACCATCTCTTTAACTTAAGATAAGCTATACATTTGAACAAAGCATGCTGCAAAATATCATTAAAAAACTTAACTAAATCTGGACTATTGAAATATTAATGAAAACATGCAAAGTCTTTTTATGTTTCTGGATTTTAATATTGCAAAGCAAAATGAAAATCCAAACTGTAATCACGACAGTTCAGGCTAATTAGAGAGGCACTTCAAGAGGCACACTCCAAAGACAAGAGAAGTCAAAAAGCTAAATAAAATCAAATGCTTTAACTGAAAAAAGTGTCACATTGTAAGCTTTTATTGAGTAAGGTCACATTCGACCAAAATATTTGGCACTTTTTCAGTAAAAGCATTTTATCTTTTGATGTCTTGTTTTATCTTTTGATGTCTTTGGTAGTGTGTGGACTCTCTTGAAGGGCCTCTCTTTTTGTCTACGTACCTCATATGTACTAATACACTAAAGTCGTGGTGAATATACTCTTCTGTTGTAGAGGTGTGGACACATGGAGGGGGAATAAAGGTGGTCAACTTTTATAATCCATGCAATCATTTAACATTAGATTAATTTAATCATTAGAACCAAGGCTGGGGATAATTTGATATGGTGTGGGGAAAATTCCCTTTGGTGAAGTTTATGCACATAATGGGAGGGTTGTTGAAGAGTTTATGGAGGAACACGCTTTATAATGTGATGGGAAGGGACCCCAGATTCAATATAAGGGATTCATCAAATTCATATTGTCCAGATCTAAAAATAGTTCCTGGAACTATAGCTTTATATGCAGTGGGAAGTTCTAGATCACTCAACATTAGGAAGTGATCATTTTCCAATAATAAGTGCTGTTGGAATGGAAATTTATCAACAAAATAAAACAAAGCAAACTAGGTGGAGATAAAGCTGATAAATGTAACAAGTTATGCACAGATGGAATAGTGAATTTCCATGGCAACTACAATTGAAGAGAAATAAATCTGATGAGATGTCTTTAAAATCAGATAAGGCTTAAATCAGATAATCCTACAAAATCAATAATAGAGGGGAGTTGGGAGACATTAAACTTAACAGGAACAGGGTTTGCATGGAAAGCAAAGGAATGGCGTACAGGAATGTCACTGAATAATATATCATTTTCATCAATGTTACAATTTCCCCAAAACCTCCTTGGTTTTTTAATAAACCTGAAGTTGATTTTACAAATTTGTGATAGTTTTCAAAAAGGACATAATGACATTAATATGAAGGACTAAACAATAGAATAGGCCTTTATCAGAACAGTTTATGATTTCTTCCAATATACACAGATGGCTCAAGAAACCTACTGTCGTACTAGAGCATGCAGCACTCTATGTTCCTGAATTTAAATTAGGAAAATATGGCAGGTTAACTGATTGGACTTCAGTATACACTCCAGATAAGGTGGCAATTCAGATGGCACTTTGTTGGGTAGAAGAAGTGATGCCAAATAAGGTTGTAATTTGTTCAGATTCAATGGCATCACTCACCAACAAACATTTCAAACAGTTAGATATGAAATCTTCATAGAAATAATGAACATATTATTAAGACAATCTGGGAAAATAGTTAATAATGTTTGGGTACCAGGA
Organism: Siphateles boraxobius; assembly: GCF_051911475.1. Classification (NCBI taxonomy): domain Eukaryota; kingdom Metazoa; phylum Chordata; class Actinopteri; order Cypriniformes; family Leuciscidae; genus Siphateles; species Siphateles boraxobius. The sequence continues at coordinate 14,443,727 of NW_027508733.1, read as the reverse complement.
CATGATGATTTACCAGGAAATGAAAAATGTGATAAAAATGTCTAAATTGTCAATTAAACACTCCTACTATTACAGTTTCATTAAGTAAAAACAGGCAGACATTTTTATAATATAAACGGCGCTAGAGAAAATAAAATTATACAAAACTTAAGTATAGAAATCAGATAATTTTAACAAAACTAAGGATGGGCCATAAAAAAACAAAATACTAGGAAACCACGTTATAAGATTATGTGATCTATGCCAAGTGAAGGAAACAGTTGATCATGTGTTGCTGTTATTCTGACCTAGTTATGAACAGGAAAGGAATGAACTGCAAAAGAACAACAGAATATAGGATGCAAAGAATTTACAATCAGCAACATATTAAGCATGAAACAAGGATCTGGTAAGATTATAAAGGCAGTTTTAAAATTCATCAAGAATAGCAGACATAGATCTCATCATGCACACTCACTCTGCATTACAGGAGGTGGCGGTATGAACCTAAAAAGCTGGTATGTGACCCACCAGTAAAAAGAAGATGATGTGTCATCGCTCGCCAAACTCTTCTGACTGAGAGCTGTGGAAGTTTTATTCTTCACTTATACAGAGCAGTTTTCTACTCTTTTAGCAGCTTCCTGACTCAAATAATCTCTTTCTACCTCAAACACTAGGTCAGATCTATGATGTTGTTTCAGGAGTGTCACTATTAACAGCTGCTGAAAAGTATATGCCAATATTTCATGCCAATAGTTTGTTTCCTCACCTCATTCATCATACTGATGTGTTTAAATTACCTGTAAATTGGCACTTAAAGCTCATTTCATTGTTGTCAGTCAGAGTTGGGTGTGATTAAAATGACTAATAATTAAATTACTTTTCACTTGAAAAAGGAAATGGATTACTCTTAATTTTCTGTTATTTAATCACAGTTATTTCTGATGTAATTGCATTAAATACTGTATAGACTATAGAACAATTCTATGTGACAAAACAGTGGATTTAACATCAGAAATTAAAGCCTAATGTTAAAATGTATGTTTTGTAATGTTTTTTTTTTTTAAATACTTTGGTCAGTTTAAGAATAATATATGCTGTTGTATATTATTTATTTGAAATAATTCATTGTGCAGTTTCGTGTTTATCCTTGTGATGTTCAACTGGTTGAGGTTGATATAGGATTTAGAAAGTATTTAGTATTGCAGTACTTTTTAGAGTAAAACATAATAATTAATACAGTAATCTAATGATACTGTTGAAGATGTAATTAATTGCTTTTTTAGAGTAACTTACCGAACACTGGTGTCAACATACTGAAGCAAACTACATGATACTACGGTACATATCACCACTTTTTATAAGATACACGTGCCTTAAGAGAATTCATTGTCTTATAGTCTGCACTGATTCCTCATTTTCATATAAAAACCAGCTAAAAAAGGCCCTGGTATGGTAAATTAGAAGAAATCGATTGGATTGCTATTTGTTTCTTACAAATCTGTACATTTATTTCTACAGTAAGTTTGTTTATTTTTTATTATGGTATAAAATAAAACAATTCAGTAACTTTACATTTTGATACATGGATATTTAAACAACACATGAATACTTAAAATGTATAAAATGTGAATTAAGGAAAACATCAATTAAATAACTGACTTATATGTTTATTTTTATTTTCACAGATCTGTTTCTGTCACGCAGCAATTCACCTTCAGTGAAGCTCCTCCTGCAGGACATTACCAATAAATGCTGGAATATTTTCATCTGCCTACAAGTGAAGAACGAGTTTATGAAAGAACAGTGAGAACATCACTGTGAGAATGATCCAGAGTCCTGTAGAATGGAACCAGAAGATACTGAAAGATACTGGCGTTTATTCTTGATTCTTCATGCTGAAGGTCATTAAGGTTATAAAACTTCATCAGTTTATCAGTGGTAATGGTGAATTTTTTTTTTTTTTTTTGTCGTTAGAACAGTCATAAGAGTTGTGAAATAACACTTAAAGTAGCAAATAATATATGGGACACGTTCCATGAACTGGGTACAAAATGGAGCCTGAAACTTAATTTTATTTTCTTGACATTTTGTACTATTTTTGTTTCTGACAAATATTCAAGGGACCTTTCAAGTCACCTTTAGATCTATAGCACTTTATACAATACAGATTGCTTTAAAGCAGCATTTTAATTGTTTTTTACTGATTTTTTTTTGGGAATTCCCTGAATGCATGGCGTGTTGCAAAAAAAGAAGTGAGACTAGACTGGTTAGCTGGCTTGTTTCTTTTTGTTGGTAGATCAGACAAACCCAGACTGATGATTTGTTTGTGTTGTCAAGTTTTAAACTCTTGTTGTTTGACCAAACATCAAAGGGGTTCTGACCAATTAGACCTTGTCTTTAGTCCAGGTTGTAATTATGCTCTCCTCCCCTCACATTAATCAACAAATTATCGTCTTCCCACCCCTGGAGTGTACAATTCAAGCCCAGTGTATACTTCTGTGTCGAACTCACGCCGTAGCTACGTCGTAGGCTGTGTGTACCACGTGTACGGCGTACCCTGACGTGCACCTCTCCAAAAATGCACCAATTCTACGCGGACCGCAAGTGCTGTTATTGGTCTGCTAGAACCGCTCCCTTGGGTTTAGCATGCTCCATCTGCATGTAATAATTGCTCTCTAAGTAAGTATAGTATAAGTATAAATAAAAACCAATGCGTAGCTGCGTAGAGGCTCCGGCGTAGGTCCGACGCAGAAGTAAAAATCAGCCTTAAGACCTGATTTTTATAATAAACAAATTATTCATTTTTACCTAGAATTTATTAATATCAGCATTTCGGAAATTAATTACTAATCACAAACATACCAAACACTGCATACTTTCTATAAACTATTCAAAAGTTAGTTATAATGGCATGAATAATAAGTTGAACGGTTTAAATCTATAGATAATTTAAATCTAAAGAATAATTAGACATTTTCAGGAAAGTAACAAACAAAACAGTAAACACATAATTGCATTAGTGTCCATCTCGAATGGCATGTTATAATTATTAATAATGTTTTTATTTGTATAATTTAATTTTCTCAGTCTAGATCATGAAATACATGCTTACAGCACTATTTTTAGTAATTAAAGCAAAGAAAGTTACTTTATCTGTGAATACTGTGTGAATCCATCAAAGGCATTTCCCTGTTTGCCGCCTGAGACACTGGGATCCAGCATCCCTTTGTGACCCTAGGACAAACAGTTTAGTAACTAGATGATATCTGATTAAAGAAAAATGCCTAAATATCAGAAAAATATTAATAAATACAATTAACGGTCAATCTCTAATATAAATGCATAAAACTAATTGTTGTGTAGCATTTGTTTTCTTTATGTTTCTATATTTCACCTGCCTCCAGTGTGGAAAGAGTTTCCCATATAGCTCGCTGTACGTGAGCTGTATCGTTCAGTTTCGTTCCGACAAACGGGGCACTACATTTTCTTTTGCTCAATATGTTCAACGTTATGAAAAGGTATCCAAGCAAAAAGTTCTCCACGCATTATCCTGCAGTTAATGAAAAAAAGTGTAATTTATTGGCGCACTATATTGACTGCGTATTGAGACATATAAAACTGTTTAGCTAGATTTTCAACCAATCAGCATCGAAAATGTAAGTAGGCCAGAGCCAAAATCAAGCCAATATCACTACGCACATGTAAACATGGAGGAGGACGTAAGTAGCGCTTCTTCATCTGATAGCGGCGATCAAGCTCGATTAACACTCGTAAAGTGTATTCTTCATGTCGGAAAAGATGGTGGGAAAGGCCCGCAGCCCTTTATAGGCCGCTGTCGGTAGCCTAAAAGAGGCCTAGAAATAGGGTTTCGTTCCACCAAGTGGGGCACTACTTACTTTTTTTATATTTAACATCAGAAATATATAGAGATTCCTTAGGAAAAAGTTCTCCGCACACAACCTTGCAGTTTTTGAGAAAATTATGCTAAAGGTGCCCATTTTGAAAAAAAGGGAAAACAGGGAATTTTTCACTTTCAAACTTTTTTATCATAGGCTATAAACGCTATAAACCCAAAAATGCCGAATTACCACTTGAGGTACAAAATAAACCAGTTTGAAATGTGTGATATACCTGAAGTTGCTATCTAGGCACAGTAAACATGATAAGATTATCAAGAAAACTTCTACTGTAGCATTAACATCCCAATTACTTCTCATTATGTTGTTCCAATTCAAAGGTAATATTTGAGGTAAAATCGGAATAACAGATAGAATTAAGCCAAAATATAATAGGTCTATATATAAAACAAAAAACAAATATTGTGATCAAAATAACACATTTAATGGTGAATTGTCAATTTGCATACACGAGCAGTAACTGCACTACATGTACACTGTACAAAATATTACATGCTATCTACTTAAAATTATGGTAACAATATTACACGTATTATATTTGAGTAGATTTTAAGGTTGGTTTTTTTGTGTGCAATCTACCCAAATAGGCTTAATTAAGTAAAATTTCCTAAATTATATAGTCTATGGCACATGATGAATTTAATATTATTAGTGGAATGTGCTTTTTTAATTTAAGTTGTCTCACAAATAAATCAAGCAGAATTTACTCATTTGTATTAATGAAATTTACTTTATTATAACATTTACTGCCTTTTTCAGGTTAAGATAGTAATGAATACATAATGCACTTTTTGTTATCAAACATGCTTTTATTCTGTATTTTTTGCACAAATAAAACAAATCTATATAACATGTAAGACAGCAGTTTTAAGATATGAAAAATAAAAGCAAAAAAATGCTAACATTTTCCATGTCATTGAGAAAGATCATTTTGTTACACAAAAACATTTGCATACAAATTTCTGTTGGAAAAGTCACATTCTTGACTAAAACTTGTGAATAACTTGTAGCAAAACATATAAAATAATTTGTACTTGATGAAAGCTTGTATGTAGAACAATATTAAACGTTCATCAATCAATACAGTTTTTTTTCAGCAGAACTTGGTCATAATGCATTGTCTCAATCTAAGTCATGAGTTTGTTTTTAAGTGTTATAATTTCGGGGAAAACTTGCAAACATCCAGTACCAAGAAGAGCTTCTGAAAGGCCTCAAAAGTGTGCCTCAGTTATTTCGGGTAGGTGAGGTTTAGTGTATACGTGAGTCCAAGAAGAACAGCATAGGCTCTTGCCAGATTTTCCAAGCCATGCCATGACTTGCATCACCTCCAAGATGATGCTGAAATCCTCCGGATAATCCCTCTTGCAGATGACAATTTTCATTATGTGCTGCAGGATATCTCCATTGTCACACTGTAAAACAAACATTAAAGAAGTATTTTTTTATCTTGTCTGTCTCATTAAAAGTCTGTCCATAATTATAAAGTCGATTTGTGTACGGTTGTAAAAATGTCTTATAACAGCTTAAAATGCTAAGACAACTACAAGTAAACCATTATAGTTTATTTTCTTTGTAATCACTGAAACATAAAAATAGTATGTTTCAGTGGACCACAAAGACTAGTCTTTCACAATAACATAAGTAAAGTTTCACCAATGACAGAGGGTGTATTCAGGAAGAAAAAATAAAATAAATGTAAAATTACATTTGGTGACACTATTGTGTGTGTGGGGGAGGGGCTTGGGGGATTAAATTATATTTAATTAATATATTAAAAAATATTTAACACAAAATTGATTTTTGTCAGCCACTATATGAAAAAATGTAACACTTTATTTTGATGGTCCACTATAGACATTCTACTAACTGTAAGTAACTACATGTCAACTAACTCAGAGTATTAGTAGACTGCTAGGTTAGGGTTAATAGATTAAGTTAACATGTAGTTGCAGTTACTTATAGTCAGTAGAATGTCTAAAGTGGACCATCAAAATAAAGTGTTACCTTTTTTCATATAATGGCTGACAAAAATCTATTTTGTGTTAAATATTTTCACATTAGCTTTATATAATTTAATTGGAAAAAAGATTATTGTTTAAGTTGCATTTCTATTTTTATAAATAAAAACAATGTACAAAATACATTTCTCAAAACACCATCAATATATAGAATAATTCTAGTCAATTACATTGTACTCTTGGATGAGATCATCCTCTTTTTCACCCAGATAACAGATCAAGCAACGGAGGACAACGTCTCTCATTATGTCGACGTTTTTATCGAGATTCTGATGTGACAAAAGTTTGTAAATTAGCATCACCCAAAAATAATGAAAAAATATTCATATGTTATGAAAGTAACTTACCTGCAGCATGGGATCAATAGCTATAGCTCCGTAGTGTCCGACGTTTTGAGCCATTCCTTCGCACATTGCTTGATTTTTTCCCATCGGAGTCAGTAAAGGGCTGCGGACCTTTCCCACCATCTTTTCCGACATGAAGAATACACTTTACGAGTGTTAATCGAGCTTGATCGCCGCTATCAGATGAAGATGCGCTACTTCTGTCCTCCTCCATGTTTACATGTGCGTAGTGATATTGGCTTGATTTTGGCTCTGGCCTACTTACATTTTCGATGCTGATTGGTTGAAAATCTAGCTAAACAGTTTTATATGTCTCAATACGCAGTCAATATAGTGGGCCAATAAATAACACTTTTCTCATTAACTGCAGGATAATGCGTGGAGAACTTTTTGCTTGGATACCTTTTATTAACGTTGAACATATTGAGCAAAAGAAAATGTAGTGTCCCGTTTGTCGGAACGAAACCCTATTTCTAGGCCTCTTTTAGGCTACCGACAGCGGCCTAATACAAAGAAAGTCTTGAACGTCACATGAGAGTTCATAGTGGAGAGAAGCCGCACATATGTGATTAGTGTGGGAAGAGTTTCACACATAAAGGACACCTTAAGCAACACATGAAAATCCATACTGGAGAGAAGCCGTACTCATGTGATCAGTGTGGGAAGAGTTTTAGAAAAGCAGACACTTTAAAATAACATCTACATTCTCATTCTGGAGAAAGACCATTTAACTGTGATCAGTGCGATAAAAACTTTGTTTGGGCCGATTGTCACGGTTGGTAAATCCTATGTCTGCTCCTTGTCTCGTGGTTCTGTTATCAGAATCAGAATCAGAATCAGAAAGAGCTTTATTGCCAAGTGTGCTTGCACACACAAGGAATTTGTTTTGGTACTGAGGCTTCCAGTGGACATATACAAATACAACATGAAACATAATACTACAAATTATAAGAATAAAAAATAAAAATATAAATATATGAGAATAAAACTATCACAGTTGGGTTTAGTCAGAATAGACATTTTCAGATTTACAGATTATGAACCTATTTACAGTGTTTTGAATATTATAAATAAATAAATCTACATATAAGTATCACCTGAGTTGTGGGATATTGCACTAAACAGTGGGAGTATTGCACTTACAGGCATATGCCTTGGGAGGAGTGTTAACTGTTCAGGAGGGAAATGGCCTGTGGGAAGAAACTGTTCCTGTGCCGAGATGTTGCAGGATATAATGCAGTCCAATGTTGACTGCATCATCCACAGACCTGTTTGCTCTGTAAGCAAACTGAAAGGGATCCAGCAGGGGTCCGGTGATGTCCTTCAGGTGGGCCAGCACCAGTCTTTCAAACGACTTCATGACCACAGACGTGAGAGCGACAGGTCTGTAGTCATTAAGTCCAGTGATTTTGGGTTTTTTGGGGACAGGAATGATAGTGGAGCGTTTGAAGCAGCAGGGAACTTCACACTGCTCCAATGATCTGTTGAAGATCTGCGTGAAGACCGGGGCCAGTTGGTCAGCGCAGGCTTTTAAACAAGCAGATGAGATGCCGTCTGGGCCTGAGGCTTTCCTAGTCTTCTGTTTTTTGAAGACTCGGCTCACGTCCTCCACACAGACCTTAAGCTCAGGTTGGATGGCAGGAGGGGGGAGTGATAATTGGAGAACAGGAGGTGATGCAGAATGTGTGAAGTGCAGATCAGACCGGGTGTGTGGTGTGAATGAGGGCTTTTCAAACCGGCAGTAAAATGAATTTAAATCGTCAGCCAGGTGTTGATTGTCCACAGATCGAGGGGATGGTGACTTGTAGTTGGTAATGTTCCTCAGGCCATTCCAGACTGATGATGGGTCGTTGGATGAAAACTGGTTTTTCAGTTTATCAGAGTAGTTCCTTTTAGCAACTCTGATCTCCTTTGTCAATCTGTTTCTGGCCTGGTTATACAAGATTTTATCCCCACTTCTGTAAGCATCCTCTTTGGCATGACGAAGGTGTTTGAGTTTCCCAGTAAACCATGGTTTATCATTAGTGAATGATAAGAATGTCCTGGTAGGAATGCATGTATCCTCACAGAAACTTATATATGATGTTACAGTATCTGTGAGCTCATCCAGATCATTGGTAGCAGCTTCAAAAACAGTCCAATCAGTGCAATCAAAGCAGGCCTGTAGATTCTGCTCTGCTTCATTAGTCCATCTTTTTACAGTCCTTATTCCAGGTTTAGCTGATTTCAGTTTCTGCCTGTAGGTCGGTATGAGATGAACCAAACAGTGATCAGAGAGCCCCAAAGCTGCCCGTGGGACGGAGTGATATGCATTTCTTATTGTGGTGTAACAGTGGTCCAGTATATTACTGTCTCTGGTGGGACATGTAACGTGCTGTCTGTATTTTGGTAGTTCACGGGAAAGATTTGCTTTGTTAAAATCCCCAAGAATGATTAAAAGAGAGTCTGGGTACCTTTGTTCCGTTTCAGATATTTGTTCAGCCAGCTGTTGTAGCGCCGCGCTCACGCACGCGTCTGGTGGGATGTAAACATTCACGAGAATGAAAGAGGAAAATTCCCGAGGCGAGTAGAAGGGTTTACAGTTTATGAAATGTGCCTCTAAATTAGGAGAGCACATCTTCTTCAGTGTTGTTACATCTGAACACCAACTTTCGTTAATGTAGAAACACAATCCACCACCTCTCGTTTTCCCCGTTAGCTCCGCGATGCGATCCGCTCGGAACAGCTGGAAGCCCGGCAGATGTATTGCGTTGTCCGGTATGGCTTCACTCAGCCAGGTTTCAGTGAAGCACAAAGCAGCAGAGTTTAAAAAATCCTTGTTAGTGTGGGTGAGGAGAAGAAGTTCATCCGTTTTGTTAGGAAGGGATCGGAGATTCGCGAGATGAATGCTGGGGAGTGCAGTGCGCAGGCCGCGCTCGCGGAGTTTAACCAGCGCGCCGGCTCGCTTCCCGCGTTTGCGTCTGAACGCGCGTTTGAAAAACAACGCTGCCCCTCCGACGAGAATGTCCAGCAAAACGTCTGAATAATCAAAAACTGTAGAAAAGGTTTCTGGTGTGTGTTTCCTAATGTCCAGTAGTTCGTCTTTGGTGAAACTGATAGGAAAAGAATGACTAAACGCAGAACAAACGAACAAAAACAACACAATAGCTGGAGAGCTCCACACCGAGGCAGCCATCCGCGGCGCCATCTTGGATCTTATTGTATTGTGTGTGCTGACTAGAGGGGCGTGCCGCTCATCAGCGCTCGTCAGCAATCACCCATCACCAGCTGCAGTCTATTATTCATGTGTATATATTCTCATCAACTTCTCATCTCCTTTGTCAGATCGTTGTTTGTGGTTCCCGGTGTGTGTGTTCCCAGTCTCGTTCAGTCGTGTGCTTCTCTTGTTCCGGTTCTTGTTCGTTGGATGTTGGATTACTGTTCGTCAGGATTGCACGCTGCACTGTCATCTGACCATCGGAGTCCCTGCGCTACTAACCTGTTTGCCTGAACTTTGGACTGCCTATCTATATCATGATTTAAATAAAAGAGTTAACTAAAATTGCTTCCGTTTGATCACTCCTGACAGAACGATCTGACCTAAGCATGGAAGCAGCGGGAAACTCCTCGAGCTCACTGGATGATTTTGTGAGTAGCAGTATTCAACGAATGGACACTCAAGAAAATAATCTCTATGATACTGCTCGCGCTGTCCAGGCGTTAGTGGCGCAGGTGTCTGGGCTCACCCAACAGCTTCAACATCTTCGTGTTCCCACAGCGCAACCCCTGCCACTGATTCCCCCATCACCACCAGCGGACCCATCCCAGTCAGAGTCTCGTCTTCCGGTCCCCGAGCCTTACTCAGGTGAAGCAAACTTCTGTTGAACATTTTTAACCAGATGTTCTATGCATTTTTCCCTGCAACCCAGGACGTTTCACGAAGAACAGACCAAGGTGGCATTCGTGCTGATGCTTCTGACTGGGAAAGCGGCGCTATGGGGAACAGCGGTGTGGGAGAACCAAGACGAATACTGTTCCTCGTTCCAGAGGCTCTCCGAAGAGATGTGGCGAGTCTTTGACTGGGCCGCGTCAGGAAGAGAGGATGCCAGGGTACTGGCGGAACTTCGCCAAGGAGAGAGGTCCGTATCTGACTTTTCTATTGAATTCCGAACCCTGGCAGCCGAGAGCCGATGGAACGAGGAGGCGCAGTGGGACATGTTCCTGCATGGGCTGGCTGACCGCGTCCAGAAGGAGATCTACGCCCTGGACCTGCCCACCGTACTTAACGATCTCATCGCACTGGCTCTGAGAGTGGATGCACGGCTGTCTCGAGTCAGCAAACCATTTCATCCTGATCGTTTTCCTGGAGGGATCAAGGGGCAGCGTCCAGGAGGCGAGGGCGCAGTCAGCCCCATCCACGATCACAAGCCCATGCAGGTGGCTCGAGCCCGGCTTTCCCGGGAGGAGAAGGAGAGGCGGAGATCCCTGGGCCTTTGTCTATACTGTGGTGGAGCGGGACATTTTGCTTTCAATTGTCCGTTAAAAAGGCCCAGCCCGGCAGTAAATATGAGGCTACTGTCGGGTGGGATCTCTGCCAAGAAGACCTCATCGACATCTACCTTCCTCCCGGTAAGGCTCCGATAGTCAACTCACCTCCACGATTGTCGGGCACTACTGGACTCAGGGGCGGAGGGTAATTTCATGGACCATTCATTTGCAATAAGATTTCAAATTCCCCTAAAACCCCTTTCACACCAGATCGACGTTCACGCCCTCAATGGACAAAGACTCCCCACGATTTCACTGATCACCGAAGACATCACACTCATCACATCCGGCAATCATTCTGAGACTATTTCCTTTTACATTCTGGACACTCCACTAGCACCCATCGTTCTTGGTCACCCATGGCTCACCCGTCACAACCCCAAAATAGATCAAATCAAATCAAATCGGTGGCATCATGGAGCAGTTTTTGTCATAAGTCTTGTCTTGTGTCTGCCTGTCCGTCTGTTCCTGTTCATGTGTTACAGGAGGAGACAGTGGATTTATCAAACGTGCCCACGGAGTATCGGGATCTGAAGGAGGTGTTCAGTAAGTCTCGGGCTGATTCTCTTCCTCCGAATCGTCCCTATGACTGTGCTATAGACTTACTGCCATGCATTACTCTATGTAATACTCTCTATATTCACTCTCTGTCACAGAGAGAGAGAGGTCATGGAGAAATACATTTCTGATTCTCTAGCAATGGGATTCATCCGCCCTTCCTCTTCTCCAGCGGGGGCGGGGTTCGTTTTTGTGGGGAAGAATGATGGATCGTTGCGACCTTGTATTGATTACCGGGGGTTGAACACTATCACGGTAAAGAATACTTATCCTTTGCCGTTGATGTCTTCAGCTTTCGAGAGGTTGCAAAGAGCATCTATCTTCACAAAACTGGATTTAAGGAATGCTTATCATTTGGTCCGCATCAGGGAGGGGGATGAATGGAAGACCGCTTTTAACACCCCTAGGGGGCACTTTGAATATTTGGTTATGCCGTTCGGCCTTTCCAACTCCCCAGCGGTCTTCCAAGCACTTGTCAATGACGTGTTACGAGACATAATCGATCAGTTCATATATGTCTACCAGGATGATATATTGATTTTTTCTTCGTCTCTCCAGGAACACGTGCAACACGTTCGACAAGTGCTTCAGAGGTTGCTAGAGAATGGGCTTTTTGTCAAGGCGGAGAAATGCGTTTTTCATCCACAGTCTGTTCCTTTTCTAGGTCACATCATCTCGGTTGAGGGAATGCGCATGGATCCTGACAAGGTTAAGGCTGTGGTGAATTGGCCAAGTCCAGATTCCCATAAGGCCCTACTGAGGTTTCTGGGGTTCGCCAATTTTTATCGGCGTTTTATTCGTAATTTCAGCCGACTAGCCGCGCCTCTGACCGCCTTGACCTCCCCCAGAACGACATTCAGGTGGTCAGACGCAGCAGAAGCTGCGTTTGCCAAACTGAAGGGTTTCTTCGTTTCAGCCCCCATCCTGATAACCCCTGATCCATCATGTCAGTTCGTGGTGGAGGTTGATGCGTCAGAGGTGGGGATAGGCGCAGTGTTATCCCAGCGCTCTCCTTCAGACGACAAGATGCACCCTTGCAAGTTTTTTTCACATCGTTTATCCCCTGCCGAAAGCAATTATGACATTGGCAACAGAGAGTTGTTGGCGGTCAAGTTAGCTTTGGAGGAGTGACGCCACTGGTTAGAAGGGTCAGGGGTACCTTTTATCGTCTGGACCGACCACAATAATCTGGAATACATTCGTACTGCTAAAAGACTTAATTCCAGGCAGGCTCGGTGGGCTCTTTGACTTTACTCTCTCGTACCGCCCGGGTTCCAAAAACATCAAACCCAATTCTTTATCGTGCATTTTTGACCGTTCCGATCGCCCGTCTACTCCAGAGTGCATTTCACCAGAGAATCTATTCATCTCTACACTCACATGGGAGGTCGAATCGAAGGTCAAGAAGGCCTTAGAAGGGGTAACGCCTCCGACTCGTTGCCCACTGAACCGTTTGTTTGTGCCGGAGAGTTTACGGTCCAGCGTCATTCAGTGGGGTCATTGTTCCAATGTGGCTTGTCATCCAGGAGTCAATCGTACTATGTTTTTGGTTAAGCAACGATTCTGGTGGCCTCTCATGGCTCGTGACGTTCGCAGTTTTGTATTGGCTTGCTCAGTTTGTGCCACGGGTAAGACTTCCAATCAACCTCCAGATGGGTTACTCCAACCGCTGCCGGTGCCTTCAAGACCCTGGTCCCATATCGCGCTAGATTTTATCACCGCCCTCCCAGGGTCACACGGTAGTTTTGGCCGTGGTGGACCGTTTCTCGAAGGTGGCCCATTTCATTCCCTTGCCCAAATTACCTTCAGCCAAGGAGACAGCGTTGGTTGTCGTTGACCACGTCTTTCGGCTTCATGGCCTCCCGACAGACGTGGTTTCTGACAGAGGACCCCAATTTGTGTCCAAATTTTGGCGAGAGTTTTGTAAACTTCTGGGGGCGACTGTCAGTCTGTCCTCCGGGTTCCATCCCCAGAGCAATGGTCAAACTGAGCGAGCCAACCAAGATTTGGAGAGAACGTTGCGATGTTTAGTGTCCAAGAATCCTTCCTCCTGGAGTCAGCAATTGTCTATGGTGGAGTACGCCCACAACACGTTGCCGGTGTCATCCATGGGCCTATCACCATTTGAGTGTAGTGTAGGTTACCAGCCACCAATTTTTCCTAGTCTGGAATCCGAAGCCGCGGTCCCATCCGCCCACGCCTTCGTCCAGAGGTGTCACCGCACTTGGACTAGAGCCCTTGAGACTCTACTCCAAGTCGGGGCACGCACCAAGGCCAAAGCCGATCGCCACCGGCGGAGGCCTCCCGTATACGTCGTCAGTTCTAAAGTGTGGCTTTCTACCAAGGACATTCCTCTCGGCTCCGTTTCAAATAAGCTCGCACCTAAATTTATTGTCCCGTTCTCTGTCACCAAAATCATTAGTCCGGTGACAGTCCGCCTTAATCTTCCTCCAGTGTACAGGAGGATTCATCCCATCTTTCACGTTTCCAGAATTAAGCCCCTATTTTTTTTGCTCGTATCAATCCGCCTGTCCCTGACCGTCGGAGTCCCTGCGCTACTAACCTGTTTGCCTGGACTTTGGACTGCTTATCTATATCATCATTTAAATAAAAGAGTTAACTGCAATTGCTTCCGTTTGATCACTCCTGACACCGATACCATGAAGAAGCACATGAAAGTTCATGCAAAGGAGAAGCCTCATGTGTGTTATTTTTGTGGAAAGGGTTTTAGTGAGCTGGGTACTCTAAATTTACACCAGAAAAGACACAGCGGTGTGAAAAATTATATGTACCTTGATTGTGGGAATATTTTTTTATAGTGTTGAACTAAAACGGCACCAGAGAATTCACACTGGAGAAAAACCTTTTAAGTGTTTACACTGTGACAAGAGATTCCGTCAGTCAGTACACCTGAAAACACACGAGAGGGTCCACACTGGAGAGAAACCTTTCATGTGATCAGTGTGGAAAGAGTTTTGCACGAAAAGGACACTGTAAGAGTCACATGAAAATCCACACTGGAGAGAAGCCGTATCACTGCCTTCAATGTGGGGAACGTTTTGCTTGGTTCTACTTTATCATACAAAAAAACAAATGTCTAAAATCTGAGTAAGCAGTTCATCTTAAGATTCATCAACACTACGTCCTCACCAAATGTGACAATGCATCAAGCAATATCTTCAGTATAAATCTGCTGTAACCAGCTGCTAAGAGACAGAACAAAGAAACATTATCATTTTCATCATTAACATCATTAAAGTTGTCAAAGTGAACAAAGTTCCAGAAGTTTCAAATATGTTTCAGATCAAGTCAAAAGATGAAGTTTCTCCTAAAATAGCAACTAAAAAAAATAAAAAAAACCAAATGACCATTACTTTTTAATTTACTTGAGCATGTTACTTTCGAAGACAGGAGAAAGGGTGTGCTAGAGAAGTATGTGCAGAAATCAGAAGATAAAAAACCAAACCGACGGTGTTATGATTCCTGTATGTTTTTCACACGAATAACCCTGCGGCCTGTACCATTAAGGTAGTTGAACAAACTCAGGGTTACAGGATTAGTTTTGAGTTGACAAAACCAAATCAATCCAACCAAGCTTTGTACCATGATGCTGATCATAAACTTTCTCTGTCAACTCAGGCTTTAATCCTGAGTTTAGGAGTTTAGGTGTGACATCAGTGGCGAACAGCCAATCACATGCTGAGAAAGAGTGAAACTGAGATTCATTTCTCGTGAGACAAGCTGCGTGATTCACTTCTCTCTTCTGCAGAATATTACGAGATTCAAAAAATAAGAAGAATTTAAACAAATTTAAACACCAAGAAGAAAATATGTCTATGAAAGAGGACAATTAAAAGACAAAATCTTGCTATATCATTGCAAGTAAAAGTTATGAAGTTAGTTTATACAGTTGATAAAGGTATAGAGAGAATTGAATATTTAAGCTAACATGTAGTCATTTTATAGCTTTATCTATTGATTCTAAAGCTTATTTATATTACCTTTATATATTTATTAATTTAAACTGTGCATAATAATAATGAATAAATTAAAATTATACATGTGTGATCGATTAAGGGTATGATAATTACATAAATTTTATCTAAATCATACAAAATTATTATTCTAAATAATTCATTACTAAGCCAGACGCTGCTATGTAGTGACCTTTAATTTGGAGTAGAAACAGGTGGAGTGACTTTATCGCATCAGGCATGTGTCACTTTGCTCACAGCTGATTGGTCCAAGTTCGGTCTGCAACCTCTTACCTGGAACATACTGTAACCTGCCCCGGACCAGGTTAGCCGTGGAGCGTAAGTTACTATGGCGATGAACACTGCTAAAAGCCAAACCACTTTCAGGGTGAACTCAAACCCAGGGTTGGTACAATATAAACTGAAACATACCAGGCTAGCCACAAACCTGCTTCATGGTATAGGTTTAAAATTTGTAGAAATAAAGATTAGACTGTGAGATTAAATTGACTGATCTGATTTCTGCATTTTATAAGGCTGAGTGCTTTGTTACACTTATCTTAGTCATGTAATTTGACAATTATGTAGTTTATAATTATGAAATGCAGATGCAAATGAAGTGTTAGGAATAATTTTTGGTATTTTGATGTTTTAATTTTCCCAATAGAGCTTCTGAACATCTGATAAATTATTTTACTGGTATTTCAAACAACATTCACTCTTTTACCCTTCATGTCCAGTATCATATAAAACCAAAAATTCGTTTTAAAGCATTGTTCTAGTCAGGTAATGTGGACCATTTACATTATGTGGAATCAGAACCGAACGGCACAGGTTACTAGCATGCTAGCATGACAGTTTCCTAATTAATTAAGTGTTATTTGTATATATTGTTGAGCTAATTTAATATTCATTGTAATACAAATGCTGAGGTGTCTCTCGTCCATCAGCTGACCTGATATTCCCAATGAAGATGAACGTAACTTTTATAAAGCACAAGATATTCCAGACTTTAAACAAATAATGATTTAAATGTTTTGAACATTTGCATTGTAAGAATGTACAGACATATAAAAACACAGACTCGTTAATGTTTTCTCATAAAAAACAAGGCGATTTCCTATTAATTCAATAGAATTTGGGGGAATACCAATATGCCAGCGCGTGACGTCACTTGTTTTTTATTTTTATTTTTATTTTTTTTAAACAACAATTTTATTTGTCAAAAATTGTCACACAAGTTTAAACAACATTTCCATTTTCCATTACAACTAAATAAAAAATAAAATAAAAATGAGCAAATAATGATACAAAATAATAATACTAATAATACTAATATATATATATATATATATATATATATATATATATATATATATATATATATAAATAAATAAATTAAATAAATAAAAAACATACAGCAATAACATAGGCTACTTGTCTATATACTCTCAATGTCCATCAATTCCACGAAGGAGTCACCATCTAGACTCTCCAAAAAGTTATAAAACACTTTCCAAATGGACCAAAAGGTATCTGGCTTGTTTTTCAAAAAGTAGGTAGCCTAATCTTTTCTAAGGCAAGGTGTGAGGTCATCCCCTTTATCCATTGAGACACGCCGGGACTTTCTTCTTTTTTCCAAGTACATGCTATTACACGCTTAGCCTCTAGCAAACAGAGAATCAACAATAATCTTTCATGTTTGGTGATTTTAAAATTCAGAGGACAAACATGCAATATACACAGCTTTGGATCAAGAGGAATTGCTTTACTAATGATTTGGCTTATAATATTCAGTATTTTAACCCAAAAGCAATTAACTTTAGTGCATTCCCACATACAGTGGAATAAAGTTCCCTTTTCTTGTTTACATTTGTAACACATATCAGGAATATTCGGGTTGAACGTGACGTCACTTGTTATGACTTCATGATTGTAGTGAAGGTTCCGTGTAGGTGTGATGGAAGACAGGGGTTGGCGTGACTGGGACTCGTACACTTTTATTTGGTCCAAAAACAGAAAAAATGCGCTGTGCGCGCTTTAACATATACCTCGCTCACGTTCAGAGAACACTCTTTCCACTATATAAAATATCACTCTTTCCACTATATAAAATATCACTCTTTCCACTATGTAAAACATCATTCTTTCCACTATATCAGGCAACACTCTTTCCACTTTCGTTCTCAGCGCTCAGCTCGCGTGTCGTGCACGAGACGAGTACCCAGTCCTTCTCTCTCCGCTCTTCTTCTTCTTCTTCTGGGACTTTTATTGGCAGTTTGCAATCAATGTGCATTACCGCCATCTACTGGAATAAGGTGTGATCACATTGGGACGTGAAAAAAAAAAAAAAAATTGGAACCAGAGCCCAAGCTTCAGCTGGCGCTACGTGTTTAGCTCCTCCAGCTTCAACCTCAACTCAACCTCCATATAAAAAAAATAAAAATAAAAATAAATTTAAAAATTAAAATAAAAAAAAACCCCACTAAAGTCTTCTTGCTAACTGTGTTTTTTAAAGAAATTATATCACTGCTTTTATTGTAGAGTGTGTTCCTGGTACCCTCTTAATTTTTTCTCTCTCTTCAAGGTACTGCCTACATGTCAAAAGTACATGCTTCACAGTTTCAGTTTCCGTACAATATGGGCACATTCCTGTCTCATGTTTCCCTATTATATGTAGGTTGCTGTTCAGTCCTGTATGTCCTAACCTTAGCCCACTGTAAAAAAAAATCCTAATTTTACAGAAAATTACTGTGATTTTTTGACGATCATTTTCTTTCTTTTTAAATTATACTCAAAACACTGTAAAATTACAAATAATATCTGTAAAATAAAAATTCAGCTGTTATTTTAGGTATTGTGACATTAATGACAAATTACAGTAATTCACATTTTTTATACAGAAAATTGATTGTATTTTTCATACAGTCTTTTTTCTGTTTTCTTAAATTACATAAAAATGTATGTAAAATTACAAATATAATCTGTAATTTAACAGAAACAAAACAGTTAAATGATAAAATGGTCAAATGACTGTCAGCTCCCCAAAAAACTGTAAAACATCCTAAATTAAATAAACTGAAAAACACTGTTATTTTACAGGTATTTCCTGAATAATCACGATCATATACCTTCATTGTAAAAAAAAATCGTAAAAAAATGGTCAAATGACTGGCAGCTGCGGCTGCCAAACAAAAACCATAAAATTAAAGTAAAATATGCTAATTTAAATAAACCAAAAAAACACTGTTATTTTACAGGTATTTCCTGCATTATTATGATCAAATACCTTAATTGTAAAAAAAATCGTAAAAAAAGGGTCAAATGACTGGCAGCTGCGGCTGCCAAACAAAAACCATAAAATTAAAGTAAAATATGCTAATTTAAATAAAGTGTAAAAAACTTTAAAATAAATTTGATGTCACCATGATTGGGATCAGTGTCTGCTTTAGTTGGGCTCATGACCCTTGAGATTTAACTTATGCTTTTCTTTGGATGCTTTAAAGGTATTGTAGGTAGAAATCCCCAAAAATACTTTTTTCCAATTTTTTTCAAACTGTCTTTATATATCAATGCATAATTAAAATGTAAGTACTCTGGAAAATAAATTATAAAAATCGAGTGTCTGTAGTTCTCTCAGGACTGTAATAAACACAGCTCATTATTCCATTCGGGACGAAAGAAATGATTGGCTGGGGCGACTGTCACTCTCCCTCGCTACCATGGATACCACCTCTGCTGATACAGGAGGAGCCCAAATGCGCGCACCCGTTTGAAAAGGAACGGAAGCTAGTAATAACAAACAATTATGGCAGAGAAAGAACAGTCACAATTCTCAGTAACGTTACCTGCATATAGAGGCAGCGAAGTCAAACGAGTTAAAAAAAGGAAGACAGTATTTGAAAAGGCTATGAACAAAAAGTCTTTGGATAAATAAAGAAATCATAAGAGAGTCGGCGTGGCTTTCCAGCGTCGGCTACTACTGAGTGATCTCAAGGGGCTGAAAAGTGACTCCATGATGGCTTTATTTCTGCTGGACAGGTAATCTTGCTGTTTTCATTTTGATGGCATTTATTTTTTCATGAAGCATGTATCACTAGCACACCTAACTACCTAATATTAGCTAACTAACGTTACGTAGCATAACTAACGGTACTGGCTTAGCTATGACAGTGTAACTTTGGTGTCGACTAGTATAACGTTACTGTTAGTGAGCCAGGGTTGAGACGATAAATAAGCAATAGGCCTATCTGCAGTCGAAAGCTGTTTTATTTAATTTCGCCAAATCTAACTTTAGGTTAAAAAGTTTAGGGGATCTATTTTTATACCTAGCTTTACCCTCTGCCTAAACTGTGTTCCTATTTTCACCGTGAACTCTACCTACTCCGTTTTTTCACGTTTGGTTTGTTGTTATATGCTCTACATATGTTTACATATGTCTTTATGTTGTATCTGTATGTGCTATACAATATATGTTGTGTGTGTGTGTTATATTATCTTGGGTCTGCAATGCAGTTGTGAGAAGGTGTTTGAGTGTATGTAATTCAGTTTATCTGTAAACAATCTTATGTTATGAATCTTACAAATTCACCTTCATCACAGTGTAACTGATAGTAACGGCAAACGTGTATCAATGAAGCTATTTATAGCTTTGCCTTATATTGAGTTTGATTCCGTTACGAGCTAGTAAAATATTTTAAACTTTACAAGTATCGTTATGCGAGCTGGATAGTGAGTACTAACAGCCATGTTAATTGTTTATATTCATACTGATAAAGTTAGTTATTTTATTACTTGTGATTCTGACATGATGTCACTACATCTGGTAAAGCTGGTAAACACGTCCGACTCTTCCAGCTGAGCGAATGGCCGGGATCGCGCGTTCATTTGTTTTGGGGGCGTGGCTTTGGAAGGAGCCGAGTAGGGAGGGAGTGGGAGTTAATGGAATAATGAGCTGTGTTTATTGTAGTCCTAAGAGGACTACAGACACTCGATTTTTATAATTTCTTTTCCAGAGTACTTACATTTTAATTATGCATTGATATATAAAGACAGTTTAAACAAATTTTGACAAAAAGTATTTTTGTGGATTTCTACCTACAATACCTTTAACTGTGTATTTGATACACGTTTTTCATAAATGCTGAAGAAAATATCATATGATCTCGGTCATTAATTGATGATGTTATAGTCATCATATGATGATCTGATTCACTGATATGACAGTGAAATCTCTGTATATGATAACTTAGATTACAGAGTATGTAGATGGAATTTAGCTTTATACAAAGTCTTTAATTAATGTCATAATTTTTCACATGACCCTTGAATATTGTGGTATCAGTATTATAACAACCTGCATTTAAAATATATATATATATATATATATATATATATATATATATATATATATATACTACACAAAAGTTTTGTCGTTTTTTTAGTTGTATAGAGACATCAAGAATCAACATATGAATCTCAACAATGGTCACAACCAAAAAAGTTTTTTTTTCATTGTCACCATTGTTGTGATTCATACGCTGATTCTTGATGTCTGAGTGAGTCTATATGTTCCTGTCAAATATTTTCTGTATAATGACTTCATAAAATCTGAGTTCACAGCACTGGAGAATGTTTTATAGAAGCTTTGTCATGCAAAATGAATAACTAATATTTAATGACATAATCAGATATTATACTTCAGATGGTATCAATGGAGCTGGACTCTACATGATGACTATTCTCACTACGAAGTGACCAGCATTATCTGATCTGAGTTTCTCTTAGACTCTTACCATAACAAATATGCATCAGAGACACACAGTTAATGCAGCCAGAGAAACATTAAAGTTCAACACTAAAAGTTCAAGAGCCCAACTAAAGCAAATACTGATCTCCATCATGGTGACATCAAACTTTATTCTTTTCAATAAAGCTTCAACTTCTAAACCTCTGTTAATTCTCAATAATAATGTTAGTATGAAAGAAATAAAGTCTGGATTGTAATAAGTGAAGATGCTGCGATCCTGAGAGATCTGGTAGTGTTTAATGTTCTGTTGGGGTTTAAAGTGTTTCTGTATGGTGTGTTTCGTGTGTCACCATTGTGTTGAAGCGTAGAGCCTGAGCTCCAGTCCAGGATGAGCAAATAAACACTGTTGAAATGCTGCATGTTTCTTTATTTAAGTGACAGTAACTGTGTAGTTGCTGATGTAGTGACGTATACTGTATAGTCAAAGCAAATCATGCATGTAATTAACTGCATGTTTTTCAGTAAATAAATGTGAAATAACTGTTTTAACTGTGTGTTTCTGTTAAAAAAGATTAATGAAGATTTCTGTAAAAGTATTTTGCACTTATTTAAATTAAGATATTTTACATTCATTTTATGGTTTTTGTATGGCAGCCGTTGCTGACAGTCATTTGACTGTTTTTTTATGGGATTTTTTACAATGAAGGTGTTTGATCGTAATAATTCAGGAAATAGTTGTAAAATAACAGTGTTTTTCTGTAAAAAAAAATTAAGGACAATTTCTGTAAAAGTTTTTTGCATTTCATTTAAATTACGATATTTTACTTTATTTTTACGTTTTTTGTTTGGCAGCCGCAGCTGCCAGTCATTGACCGTTTTTTTACGATTTTTTTTTTACAGTGTAGTGAACCATGTTTCCTCCTGTCGTGATAATGAACTCATTTTTTTAACTGTCACATTTTGTTGAATACTATATAAATGCCTACCTTTTTCCCCCTTATCCCATTTATCCTGCCAGAGTTTATGAATACCATCTTTAATTATTGTTTTAATTTCTGATTTGCTGAGTGGTCCCTGTATTTCTACTTGTTCTGCTTTAAGTGCTTCTTTTGCCAACTCGTCTGCCTTCTCATTCCCCTCAATACCTGTGTGCGCTGGAACCCAAGTGAACTGTGTTATTAGCTTCTGTTGCTTTATTCTGAATAATATCTGATGAACTTCGTCTAAAAGATCCTGCCTGCATTCAGATTTCCCAGTCTGGATGCTAGTTAAGGAGGACATAGAGTCTGAACAAATAACCGATTTATATGGCTTCACTTCTTCTACCCACTGTAGTGCCATTATGATGGCCGTCATTTCTGCAGAGAAGATTGAGAGGTGGTTTGAGGTTCTTTTTTGTATTGTGACTTTATATTTAGGAATGTATACAGCCACCCCCGTTTTACCTGCTGGTTCTTTGGATGCATCTGTAAATATTTGTACTGTATCATTATATTTTACTTCTATATACTGTTGTACACTTTGACACAATCCCGTCTTAACTATGTTTTTAGTCTCTAAATTAACTACAGGATAGCAAAAAAACCAAGGAGGAGTTATGCTCAAGTTAACAGTTTTGCTGCAGGATATATTACTGATTCCCATTTCATCTGCCTCTTTTTTACTACTCCATCCAAAACTATTTTCCACAATGCGACCATATTCCCACTATTCCTCTAACACCAATTTTGTAGGATGTATATTCTCATGCCCTTGTAAGTTTACCCAATATGCTAGAGAGAGCTTTAACCTCCTAAGATCTAAAGGCATTTCCCCTACTTCCACCTGCAGCGCTGAGATAGGTGATGTTCGGAAAGCTCCACTACACAGCCGGAGAGCTTTGGCCTGCAGCCTGTCCAATTCAGCCAATGTCGTTTTAGCTGCTGTTTTATATACTGTACATCCATAATCAAACACTGATCGGATTATTGCTATATAAATTATTTTCAAAGAAGAGCCTGATGCCCCCCAATTATAACCTGATAGACACTTTAAAAGATTAATTGCTTTCTTACATTTTTCCACCATTTTCTGTACATGATTTCTAAAAGTGAGTTTACTATCAAACCACACACCAAGATATCTTAACTCATAAACCTGTTTGAGAGATTGCCCATATATCTTAAGATCTATTGTTGGTTTTACCCTTTTCTTAGAAAAACAGATGAATTGCGTTTTTTCTACTGACAGATGGAACCCCCATTCAAATGACCATTTTCCAACCTGACTAATTGCTGTTTGCATCCTTTGCTGTAAATTATCTATATTACGGCCCCTCACCCACAATGCTCCATCATCTGCATATAATGCCCTGTTTATCCTTTGATTCACTCCATCAAACACATCATTAATCATTATATTAAAAAGAATTGGACTGCATACACTACCTTGTGGGGTGCCATTATCTATTGTGTAAGTACTTGATAACTCTGATCCTATCCTTACCTCTATGGTTCTATCCTTTAAAAAATCTTTAATCCAGTTAAACATTTTACCACCTATTTCCATTTTATTCAACTTAATTAAAAGTCCTTCTTTCCACAGCATGTCATAAGCCTTCTCTATATCAAAAAATATTGCCAAAACAGATTCATTATTAACTTGTGCTTTACGTATCTCATTCTCTAGGCAGACTACAGGATCCATAGTTGTTCTTCCAGTACGAAAACCACTCTGGTATGGTGTGATCAGCCCTCTGCTTTCTAATGTGTGCCCTAACCTTTTAGTAATCATCCTCTCCATGAGTTTACATAAATTAGACGTTAACGCTATTGGTCTGTAGCTTTTGACATTCGTTTTATCCTTTCCTGGTTTCCCTATAGGGACTATTACTGAATGTTTCCACCCAGTGGGTAATTTCCCTCGCTCCCAAATTTTATTATATACCACCAGTATCACATTTTTTGCCACATCAGATATTTCTTCAATCATTTTATAGCATATCCCGTCTCTCCCTGGTGAGGTATTTTTTACACCAATCAATGCTCTTTTTAGTTCAAACAATGTAAAATCTGCATCTAGTGAGTTCTCCCCCACCACTTTCATCCCCAGCATATCTTTATTATCTTCCATGATCCTCATTCTTATATCTAGCTCTTCACTAGAAAGGTTCTTTGAACTATGTATTTTTACAAAAGATTTTGCGAGCATCTCAGCTTTTTCTCTACTAGTTACTGCCTCAATACCACTATCTATTAATACTGGTAGTGAAAAGTCCCTTCTTATGCCACCCATCTTTCTAACCATTCCCCATATATCATTTATTTTAATTCCTGTCCCAATATTACTACAGAAATCTCTCCAGTATTTCCTTTTAGTTTCTTTTATAATTCTTTTAGTTTTAGCTTGTGTTCTTTTGTACTCCAATAATTTATCAAATGAATGATTAGTTTTAACACCTTTAAAAGCTTTATTCCTGTTTTTAACAGCCTCTCTACACTCATCAGACCACCATGGTATCATTTTCTTCTTCTTTGCTCCAGATGTTTTACTTATTGTTTCCTCAGCTGACTTATGCATTACGTTAATAATCAAATTGTTTAATTCCTCAATGTCTTCACTCAAATTTGGCATCATTTCAATTAATTTGCTGCTTGTTTTAAAATTATACAGTCCCCAATTGACCTCTTTCATTCTCCATCTTGGAATCCAATTTTCTTCAAAACTAACATTTTGACTCCTTATCTTTACCCAGATAGGATAATGATCACTACCCATTGCATTATCACTTCTCACATCCCACATGCAAGAACCTGCTAGTTGTTGTGATACAAAAGTAAGATCTATTGCAGTTTCTGCACCATGTGCTACATCGTATCTAGTGCCTCTTCCATCATTTAAACACACTAACTGATTATCATCCATAAAATCCTCAATAATGTACCCATCTCCATCTGTTCTAGCACTTCCCCACAGGGTATTATTTGCATTAAAATCTCCACATATTATAACTTTGGATTTATCCACATCATATATACTCTCCAACATGTCTCTAGTTATTTTTTTACAAGGATTATAAAAATTTATTATTCTAGTTTTTGTTTTATTCACCCATACTTCAATTATAATTATCTCAAGCTCTTCACTACTGTTGATAACTCTATAATTAACACCATGTTGAATGAAGGTTATAACTCCACCACCCATAGCAAGGGTTCTATCCTTACGTACTGCTGTATATCCATACAATATAAAATCAAGTGAAGGTTTTAGCCAAGATTCCTGAATACAAATAATGTTAGGTATGACAGATTACTCCTGAATGTGCTGTTTTAATTCTTGTCCATTCGCAATTAGACTCCTCGCATTCCATTGTAGAATGCTTAGCATCATTATTAATCTCCACCACCACATGTTGATTGTGAATCTGATATCCCCATTCTAATTTTTGCATTGATGATCTCTACTGACATCTCTTCCATTTCAAAATATTTTTCTGCCGCTTTTGCAATTATCTTAATTCTCTCTGTTCGGCTACATGCTTGGGCAGAGCAGTTAATGATTTCCACCATAAATGCTACAAACTTTTTCTTCTCCACTATAAGTGTATCCTTGGTAATATTGCTACACTTATGCAAATTTTGAACTGGGGATTGAATCACAGGTGCTAATCTACTATTATCCTCATTAGATTTAACCTTTCTAATTGCCTCAACGTACGTTAGTTTTTCTTTTACCTTCACATTCTGAATTTGAACCGCTTTTTTATGTGCATCACATCCTTTGTAGGCAGCACTGTGCTCTCCTCCACAATTACAACACTTGATTTTAGCTCCTCTCTCACATTTCCCGTATTCATGTTCCCCTCCGCATTTGGCACAACGGAGTTTACTCTTAAAAGCTGCTGCAATATGCCCAAAATGCTGGCATTTAAAGCATCTCATAGGGGGAGCGATATATGGTCTTACTATATAGCTGACAAACCCAATTCTGATTCTTTCAGGAATTTTATCTTCCTCTAGAGTCAACAATACAGACAAGCTGGGCCCCTTAACACCATCTCTTGTAAAAGGTAAACGTATAACTCTCATTACTTTCACTCCTCTTACATTATCCCTGATTTCTTCTTCAGTTATCTCAGTTGATACTCCAGATATTACTCCCATAACCTTCCTTCTGTCTTCCCATACTTGTGGTTTAACCTCCTTGCCAAGCAATGATTTACACTTCATTAATCCATGCTGCTGAACTCTATCTCTACATATAATCAGTAGATTCCCATCTCTTAAAGTTTTAACAAACCGTACTTCACCTACCAATTTATATATTGCATCACTAACCTTCAAGGGATTTGATGTACAAGGAGATTGAAATCGCAGAATGACTTTAATTTCAGAACTTTGTTCTTCCTCTCCTTTTTCTCCTTCAGATTCTCTCTGCTTTCTTTTCATTTTTTTCCGATTCACTATCCTCCATTCTTCGTTGTTTGATTTTCCCTCGTTACCTGTGTCTACCTCAATCTCACTTCCTTCATCCACCTCACTTCCTGCACCTCCCGGATCACACCTCATTCCTCTCAACTCAGCCATTGACATCGTCAACAGCGTCCTCCGAAAATCCCACTCGACACGGGACGGTTGAACTTTTTTTAAACGTCCGGGTTCTGTGTCTTGACCCACTCCTCTCTCCGCTCTCTCGCACCAGCCGGCTTTTATGCGGTCTCCCCACGCCAATTACTGCAATCAGAGACAGGTGTTCGTCATTTTTCACTTGGCCTACTTACTCACCGCTCGGCTCTGTCCTTGCTCTCCCACTACAGACTTCGCTGAACCACGCCCCCCCTTGCCACAATGATCAATCCAATCATTTATATAGATCAGTGAGATGATGGCTGTGTTCGAAATTGCACACTATTATACTACTCTTACTATTTCTGCAGTATCCAGTATGTGCTATGTGTACTATGCAGATTGTCTGTATTTGTCAGTATCTGCTATACAACTCAAAAACACTAAAATCGTTCTTCGGAATGGCATACTACCACACAACTATTATTTTACAATGTGTATATTGTGAATAGTATGTGAGTTGCATAAACTGCACTGTGAATGTAACATCATGTCAAATAGTTCAGATGGGGATGAGATTGGAGTGGACATTGCCCAGATCTGTGAAATTGATAAGGGATTTGAGAGAAAGGGATAGAAGGAAAAGTTGGTCGGATCATAGCGAGACCGGCGAGGGAAGTAATAGCAAGAAAATGAGAGCTAGTCAGTGCGAGAAACAGAAGCCTGAGAATATAAACAAAGCACAAGGAAACGAATGGAAAGTTATAATTGACTTCAACCAGGATGGTGGACACTATCACCCAATTAAAATTACCAAGGCGATTGAGAAGGAGATTGGCAAAATTAAATTTGCTAAATTCTTGAACAATAAACGAATACTGATACATGCAAGCAGCAAACAGCAACAAGAAAAGATTCTTAGTAAGTCCACACTTCAAGGGGAAAGAATGAAGGCACATATCCCAGGAGCAATGGCAAAGGTTAGTTGAGTTATCTTGGGAGTCCCACTGAATATGTCAATGGAAGATGTTAAAAATGAGATTCAGGGAGACAAAGTAGTTGAAGCTACTAGATTAAAAAGTAAACATGATGGATCATTAAAAGACACATTATCTGTGCTTGTGCAATTTGAGAGAACCCTTCCTAAGGCAGTTTTAAATGGGATACTTGAATTACAGCGTGAGAGAATACATCCCTCCCCCTATCAGATGTTATAAATGTCAAAGAACGGGGCACACAGCTCAGCAGTGCAAAGGAAAGCTAAGGTGTGCTAGATATGGGGGCCAGCACGAATATGGAAAATGTGAAAAGGATGCAAATATTAAATGTTGTAACCGTGGAGGAGAGCACAGCGCTGCATTTGGTGGATGTGAAGTACAAAGAGAAGCTAGAGAAGCCCAAAAGGTGAAAGTGTTGAACAAAGTATCATATGCAGAAGCTCTAAAGAAAGTAAGAGAAACAGGATCAAGGAACAAAATCACCAGTGGTACTATCCAAAGTAGCAAGACATCAGTTAATCAGACACCAAACCAGGTTCCAGCTCCCACACAGAATAGCTGCAAGCATAAATGCAAAGTCGACAATGATACTTTGATAGTGAAAAAAGTGAACTTTGTGGGTTTCATATGTCATACCATCAACGTTGCATCCCAGTTGAAAAAGAAAAGTGACAGAATTAAGTGTACTGTAGAAGCAGCAGGAAAATTCCTTGAGATGAAATATCATAGTTGACCATAACTGAAAATGGAAATACACAAACTGAGGATTAGGACACTTATAATGGTTCTTCACATACTACAGTGGAACGCAAGAAGCCTTATAGCTAATGGTCAAGAATCCAAAAAGTACATCCATGAATTAGATGTTGTTCCAGATGTAATATGTGTACAAGAAACATGGCTACAAGACAGACTGGAATTTGTGATACCAGGATTTAGCTCTATAAGGTATGATAGACCTAACAAACAAACTGGTGGAGGGTGCATCACCTTTATTAAGGATGGGTTGGCCTATAGGGAGGTCCCTTGCTCAGAAGGTTTAGAATGTATATTAGTTGAAATCTATAGTCCAAGGAAATAGGGAAATATTAAATTGATTAATTTCTATAACCCATGCAAAAATTTGGATATTAACACACTTAATGAAATGGCAGAGACTGTATGCAGGAAAGAAATATGTTGTGGGGATTTTAATGCACATAACAGCTTTTGGGGCAGTAAGCATACAGATAATAATGGCAATATAATTGAAGAAAGATGGAAGAAAGATCGCTGGTATGCATTAATAATGGACAGGGAACACGAGTAGATTTGAGAAGGGGTAATACATCATGTTTAGATATTACACTGGTATCAGATAACTTGGTAAATGCGTGCCAATGGTTTGTAATGAATGATTCTACCATAGGAAGTGACCATTTTCCAGTTCTCACAATAATCAACACGAATGTATGTTTTCAAGAAGGAAGTACCATTAACAGATGGTACTTTGAGAAAGCAGAATGGGAAAATTTTAAGATATGTTGTATGAAGTCAGCAGACCTTGTGACATTAGAAGGTGATATAGAGGAATGCACAAAGCAAATTACAGAACACATTATAAATACAGCGAATTTAAATATTCCAAAAGGATCAACAAAGGGCAGGAAGAAAGTGGTCCCCTGCTGGAATGAGGAATGCAGCAGAGCCGTAAAAGAAAGAAACAAAGCTTGTAAAACATTAAAGAATAATTTGTCACAAGAGAATGTTTTGGATTTTCAAAGAAAAAGGGCAGTGGGTCGTAGGACAATTAAGTTAACCAAAAGGAAAATTGGAGAGAGTTTTGTTTCACCATAGAGGAGTAAAGTTAGGGGATATTTGGTCTATGTTTAAAAGAATGAGTGGGAAAAGGAAAGTGACTAAAATCCCAGCTTTGATTGATGGAGGAAAGGCGGTAGTGACGGACAAAGAAAAGGCAGAGATGTTGGGGCGGGCTTTTGTGACTGTGCATATTGGTGATCACCTTATGGATATTCATAAACAACAGAAAGAATTGGCACTCAGAGAAAATAAGGACGGGAAGCTGAAGAGGGAGGATGGTACATCAACTTTAGATGTGGATTTTACAATATCAGAACTCAATATAGCTCTGCTAGGCACGGGATATACAGCCCCAGGAAAAGATCAGCTATGTTATGCCATGTTCCGACAGTTACCAGTTGAGTCAATTAAGCTAGTGCAAAGACTGTTCAATAAAATATGGAAGGATGGAATAATACCAAGAAGTTGGAAAAGTGCAGTTATATTACCATTTAGCAAACCTGGTAAAGACCCAACCAAACCTGGTAATGATAGACCCATAGCTCTGACATCTCACTTATGCAAATGGATGAAGAGGATAAAGTTCGTAGGCTATCACATGTAATGGAACAAAGAGGCCTACTGAGCAATATTCAAAATGGATTTCAGAAAGGACGCTCCACAACAGATGCTCTAGTTAGAGTAAGTAATGAGATATAAAAAGCATTGAAAATGAAAGAGCTGATGATAATAGTGTATTTTGACATTGAGAAGGCATATGATATGTGGAGGGAAGGATTACTTATTAAACTAAATAGAATGGGTTTTGGAGGAAGGATTTATAACTGGATATTAGACTTTCTAACTGACAGAAAATTTTGAGTAAAGGTTGGATCAGAAGTTTCTACAGAGTTTAAGGTAAATAATGGTATTCCACAGGGGAGCGCAATTAGTCCTATATTATTCAACATCATGATTAATGACATATTTTCAGATTTAGATGGACACATCAAATCAGCATTATATGCAGATGATGGGGCCATATGGATGAAAGGAAGAAATGAGACATATGTGATAGAGAATATTAGGAAAGCAATAGGGAAAGTAGAGAAGTGGTAATTTAAGTGGGGTTTTAAAATATCAACAAGCAAATCCTGTTATATGGTGTTCACAAACAAGCTTAAGTGTTATGTAGAAAAGCTTTTATTATATCAGCAGCCAATGGAAAATTTAAATGCATTTAAGTATTTAGGATTGTGGTTTGATAGTAAGTACACATGGAAGGACAATTGGAAACTAAGTGCAAAAAAGTTATTAATTTACTGAGAGCAGTGGCTGGGTGTGACTGGGGTGTGGCTAAACAGTCACTAATTGACATATATAGAGCATGCATGAGGTCATCAATTGACTACGGTTGCATAGTATATGAGGCAGCAGCAAAAACATCATTGGAAAAAATAAATAAATTACAATACAGAGCTTTACGGATATGCATTGGAGCCATTAAGACAACCCCCATTACACTACTTATAGAAGCTGGAGAGACACCACTGGAATTAAGAAGAGAAAAACTAGCGTTAGCGTATTGGGTCAGATTTAGAGTAAGTGGGAAAGAAAACCCTGCAAAGAAGATTACAGAGGATTGTTGGGAGTATTTCAAGTTTCGGGGACATAGGTTCGGATGGACAGGGGACAAGAAAGTAAGGAAATATGGAATGGAAGCAATAGATTTCCCCACACCCAATACAGTCAGTAATATTCCACATTGGCTTTATCCAGAAGTAAAAACAGATTTTAGTATAAAAGAAAAGAGGATGGAAAATGGAGGAAGTAGGAATACGGACAAGAAGCTATCTGAGAAACAGTTACTATCATTATCTAAAACTCTATACAGATGGATCTAAAAATAAACAGGAATGTGTGGGAATCAGAATACATATACCAGAATTCAAAATAAATATCTCAAAACGATTATCAGGCTATCCGTATATACAGCAGAAATAGTGGCAATCGTCATAGCATTACGGTTGAAGAGGTCAGATTGGATAGGGTGATTTTATGCACAGACTCATTAGCAGTTATTAAAAGTATTCAGTCAAAGACATCTGTCAGAGAAGGCCTGTTGATTGAAATGTTTCTCAGCTTATTTAGGTTACATCGGGGAGGGATGGATGTTCAGTTTTACTGGGTGCCAGCTCATGAGGGAGTAAATGGAAATGAGATTGCAGACAAACTAGCAAAAGAGGCATTACAAAAGGAAATAACAGTACAAATACCACCAGGAAAAGGAGAGGGAAAAGCACTCATTAAGAAGAAAGGTATTGAAATATGGCAGAAATGGTGGGAGGAAGACAGGAAAGGAAGGAGTTATTATAAAATACAAAAGTCAGTCAGTAATAAAAATTATATGGAAAGGAACAGGCGGGAGGAAATAATAATGACAAGACTGAGAGATCATACAGGTCTGAATAGCACCTTGTTTTTATTGGGGAAAAGGAATAGTGAAAAGTGTGAAAAGTGTGGGATCAAAGAAAATATTGAACATGTAATTTTGCATTGTATATTGTTTGAGTTGGAAAGACAGATATTTCATGATAGGGTACAGGAAGCAGGGTGAGAATGGAACCTGATGGGGTTATTGGGAACAGAAGGAAAAGGAAAGGGGACAAGAATCACCAGGAAGGCATTATTTAAATTTCTTAAAGACACTGGTTTGGTGAACAGAATATGAGAGTACCTTAATTTGACACCTAATCGGGTTTATAGTTGAGCGTTATGATGTTACACACTCCAGTACAGTAGGTGGCGGTATGCACTTCAAGTTGTTTGCAATCCGCCATTAACTAAGAGAAGAAGAAGAATTCTTAAGAATAGTAGGCAGTATGTACGGTGTATTATGCAGTAAGCAGTAAGTTAGTGTGCCATTACAGACAGTCGTGTTTTAATGATTTTCGCCTCGCACTGATGACGTCACCGCTAACGCTATCACTGCCGCGCCGATTCTCTTATGATGTGAGGTAAGCAGTTCACAATTCTGCGTATATTTATACAATTATTAAAAAACAGTCTGTCAAAGCAACATTTTACAGGGTAATTTCTGTATTGTTTTCATCTGGTACATAGGTATTTGTGCGGGGGTTTTTTTCTGCCGTCTGCTGACTGAAATAAACATTTAACAGTTATAACGTAGACTAGCAGGCAATGAGGAACTAAAGTTACATTAATTCATCTGTTTTTGTATGTTAGTCTGTATGATTATTTCGCTGTTTGGAGCAGTGAGGGGTTTGTCACTGAATGTTACCCGATAAAAAAAAAAAAGAGTTAAATGTATGATCTGTTTTGGGAATGAATGAGAATCGATCACGAGAATGACGATATTCGACACACAGGACCTTTTAAATCCACCACATAAATATTTATAAGCTGACAATTTTTTTACATTGTAAACATTAAAATATTTTTTTGGTCACGTAAATTGAACTGTATTTAGGTTCATATGGACATATGCTGCTGTATGGTAGTTATTATGACTGTGGTTAATGAAACGATAACTCCCTGATACGACTTAATAAGTGGGAGTGTCACAATAAACAATTGCCTCTTCATGTAAATATATATATAATTTTAAAAAATAGATTGACCAACAGACAAAATATAGATATTTAGAATATGTGGATTTGTTTTAAAACAAATTAAATAACTTTACATTTTGACAGTTGGATAAATAAAGACAAACAACATGTTTAAAGTTTAAGAATGAATGAAAATATTCATTTGATAACTCATTTATGTTTGTTTTTGGCAGCTCTGCTCCTCACCTTCATCGAAGCTTCATCCACAGCGTTTAAACCAATAAATGCTGGAATATACCCATTATTCTACAAGTGAAGAAGACCGAGTTTACAAATGAACGTTGAAAACATGAATGATCCAGAGCCCTGCAGAATAAAACAGGAAGATAATGAAGAACGAAGAGCTGATCCAGAACCCTGCAGAATAAAACAGGAAGACACGGAAGAACAAATAGGTTTGTGTTTATTGATTTTTCAATAAGGTTATAAAACCTCAAGCAGTTCATCAGATTTAGTGCAGTTAGAAAAGTCATAAGAGCTATGGAATAATCATAGTTAAAAGGGGCTTTTGCACTCCATAGTTATAAGAACTTACTGTAGGTAAATTTACAGTCATTATGGCTTACACGAACGTAAATAATGGAGAAAGAAAACGGATGCGTGTCATTATATTAAATCCGTGCATTCTGTCTTAGTGGCAGCAGCCTAATATTCCTGCTGCGGTCTGTTTCATTAATGTTAATAAAACAACAATAAAAAAAACAAAGAGAAAATCACTTTTGTAGCTTTAACAAAGATTCTTTATATTTAAATTATACCTTAAAGACTATGCCGTTAGTTCACAATTGATTATTCAATTTCTGTACCTGAACATTGTAAGAATTACCTTAAAAACATAAAGCAATGTTTATTTCGTTTGTATCTTTGTTATATTGTATTTATTTATGCTTGTAGTTTGTTTATTATTTGCTCTGCAGATTCACTCCCCTACAAAATCACCTCAATCATTCTAGAATGA
Source organism: Siphateles boraxobius (assembly GCF_051911475.1). NCBI lineage: Eukaryota > Metazoa > Chordata > Actinopteri > Cypriniformes > Leuciscidae > Siphateles > Siphateles boraxobius. The sequence goes on along the minus strand of NW_027508733.1, from coordinate 14,409,745 downwards.
TTATTTCTTTCCAAATAGAGCTATTCAAGTCATCTAGGCTGCATTTACAATGCAGGACATAATGCACAGATCTGGGGCCTCATTTATAAACTTTGCGTAGGATTTGCGTCAGAAGTGGCGTACGGATGAAACATAGGACGTGCGTACGCACAGAAATATTCGGATTTATAAAACCGTGCGCACGCACATCCTACGTATTTTTCCCTTAATAAATCACAATCAATTATAAATGTAGCGCAGCTTCTGCGGCTTCATGTCACACCCATAGTTGCCCATAAATAGTCCGTGAAACGCCCACAAGTTAATATTCATCGATTGCGAAATCATGGCAAACACAGAGAGAAAATCAAAAAAACGTAACTTCACTCAATGTGAAGTAGAAGTTATCGTTGGCGAGGTGGAAAAGAGGAGAAAAATGTTGCATGGAGGGCACAGTGTGGGCATTACTAATGCCAAAAAGGCACTTGAGTGGCAAAAGGTTGCAGACGCTGTAAATGCTGTAGCCTCACAACCTCAGACTGTGGCCGAAATAAAAAAGAAATGGTCGGACATCAAAGTCGAGGCAAAAAAGCATCTAGCGCTCCATCGCCAGAGTGTGTCTGCCACGGGTGGGGGAAAGGGGACACCGACATTTAAAAAATACATTTTTACTATGAAAACTACTTTCCCCAGTGGACAAATAATACATCTATCTATCTATCTATCTATCTATCTATCTATCTATCTATCTATCTATCTATCTATCTATCTATCTATCTATCTATCTATCTATCTATCTATCCATCTATCCATCTATCTATCTATCTATCTATCTAATTAGCCTATCTATCTATCTGACTGACTATCTAATTGCATCTATATCTGCTCCGCCAGACGGACACATCGGCGAGAATATCAGTTTTGTACATTATTTCGTTCTGTTTATCATCTTATTTATGAGGATGAATTGTATAACATGCCAATATTATTGCAGAACATATTTCACTTTTCTTTTTGCAAATATGTGTTAATTTGCATTTCTGTTGCAGATCGATCAAACGGGTGTTCGTGTAGGCTGTTAATTGTAAGACTTGCTTTGTGAAGTCTTCGTGTTATTTATGAGAGGCAGTATTGCCATTTATTTTACACAACGGTCTACAGTTTCACACACTTTCACGTGTTTCTTCCATCTGCCGACGGTGTCGCCATTTCTCATTTCACCCGTTTTTGTGCGTACGCCTGGGTCAGAGCTTGCGTGAAGGACCGCACATTTTACCGTCAAGTTTGCTTTTTATAAATACCAATTATTGCGTAGAGAGCGGCGTACACCTTCTTTTGTGCGTGCGCAACGTTTATAAATGAGGCCCCTCATCTTTTCACCATTTCCGTTTTTTTCACCATCACCATTTTTTTTGCATTCACACCACCAGTAGGAACTCTGAAGTGACATATAAGCTGGCTCACAGCGACTCCATTTAAAGTGATAATTCACCCAAAAATTTAAATTCTGTCATTAAATACCCTAATTTCATTCCAAGCCAATAAACCCTCCTCTTTGGGTACAAAAATAAAGATCTTTTTGATGAAATCTGAGAGCTTTCTGTCCCTCCATTGACAGCTACACAACAGTTTGACTCTTCAAAAAGTTCAGAGATCCATATCCATAAGAGAAACTAATCCATATGAATTGAGTGGTTTAGTCAAAGTTGTTTGATGAACAGATCGTACATCGGTTGTGGTAAATAAAAATAATTTATGACAGAATTTAAAAATTTTGGTGAAATATCCCTTTAAGTGCGGCATTCAACAACAATACCAACTGGAGGATTGAGGATGTCATGATCACGGAGCTGTGTTTTTGTTGTGTGACGTGGGTTTTGTGATAACAGAGATTACATGATTGAAAGAGCTGAAAGGAGGGCTAAGAGACAAAATCTCTTACAACAACTTGCAATGCTACATATCATATAGTCTGAGTAAAGAACAAAACATACCAACAAGCAAGTAGTTCCACCAATAGTTATAGAAAATATAAAAATGTTGCTCAGGTGCGAAAGCCCAATATAGCTGCAGTACAGAAAAGCCATGCAGTTGCAAGTTACAGTGGAACATTGTTTTTGTGATTAAGTTGAGTTGAGGCTCAGGTATATAGTGTGAAAACATATGATGATTTATGTTGTACTTGCTCCTGTGGTTAAAGGCATTGATTTTGCCAACATTAAAACTTGCCCCTCCAAAAAGACAAGACATAATGTAATTTTTTAAAATCAACTGTCTTCTGTTGTTTTGACTCATTTTAAAACAAATTTAAAATAAATAATCTTCCAAAAGGCAATGCTGACATTTGATATAATGATTGCTATACATATTGTATCTATTACAAGTCTCAGAGTTGTTATCATCTCGGAAAAGCTTTGTGTTTATGGATGTGATGCCATCATGCAAAGATGAAATTCATGAAACTGACTTTTTCTATAAAAATCATTATTATAAGCTTACTATTTTACTGTTTTGAACAGTGTTTTTCTGAGCTCCAGTATCAGTCTACATTAGTCACACTGCTGTTTTAGGAAGCCAAACAATGAGAATATAATAATCATTTTAAATTACTATTACTATGACAGTGTTACACATTAAAAATAATGTTGGAAGGAAGAAGACTGGGTCGGCTTGATTGAGATTCTTGTCTTTATTTCACAATCAGGAAATCACACAAAAACCAATCCGTGCTGCGGGCGCTCCCAATAACTCAGTCCACCAGTTCTCTCCAGAGCTTTCTCACGCTTCCAATAACTCAGTCCACCAGTTTTTTCTCACGCTTCCAATATATCAGTCCACCAGTTCTCTCCAGAGCTTTCTCACGCTTTCCAATAACTCAGTCCACCAGTTATCTCCAGAGCTTTCTCATGCTTCCAATAACTCAGTCCACCAGTTCTCTCCAGAGCTTTCTCACGCTTCCAATAACTCAGTCCACCAGTTCTCTCCAGAGCTTTCTCACGCTTCCAATAACTCAGTCCACCAGTTCTCTCCAGAGCTTTCTCACGCTTCCAATAACTCAGTCCACCAGTTTTTTCTCACGCTTCCAATATATCAGTCCACCAGTTCTCTCCAGAGCTTTCTCACGCTTCCAATAACTCAGTCCACCAGTTCTCTCCAGAGCTTTCTCATGCTTTCAATAACTCAGTCCACCAGTTCTCTCCAGAGCTTTCTCACGCTTCCAATAACTCAGTCCACCAGTTTTTTCTCACGCTTCCAATATATCAGTCCACCAGTTCTCTCCAGAGCTTTCTCACGCTTCCAATAACTCAGTCCACCAGTTTTTTCTCACGCTTCCAATATATCAGTCCACCAGTTCTCTCCAGAGCTTTCTCAAGCTTTCCAATAACTCAGTCCACCAGTTATCTCCAGAGCTTTCTCATGCTTCCAATAACTCAGTCCACCAGTTCTCTCCAGAGCTTTCTCATGCTTCCAATAACTCAGTCCACCAGTTCTCTCCAGAGCTTTCTCACGCTTCCAATAACTCAGTCCACCAGTTCTCTCCAGAGCTTTCTCATGCTTCCAATAACTCAGTCCACCAGTTTTTTCTCACGCTTCCAATATTTCAGTCCACCAGTTATCTCCAGAGCTTTCTCATGCTTCCAATAACTCAGTCCACCAGTTATCTCCAGAGCTTTCTCACGCTTTCCAATAACTCAGTCCACCAGTTATCTCCAGAGCTTTCTCATGCTTCCAATAACTCAGTCCACCAGTTCTCTCCAGAGCTTTCTCACGCTTCCAATAACTCCGTCCACCAGTTCTCTCCAGAGCTTTCTCACGCTTCCAATAACTCAGTCCACCAGTTCTCTCCAGAGCTGTCTCACGCTTTCCAATAACTCAGTCCACCAGTTATCTCCAGAGCTTTCTCATGCTTCCAATAACTCAGTCCACCAGTTCTCTCCAGATCTTTCTCACGCTTCCAATAACTCAGTCCACCAGTTCTCTACAGAGCTTTCTCACGCTTTCCAATAACTCAGTCCACCAGTTCTCTCCAGAGCTTTCTCATTCTTCCAATAACTAAGTCCACCAGTTCTTTCCAGAGCTTTCTCACGCTTGCAATAACTCAGTCCACCCGTTCTCTCCAGAGCTTTCTCACGCTTCCAATAACCCAGTCCACCAGTTCTCTCCAGAGCTTTCTCATGCTTTCAATAACTCATTCCACTAGTGCTCTCCAGAGCTTTCTCACGCTTCCAATAACCCAGTCCACCAGTTCTCTCCAGAGCTTTCTCATGCTTTCAATAACTCAGTCCACCAGTTCTCTCCAGAGCTTTCTCATGCTTCCAATAACTCAGTCCACCAGTTCTCTCCAGAGCTTTCTCATGCTTCCAATAACTCAGTCCACTAGTGCTCTCCAGAGCTTTCTCATGCTTTCAATAACCCAGTCCACCAGTTCTCTCCAGAGCTTTCTCATTCTTCCAATAACTAAGTCCACCAGTTCCCTCCAGAGCTTTCTCACGCTTCCAATAACTCAGTCCACCAGTTCTCTCCAGAGCTTTCTCACGCTTCCAATAACCCAGTCCACCAGTTCTCTCCAGAGCTTTCTCATGCTTTCAATAACTCAGTCCACTAGTGCTCTCCAGAGCTTTCTCATGCTTTCAATAACCCAGTCCACCAGTTCTCTCCAGAGCTTTCTCATGCTTTCAATAACTCAGTCCACCAGTTCTCTCCAGAGCTTTCTCATGGTTCCAATAACTCAGTCCACTAGTGCTCTCCAGAGCTTTCTCATGCTTTCAATAACCCAGTCCAACAGTTCTCTCCAGAGCTTTCTCACGCTTCCAATAACTCAGTCCACCAGTTCTCTCCAGAGCTTTCTCATGCTTCCAATAACTCAGTCCACCAGTTTTTTCTCACGCTTCCAATATATCAGTCCACCAGTTCTCTCCAGAGCTTTCTCACGCTTCCAATAACTCAGTCCACCAGTTCTCTCCAGAGCTTTCTCATGCTTCCAATAACTCAGTCCACCAGTTCTCTCCAGAGCTTTCTCACGCTTCCAATAACTCAGTCCACCAGTTCTCTCCAGAGCTTTCTCATGCTTCCAATAACTCAGTCCACCAGTTCTCTCCAGAGCTTTCTCACGCTTCCAATAACTCAGTCCACCAGTTCTCTCCAGAGCTTTCTCAGTCCTGGCTGCTCATGAGTCTCAGTCAGTCCCTTGCTGCCGCTTCTCATCTCCCAGGTTGTTTTATACGGTCTCTTCACACCAATTACTGAAACAAGACAGGTGTTTGTCATTTGCACTTGTTCTACTTTCACTGCGCTTGTCTCCCGACTCTCTCTCCCGTCACAGGCCTCGCTGAACCACGCCCCCCTTGCCACAGACAGTAATAGCCATATATTGTAAAATAAATGAATATAAAGTATATCATTTTACCTACAATGGGAAATTACAATACTTTTGTCTTAATTTCCACACTTATTATATACTTATATATAATTATTATTTACAAGATATAAACCATGAAAACGGATTTACAAACATGTCTTGTTACAAATCTAGTGAAATGCTGTAATTATCTTCCTTTTTTTTTATTATGCAGATGTGAAAATAAAGCACAACTGGGGCCAACTGCGTTCCTCAATGCATAGTAAACTCATAGCACATTCAGAGATGGAGTTCACTGCATTTTTTCACTGTGAACTAATCTGCTCTGAGCTGTGGAAAATACAGGATCACAAGCTGATTGCCTGAGCAAAGTGCACACTTCACTTTGAAACATGCAGCGCAAGCACACTATATACTAATTTATACGGCTGCCCCTGACTAAAGATTTCTCTATTTGACTAGTAGTCGTCCATTCAAGCCATATAGCCAATTTCACCCTTAAGCTCACGCATAAAGCACCCGGGAAAAGTAATGATTATGAATGTGTCAGCAAGGAAACAAATTTTATTATTTATTAATAAACTAGTGTTTTCTTATTCAGTGTCGCTGCAAAGATGAAGTTGACAATGTTGACTCGCCTTCTCCGCTGTATGCCTAGTGAACGCGCTATAGAGAGAAATGCACCTTTAATATAGATTGCGTAATCAGAAAGTATTTGTTTTGCGATTTTAATTGGTTTGTCCAAAAGTAGACATTTTAAGCTTTCTATATTTCTAATTTCTATGAGGCAAGCAGTCTATACGCTGAGTTTGGATAATTTTTGTGACGCGCTCCAGTTCACGGAGACTGAGACGGCAAAAAGTGCATCCTGTTTGTTTTATTTGTTACCACATCACAACATTTTGTTGTTATTGTGAGTTTACACTTTACAATTAAACCCTTTTAAATTGTTTCAAATAGTGTATTACTCTTCTCTTTAAGACCAAAAACGACAGAGTATTTTTAAGTTGATTCCGTTGTTATTAGGAAAAAATGCATGTGATGCGCCGGCACCTCCATGTCATGCAGAAGTGCGCTATACATAGCTTCCACACTCCGCATAAACACTTGGATATGCAGCTAACAATATTGTACATTTATGTAGGTTAACGTTAGCACGAGCAGCCATGTAAAGTTGCCACTACTTGCATGTTTCAAATAGGCCATATTAGATGTTGATGGATCATTGTTATGTTTTTTTTTTCTGTGATTAACTGACAATTAAAAGTAAGCCTCTTCCTTGTCGACTAACGTTTAATATACTATTAGGGGGCAGCCTTACTTATTTATCGCAGTTGTAGTAAATTAGCTCTATGAAATATTAATAATCAATAATAACTTGTTATAATGATTATGAATATTTGGATCAGTTAATAGAATTGAGTTATAAATATTACCATCAACCCCACCTGTTGGTCCCATGAACACTCAGCCTTAATTGTTTATTATTTCTAAGAAATATTCATTTCCGGGTAAGGGAAATGCATTTTTTACTGTACAGTACTACTAAAATCCTGTAGGCAAAATCTAAATCGTAAAGTAAACTTTGTTGCAAGCAGAGAATCAGAACCAAATACATATTGTGCACAAGTTTTATTAACTAAATCACAAACATAACTAAACTTAACACACATAAACGCATGCATAGGTAAAATGGTGAGTGACAGAATGGAACCGGAAGCAGGTAATGAAACTATGGAAAATATCCATTTAACTATGAAAAGAACCATCAACTTATCATTGTCAGAGTACCTCATTAATTCGATACTTGCATGGCCTTTGCAGTGGAAACAATTGTTAAAGTTCTTAGAAAAGGATGTAGGGATGGCGAAAACTAAAAATTTTCTTGACCGACCACCGAGCCTCATTAGCCGGTTGAAACCGGTTAACCGATTAGTTTAAAAAAATATGCCACGCTATTTGAAATAACAGCCATTTCGAGCCGCGCATGCAATTTCGCAACTCTGTCGCATCTCTCTCTGCCTCCCGCTCACACACACACACACGCACACACACACTGCCCCGGCGCCGCGCTTCCACTCACGTCACTTTTTTAAAATCCCCTACAGCGCGAAACATGAGTCCCGCAAACGCGGGGCCGAGGAGCTTGTATGTAATCGGAGGACAAATGGCTCCTTAGTTTTGAAATGGTTTGGGTACAAGGTGATAGCGTTGAAAATAAAGGCGTTGGTCTAGCGTTAGAAGCTTATTTGAAACATTGCAGCGGCTCATTTAAGAAAATGACAGCTCCGAAGAGACTCCGATTAGTTTGAGGTAACGTTAGTGCTAACAATAATAAAGAAAGATGATGATCATCATCACCTTATCTGTTACCACTGAAATGTAGATGTAATGTATTTCTACAGTATTACTACTGTATTTAAGCACTGTATCACACAAGTTGCAACTTACTGACATTCTTTTTGGTGAAATGGTCCCACACACTAACGTTACGTTTCTTTGCACGCTTCATCCTGTCGTCTGCCCTGGCTCTAAACTCGAGTGTTTTAGCCTGTAGCCTTTACTTTTCGCAGACCTCGTGAGCGCACGAACCCAAACGCTGTGACCTCACGCCAAATGTTTTTATTGGTTTATTAAGTACAAACAGGCGAGTTATGAAAAATTGAGTGTGAGGGATTTGTTCACTTCACACAAAAATATCTTTGAATAAGATGGCTAACTGTAGTAGCGTTTAGTCTAGGGCTGCAACAACTAATCGATAAAATCGATTATTATCGATTATGAAAATCGTTGTCAACGAATGTCATTATCGATTAGTTTAGTTGGTCTGCTTACGTCACGGGGAGCGTTTACTGGTACGCACACACACGCAAGGTCTCTCTCCCTCAGGCGCTCTGCCGAGCGCGCGCGCTACACGGTTTGGAGCAGTCTCTGTCTCGCATGCGCGCTCTTGCTTGCGCGCTCTAGATTTGAACTAATTCGCGGGCATCAGGGAGCCGCAATCAATATGCGGGAGACTCCCGGGACTTCCGGGATGTCTGTATTTTGTCTCGAGCATCAGGTTGTGCAATCAGTTCGCTCGCAACGTAAGTGATGGATTAAAATAGCGCTACCGCAGAAATAGGTTAAATTAAAACGGTCTTTACAAAGCGAAGCATTAAATACAAAGGCAGTTAATAACAGCAGCAGTAAAATATTGTTTTTTAGTCACTGTACTCACTGGTTTTCAGCAAATGCTTGTGCACTAATGCATAATTTCCCCTGTCCTTTACTCAAGCCTGTTAGCTTGCTGGGTAACGTTACCTCCATTCCGTTCTCTTTTTATAGCATTTGTCTACTAAGTTTTAATTGTTTTTCAAACGCGATCTACTGCGGCCCTACATTCACACAATTGTTTTCAGTCTTTCTATATTTATTTAATCAATTTATCCTTGTATTATATTCTTTTATATATTATATATATAATATATATTATATTCTTTATCCTTATATTCCTTATATATAATTAATTTTAAATAAAAATTAAATGAATTATATATTTTAGATGTTTTTAGTTTGTTTTTAGTTCAGATATTCACATCTGAACAACATGTCTGTGTAAATTTGTTTTAACAAAAATTGTGTTAAAACATAATATGTTGGATATCATTTTTTTAACAATAATCATGTTTGTCAACTTGCCATCAGCAATTATCATTAAAAACAATGCAAATATTGATATTAGTAAAACTCAATGTGTGGCTTTTGCACTTTTTAAAGTACACTTTTACACATAAATACCCTGATTTACGGTTTTATTTAGTTATAATAAAAAAAATCTAATTTAATTTCTATCCGATTAATCGATTAATCGAAAAAATAATCGTCCGATTAATCGATTATCAAAATAATCGTTAGTTGCAGCCCTAGTTTAGTCCACTGTCTATAATAGCCTAATTTAGAGATCACTTTTTTTTTTAACCGACTACCGACAACTTTGATCGGTTAACGTTGAGACGGTCAACCATCGGTCAAACGGTCACCGGTTAGCATCCCTAAAAGGATGTTGATGGCTCCAAGAGTGTCAAACGTTGAAGTTGCAATCGTTTTCTTCTCCGTTGGATGAAGAACATTTGATGAACTTGCATGGTTAGTTCGACTCTGTTCTGGTTGAAAGTTCTCTCTTTCCATGAGCACATGGCTGGTTGTGAGTCAAGGCCTGCTGCCCTGGGGCCTGCTGAGGCCATGCAGGACAGCACAGCACAGCACCCCTAACGTACCGAGAAGGCCAAGAGAGCGGAGGGCTTGCATATAGGCCATTTAAAGCCTGACAAAGGTCCCACCTTTCAGGGTTAGCTCAACCAATAAGAAAAGAGGAATTTCTAAGCGGGAGATTTCTCTGTGGGGAGGATTTATGACGCTGTCTCAAGTGTGCTCATTTGCATGTGCAGCTGGATTTGTTTCTGATGATGAAACTAAGAAAGATTCTTGTAATACTAATATGTTGCGCAGCAATCGGCATATCATGTACAACATCGGTTCCCAACAGGGGGGTCTCGGCCCACCAGGGAGCCTCAGCGAACTCTTTGGGGGATCGCATCATATTTTCGAAAAGTGTTGAACAGTGAGCATTAAAGCAGCAGTCCGTAACTTTTTTTGTGTTCAAAATTAACTAAATTTATATAATGAGCGAGTACATAATTAATCCATTTTCCAATCTGTGTTTTGTCTTATCCTGAGTCACTATGGTACACCATAAGTGTTTATATAGGAGGATTTTTTTGACATCTTTGTACGCATGCGCGAGTGGTTGTGTGGCAACAAAACAAACAGTATGGCGGGCTATAAAGACGCGACGAGCACTTTCAAGAGAGTTAGTGGGCGAAATCCACAATATATAAGCACTTTAACCTCTGAAGACCAGAGGAGGTTTGGAGACAAGCTCAAAATTTGTATTGGTGACAAAATCGAAGATATATAAGCACTTTAACATCTGAAGACCGGAGGAGGTTTGGAGACAAGCTCAAAATTTGTATTGGTGACAAAATCGAAGTTATTCAAAGCCCATATGAGATCTGGGATGACAAAAAAAACGTTGGTCCGACTCGCCCGTGTCTTGGCCACCAATCTGCTGGGGAGACATTTATTCTTATTTAATAGAAACCCCTTGACCCTTCACTCATGAAAGATTAAAGGCTTTCAAAAGTCTGGAGGCCTATGATTATTTTGTTTCTCGAAAAGTTGGGCCGATCTTTTCTGCCAAACAAAGCAGTGATAGTGCTAAAAGCAGAGGTTAGACCTGGCCAAGCAGAGTCACAGCGTGATTCGCATCTCCCGTGGGTGATCGCCAAAGAGAACGGCGAAATAATCACTGCTCACTGTGACCGCAAAGCCGGGTAAGTCTTCATTGATCAGTGTTCTTATTTATTTATTTATTGAAAATGTAGTGACTGTTGTACCAATTCAATTGTGTTCAGTGTGAGACTTTCAATGGCATGTCATTTCTCCTTCTTTCAAATCCAGTTTTGGAGAAACATGCAGTCATGTAGCAGCTTTAATGTTTAAAGTAGAAGCAGCTGTCAGGATAGGACTTACAAATGCTGCATGTACTAGTGAGGCTTGCAGGTATCAAAGCACAGCTACAGAATGTAATATTTTGTTATTCTGATTAGATTAACTAGATATGGACACTCTTGTCAATATGATTTAGGTTAAAAAAAATCAGAAGGTGAAAACAAATGACTCGGTTGATTTGACTCTTTTTTTTTTCAATCTTCTATAAATACATAGTCACTAAGACCATGAACAAAATGAGCCTCACAAACTCGATCAGAAGCTGCAGGAATCCAGGCTTTCTTCGGAGCCTCCAGGTTCAATCGCCTAATTGCACGCAACCATTTCTTTCGTTTTTCGCGATCCTTTTCGGAGGGAATTCGAAAACTTTTTATCAGGCAAGAGTGAACCATCCTCTTCTCTAAATCCTCCTCCAAACATGCAAAACAATCAAATTACAGGTATCTAGCGGTGTTTCCTGCCACACGATCCCCATGATGCAACGCGACAAACATAAACAATGACGTCACAAAAGATCCGCCTATTGGGACAGCTCCGGCTACAATGTTCTTCCGCAAGATGCGTTATTCTGTTAATAAACGCATGATTATTAATCGTTAGAGCGCAAACGATCATATTACATTAGCTCATTTTATTCACGATCCCCTGGCTGACCAAAAAAAGGGTTTTCAACGAGGTCCCAGACACCAGTCATTTTGTAATAGCTTATAATTAATTTTTTTCCCCCTTACACACCAGTGTGAATACTGATATTTTTGTTATTGGATTTCAAATAGGGCCAATTAATAGGCTACTCCTAGGCTTACGTATTTAAATTACAAATGGCCGACTGATGTTTTTGCTATAGTATTTTCAATATTATACACTATTATTTGTGCAGAAACATATCTGGTTATAGTAATAAACATACTGTTTGTTTAAAAACAAAACATTTAGTCATCCTTGCCGCAAGCTTACAAGAGCGACAATATCATTAAATATGAAGAGGGGCCCTAACATATTTTATAACCACTGATGTACACAATCATTTCGATCTTCAAAGTACCAATTTATGGAGACCAAACATGGTATAGGTGACCATTGATTCTATTGTAAAATACACAGCATCAACAAAATAATAGTATTAAAAGACATTACACAAGGCAGTAAATAATTCACAAAATGTTCTGGGATGCATGCTCATTTATAGATCAGTTCAATAAATGAATAAATGAATGCAGTAAAGTCTGTTTTAATGTCTGTAGGACCTATGGCTGAGGTCCTGACCACATGACCACATTTTTCACAGCAATAAATACATCTTTTCTGATCTTGGCCCCGGCGACTGAAACCTTTCCTGGTCTCTTGTCTCTTTTGGGGGGATGTTTCATTCCTAAGAGTGGGCTTTGAAGCTTATTTGTTAAATGTAACAAATAGTTTCGTGTCTGATTGTCTCAGTTGTTACACAGTCTTTTGGTTTTTGATAAGGGCACAAAGCCATATAACAATTTTAATTTTTGTTTGTTTGACAGATACTTTTCCAAAGCAACGGTGCAAAACAACGTCAGAAAAACATTTGTTTTTATGAGAGGTTTTTAAATATTTTTGGATCATTAAGAAACTGGCGTCAAACATTAGACTTTGACATTGGCGGTTCACCACTTGTTTATTTTAAACCAAAAACTCTTCTGTATATTGCAGCTTTAAAGCAAATAATATCTGGATTACTTTCCATGAACTGTGTACAAAATTGAGCCTAAAATTTAATTTAATATTCTTTTACTTTTGGTTTTCAACTAATCAAAGGAGGTTTGAGAAATAATACTGATGGCAAACATCAGGAAGTCTGACTAAATATTTGTCTTAACTGTTTTATTTTACCTTTATTTATATCTGGGTGTAGACTCGGAATTAAGCCTTTTCCCTGTTATTATTGGATTCACGGGACTGGACACCAGTTATCTTGCCAAGGAAAAATCTTTATTCATATTTGTCAGGAGAGAAACTTGAGCAGATGTTGTATTCATGCCAGTCTAATATGTGTTTACGTGTTTCTCTAAGGTGGTACAGTAAGATTGAGCTTATATACATCACAGAGAGACTTACAACTTCCTTGTAAGGTAGAAAAACATATTGCTTATGTTTAAAAATGAAATGTATACCTAATGCACATGGTATAATCCACTTCCCACATTAAGAAAGTTTTTCTCAGTGTATACAGTACATTAGTGGTATATAGAAATGGCACAGTTGAAAGATTCCTTTTCTTGCAAAGAGCATACAAACTGTACACATTTGAAATCTCATCATCATTGGAACTCATTGCTAAGTGAACATTGCATACCTCTAAGCAAAATATAACACTACCAGCTCTCTGCTCAGCACACATGCACAAACATAGTCTGACTTCACAAAATACATCATGAAATTATTATGAAAATGAATAAAGAAAAAAAAAAATAACTAAAAAAATAACATTAAAAAATAACATTTTAATCTTAACTGGGTCACAATTTTTGTAACATTTTACAACCTTGACGTGTAGTAGGTAATCAAACATACAGTACTCAATAGTTCTCATAAATGTACCAAATTCAAATGAATGCATCAAAATGTTCATACTTCTACTATGTCAGGTCACAAGTAATTTTCCTTTCACATTTCTCTCTTTGCATGCTTTACTGAAAAGCAAACTTTTGATACTTTTTTACTTTCATTTTTAGACCTGATACAAGAGAACAAGGAAATTGTAGCACTGATTGAAGTGGGGGAGAAACATCGTGTCAAAACTGAAGAAAAATCCTTGAGTCCCTCATTGAAAAACAACGCCAAAGTATGTTTCAATTGCCCTCAGTGTGGAAAGAGTTTCTCATGCGAGCACAATCTTAATATTCACATAAAATTTCATCGTGGAGGGAAGCCATACGCATGTGATCAGTGTGATAAGATTTTCACAATAAAAGGAAACCTTAATGAACACATGAAAATCCACACTTGGGAAAAGACGTACACATGTGGTCAATGTGGGAAGAGTTTTGCGCAAAAAGAAAACCTTGAGGAACACCGGAAAATACACATTGTAGCGAAGCCGTACTCATGTGATCAATGTGGGAGGAGTTTTCCATATCAAGGAAACCTTAAAGATCACATGAGGGTCCACACTGGAGAGAAGCCACACACATGTGATCAATGTGGGAAGAGTTTTGCACAAAAACGAAATCTTAATGAACACATGAAAATTCACACCGGAGAAAAGCCATACAATTGTGATCAATGCGGGAAGAGTTTCACACAAAAAGCACCACTAAACGAACACATGAAAATCCACACTGCAGAGAAGCCGTACACATGTGATCAGTGTGGGAAGAGTTTTACACAAAAAGGAGCCCTTATTGAACACATGAAAATCCATACTGGAGATAAACCGCACACATGTGTTCAATGTGGGAAGAGTTTCACTCGAAAAGTAGCCCTTAATGAACACATGAGAATCCACACGGGAGAAAAGCCGTACACATGTGATCAGTGTGGGAAGAGTTTCATAAAATCAAGTGTTTTCAAAGTACATCTGCTTACTCATTCTAGAGAAAGACTATACAAATGTGACCAATGCAGTAAAACATTTTTTAGGGCAGATTTCCTGAAGGATCACCTAAAAGTTCATACAAAGGAGAAGCCTTATGTCTGTTATTTGTGTGGAAAGAGTTTTAGTCAGATGGGTTCATTAAAACTACACCAGAAAAGACACAGCGGTGTGAAGGATCATATTTGCTGTGAGTGTGGGAAGACTTTTTTTACTGATGGTGCACTGAAAGTGCACCAGACTGTTCACACTACAGAAACACCTTACAAGTGTTCATACTGTGACAAGAGATTTAAACGGTCAATGTATCTGAAAATACATGAGAGGATCCACACTGGAGAGAAGCCACATGCATGTGATCAGTGTGGGAAGAGCTTCAGACTAAAAGGAAACCTTAAAGAACACATTCAAATCCACACTGGGGAGAAGCCTTTCACATGTAATCAGTGTGGGAAGAGTTTTGCACAAAAAGGAAACCTTAACGTACATATGACAATCCATAGTGGAGCAAAGCCACACACATGTGATCAATGTGGGAAGAGTTTCACACATAAAGGAAACCTTAACGTACACATGACAATCCATAGTGCAGCAAAGCCACACACATGTGATCAATGTGGAAAGAGTTTCAAAAAATCAAGTGTTTTTAAATTACATCTGCGTACTCATTCTGGAGAAAGTCTTTTTAACTGTGACCAGTGTGGTAAACGTTTCTTTAGGACTCATGCCCTGAAGAACCACCTGAAAGTTCATTCAAAGGAGAAGCCTCATGTGTGTTCTTTATGTGGAAAGAGTTTTAGTGAGCCGAGTGGTTTGAAATTACACCAGAAAAGACACAGTGGTGTGAAAGATCATGTTTGCTCGGATTGTGGCAAGACTTTTTTTACAGATAGTGAACTGAAAGTGCATCAGACAGTTCACACTAGAGAACAACCTTATAAGTGTTCACTTTGTGATAAGAGATTCAAACGGTTAATATATCTGAAAATACATGAGAGGATCCACACTGGAGAGAAGCCGTATCACTGCCATTCATGTGGAAAGAGTTTCACTCAATTGACTTCTCTAATCTTCCATAAAAAAAATGCCTGTCTTAAAACACAATCGTCTTTATCTTGATTTTCACAGATTAATCATGATCCATTATTCAGCTTTTGCAGTTAGTTGAAATATTGAGTTTTATCTGCTAGAATGTTCTGTACGAATGATGTCAACTGATTATTACCCATTTGATTGTATGTACTAGTGTTTCTGTATCTTTAGTCAGTTCAGGGCTGGATCCTCTTACTCATTTTCTACGGCTTTTGTCTTCAGTAAACTCTGTCAACTTCAACTTTGACTCCTGGTCTTCATTGAGCAGTTTGGTTCTCTTTATGTGGTTTAACTGTAATTCCTACAAAGCACATTAATAATCATCCCAAATCATGGTCATGGCAAGCAAAGCTGGTTTGGTTAAGGCATTAAATCAAACATATTTTTTACATCTTAGAATTGTTTGTTTTTTAGAGACAATTCATAATAGTCTCAGTCGGAACTATAAAAATTAGCTGAATTTTGTAAGACCCGTCATTGTTATGATTCAGACTGACTAAACTAGCCTCTATCACTAATCAGACAGTAGCTGACAGAGAAAGAGCTTCTGTGTTTTACCACTTTGTGGCGATATGGAAAACATCCATACTGGTTCTTTCACTTTGCCTAATGGGCAGAAACCAATGATGATGATGATGAATTTTATTTATGATGCACTATACATTTGACATCAAATCTCAAAGTGCTTACAAAAACAAAAAACAAATACGCAGACACTTAGAAACTTAAAAATACTTAAAAGTACGCTTTTCTAAAAATAAAAGTTTTCAGTTCTTTTTTAAAAACATCCGTAGTCTTGTGAGCTCTGAGTTGTTCTGGAAGGGCATTCCACAGACGAGGAGCGGATGCTTTAAAAGCCCTGTCGCCCATAGTCTTGAGCCGTGTCCTATGTATAACCAGGAGATGCCGTTTGCCTGCTCTGGTCCGGGTGGAGGTGTTTCGGGAAAGGAGATCAGTGAGGTATGTGGAGGCCGCACCATGCAGCAGAGATGGGGACTCGAGTTTGAGACTCGGACTCGAGTGCGACTTAAGTCACACACACAGTGACTTCAGACTCGACTTGAGACTCGTCCTCGAAAGACTTCAGACTCGACTCGGACTCGAGCTGCGGGACTCGTGAACAATGTTTATTTTTAGGGAACGTCTGATGAGCACGCTGTTATTCCCCTCCCTCTGACCCGTTACCTAAAACCTGCCTACATAACACGTACTACGTGCGCGCGCGGCCACACATGAGAGGACAACAAACAAACATGTCGACTGCACCGGCCGTTGCTGTGCCATTCATCGTCAGCTTTGGGTTTAAAAACTTCAAACAAGACGGGCCAAACAAAAGAAGCGCTCAATGCAAAATATGGGGTATCTGCGCGCGTGCACCTCATGGTGTTCCAGAGCGCGAGAGGTGGGTGTACGAGAGAGAGAGAGACGTGCGAGAGGTAGTGCTGCGCGAATGCGCTACGGCGCTCTGCAATCAAATACGATTTTAAATAGGCTTAGTAAAAATTAAAAAATAAATCGAAAATCAATGTGTGGCGGGCCGCCACAAATATATGAACCATGTATTTCACATCATTTGGTTGCAATAGTGTTTTGCATTTAGCTACTGTGATGTTTTGCACTATGTCAATTTTAGTGCTGTGAGGTAGGCTATAACATTTTCTATATTTGGTCTAATGGCTCCACAGAGCCAGCACAATAGGAGCCAAGGCCTTTCATTATAATTCAGCAACAGACATGAGAGTCCTTTTTCTTCAGAACCTCAATTTTTACAGATACAGATATTAACTTAAAAGTAAAGTATTCTTGGTGTTTTTGTCATGTTGAAATAGCCTGTTTACACTGATTATATACCTAAATCAAAGCTGATATTGTATGCTATTAGATAAAGGAGTCATAATAACATATTACATGCTTTGAATTCCTTAATAGCTATGCAGTGTTCTAAGCAGCCTGGATGGGTCGCTGTACGTGATGCAAAACTTATTATAACCACAAGAGACTTGAGACTTGACTTGGACTTTAGCTCAAAGACTTGAGACTTGACTTGGACTTTAGCTCAAAGACTTGAGACTTGACTTGGACTCTAGCTCAAAGACTTGAGACTTGACTTGGACTCTAGCTCAGAGACTTGTGAGCATCTCTGCCATGCAGACAGTAGTGAGTGTGCAAGAGGATCTTATATTCTATGCGGAAGTGAACAGGGAGCCAGTGAAGGGATTTTAAGATAGGAGTAATGTGCTCATGTTTCCACACCCTCATTAGGACCCTGGCAGCACTATTCTGCACAAACTGGAGCTTTTTGAGACTCCTACCAGGGATTCCCCACAGCAGTGCGTTGCAGTAATCCAGCCTGGAGGAGACAAAGGCATGGACGAGCTTCTCCGCAGCTGAGAAGGAAAGAGAGGAACGCAGTTTGGAAATATTACGGAGGTGAAAAAACGAGGTTTTACAGAATGAGGTGACATGATTGTCAAAAGAAAGGTATGGGTCAAACTTGACCCCAAGGTTAGTAACGGAGGGAGAGAGAGAAATAGTATTGCCAAGAAAAGAAACAAGTGTAAAAGGAGATGAACGTAATTGGTGAGGCGTTCCGATTTGGATGGCTTCTGTTTTAGAGCTATTCAGCTGCAGAAAATTTTGATTCATCCATGCCCCGATCTCCTCCAGGCAGGAGGTAAGGCGGGAAATGATGGCAGAGGGGGAACCGGAGGGAGTAATATGAAGATAAAGTTGTGTGTCGTCAGCATAGCAGTGGTAATGAATTCCATGCCTGCTGACGACACGACCAAGGGGAAGCGTGTAAATAGTAAAAAGGGTTGGACCGAGTACGGAGCCCTGGGGGACCCCACAGGTAACAATGTGAGGTGAGGATTTTGCCTCCCCAAGGCTACACACTCAGTCCTCTCTGTAAGATAGGAGCGAAACCATTTTAGGGAAGTGTCAGAGAGACCAATATAGTGCTGAAGTGTGTGAAGAAGGATACAATGATCAACAGTATCAAACGCAGCAGAGAGGTCGAGGAGGATAAGCAGAGAAGTGGAACCAGAGTCAGAGGCCATAAGGAGGTCACTAGTCACTCTGAGGAGGGCTGTCTCTGTGCTGTATTTAGAGCGAAAACCAGATTGATATTTATCGTACAAACCTTTGGAACTGAGATGGGTATGAAGCTGGGAGGAAACCACTTTTTCTAACACTTTTGAGATGAATGAGAGGTTAGAGATGGGTCTGTAATTTGAAAGAGGTTCAAGATCTAGGGTGGGTTTTTTAAGAAGAGGTTTAATAACAGCTGTTTTTAGAGCTATTGGAACATTTCCTGTTTGCAGTGAAAGGTTTATCAGTTTAGTTATAAGAGGACTAATGGACAAATGGTGGGTTTTGAGCAGAGCGGTGGGAAGAGGATCAAGAGAACAAGTGGATGATTTAGATTTACGGATAATATTCTCGACCTCCTGCTGCGTTGTAGACGAAAAATGTGACAGTTTTTGCGTGATCAGTACTGTAGGGGTGTCAGGAGTGGAACATGTGAGAGGAGAGAGAGCTGAGCCGATACAGTCTATTTTGGAATTGAAAAAGGTCATAAATTTATTACAATTTGAGTCGGTATGGCTAAAAAATTATGGAGTCTGTGGTTTCAGAATGTGGTGAATTTTGGAGAACAATTTTTTGGAGTCACCTGCATGTGACCTAGCCTTTTAAAGAGCTCTAGCACAGGCCCTACGATGCTCTCGATAGGCCAATTTATGCACCATCAAACCAGATTTTTTATAGGTCCGCTCCAGGACACGACCAGACTGCTTCATCTCTCTAAGTTCTCCTGTGAACCAGGGTGCGAACCTAGAGAAAGTGACAGTTCGGCTTTTAATTGGGGCATGATTATCCAGAATGGAGCTAAGGCTGGTGTTGTAAAAATTCACAAGTTCATCCATTGACAAATCTGAGGAAGGGGAGAGAAGATGTAAATCCTGACTAAAAGAGATGAAGTAGATGTTTTTGATATTTCGAAAAATCATCTGACGTTTTGGTTTATGAAAAGAAAATGATAATGGAATTTTGAATAATGTTGCCAGATGGTCAGAGACACCAACATCATACACCTCAGGGCCAGTAACTGTAAGAGAGTCAGTAATCACTAAATCCAGTATATGGCCTTTAGTATGTGTTGGGACATCAACAAGCTGATGGAGATTAATACAGTCTAATGTGTATTTGAAATCAGATGCCAGTCTGCAAGTCTCCATATGTACATTAAAATCACCAATAACTAAAATGTTGGAGTATATTGTACAAAGGGAAATAAGAAAACTGTGTATGTCAGAGATGATTGTTGAATGTGGTTTAGGCAGGCGATAAATAAGAGCTATTGTTGCAGAAAACGGATGTTTACAATTAAAAACAAAACTTTCAAATGTGTCCATATTAGGAATGGCCACGGGTGATAGCACCAGATTGCTGCGATGTACTAACTACAGCAAGCCCCCCACCCCGGCCAGTTGTGCGGGGCTTAGAAAGATAGCAATACCCAGGTGGGCAGGCCTCATTAAGAGAGGAATAGACATCAGACTAGGGATGGGCGATATATTATCGTTTGCGCTATACCGGTAAAGTTTTTCCTCACGATAAGAATTAGTCTTCCCGCGATAATAACGATAAAGCCTAGTTGATGACGGGACCCATTCGCAGCTCACGCCCATGGCGGAAGGCGGATGTGAAGCTGAGGTGAAGTTTATCGCTAAACAAGTAATGGTTTGTTCACACAGAACACGAATTTAATTACTTAAAAATTTAATAACACAAAGTCAATGCAAAGACGCGAATAGAAGCATCATTCACGCCGGGCGTCGCCAATGACGCGAATTGGGCGACGCGTTTGCCGCGAACGTCTTCTGCGTTGAAAAATTTGAAAAATTGAAAAGTTGAAAAATTTGAACTCGACCGAACGTTCAAGTGTCTTAACTAGACGCAATAGACGCGTATTTTACGCTCTATTCGCGTTCGGTGTGAACACATCATTACTACCTCTACAATCTGGAACTGGTACACTACACACAGATAGATTTTCAGCCGTCCATCTCGCCGAACACTGACTGAGTGCTTGAGAGTTTCGCTCTCCGTCAAGTGATCCGTAAAGCCCACTATATCAGTTCATCTCAGTGAATACACAGTGTATTTGAGCGCAGTAAACACTAGTGTGAGGCGAACGACTTGCTGTCACTTTGCTTTCTCACACACTCAATGAGAGAGAGAGTCTTACACACCACGCAGAATTGAAGTGTACATGACGTCTACATGTAAATAATATTATTTGTTGTATTTTCCTGTAAAAATAATGGAGTTCATTTGGAATTATTCAGCTTTTATGAGCAAGCAGAAACTAATGCGCAAACGCAGACGTGATAATCATGAACCCAGCAGCTCATCAATCCTTAGTGCGGTTTATATTGTTATTAGTATCAGAATTAGTTGTAGTAGTATTAGTAGCTATAACTATTCGTTGTTAGTTTTTTTACATTTCAAACTTGTAAATGATTTGAACTGTGTGATGTTTTTCAGTATAGTTGCACTATTTAAACATTATCTGCCCTTTTACAGAAGAAACGTATGCAACTTTTTCATTTCTGCAAGGGATGGTGTTTGGATTTTTACTGTTTTTGTAAATTATTTTATGTACGGTAGCAATTGGTATTTTATAGGAGCCTATTTGATGAAGGGTACATTTTACTTTGCATGCAGCTATCACTTGTAGCCAAAAACAGTGGTGAATATGGTATTATATTTATATCGTCATTGATATCGTTATCGCAATAAATGCCACAAAATATCGTGATATATTTTGAAGTCCATATCGCCCATCCCTACATCAGACTGCTGCCAGGTCTCACTTAGGCAGAGAATATCTATGCCTTTGTCCAAAATGTGATCGTGTATGAGTGAGATTTATTTGACAATGACTGCACATTAAATTGTTCAATAGTAATGTAAGTTTTGAGATCCAGTTTATCACAAGGACGTATGACGCTGTTATCCACTCCGGGATTTCTGTTGTACCAATCGGAGTTAAATGTTCCTCCAGTGGCTGTGCTCTGATGACGTAATCCAGGTGCGACGTGGCGTAAGGCCGTCCAGAGAGATGCGATGTTGCTGTGGTCACCGTGTTATATAGAGTGAGAGTTGCGACAACTCAATTGACTTCAATGGAACGTTTTTTTTACTGCAATGGCGGCTCACGGAGCCTCCCGGAAGTAGCAGCAGCGCGTTAGAGCTACAGCAGAACAGACCGTTTGTGATGCACTTTTAAAAGTTAAGACGTTTAAAGAATAAGATTGTATATTATCAGTACATCTGAATCAAATTAACTTACGTATTAAAGCATGCTAGTTGGTTATTGCTCTCTAAATTAGTAGTTTTAGGGGACGTTGTTAGGTAAAATAAAGGTCATTGGATAAAGTTAATACCGCATAACAAACCACGAACAGCCTATTAATGGTTAAACCCGTTCTATTAATGCATGTTTATCCTTTGTTGTGTAATAAGAGGGAAAGACTTCTAAACAGGGGTTAAATATAAAATTGGGGAGTGTGATAGTTGTAATTGATAAAATGAGAATATCGGTTTCATTCCATATTAAATGTGCAATAACGGGGAAAAAAATCCTTATTTTAGATTTCATATTTGAGTAAGCAAAAACGTAGGGTTGGAGATTTTTATTCATTGTGTTTCTGTTGACTATTACCTGTCTATTATGTTTCAGCTCAGCTGATTTGTATTGATGGGAAAGGGAGATGGAAGTTTATAAGTAAGATTAAAAACCATGCTTAAAACTTCAACAAGCCATTTTCTAGATCAAATCACACTAGGCTAAATGGGGTATTATAAATACTATAACTGTATTATATACTGACTACTATATACAATTTATCCCGTTTTTGTTTCCTTTATCTCTTTCAACGCAAGAAGCACAAAGGGGATTCAGTGAATCCTGATACCTCCTGCACGGACGCTGTACCCTCACCTTCAGTCTCAGATCCTTGGATTTTGCAAGACTTTACTTGCTCCTTATTTTTAATAAACATTAAACTTCCCAGTGTTGGTCTTTGTGAAAAAGTGCAGATACACCTAAGTATGATCAGCACAAAATGTTTAGTTCTATTTAGATTGCTCCTGACTTGAGCATATTTCTGCTCTCTGTGTCGGACAGTACAAGAACAACATAGAGGAAAGGACAGACAACATGCTTGATGTGCAGTTTATTTGACATTTATAAATTCCTTTGTGCTAAATCAGTGCAAAAGTGTGTGTGTATATATATATAAATGTTTTTTTAAATCTTTTCAAAACTGATGTATATTTTTGTCATGAACAATGTATTTAAACACGTTTCAGTTGTGAACATTTCTAAGTGTTTAAATTCACCTGAAAGTGTACCAACCTACTCATACTTGAAAGCAGTTTTTACCAGTATTTGATAGAGATCTACATGGATCATTAAGGCTCCTCTGGACAATGCATTATCATGCATACTGTAATTACCATAATAAGAGAGCAGTTGTGCCATTCTGACATGCAAATTGCTTGACAAAAGGTTTTCAATTATCTCAACAGCTATAAATCTACTGAAATGTATAAAATGTGTATATATGAACGGTTAAAATGATGCCAAAGAATTTCATTTTTATTTTTTTATTCTTAAAACACCATTTAAATTAGTATTTTAGTCTGTTCATTTGTGCGGACAGTTGCACAACCTGACATTTTGGGGGGTTTAAGATATAACAGGACTATAAAATATATTATGTATTCATTTATATAGTAATAAGTGCATAAGCATTGTAAACATTAAGATGAATGCAATTTTACATTTTACTTGTTTGCAATGGCTTTTTAAGACAATCACCTGTTTCCTGCAAGTCTCCTGTCCTTGTGAAACCATAGTGAACATTACGTGATAACCCTTAAATATCATACACGTTTAAGAACACAAAAATACTTCCAAACAACTGCAAAACGGTCTTTAACCAAGGTAAAGTTAGCCAGAAAATATGTTAACAAAGGCAGGCAACGCTGGTTGACCACAATAAACATTAAATATTAGCAGATTTTTATCTTTTAAAAACAATATTGCTGTAACTACATACACATACTACATCCAAATGTCAATGTATTATATACATATTGTAAACCAACGCATTTATTGACTACAAACTACCAAAAATCACAATTCTGCTCTCTAACTCCATCGATTTGAATTGGCGCCCAAGCACTTCCTGGAACTATCTGAGGTCTACGCGAATCACATGACAACCAAGCATTTCGAACTTCCGTTGTCGCAACTCTCTCTCTATATGGCTCTGGACACAACAAACTGGCGACCCGACCCTCTATGGATATACCGGGCTCGGCGTAGTAGAAAATCCTGTTGCGAATGGACCTCAGTACCGCTAGAAATCCTATGTTGTTCCATTAGGATGTCGGTCGTCAACACAGTGCCGGGTTGGGCACCGCTACTCGCGGTTAGCCAAAATCCAAGAGGGCAATAAGGTGTTATAGTCACCCACACAACCGGGATAGTCCACAACATAATCCACGGCGTCAGGAGAAAAAATTATTTCTTTGCAGATATCCGTTTAAAGGCAGAGGTACTGCAGGAACCAAGAAGCTTGAGAAAGCCCCACCACCACTATGACTTCGCCACAGCAGGACGGCAGGTAGGCATCAAAACTTCATGGCAGTCCAAAGGATATAAACTGGTATACTTATAGTCCATTTATTACTGTAGTGGACACATCCAGTATGTAAAAAGCACTCAGTTAAAACTAATAACCGGAAAAGCAGCATAAAACCGGAAAAAAACGGCAAAAAGACTAGGAGAAGCGGCGAACAATCAGCGCCAGCGTCCTCTCCAATGAGGAAGCTAAGAGGAAATTTTATATAAAAGAGAGAGAAACGGAAGAGGGCGAGCAAAAAAAAAAAGGTTAGGTTTTCCGAGTTAGACCCGCTACCTGAAGGCAGTCGCTACTATCTGTTGCTGAAATCTATGTGTATGCACTGACTGGTTGTGACCACCAAGTGACTGAGGACATGAGCTCTGCATCGTTCGCCTGTCTGGTGCAACATAATCCAGCCTGGTTTGCCTGCATAAGGTCTTAGTCTTGATGTCCATCGTCTTTTAACCACACGGCAAGTCTCCAAACTCTTTCCCAGGCCCTGAATTTGCAGTGGTGTGGCCGCTACACATCAATTCAGATGGCACTTTGTTGGGTAGAAGAAATGATGCCAAATATGTCATGATCCTGGTTCTCTTCTCATGTTTTATTGGTCTCTGTCTCCCTCTTCTGGTCATTCTCTGTATCTGTTCCCTCTTGTTCGCTCTCACTCTTCATTTACCTCTTATCTCCCCCAGCTGAATCTCATCCTCTCATTATCACACCTGTTCTCTATCCTCTATCATTAGCTACTCTCTATTTCTAGTCTCTCGTGTTTCACTCTAGTTTGTCGGATTATTGTTGACCGTCACGTTCGTTACCGCTGTTGAACTGTTGTTATCTGTTTTGTCCCGTCTAGTCCAGTTGTCTGTTATCCACCTGCAACTTTACCAGATCAGTGGTTACCTGTGTGGAGTCCTGAAGAGGTGTGAGGGATCTGCGCTTCTCCAGCTCTACTCTGCTCACCCTTCACCAGTCCATGAGACCTGCTGCATGCGCTCCTCTGTTCCTTCAAGAATATTTCGAGACTATTTCTGTTGATCGGCCGTTGCGGCTCTGCCTTGTTTCCATTAAAGACAGTTAACCTGCTTTTCGTCTCCTGAAGTTTCCTCACGCAGCAGTCCTCGTGACAGAATAATCCGACCACCATGAATCCAGCTGATGAGCAACCCATTCGGAACGTGCTTGAGATCCAGGGAGCCATGCTGGGGAGACACGAAGAGGAACTCGCCGCCGCTCGTCAGGCTGTTGAGACGCTGGCTTCCCGTATGTCTGACTTGTCTGGGCATTTTCATCTTCTTCGAACGGACCCTGTGCGGTCCTCTGATTCCTCCGCTTCCGAGCCACGTGTGAATAATCCCCCCTGCTATGCGGGTGAGCCTACCGAGTGCATGTCTTTTCTAACCCAATGTGAAGTTGTGTTTTCGCTTCAGCCACACACTTATTCGGGACAACGGACTCGCATAGCCTACATCATCTCACTTCTCAAGGGACGGGCTCGTGAGTGGGGAACAGCGGTCTGGAATTCCGATGCCATCTGCCTCAACAGCTATTCCCTTTTTAAGGACGAGATGTTACGAGTGTTCGACCGTTCAGTGCGGGGATCGGAGGCCTCTCGTCAGTTGTCCTCTCTGCGCCAGGGAAGACGCTCTGTCGCCGACTTCTCGGTGGAATTCCGCACGCTCTCTACCTCTTGTGGCTGGAACGAGCCCCTGTTGGTAGCGCGCTTTGTCGAAGGATTAAACGCAGAGATCAGGGATGAGGTTCTGGCTCGTGAAATACCATCTTCCCTCAACCCTCTCATTGAGTTGGCTCTACGTGTGGAGGAACGTTTTGAGTTGCGTTGCCGAGCACGTCCAGCGGCCCCGCCTTCTCTCTCTTCATCTATCTGCTCCTCTTCTACTGCACCTGCGGCAGACCAGGAACCCATGCAGCTGGGTGGTGTCCGGATCTCTGCTTCAGAACGCCAGCGTCGAATTATAAACCGTCTGTGTCTTTATTGCGGCGCTAACAACCATTTCGCCACTTCCTGTCCTTTAAAAGACAAAGCTCCCCAGTAAAGCGAGGGTTACTGGTGAGCGCATCTTCTCTAAGCCTTCACGGACTATTTTTTCTGTTCATCTCTGCTGGTCCGACTCTTCTATGGACTGTCAGGCACTTATTGACTCTGGTTCTGAGGGAAATTTTGTGGATGAGGCCTGGGCTCTTAAGCATGGCGTTCCCCTTATTGATCTTCAGGATCCCACCACTATTTTCACCTTGGATAGACGGGTTCTCGCCAGGATGCACCGCTCTACTGCCCCCTTGAGTCTCACCGTGTCCGGTAACCACCGCGAGACCATTTCTTTTCTGGTGTTTCATTCCCCTGATATACCTGTGGTGCTAGGTCATCCGTGGCTGGTAGAACATAACCCTCAGATTAACTGGTCCAAGAACACTATCTTGTCATGGAATCTCTCGTGTCATGCTAAGTGTTTGGTGTCTGCTGTGTTTCCTGTGTCTTCTGTCTCTGTTTTTCAGCTTCTTCCTGGAACCAATCCTCCCCGGGGAAGGCTTTATTCTCTCTCCGTCCCGGAGCGTCAGGCGTTAGAGAAGTATCTCTCTGAATCCTTAGACGCTGGTACCATAGTTCCCTCTTCCTCTTCGGCCGGTGGAGGTTTCTTTTTTGGGAAGAAGAAGGACGGCTCGTTACGTCCCTGCATCGATTACAGAGGCTTGAATGACATAACTGTCAAGAACCGCTACCCCTTGCCACTTATGTCATCAGCTTTTGAAATCTTGCAGGGATTTAACTTCTTCACAAAACTGGATCTTCGCAACGCTTATAACTTAGTCCGCATCAAGGAGGGTGATGAATGGAAGACCGCTTTTAATACTCCGCTGGGCCACTTTGAATACCGGGTTTTACCGTTCAGCCTGGTCAACGATCCCGCCGTATTTCAAGCTTTGGTCAATGACGTTCTACGAGGCATGCTAAACGTTTTTGTCTTCGTCTACCTTGATGACATTTTGATTTTCTCTCCGTCTTTACAGGTTAATTTGCAGTATGTACGTCGAGTCCTCCAACGACTTTTAGAGAACAAATTGTTCGTCAAAGCCGAGAAATGCACGTTTCATGCTCAGTCTGTTACATTTCTCGGCTCCGTCATCTCGGCACAGGGCATCAGTATGGACCCGGCTAAAGTTCGCGCGGTCACCGATTGGCCCACACCTGACTCTCGTATTGCGCTCCAATGTTTTTTAGGGTTCGCTAACTTCTACCGTAAGTTTATAAAGAACTTTAGCCAGGTGGCCGCCCCACTAACCACTTTAACTTCTGTCAAGTCTCGTTTTGTCTGGAGTGACGCGGCTCAGACCGCCTTTGATCATCTTAAGACATTGTTTACGACCGCGCCGGTTCTCGTCACCCCTGACACTTCTAAGCCTTTCATTGTCGAGGTTGATGCCTCAGAGGTAGAAGTAGGAGCCATACTCTCGCAGCAGTCTTCTGCCGACGAGAGGATCCATCCTTGCGCTTTCTTTTCGCATTGTCTCTCTCCGTCTAAATGTAACTATGATGTGGGTAATCGCGAACTTCTCCACGTCCGTTTAGCCCTGGGAGAATGGCGTCACTGGCTAGAGGGGTCTTCCTTTCCATTCGTGGTCTGGACAGACCACCGAAATCTTGAGTACATCCGTTCTGCTAAGAGACTCAACGCTCGTCAGGCTCGTTGGTCTCTATTCTTTGCTCGTTTCGATTTCTCCCTCTCCTACCGGCCTGGTTCAAAGAATTTAAAGCCTGACGTGCTGTCTCGTCAATTCTCCTCCCCCGAGACGTCACCCATCGAGTCTATCCTTCCTCAGGAACGAGTGGTAGGGGCTGTTACTTGGGGAATAGAACGAACCGTCAAGCGCGCGCAGTTCACTTCCCTGTTTTGGAAAGAGTTCTGTCGCCTCATCGGAGCCACAGTCAGCCTCTCCTCGGGTTTTCACCCCCAGACCAATGGACAAGCTGAACGCGCTAATCAGACCATTGGCCGTATTCTGCGAAGCCTCGCGATCCGCAACCCTGCCTCCTGGTCTGAGCAACTTCCATGGGCAGTGTACGCGTTCAATTCCGCTCCCTCGTCCGCCACCGGCCTACACTCTTAAAAATAAAGGTTCTTCAAAGGTTCTTTGTTGGGGTATATGGTTCCATGAAGAACCTTTTACATCCAAGGAACCTTTCCATTGCACAAAAGGTTCTTTGTAGCGCCAAGAGGTACTTTAGATTGTAAAATGGTTCTTCACCATCAGTCTCATGTGACCTCACATTGTTGGAGTAAATTTGTGTCCCATACAATGATTTATTTGTGGCGGCATGCCACAATCTCTGCACTGACCGCCACAAAAAGATTTGAAGTGTTAGTTGATGATTACAGCATTTTTTTTTTACTAGATCTGTAATGAGATGAGTTTGTAAACTTGTTTTCCGCCTAAATAAAAGCTGGACTGCAGTTTCCGTCAAAATAAAAGCTCACGTGCATGTAGCAATTTGCATTTAATGATTTTTTGATCATAACAGCTCTTCAGTGTATATGTTAAAATATAATTATTATCATTAATTAACAATAATAGTTTCAGCCTTAAGAGTGTGCAGCAGAAACCTTTTGCCTTATGTCGATTTTGTGTGAATTTACAATTTTGTCTGCATGCCTAACAGTTTACATTGCATTATTACATTTGTATTCATACACTGTCATGTAATTTGACCAATAAATTAAATAATAATAATATAGACTGCAAATAAAACATAATAGACCGCTATGTTAATTCGCGCAAACTATTGTTATTGGTTGTTTTGCCGTTTTACTTTGAACATGATTGGTTAATCTGTCTGTCTTCCAGGAAACTGTCCAATGAGAATGTGAGCGGCTCTGCGCGCCTATTTTAAGTTTGAAAATACGTCCGTTACTCTCGGTCGGTAAACAGCTGCTGCTTGCGTTGATTACTCGGTCAGACCTGGATTATTTTATATCTGCCTGTTGAATTCCTACATTTTGAGCGAATGTTGATATGTCAATGAAGAACAAAGCTGGAATGTGAACAGAGGAATACTGGCGATATCAGGTAAGAAAACATTTTTTCTAACGTTTAGGGACACGGGTAACGGTCATAGGCTTAACGTTACTGCAACCTCATAAGATAAATAAGTTATCTCTGTGTGTGTTTTTGTACTGCTTCACCATTAGCGTAGCGATATTAGCACGTATTTCAATGTAATGTTAGTACCATCTGACATTGCTGTGTTTTGTTGTTGGTAACGTTATGTGTTTAATGTTGTCAGCTAACGTTAGTTTAAAACTCAAACGCATAAGAGGTAAAAAAAACGTCATTTATTCGTTAGAAGTATGTTTACATAACCTCTTCAAACACTGATAACGATATTGAAAATATATTTGTTTACATTATTATTATATTTTTTAGATCAAGCATTGGAATAAGATTTTTATCGGGGGAGAACACCCAACAGAAAGACCCATTCACCAACTACAGTAAGTTAATTTTACCCACTGTTCAAAAACCTACTCTGGGATTAATGTATAGTATTAAGTATGATTTTCATCTTTAAAGTAAGACATTTAACATTACTGATAGAAAGTCTGAGTAACTTTTTGGTTTTTTCTGCTGAAGTGGGGCACTGAAAGGGGATTCATGTCACCTTCATCAGTCCTTTCTTTAATCACTGGAAACCATTAAGGGAAAGACCCTCAGACGTGTCATAATAGGATAAATGCTGCTGCAGGTAAAATTATTTGATGGTTTGATTTTGGTGTAAGTTGCCTATTGGCTTTTTTTTGTGTGTGCTTCCTTTGCTATTATACACATTTCTGATGGGATTGCCATGCTTTAAGTGTATGTTTACATTTTTAATCATGTAATAACAGTCTCAAAGATGACATTACTCAGTTCATGTTGTGTGAATGTTATAATGGCAAACGTTTTAACAATTTAAATCAATTTTAAGATTGTTTAAAGGAATGGTAAAAAAAAAAAAATGCTTTTTAAGGACTTTTCATTGAATAATTTCTTCTTTCCCCCCTTCAGATTCGCCCAAGTATCCAGCTGATTACTGGCAATTTGGTGGAGGATTATTCTTTAGCTGCTACATTGCACTATCACTTCTGGTATGGATTCATTGACCTTTTGTGTTATTTTTTTATTTGACCTAATTTAATAAATTTCTTTTAATTAGTACAATGTACGGTTAGGATTCTGAATTAAAACAGTGTAATGTTTCTCCACAAATATTATCAGAAATATACGGAGCCCCCAGGGGTCAGGCAAAAATTGTTGAAACAATATAAACCTGCATTGAAAGATATGTGAAAGAGCAACAGACCACAACCCTCTCAGCTCAATACCAAAATTTGTTGATTTCATTGTACTTAATATTTTAAAAATACCTGCATGTAATTACAGCTGTAATTAATATTAATATTCCTAAAGACCTCTTAGCCGAATCACACAATAGCAGCTAAAGTGTTTTACATGCAACATCAACACAATAAGTACATTGAAACCATAGGCCCCTAAGTATGCTCTTTTTAGATATAATATTATTAAAACAAAAAAAATATATATATATATATATATATATATATATATAAAATCACCATAAAATACTGTGTGCTTGTTTTCACAGGATCCTCCACACCCAACCCCAGCCATCGTCCTAAAGGACTGCGAGAATGGGAACCCTTTAGCCAGTGGCAGTGTTTCCATTAGGATGGATGGAGAGGACATGGTTGAAGATGAGGGACATTGACGTTTCCCTGGGTGTTTGCCTGCTCTACTCATTGTATCAAATCTATAATGTCGCCTACCCAAAGTGCCTGAGAAAGACATTGTTGTTTTTTGAGGCTTTTGTTTTTAAAGGAGTGGACCAGTCCCTATTTGTGTGAAGAGAGTTTATAATTCCCTGTAGTACAGTTCTGTCTTCTGCTATTTCTCTTACAATGGGATTTTACAAGGGATGGCTCACCCAAAAATGAAAATTATCATCATTTACTCACCAGCAGCCATCAACTGTCTGGTTACCAACATTCTTCAAAATATCTGTTGTGTTCAACAGAAGAAAGAATTGTGTGCAGGTTTTGAACAACTTGGGGGTGAGTAAATGATGATTATTTTCATTTTTGGGTGTGCTATCCCTTTAATTATAAGCGAAACAGAAACCAGGCATTGTTAACCATGTTCTCTCCATCCTTCCAACTATCTCTTTAATACTTTAAGTTGCAGTTTTCATTTGGAGTGGACTGTTTATTATTGTAGAGTCTGGTTTATTTGTTGAGTCTGTTTTCTGCTGATATCTGGTTTATTTTAGTGTTTCTGCTGTCTTCACGTTTTAAATTAAAACGTCTGATTCATTGAAATTAAATGTATAATGAAATGTTTGTCTGATTCATGAAATGAATACATTTGGCCATAGGCCATAAAAATAAAATAATTTTTATTCCTGCATTTTCTTTGTATGTTTGTTTCCTATGGGTGTCAAAAAAACCTTTTCATAAATGGTTCTACAAAGAACCTAATAAAGTGACATGAAGAACTGTTATAGGTTCTTTAAAGAACCTTTGAGAAGGGTTCTTTGCAGTTCCGAAAAAGGTTCTTTATGGCACTAAGAAAAAATAGGTTCTTCAAGGAACCTTTCAGTGAAAGGTTCTTTGGGGAACCAAAAAAGGTTCTTCTATGGCATCGCTGTGAAACCCCCTTTTTGGTTCTTCCTGGCACCTTTATTTTTAAGAGTGTATCTCCTTTTCAGGGTACCCTCTCTCTTTCCTTCGAGTCCTGAGTCTAACATTCCATCTGTTAATGCGTTTATCCTACGCTGCAAACAAACCTGGAGGACTGTGAGATCAGGGGCCGTATTCACAAAGAATTTTATTTTACCACTAGGAGTACTCCTAAATCCCATTAAAATATTTTAGCTAGGAGTTTTCTCTTAAAAGTTATTCACAACGCCTTTCAGACCTACTCTTAGTAAGGAAAAATGACAACTCCTAAACTAAGAGTGAGTCTTCGTTGCTATGGATGACGTCAATTCTCATGCACGAGTTTCCTCGCAATGATCACGGTGATTGGTTGTTAGATGGCAGGGCCATCATGCGGAACATAACACAGACGCAACAAATCATGGAATTACGACATCTAAATATGTCTGTGTCCTACACAAAATAATAATAGTAATGTCATCGAAATGCATATATAATGACATGTTTGTGCAGGCCCCAGTGAAGTGTAATTCTAAAAAGGCAGAAAGAGAGAGAAAAGTGGTGAATTAAATTAAATTAAATTAAGGTAGCCTAATACCCTAATGAAACCGCCACGGCGCCACTTGCCTAATAATGAAAAACGACACTTGCATTAACACTTGCTTGGTTAATTGACATCCTATTAGTATAGAAGCTTGTTTCCGCCACTGAATAAAAATAAATTAAAATAATTGCGACTTTTTATCTCACAATTGCGAGATATGAAGTCAGAATTGTGAGAAATAAAGTCGCAGTTGTGAGATAAAAAGTCGCAATTACCTTTTTTATTTTTCATTCTGTGACGGAAACAAGCTTCCATAGCCTAAATAGACTACTTAAAGCAAGTAAATGTTGCTCCTATTGAAGTAATGTAATAGTTGAATGACGGTGGATTATGAACTCGCCAAAACGAAAAAGAAAGCCCAACCGGACGCAGGATCAGTTACTGCTGCTGGCCCAGTTGGTGCTGAAAAAATAAAAAAATAAAAATAAAAGGGAAATTCGACACTGGGATATCAAGTAAAACTAAGCGTGAGACATAGGAGAAGATTTGTTTGCAGATCAATGCAGCATTCCCGCTTGTGTCGCAGACCCCGGACGACTGCGAGGCGGTGATATGCGCTACAATCCTTTGTGAATAGGTCTTAGTGAGTTAGGAGTCCTCTCGACTTCTTTTAAGCTGTCCCAGACTTAGGTGCTACTTTTAGGGCTAAAATGCTTCGTGAATTACTTTTAGTGAAAAAAATTAGGAGTCCTAAAGTTAGGAGTGACACGCCCATTATTTTTAGGAGTTGCTACTAAATTCGCAAGTTAGGAGCTACTTTTAGCCTTAAAATTCTTTGTGAATACGGCCCCAGGTCTTTTAAAGTCTCGCTGCATCACCCGTCGGTCCGCTAACAGACGCCGTATCAAGAGTCCCCGTTATGCCATTGGTCAAAGAGTGTGGCTTTCCACCGCCAATCTTCCTGTCCAGTATCCGTCTCGTAAACTGGCCCCCAAATTTATTGGGCCCTATTGCATAATTCAGGTCCTTAGCCCTGTCTCTGCGAGGCTCAGATTGCCATCCAATCTCCACCGTGTTCACCCCGTGTTTCATGTCTCTTCTCTCAAGCCTGTTGTTCGCCCACCCCCCGTCCAGTTAACCCTCCGGTTCATGTCGAGGGTTCCCCTGTCTACCGGGTCTGTAAGATCCTTGATGTCCGTCCTCGTGGTCGTGGCCATCAGTTTTTGGTCGACTGGGAGGGTTATGGTATTGAGGAGAGAAGCTGGATTCCCGCCCGGGATGTCCTGGACCGCTCGCTCATCGACGATTATTTTCGCTCCCGTCAGTCTTCCTCTTTGAGTGCGCCAGGGGGTGCACTTTGAGGGGGGGGTATTGTCATGATCCTGGTTCTCTTCTCATGTTTTATTGGTCTCTGTCTCCCTCTTCTGGTCTCTGTCTCCCTCTCACTCTTCATTTACCTCTTATCTCCCCCAGCTGAATCTCATCCTCTCATTATCACACCTGTTCTCTATCCTCTATGATTAGCTACTCTCTATTTCTAGTCTCTCTTGTTTCACTCTAGTTTGTCGGATTATTGTTGACTGTCACGTTCGTTACCGCTGTTGAACTGTTGTTATCTGTTTTGTCCCGTCTAGTCCAGTTGTCTGTTATCCACCTGCAACTTTACCAGATCAGTGGTTACCTGTGTTGAGTCCTGAAGAGGTGTGAGGGATCTGCGCTTCTCCAGCTCTACTCTGCTCACCCTTCACCAGTCCATGAGATCTGCTGCGTGCGCTCCTTTGTTCCTTCAAGAATATTTTGAGACTATTTCTGTTGATCGGCCGTTGCTGCTCTGCCTTGTTTCCATTAAAGTTAACCTGCTTTTCGTCTCCTGAAGTTTCCTCACACAGCAGTCCTCGTGACAAAATAAGGTTGTGATTTGTTCGGATTCAGTGGCATCACTTCCCAACCTACAAACATTTCATACAACTTCTTAGAAATAATGAACGTATTGTATATATTAAGAAAAGCTGGAATAATAGTTCATTTGTTTGGTTACCAGAACATGTTGATACCTGGAAATCAAAATTTTTAACAAAACAAGGATGGGCCATACAAAATCTAAATATTACACTTCACATAATAGGAAAACATAGTACATGATTATGTAAACTATGCCAAGTGAAAGAAACAGTTGATGTGATGTTGTTATTCTGACCTAGTTATGAACAGGAAAGTAATGAACTACAAAAGAACTACAGAATATAGAATGCAAAGAATTTACCATCAGCAACATATTAAGTACAAAACAAGGATCTGGTAAAATTATAAAGGCAGTTTTCAAATTTATCAAGAATAATGGATATCCACTTTATTTTTCACGCAAGAGCGGACACTGCCATTTTTGAAATTTGTGTTAGATTTCCGGTAAGCCACTTCCGCTAATCATAGCGGAATTATCATAGCGGTGCTTGACCATAATCCATGCACCAGAACTGAATGTGGATGTGGCGCACACTATGATCTGCAGGCTGCAAGAAGCGTGTCGGCTTTGGTTAAAAGCATTATTGTAATGAGTGTGAACACGCTGGCAACCATCTTGTCACAGTCAGCTCGCTCACTCGTAACATTGTGTTTTAATGGTGCATGTACTTTTTAAATAACCATAACTTGCTTAATTTTCAAACGGTTTGGTTTGTTATAAACTTTAGAGATGTAGTTATGACACTGCTTACTTATGAATAATTATAACCATGGACTTCCAAATGAAAATAATATTGAACAGAACAGATAGGTGAAATTAATATAAACACGCACAAGGTACTTCTTATTTATGTTAAATCAATATATAGGCTACTAAAACTCAGTGTACAGAATGGCAACATGATATTATATATATATATATATACACTTTTATAATATGAATATTACTATTATAATAAAATAATTTGAATTATTACATGTTTATTTCTACTTCTTCATGGTTAAGTAAAGACATTTATAATGTTACAAAAGATTCTATTTCAAATAAATGCTGTTTTTAACTTTCTGTTCATCAAAGAATCCTAAAAAAAATGGTATACAACTGTTTTCAACATTGATAATAATCATAAATGTTTCTTGAGCATCAAATCTTCATATTAGAATGATTTCTGAAGGTTCATGCGACACTGAAGACTGGAGTAATGATGCTAAAAAATTCAGCTTTGATCACAGGAATAAATTATATTTTAAAATATATTAAAATCGAAAACAGTTATTTTAAATTGTAATAATATTTCACAATATTACTGTTTTTGGTTGTATTTTTGATGAAATAAATACAGTATTGGTGAGCATAAGTGACTTCTTTTAAAAACATTAAAAATCATACCGATCCCAAACTTTTGAACGGCAGTGCACATAAAGAAATGCTGCACTCACAGCTACTTGTTATTAGCCAGCTAATAACTACAACCACATCCCCAAAGATTGTATTTTAGACAAAAGATTAGTTGGCATAAAATCCTTATTAGTGTCAGTAAAACCTATATAAATGAACAGTTTGATTGTGGTCTCAGCGTTGATAACTTGCGCAAGTAGCCGTGATACACAACTAAGCTGCACGATTAAGTTGTTTTTTTCGAAAAGAAAAGCTGCAATTTCAACATGTTCACGCATCCAGAATTATAGCCACGTTAATAACGTTTGTAAGAAACCAAACTGTTTGTAAATCCGTCAAAATTTCAGCGAGAGAAGAGTATTTGTGTTTTTGTGCAGATCACAGATCTTACATCAGGTACCACAGAGCCCGCCAGAAAGCTTGCCTGTGACAAGATGGCCACCGGTGATGACGATAGAGACTCCGCCGTAAGACATCTCGCCTTTATTATGTTTATCTATGGATAGATCTCATCCTGTAGTACACCTATACTGAAATCACCTTACTCTCCAGCACAGGAGGGGGCGCCTAAATGGTATGCACCTAAAAAGCTGGTATGTGACCAACCAGTAAGAAGAAGATGTTGATGTGTCATCGCTCACCAAACTCTTCTGACTGAGAGCTGTGAAACTTTTTATTCTTCCCAAATTGGGAGTAATAATACTAATACAGAGCACTTTTATAGTATTTTAGCAGCATCCTGACTTAAATATTTCTACCTCAAACACTAGGTCAAATCTCTGATTTTGTTTCAGGAGTGTCACTATTAACAGTTGCTTAAAAGTCTCTATGCCTATTCTTCATGCCAATAGTTCCTCCACCCCCCCCCCCCCCCCCCCCCCCACCTCATTCATCATACTGATGTGCTTAGATGACCTTTAAATTGCCACTTAAAGCTCATTTCATTGTTGTCAGCCAGAGTTGGGTGTGATTAAAATGACTAATAATTAAATTACTTTTCACTTGAAAAGTAAATGGGTTACTCTTTATGTTTATGTTATTAAATTAGTTACTTCTGATGTAATTTCATTAAATACTGTATAGACTTTATAACAATTCTATAGAAAACAATAGTGGATTTAAACTAAGAATTTAATGTCTAATGTTAAAATGTATGTTTTAATGCAACCTCTTTTAAAATTACTTTGGTCAGTTTAAGAATAATATGCCGTTTGCAGCAATATGCAGAATTCAAAGTGCAGTTTCGTGTTTATTGTTGATATAGGATTTAGAAATTAATTAGTAATAAGTAATTTATAAGTAATAAGTAACTTACCCAAAACTGCTGTCAACATACGGAGACAAACCACATGATCACCACTTTTGATATCTATATAAAATATTATATATCATAAGATATATATAAGATCCTCATTTTCATTTAAAACCATCTAACACTAGCTCTAGTCCATGGCAAGTTAGATGAAGTTGAAATCGATTAGATTGCTATTTGTGCTATTATTTACAAATCTATACATTTATTTCTAAGTTTGTTTATTTTTTTATTTTGGTATAAAATAAAATAAACAATTCAGTAACTTTACATTTTGATACATGGATGTTTAAACATAACCCACAAAATTAAAATTAATAAAATGTTAATTAAGGAAAACATAATTTCAATAACTGAGTTATATATTTATTTTTATTTTCACAGGTCTGTTTCTGTCACCAGCAATTCACCTTCAGTGAAGCTCCTCCTACAGGACATCAGCCTAAGAGTGATGAAGACAGCGCTGAACAGTAAGATCATGAATGATCCAGAGTCCTGCAGAATAAAACATGAAGATACTGAAGAACAAAGAGGTTGGTGTTTATTCTTGATTATTCATTAATGACGCTGAAGGTCATTAAGGTTATAAAACTTCATCAGTGGTAATGGTGAATGCATTTTTGTTGTAGTTAAAACAGTCATAAGAGCTGTGAAATAACATAGTTACAGTATAACATAGCAAATAATATTTGGGACACGTTTCATTATCTGGGTGCAAAATGGAGCCTGAAATTTTTTTTCTTGACACTTTGTACTATTTTTGTTTTTGACAAATAGTCAAGGGATCTTTCAAGTCACCTTTATATCTATAACACTTTATACAATATAGATTGCTTTAAAGCAGCAGGTTCTATTTCGTTCTTCCTGACCGCCAGAGGCAGTGCTTCACACTGGATACTATCTCTCGTTGCCATGCATAGGTCGAGTCTAATACAAACAATGTCCCTCGTGACCAGGATGACTCGGGGTGCTCCTCTATTTAACCCCGTGACTTCCTGCAGACTGTCCCCTATAATCTTCTCGCGTGCACGTATGCAGGTCGTAGATTATGTAGAAAAAAAGAAAAGAAAAAAAAAACTCGAATCCGTTCTTCACAGCTTCGCAACAGAAAACATTTGTTGGTAAGTTAGTAAGACCACGCTTGGAGGGTGTGCACTCTGTATAGCGATTGGTATCTGAGCTACAATAGCTGCATACTCATCTATTGTGTTATTGAATGAGTCTAGCATTGCTGTAAAAAATAAAAATAAAAATAAAAAAAAATGTAAAGGGGTGCCCCTTGTGTATGTATATATATAACAATATAAACACAATAATTATAGGATTATATATATAATTATTATTATTTATTTTATTTTTATTTTTTGGTATATTTACATGTACACTTCAATAATTGGGTGTGTGTAATATATTGTATTGAATTTATTCTCTAGTAAGTTTTATGGCAAGGCTTGCTTAGGACAGTGACAGTCAGAGTGATTCCGCTCGACCTACCAAATATCTTCCGAAACCAGAATGGAAAAGTTAC
Organism: Siphateles boraxobius; assembly: GCF_051911475.1. NCBI lineage: Eukaryota > Metazoa > Chordata > Actinopteri > Cypriniformes > Leuciscidae > Siphateles > Siphateles boraxobius. The sequence goes on along the minus strand of NW_027508733.1, from coordinate 14,371,023 downwards.
CTCATACTTGCACATTGTGCATGGCTGTTCTCCAGGCAGATGATGGGCATGACTGCTGCCCTTCCTGTTTAGGCCTAGAACACCTTAAACAGAGCCTCACGGAAGATGCCTGCATGAACTGTAGCGTCATGTCTTGGGAGAGGAGGACTTCGAGGATAACCATGGTGGAAGGGCTTTTGGGGGAGTCGGTACCTCCACCCCCACCACGTAAAACAACAAGTAAGCGTAAAAATACGGAATCAACCAGTGCTTCCGCTGGTAAAAGACCCAAGGAAGACCCTTTAGGGAAGAAGGTGGATGTGCTGACGGCTGAGTTTGCTCAGATTAAGGCTTTGCTTATGAAGTTGCAACCGGGCGAGAGACTAGTATCTTCAGTCGAAGCCCCTGCTATGGAGTCGCTCATTGGGGAGGAGGATATCCTTTCAATGGTGGCTTCTCAGAGCCAATTCTATGATGATGTTGATGGAGAGGTGCAGGTTTTATCTGATCATCAATCCCAATTCTCCCATGTTGGCTCCCAGGAAGCTGGTCATGGATCTGCAGAAGGTCCACAGTCAGAGCAAGAGCTAGTGAAGCAGGCTCTTCAGGCTGCATTGGCTCGCTTGGGTCTTGACACAGCCCCTGCTGTGGTAACCTCTTCTAGTGCTTTTTTCAGAGGTTCAGCGCAACCCTCTCCTCTTACAATTCCACCATCAAAGGATTATATCGAGGAGTTGCAAAGATGCTGGGCTAACCCTAGGTCGCTTACGCACCCCACTAGTGCAAGCAGGGCATTGGCTGCGATGCAGGATGCAGACACTTCTGGCTTGGGTCAGATGCCTAAGGTTGATCCACTTATTGCCTCTTTTGTTCTTTCCCCAGAGGAGGTATTGAGGCCTAATGTTCGGTGCCCCCGGCCTCAATGTAGGATTACAGATGACCATCTTATCCAGGCATATAATACAGCAGCACGAATGGGTCGCATTGGCAATTCTCTCTCCCATCTCATGTTGGCCCTGTCTCAATCCCTTCAATCATCAGGGAGTGATCCTTTTAACCAAAACTTAAGTGATGCCTCCCTTCAGGCAATAGCATTCATGACAAGAGAGCTGGGAAGGCTGATGTCAACGCTCACACAAGCACGCCGCCAAGTCTGGCTTGCACAATCACCTCTGTCTGAGGCATGTCGGAGGACACTAAGGGACCTTCCAGTAGTTCCAGGGCAACTCTTTGGGCCAGCTGCACAGGAGACACTGGAGCGTAGTGTCCAGGTGAATCAGACCAGGCAGCAGTTTGCTGACCTGAGGAGAGTTCCACAGGCTCACTTAAATTACCGTCAGCCTTCTAGGGGGTATGAACTACCACGCTCTACGGTTTCAACACGCTCAGGTGATGTTCACAGGGGCCAGCCTCCGAGATCACCGCGAGTAGGGAATTCTGCTCAGCGGCCCCGGGCTCGGGGTCAGCAAGTATTTCAGGCCCCTAGGGGTAGAGCACCTGGCCAACGGCCCACCAGGGATGCTAGAGGCCATGGACGTAGGTCCTGAAGGTCCGCGGCCGGCCGTCGGACAGTTTTCTTATCAGCAGCTCAGTTACTGGGAAGCAACAACTTCCGACCGATGGGTTATAGCAACACTAACCCAAGGGTACAAGCTGCAGTTCTGACGGCGGCCACCCGCCTTCAAAGGGGTCAGGATGACTGTAGTCTCAGACCCCAACAGTTCACTTGCCTTAAGACAAGAAGTAGCACAAGTCCTGGAGAAAGGTGCCATCGAACCAGTAGATTGGTCAGAACGACTAGGTGGGTTCTTCTCCATTTACTTCATCATTCCAAAGAAAGATGGCGGTGTAAGGCCCATACTCGACCTTCGCGGCCTCAACAAGTTCCTGAAGGTCTTACCATTTCGTATGTTGCGCATAACCGATGTTCTTCAGGCGGTCAAGCAGCAGCACTGGTTTACTACGGTAGACCTAAAGGATGCTTACTTCCATGTTCCAATTGCTCCTCAACACAGGCCGTTCCTCCGATTTGCATTCCAGGACCAGGTCTATCAATTCCGTGTCCTCCCATTCGGCCTTTCTCTGTCGCCACGAGTCTTCACCAGATGCATAGCGGCCGCACTGGCTCCAATCCAAGCCACAGGGCTACAGGTGCTTCCATACTTGGACGACTGGCTCCTTTGCTCCCACTCTCAGGAGTAGGCAGTGTTAGAAATCACACAGCTGCTCGCACATATTACTCGACTGGGCCTTTCTGTGAATTTCAGCAAGAGCCGATTAATTCCAAGTCAGTCTGTGAGGTTCCTAGGTCTCACGCTGGACTCACGGTCAATGAAAGCCACTCCATCAGAACAACGAGTGGACAATATACTACTCCTCCTTCAACGGTTTCGGAGGCAGGCCAGACTTCCATTCAGGTGCTTCCTCAGGCTCACAGGTATGTTGGCGGCAGCAGCGGCAGTCATACCATTGGGCCTCCTTTCACTACGCCCCTTTCAAATATGGGTGAACAGTCTCCACTTGAACCCCAGTTGGCACAGGAACAGGTTGATCAAGGTGACACAGCAATGCCTTCTGGCCCTGAAGTCTTGGAGGAGCAGATTGTATCTGACCAAGGGGGTTGTTCTGGGCATGATTCCCTCTCGGAGGGAGATAGTCCAGACCGATGCGTCCCTTACTGGCTGGGGGGCAGTCTGGCAACACAGAGCAGTCACAGGACAGTGGGGTCCTCGGGAAAAAGGCGAGAATATAAATACCCTGGAACTTTGTGCAGTTCAGCGAGCTCTGAAGCACCTCGCTCCGTTTTTGAAGGGCAGACATATCCTCGTCAGGTCGGACAACAAATCAGTGGTTTATCACATCAACCATCAAGGGGGCACAAGGTCCAGCCAATCCCTTCAAGTATCACAGGAAATGCTGACTTGGGCCTTCCCTCACTTTGCAAGCATCAGAGCAATGCATATCCCAGGGGTATCAAACGTGGTTCCAGATTTCTTGTCGCGCCACAGAATTCCATCGACGGAGTGGAGGCTCAACCCGGAAGTGGTAGAGATGATATGTCAGCGGTTTGGCAGGGCAGAAGTGGACCTATTTGCCTCGGCGACAACGACCCACTGCCGTCTCTGGTTCTCTCTTGCGGAGGAATCCAGTCCGCTGGGACAAGATGCTCTAGCCCACGCCTGGCCAGATCGGTTACTCTATGCCTTTCCCCCGATACCGATGATCGGGGTGACTGTTCACAGGGTTCTTCAAGAGCACCACAGGCTGCTGCTAGTGGCGCCAAACTGGCCGGGGAGACCGTGGTTTCCAGTGATGTACAGGCTCCTAGACGGGGATCCTTGGACCCTTCCCAGGAGAAAGGATCTCCTCCAGCAGTTGGAGGGTCAGATTTGGCACCCGAACCCAGACCGCCTGAAGCTCTGTGTGTGGCCTCTGAGGGGCCGGAACCACTCTTTGGAGCCTGCGATCAAAGGGTCCAGAACACCATATTGAACTCTAGAGCACCTTCCACCAGGAGTGCTTATGCCTATCGATGGAAGCTTTTCTCTGAGTGGTGTTCGGAGCAAGCAGTGGTCCCAGAGCACTGCCGTGTTCCTCTGGTTTTACGTTTTCTGCAGTCCCTATTAGAAAATAATAGAGCAGCTGCTACTTTAAGAGTTTATGTGGCTGCAATTTCAGCACATCACGTACGAATAGATGGTCAGCAATTGGGTTCTCATGCTTTGGTTACTCAGTTTCTTAGAGGTGCTCAGCGACTGCGCCCCCCTCAGTCCATTAGGGTTTCTTTATGGGACCTGGGCCTAGTCTTAAAGTCTCTTACATTGCCCCCGTTTGAACCTTTAGAGCAGAGCGATCTGAAGTGGATCTCATTGAAGGCAGCATTTCTCTTGGCCATTGCTTCGACTAAGCGGGTGAGTGAACTCCACGCGTTATCAGTTAACGCATCCTGTATGCGTTGGAACGCAGATGGCTCAGTCGTGACGTTATGGCCCAACCCAGCATTTCTCCCCGAGCGGCTTTCTGCCCTTTTTAGAAACCAGGCTATTGCGCTGGCAGTGTTTAATCCTCCAATGTCAAACGCGCTGGAAGAAAGTGGAAGCAAACTGCTGTGCCCAGTAAGAGCTCTCCGAGGCTATCTGAGAGCCACGGAAGTTTTTCGAAAATCAGACCAACTTTTTCTCTGTTACGGGGGCCCGAAAAGAGGTCAGCCCCTCTCAAAGCAGAGATTGTCGCAATGGGTAGTTGAGGTTATCACCCACGCTTACACATCTAATAAATATCCAGTGCCTTTGGGGGTGAGTTGCCATTCGACAAGAGGAATATCAACGTCTTGGGCTGCATTCTAAGTGACATCTGTGCAGCAGCTACGTGGTCATCAACAAATACATTTGCCAGATACTACAGGGTAAATGTGGCTGCTTCCGGTAATATTGGAACAGCTGTCCTCTCCGGACCCTCAACTTCCTCTTAACGGTGAGTAGGACCTCCTCGTGACCTTGTTGTTATAAGTCATCCAGTGTGAAGCACTGCCTCTGGCGGTCAGGAAGAACGAAATAGAATGAGAGTTACGTATGTAACTGCGGTTCTATGAGTTCTGGATGACCGCCAGAGCTTTCTGTCACTCGGAGTCAGGCGAGAAGATTCCGTAGGGACAGTCTGCAGGAAGTCACGGGGTTAAATAGAGGAGCACCCCGAGTCATCCTGGTCACGAGGGACATTGTTTGTATTAGACTCGACCTATGCATTGCAACGAGAGATAGTATCCAGTGTGAAGCACTGCCTCTGGCGGTCATCCAGAACTCATAGAACCGCAGTTACATACGTAACTCTCGTTTTTTTTTCTACTGGATTTTTTGGGGATTCCCTGACAGCAAGCGCTGTGATTGGTCTACTAGAACCCCTCCCTAGGTTTTCACATGCTCCCTATGCAAGTGCAATAGAGCCTGTCTGCAGCCTGCAAGACTTCAATTTATGCCCACTTCCAGTTTACACCCCTTCAGGTTACGCAAACTTCAAGTTATGCTCACTTCAAGTTTACACCCCTTCAGGTTATGCCAACTTCAAGTTACGCTCACTTCAAGTTTCTCAAGGTTTTTTTTTTTTTTTTTTGACTGCGCTGCACAGACCGGTCGGTGTATGATGTCAAAGTACCGTGAGAGCGATTAGAGCGAACACACAGTTCTGTATGCTTTTGAATCACTCTCGCACGAGTTAAACATAAACTGAACATACTAGAGTTGATTAAACTGACACTTAGCTGTTCAAGAACCGAAATGCTTGTTTTGGTATACAGTAAAGCAAGCTGCAATCTGCATTAGTGCGAGGGTAGCCTACTGATAAATTGCAAGAAACCATATTGCAATGTATTTTTTTATGAATTATTCCTCCCACCTCAACTAAAGTGTGAAGCAATCACTAATATATCCTTTTGGAATTGGGCTTTATTTCTTTTTTTTATAAATAATTTTAAACATATTTTGACGTCTTATTGTATGCCTGATTTGCTGATGATTCAAAATTTTGACTGATATCAACAGCACCTATGAACAATTAAATGCACGGCTGACAAACAAATCTTATGATACTTTTGAGAAAGATGAACAACAAGCACAGCCGTAACAAAATATTTTAATTGCAAGGCAACACAATGAGGGTTAAAGGACAAATGAGGAATCGTCTCTCAAAATCAACACAGCTGAACAAAAAATAACAAGGAAACAGTCGTAAACTGGTATAGAAAACAATAAATTAGGTCCTTCTAAAAAAATTAGCATATTGTGATAAAGTTAATTATTTTCCATAATGTAATGATAAAAATTAAACTTTCATATATTTTAGATTCATTGCACACCAACTGAAATATTTCAGGTCTTTTATTGTTTTAATACTGATGATTTTGGCATACAGCTCATGAAAACCCAAAATTCCTATCTCAAAAAATTTGCATATTTCATCCGACCAATAAAAGAAGTGTTTTTAATACAAAAAAAGTCAACCTTCAAATAATTATTTTCATATATGCACTTGTAGCCGGGTGGACTAACTCCACCTACTGAGAGATCGTGCACATGCTAGTAGTTGATTGGGCGCCGTGGGATGGCATATAAAGGAAGGGGATTTGGGCGAACGGATGTGTGCCTTGGCGGCGTCGGATGTCACTTTCATCCGTGGCCGCCTAAGGGTTAACCGCGGTCTGGTCTCCCTGTCTGCTTGGCACGTGCACCCGATTCGTCTCTGCGGCATGTTTCCGACTGAGCGTCTGTATCCCCGCATGGCGCGTGGCCATGAATGGGCCGATTACATCTGCCGGGTTATCGGCATATCTGAGGGCTCCCCTTGTGTATATAATGGGATCGAGCGACAAATCTAACTTGGGGAACGGTTGAGTGGGACTACGTTGCTGTTTTGCTTCAATGGTGTATCTCCTGGTAACTGCACACGCCGTGATGATCCGGTGTGCTGGTCGGTCGGCTTTTACTCCCGGCCATCTGTTTAACTCTGATGTTAAACTCTGATGTATGTTGTTCTACGATTAATCTCCGGATGACTATGCACGCCGTAAAGATACAGTGTGCTGGTTGGTCTGCCTTTACCCGCGGCCACCGTTTCAACTGTGATGCTATAGTTGTGAAGGGAGTTGATGTTTAGGATTGTTTGTTATTCGTTATAGTTTGCCGTGCATTCTGTGCATTGTATTGATCACTGTTGATTGAGTGAACTGTGTGTTTTGAATATGTTTTTTTCTCTTTGGAGAACAGTGATTTGTACGTTTTCTGTGTGTTATGGTGAGTTTATATTGTGTGTTTTAAATGTGCTGATCCATTTTTGTGTGATCTCTTCTTTTGTAGGAGCTGGAGGTTCCTGGAGGGGGTGTGGGGTGTGGCTAGCTTCCATTGTGTGTGGGGTGGTTACACTTATGTCGTGTGTCTATTTGTAGCTAATCTTCACGTGTGTGTGGGAGCGCGTGTATGGGGAAAGGGGCTCATATTAAATTAGCGGCTAGCCTGTACCTCCAGGTACCACCACTCCGGTCGACTGGGTTAATTGTGAGTATGTTGTTGTGTTTGATACAGATGGTGAATGTTACTGTGAAGTTGATCCTGAGATTCTGGTAACCTTTTTAAGTATTTATTATGTAAATGCATATGAGAAATAAAATTACTTATTTTTGCACATGTGTTTCACCCAAGTCTCTTTGCCCACGTTGATAACGAATCTGTGCGCCCTTAGGGCGGATAGTCCTCAGTATTCTGGGGTGGCGTAGGCGACATTTAGCTCTATTCTTCAATTAGCACGAGCCCATGCTGCCACACACTCAATACTTGGTCGGGAATCCTTTTGCAGAAATGACTGCTTCAATGCGGCGTGGCATGGAGGCAATCAGCCTGTGGCACTGCTGAGGTGTTATGGAAGCCCCGGATGCTTCGATAGCGGCCTTAAGCTCATCCAGAGTGTTGGGTCTTGCGTCTCTCAACTTTCTCTTCACAATATCCCACAGATTCTCTATGGGGTTCAGGTCAGGAGAGTTGGCAGGCCAATTGAGCACAGTAATACCATGGTCAGTAAACCATTTACCAGTGATTTTGGCATTGTGAGCAGGTGCCATTGAAATCTTAATCTCCATAAAGCTTTTCAGCAGATGGAAGCATGAAGTGCTCCAAAATCTCCTGATAGCTAGCTGCATTGACCCTGCCCTTGATAAAACACAGTGGACCAACACCAGCAGCTGACATGGCACCCCAGACCATCACTGACTGTGGGTACTTGAACCTGGACTTCAGGCATTTTGGCATTTCCTTCTCCCCAGTCTTCCTCCAGACTCTGGCACCTTGATTTCCGAATGACATGCAAAATTTGCTTTCATCCAAAAAAGTACTTTGGACCACTGAGCAACAGTCCAGGTCAGGCGCTTCTGCCGCTGTTTCTGGTTCAAAAGTGGCTTGACCTGGGGAATGCGGCACCTGTAGCCCATTTCCTGCACACGCCTGTGCACGGTGGCTCTGGATGTTTCTACTCCAGACTCAGTCCACTGCTTCCGCAGGTCCCCCAAGGTCTGGAATCGGTCCTTCTCCACAATCTTCCTCAGGGTCCGGTCACCTCTTCTCGTTGTGCAGCGTTTTTTGCCACACTTTTTCCTTTCCACAGACTTCCCACTGAGGTGCCTTGATACAGCACTCTGGGAACAGCCTATTTGTTCAGAAATTTCTTTCTGTGTCTTACCCTCTTGCTTGAGGGTGTCAATGATGGCCTTCTGGACAGCAGTCAGGTCGGCAGTCTTACCCATGATTGCGGTTTTGAGTAATGAAACAGGCTGGGAGTTTTTAAAAGCCTCAGGAATCTTTTGCAGGTGTTTAGAGTTAATTAGTTGATTCAGATGATTAGGTTAATAGCTCGTTTAGAGACCCTTTTCATGATATGCTAATTTTTTGAGATAGGAATTTTGGGTTTCCATGAGCTATATGCCAAAATCATCAGTATTAAAACAATAAAAGACCTGAAATATTTCAGTCGGTGTGCAATGAATCTAAAATATATGAAAGTTTAATTTTTATCATTACATTATGGAAAATAATTAACTTTATCACAATATGCTAATTTTTTTAGAAGGACCTGTACATCTATTAGGTGACATCTTACCCATGCATTTACATTTTAATAATAGAAAGTGACCACTCCATGGCGATCTGTGTTGTGTTGCTGGCATCTGTGGGACACTCAGCGAGATTGACAAGTTCAAAGTTCCAAACGCTTGCTCTGCCCTTGCTGCGATGTAAAAAGTGGCAATATGACTTATACACTTCGATTTACACGGTTATCTCTGGAAAATATTCTTACCATTGTCTCTATACGAGCTGGCATGTTGTGGCAAAAATCCTGTTAAACATCATTGCTGCGTAAGAGACACTCAGAGTCAAATTAATAAAAAGAGAAATATTTATTCTTGCAAGAATAGGTTCAGTCTAGTTCACAGAAGTTACGCTGTGCAAGAGAGTGACACACCACAGGAAGATATGAGACATCCTTTATACTCTTTTCAAGGTTCCTCCTCACCCGCTGTACCTTTCACCCACCCAGATAAAGTCCTTACTGCTGTTCAGTTTCTACTTAAAGACACAAACTGGTACTGAAATAAACTGGCCAAAACTGACCGTCCTTAAGGTCAGAGGTCCTGTCCCATATGTTCCTGAAACGTCACACACAAGCACGTACACACATATATTTTTATACATTGAATAGGTTCTCTCTCTTATGATACCTGTTAGGGATCAATGACCATTCAAATTTCTACTACACAGACAACATCTCGTTTTGAGTTTGACAAATCGTTTGGTTCTGTGTGATTTGGACAACTTCAAGTTACGCCCACTTCATGTTACGCCCCTCTCTTACAAGGGGGTAATCCATCAGCCGGAAACTGAAGCCTTCCGGGGGACGCCATTGTAGCAGAACTTCACCTGCTGTTAGCATTCCATTGACTCCCATTCCTTTTGGCGTCACTTTGACAACAAATAACTTTAAATCTGAGGCGTCCAAAGACTTCATTTGTTCATTATTTATTTCTAAAAAAACACGAAAATGTATAAAAGGCTCCATTACTTTGTATCTTACGTTATGGCCCCGTAGAAACCGTATTAGTAAAAATAGGCTAACGATTGCGTCATAACCATGAAACTTTCTGTCACATAGTAGAGAAATTACCGTATAGATAGGAGGAGAAGCTCACAGGCAATCTTTTACTGTCTATGAGGCAATCGGGGGGACATGGGAGCATAAAGTCGAGGGAGAAGCCCATAGATAGAGATTTCATTAAAGCAACGGGACAAAATATTTCAACAAAATTTTTGAGGAATTAGGTGATTCAGATTTGTCTTGGCACAGCTACTAGAAGATTTATGTGTCAGACAGGTTGCTCACGTCACATCTACGTCGTCAAGCTCAGTTTGAGCCTGCGCAGTACGCTCAGCCATCAGAGAGTGAGTGCTTCTAATCGGGCTTCACTTTTCTCCGTTGAAATCAAGGGGGTCACTCTGTCCATTTCTTTTACTGTCTATGCTCTCTAACAGTCCACAGACAGACCTATCTCCGACAACGACGCAGAAGTATAAATGAAAACCAACAGCCTACAGTGTAGAGGCTCCGGCGTAGGTCCGACACAAAAGTATAAATCTAGCCTTAAGACCTGATTTTTATATTAAAAACATGATTCATTTTTACCTAGAATTTATTAATATCAGCATTACACACATACCAAATACTGCATACTTTCTATAAACTATTCAAAAGTCAGTCATAATGGCATGAATAATAAGTTGAACGGTTTTAATCGCTACAAAGTTTAAACTGGCAAGGCTTAAAATATATCACATACCCTTATTCACTGGAATAATTAGACATTTTCAGGAAAGTAACAAACAAAACAGTAAACACATAATTGCATTGGTGTCCATCTCGAATGGCATGTTATAATTATTAATAATGTTTTTATTTGTATAATTTTCTAGTCTAGATTATGAAACATGGTGACAACACAATTTTTTTTAGTAATTAAAGCAAAGAAATGTACTTTACCTGTGAATAATGTGTGAATCCATCAAAGGCTTTTTCCTGTTTGCCGCCTGAGACGCTGGGATCCAGAATCCCTGAGACCCATTCAAACAGTTTGGAAACTGGATGGATATCTGATTTAAAGAAACCAAATGCTTAAATATCAGAGAAAATATAGGTAAATCCAATTAACGGTCAATCTCTAATATAAATGCTTCAAAATAATAGTTGTGTAATATTTTGATTTCTGCTTTGTAATATTACATCAGGGTTATTTTTTTATGATTTACTGAAAATGAAACCTTTCTTTGATTAAAGATGAAGACTTGCTGGAGGAGAATGAGGAGAGTGGAGAACCGAGTGAAGCGGAGAAGAAACATCATCATCTCAAAACTGGAGAAAAATTGCATGTTGCAAATTTTTTATTGAAAAGAAGAGCCAAACAATCTTTTACCTGCCCTCAGTGCGGGAAGAGTTTCACACTAAAAGGACACCTTAAGAAACACACAGCAATCCACACTGGAGAGAAGCCGCACACATGTGATCAGTGTGGGAGTACTTTTACCCAAATTGCCAGATTGAAAGTGCATCAGAGAATTCACACTGGAGAAAAACCTCACAAGTGTTCACACTGTGAGAAGAGATTCAGTCAGTCAGGAGACTTGAAAAGACATGAGAGGGTCCACACAGGAGAGAAGCCGCACACATGTGATCAGTGTGGGATGAGTTTTAGACGGGCAAACTCTTTTAAATTACATCAGCTGAAGAACCACGTGAAAGTTCATGCAAAGGAGAAGCCTCATGTGTGTTCTTTGTGTGGAAAGAGTTTTAGTGAGCAGAGTGCTTTAAAAAAACACCAGAAAAGACACAGTGGTGTGAAGAATTATATGTGCTTTGATTGTGGAAAGATGTTTTTTAATGATTCTCAACTAAAACTGATCCCAGAGAATTCACACGGGAGAAAAACTGTACAAGTGTTCACACTGTGACAAGAGATTCCGAAAGTCAGAACATCTGAAAACACACGAGAGGGTCCACACCAGAGAGAAACCTTTCATGTGATCAGTGTGGGAAGAGTTTCGCACGAAATGGACACCGTCAGAGTCACATGAAAATCCACACTGGAGAGAAGCCGTATCACTGCCTTAAGTGTGGGGAAAGTTTCACTTGGTTGTGTTCTCTACTTAATCATACAAAAAGCATACAAAATGCCGTTTTAGTGTGTATCCCTTTAAATGCAAATGAGCTGCTGCTGCGGGCACAGAGGGTGGAGCCTATATATTATAGCAGCCATATCACCCTGTAGCCCAAGACTGGTTGCCCACTGAAGCTAGGCAGGGCTGAGCCTGGTTAGTACCTGGATGAGAGACCTCCTGAGAAAACCAGGTTGCTGCTGGAAGAGGTGTTAGTGATCTGGTCTGTGTGGGTCCTCCTAACGCCCCAGTATAGTGACGGGGACACTATACTGTCAAAGAGCACCGTCCTTCGGATGAGACGTTAAACCGAGGTCCTGACTCTCTGTGGTCATTAAAAATCCCATGGCACTACTCGTAAAGAGTAGGGGTGTAACCCCGGTGTCCTGGCCACATTCCACCCATTGGCCCCTGCCAATCATGGCCTCCTAATAATCCCCATCCACTGAATTGGCTCTATCACTCTCTCTCCTCTCCAACTATAGCTGGTGTGTGGTGAGCGCACTGGCGCAGTTGTACTGTGGCTGCCGTCGAATCATCCAAGTGGATGCTGCACACTGGTGCTGGTTGAGGAGAGAACCCCTGATATGATTGTAAAGCGCTTTGGGTGTACAGTAGTACATATGAAAGCGCTATATAAATGCCTCATTCATTCATTTCATATAGATTACATAATCAGAGAATATTTGTTTTCGATTTGAATTGGTTTTTCGAAAAGTACACGTCAAGCTCTCTATATGTATATTTTTTTATAAGGCAAGCGGCCTATAACCCACTGATTTTTATTAATTTTAAACAAAAAACAAACTCTTCTGTATTTTTTTAGCTTTAAAGCAAATAATATCCGGATGACCTTTTTCATGAACTAGGTACAAAATTGAGCCCAAAATGTAAATTTTCTTTTACTTTTGGTTTTCAACGAATCAAATGAGCTTTAAGAAACATTTATACTGATGGCAAACATCAGGAATTCAGACTAAATATTTGCCTGAACTGTTTTATTTTACCTTTATTTATATCTGGTTCACATTTTTGGAACCAAATTTTGGAACCAAATAATCTCTATTAATTTTCTCTTAATTTAACACACAAAGGAAACAGGTGGTTATAAACCAAAAATTGTAGTGTGTGAGAATGCAAATAAATTCCTATGCAGCTGGAAAAGTTCCTTGCACAAATGCAATAGTTAATCGTGAGCACGCAAAAGGTTTCTTTTGTGCACACAAAAGTTTCTCGCGCACGAGAAAGTCTGTGTATTTTTTTAATTTTGCAATGGTCCTTTAGGGGCTCCATATATTTTCTTTTGGTTTGTTTAAAATGACAAAACAGCTAAACTGCTCATGATGTAAACCAATTCACTACTGTGTTCACAGAAAGTCAGACAATATAAAGATTTAAAAGTTTTTTAAAAAACAGAACAGAAGGGGATTTTCCACTATTAGAAAAGCATGAAAGGTTTGTAATATGAGACTGGTAAATGTGTCAAATGTGGTCAAGCAGAAACAGTAGAACATAAAATGTGATGCATATGTGAACCAAGATTTTGTCTAAGTTAAGCTTTAAAGTAGAAATGAAGCGGTCAGTCAAGTTTACATTATTTAGTTAAACTGATTTCCACTTTAAGATCTATAAATAATTTGTAACTCCCTGTTAGGAAATGGCCCAAATAATTTACCAATAAATATTTAATTGCTTAAAAGAAACCAGATCAATAGAATTTACAGTTTTAATAATATATATATTTTTTTTTATAAACAGGGGGACGGTAGCCTACATCTCCCTTGTTTGTCCCAACTTCCCAACCATTATGCGCTCCACACTCCTATCCATTAGGTGGCGGGAATGCACCATTTAAGTTGGTGTGCCAACTGCCATAAAACACCAGAAGAAGAAAAAGAAGAAGTAGACGAGGACGAGACGTCATCGCTGAGTTAGCGGTGCCCTGTACCTACGCGTTAGTTTATTTATGTTGTTATAGTTCAAAATTATAAGTCGAAGAGTTATTGACAAATACTTCATATTAAGCCAGTGAGTAGCCACGTGGGACCCTTTAAATCTATCATCAAAGGTAAACGTGATTTGAATATAAATGTGAATTAAGTTTGATAAATAACATATTGAAATATTAGTTAGCGCTGTCGCACTCTTCATTTTTAAGGTAACTCATATGACCTTTTCTGAACAACGATTTAATTCTTTTATTGCTAAGAATGTAAATTACTTATTTGAAAATCGAACTGTAGATTCATATTTATTGACATATTATGCTGCTGTGCGGAAGTTATAACTAACTGTTATATTTATATATACTGTATATTAACTGTTCATTTCTCTAACCGAGAGGAAGTGGAAAAAAACTGAAGATTCATTTATATTTGTTTTGGGTGTATTATTGATGTTTTATTGTGAGTATTATTTATAAATTTACTATTAGATTGTGAGCAGTAATACTACAAAGCAGTTTTATAATCTTTTAGCAGCATACATTCTGACTCATATAATGTTTCTACCAGAAACACATAATAGTAGTTTCTGTTTTCACCTCATTCATTATCCTAATGTCTTCAGAGCACATGTGCCATTTAAAGTTAATTTCATCAGTGTCAAAAGACAGAGGCTATCTACCATCACCACTTTTGATATCTACTAGATACACATCTCTTAGAGCATTTTTTGTTATAGTCTTTGACTGATTCCTCATTTTCACATAACAAGAGTTAACAAAAGCACTGGTACATGGCAAGTTAAATGAAGTTGAAATCAAGTGGACTGTTGTTTGCAAATCTTGTCATTTATTTCTAAGTTTATTTTTTATTCTAACATTATTTATATTTGGATCTTTTTAATTGTGGTGTATATAGGTTTACATATGTATATAAGTATGTGTACATATATATATATTAATTCAAACTTGTTTTCTAACTTACACTAAACTAGCCTGCTGCGCAGCAGAAAATAACAGACAGGCTCCAGCAAATGTCCTTGAAATGCTTTAATCACGGCTAGGAGAGTTCTCGAGCAGTTCTCAGAGAATCTCCCTAGAAGAAGCAAGGCCTGAGGATCTCAGACAAATCCGATTGAGAATCCCACCAGTGAACACTAATACTACAGTTTTTATAATGTAACATGATACATCACCACGAGTTCTCAAACCCAGACATCTCAAAACAGAATCATCATGACTAACATATCACGCTCTCCATCATCACGATTGGTTACATTGTCAAAGCAAGTCCCCCCTTTCATTACCCTTTGTTAGTAACATCAGCAAAAATATCCTGTATCATCAAAAACATTGTGAGGGGTTGATATTTTAATCAATTTTTTCACAATATAACGGTTAGTCCAATTTCAAAGTTCGTTTTGACCAAAGTTATTAAGTCAAAAGTCAGGAGGTGAGAGTTTGTCTGCTACATCCTAGAGAAAAAGGAAGTAAGCTCAATTTAGATTTATTGTTAGAATCAGGAATGGAAGTTTTAGTCATCTTCAGACATAGGACCAACAGAAGTGTTAGAACTTATCACGAGATGTTAGTATAATTCATATCTTTATGGTTAGTATCATAATTAATCTTTCTCGATTAAAAAAACCATCACACAACCATACACATAAATGCTTAAAATACGTAAATTAAGGAAAATATCAATTCAATCATTTATTTTTGCAGGTCTGCTTCTGTCACGCATCAATTCACCTTCAGTGAAGCTCCTCCTACAGGGCATTACCAATAAATGTTTTCATCAGCCTAAGAGTGTTGACAGAGTTGAACGGTGAGAACATGAGTGATCCAGAGTCCTGCAGAATAAAACATGAAGATACTGAAGAACAAAGAGGTTGGTGTTTATTCTTGATTCTTCATTAATGATGATGAAGGTCATTAAGGTTATAAACTTAATCAGTGGTAATGGTGACTGCATGTTTTGGTTGTTGTTAGAAAAGTCATAAGAGCTGTGAAATAACATAGTTAAAGTAGCAAACAATATATGGATACAAAATGAAGCCTGAAACTAAATTTTTGTTTTCAACAATTAGTCAAGTTACTTTTCAAGTCACCTTTATTTCTATAACACTTTATACAATAAAGATTTTATTTTTTATTTTTACTGTACTTAACTCAGAATTCCCTGAATTCCTGAAAGTGAGACAAGACCGGTTAGCTGGCTTGTTTCTTCTTGCTGGTAGATCAGACAAACTCAGATAAATTTTTGGGTGAACTAACCCTTTAACTTCATATTGGTTCTTTGTTTTAAACAGTTTTAAATTAGGCTAGATAGTTAACTCATCCAGTCATGCTCTATCAATAAGAGTCTCACATGGGGAGATTGGAATTTCTTTGTGTGCCTGAAGTGCAGGGTGGAATTTGACAATTTAAGTGCAATAAACTGTGAAAGGGAACTCAATTCAGCAACATGCAAGAACCGAATTGAGTTGTTTTACATCTTATTGGCCCTCATTTATCAAAAGTGCGTAGACCAAATTTCCAGCGTACACATGGCGTACACCCAAAATAACGGTGACTTTGATATTTATCTATATGGACGTTGGCGTACGGCACGCTCGAATCCTACGCCAGCTCAGGAGGTGGTGTACATGTACGCACGTTTTGAGTTAGTGCGGAAATGCGCAGAAAAACAATTCCTAACACCACAAAACGCACTGACAAACTAAAAGATATGAGGAGCTCTTTTCCATAACGCGATAAACGCCATTTTTAAAAATAAATTAGTATTTTATTTCTATTAATAAACTAGTGTTGTGTCTGCAAAGATGAAATTGATGATCACCATCTCCGTAGTGAACGCGCCTATAGAGAGATTAGCCTATTTATTTTCGTTTATAATTGTTTCGTTTAAAGACATTTCAAGCTTTCTTTATAGATATATTTCTCATGTCTGTGAGGCATATACTGAGTTTCGGTTAATTTGTGATGAGATGCGCTCCAGTTCACGTTCAATGCAAGGGACCGCGTCCGCGCCTCCATGCCATGACTCATGATTATATTGTCGGCTATTTGCTTCTTATTTATTAAATCCAGGCAATTGGTTGATGAAAAAAATATTAAAATTAAGATACAATTTATACAAAACGAAATTCACTTTAAAGAAAGGCTTTCTACAAAACAAAACTTAATTAAGTGGCCAAAATCATGTCTGAGCATGTCTCCCGAATCCCGATATATTGTGCATCCTATCTTAGCCTATGTTCACTTTTCATAATCAACATAGATGGGGAAAAAATAACATTATAATTTTTTAACAAATATGAAACTAAATGCACTTAGTTAATGGCTACAACACATAGCCTAATAGTAGGCCTGAATATTGTTATCATTACTTTTTTCAAGTTCGGCACGAATGACTATTAGCCTAAATGTGTTACTAAATTATATGAATGTATTTTTAACATTGTTGTATTTAAGGACTGTATTTGTGTGTTATTTTTAAATTATTTGTTTTATGTGGTGGACAATATTGGAATGTGACATTGGAAATATTTATTTTATTTTTACTATTTAATTTATTTTACTATTTATTTTGTTTAGCTTTTATTTATTTGATGCAGTTGCACTTATTTAATTTATATTCATTTATAGTATGAGTCCCTGATTATATGTTGCATGTTCTCTTGTTGTTGTTTTTTTTTTTAGACAAAAAATTGATGGATTTATAGCGTTTTGAAAAAACAAAACAATTAACTTTAAATTTATCATCAACAATATTGTTGTTTGATTCAATAATAATTTTTCATGATGGTGATGGTCTCGATCTCCAGAGAAGTGTCTCCTCTTTGCCGCCTTCCGTGTGTCCATGGCGTAAAATGAGGGTGTGGGGGAAGCGGATACTTGAATATATAGGGGCGTGTTATTCTAATGACGATCGTTTTCAGCCGCGGCATTTATCAAGGGCAGGTATTGCGTACACCTGGATTTCAAAGGTACGCAAGCTTCATAAATCAGGCGGTGAGAGGAGTGTAAGCATAATCTTACGCCAACATTTACGCCCGTTTCTACGCAAGAATGATAAATGAGGGCCATTGTGCTTAAATGGTCAAATACTGCCCTGCACCTCAGGCACACAAAGAAATCCCAATCTCTCCATGTGAGACTCGTATCAGTAGAGCCTGAAAAAGTTGAAACTGGCGGGAGTTAAAAATGCATGAATAAAAAAACTTATTGATGCAACACTGCAACGGGTTTATCTGTCAACTGGTGTATTGCACACTGATTTTCACTGAAATAATTAAACATTTTCTAGAAAATAACAAAGAAAACCGAAAATGCAAAATTGCTTTAGTGTTCATCTCGCATGGCATGTTGTCAGAATGGCATAGAAAGTTTTCTTCATTTAAAAAAATCATAAAAATCTCTCTTCCAGATGTCAAAATCAGAGACAACAAAGCTGAGATGCCTGCAGAAAATCTAACAATCCCATTTGCAACTCACATTTTCATACAGTTTTGAACCATGATCTCATCACGTTTTTTCTCCTTTTTTCTTTTCTTGTGCATAAAATTACTTTATTTTGTGTATTTGTATATTATGTTTGTTGCTGTTTTTAAACGACTCGCTACCGTGTGCCTGTTAGCACAAGGACTATGAATCGGCATCAAACGCACAATAACTGGAATTTAAAAACTGTGAAGAAACAAATGATCAATAAACTGTTGGACAGATATACACTAGGATTTGTGCGCTCGACATTTCTTCGCTTTATGCCGTGAACTTTTAAATGCGCACTTGTGCAGCGCAGCGCTGCACACTGTGACTCCATGTTGCTTTGAGCACATCATTCTGCACCCACGATGCGCATACGCGCTTTGTGCGCTCTGTTTTGAAGCGTTCATGGTTTTGCGCACTGAAAGATTATTAAAAGCCTATATATTTGTTTATACCTATCCTGCACAATACATTTAAAATAAGTATAATTTAATTGTATATTATTTCTGTGTAGTGTAGGCTATATAAATATATACACTTCTGAATTCAATTACCGTTTCGCACAGTTCCGGTATTTTTCAAAAACACTAACGGTTCTGAATAAGGACCGATTCTCGGTTCCCAACCCTACCCAAGAGCTGCCATCATTGGGGAACATAAATAGCATGACGAATCGACACATTTAACGAAAATGTACTACTTTACGTGATCGATTACGTTGACTCGTCATTCTAGCCCTAATTGTTTTATTACCTGCTGATTTGTTTTTATGGTGGCATCCTGCCAGTCGGTTTATTATAAAAATAAATAAAAGATTTGTGCTTTCAGCAATTTGCAATGAGAGACTGAAAAAGATTAGTACATGCATGAATCATTGAGTAAATAGCGGACTTGCAAAGTCTAAATTCAACAAAAAATGCTTGTTTTAAGCAAACAAACACTTGTTTTTGTGAAACATTGTACACTGTAAAACTTTTCACTGTACATTTACAGTAAAATACTGGCAAGCTTTATAATGGCAGTGAATTGCTGTTTCTGTTCTGAAGTCCATAAAAGTGCAAAATCCCATTCAAAGTCTGCAAGTTTTCGCAGAAGTGAGGAAACCTAAGTTACTTGTCCTTTTTTTTTTAATCCATTATCAGGAGTGATGTCAAGAAAGCATCTAAAAGTCAGAAAAGAAAAAAAAACGATGACATATTATTGAGTGTATATATTTTGACAGAGAGAGAGAGAGACAGCACAGATGATGTGTAAATAGAAACCAGATATCTGTTTTAATGACTAGTTTGTTTGGATAAAACTGAAAAACATGGGAAAAAATGCGATGTTGTGATCAATAACTGGTATTTTTTCTGCCCTGGTTACAATACATCAACTCAATGTGTCTGTTTACATGCGCACTGTCAAAATTAGAGCCCGGCCGATATGGATTTTTGGGGGCCGATGCCGATACCGATATTAGGGAGTAAAAAAAGCCCGATACCGATATATCGGCCGATATTATTTATGTGTATATTATAATACAGTAGCAATATTATTTATGTGTATTATAGTACAATATACCAGTCAAAAGTTTGGACACTTTCCTATTGGTGTGTACAAACTTTTGATGGGTACTTTACACAGTAGCTATAAACAGAATAAATATATTTTATAAACACGTTTTGCAATGATCACTCAAATGTGGTAATCAAACACTTGTGTGACACAGATATGTAATGGAGGCAGGGGGAATGATAGAATGAGAATTATACAGCTGAGCTGTAACCCAACTAGTTTGCATTGCATGTTATATTATATTATATTATATTCTAAATACTGTTGCATAATCTTCACTAACGACGACTTTGTCTTTTAATTTAGTCATAACTTGTATCAATAAATATATAAAAAGTGTCACTGACAAAACCTTATTATCTTCTATTTTTACTCTTAATTCCTCTAATCTCTACCAGTGGAGGAAGAACTCAGATCTTTTTACTAAAGTAAAATGAATAATATCATAATGAAAACGTTTTTAATTACATATGTACAGTACTTTTATACTATTTTAAATAATTAGTAAGCAAAATGTACTAAACGTGAAACTAGGCTACTCTTAATGCAAAATGGCCCTATATAAAGTGTTATAATTATATACATTTTTGGAATATTGCTTGATGTTGTAACGTAGCGTTATCAGGCAGAATGAGCTTTAACACTGTGTCTACACCGGACGCGGCCGTTACTGCTCGCGTCAACAGCTGTTTACCCTAGACAAAGCAGAATCAGTTTACTGTCGGAGATCGCTCGCGCCACGCATTTTAATCAATGTTTCATCAACCAATTGCCTTAATAAATAAGAAGAAGGCCTAAATATAGCAGACAATATAATCAGGACTTCTCAGCTGCGCGCTTGCAATAGTCACAAGCTCACACAATACGTGACAGAGGCTTGTAGCAGAGAAATCAATTCTGTGAATTACACTGCGCAAATCACAAGTAGGCTACTACCCACCGGATGAAGAAGGGTTGGCTCTCAGTCTCCACAGGCTACATAAAATATTCATTTTATTTTATTTTATTTAATTTTTCGTGTTTGCATTTATGAGGAAAAAACAGTGTTACAGACGCGACAGTTCAGCACTACGGACGTGAGCGCTCTGAAAGCGGCACTAATGCTTTGAAACTTTCACATAGACATCAAACAGAAAGCACAAAACCTTTCGTTTCAAAGTGAATTTCGTTTTGTATTAATTGTATCTTAATTTTAATCAATGTTTCATCAGCCATTTGCCTGGATTTAATTTATAAGAAGTAAATTTAGCAGACGATAGATAATCTCGACACGGAGGCGCCTGCGGGTGAACTGGAGCTCGTCTCATGAACCGAAACTCAGCGTATAGACCTGAGAATTGAAATATATCTATATTGAAATGTCTACTTTTAAACAGAACAATTCAAAACGAAAGACAGACTGACTCATGTAATCGTATGAAATGTGCATTTCTCTCTGGCGCGCGCTCACTGAAGATCGCGAGTCAGCATCGTCAACTTCATCTTTGGCTGACACTGACTGAAAACACTTGTTTATTAATAAACAATTAAAATGTCTCCTTGCTATATTTGTTGTATTCATAATCATTATTTTTGCCAGTTCTTGTGACAGCTTTTAGGTGCTTTATTGGCAGCGCCATCCTTACATGAATCACCGTACCCGCATTTTTTTAAATATTCATTTATCGGCCATTATAAATGCCGATACCGATAGTTAGGAAAATGCCTAAAATCGGCCGATAATATCAGCCCGCCGATATATCGGTCGGGCTCTAGTCAAAATAAATACTACTAACTAAACTTTTCGAAGTGGGGTTGCCAGATTTAAAGTTTTATTCTACAACTTTTTGCTTATCACTCATCTACTTATCACCCAGCTCATTAACAATATCATCCCCTCATCAGGTCCCATCAGAGTATCAGTGGAAAGGCACAGCGACGAGAATACTTTTTGTGCGCAAAAACAAAACAAAAATAACGACTTTATTCCAACTATTAATTTCCTTCTCTGCGGGCCTCGAGTTGGGCCTCGAGTTCACTTGTGAATGGAATTCAGGGCCATATTGTTAATACCAGTAGTCAGCTGTACAAAATGATTGTGAACAAAAAATGTCCTTAATAAATACTGTCAAGACAAGGTTAGTTACACAACTCAGTCTAATGTACATGAATGGCAAATATGCTAATGACTAACCTCTGAACAAACTCAAGGATGCATGCTGCATCTTCCTGGTACTGCAAGCTGAAGTTATAGGAGGAGGGAAACAGCGCTGCCTGACCAGTCATGAAGTTAGGCTGTGATCCTTCACACAAACCTTGATCTTCCAAATTTAATATCCAGCACTGGTTGCTTAGAGATTGACCTGTAATTGAAAACAAAAATTAATAAATAAATAATATTAATAATTAAAATAACTATTGTGGGTTCCACTGTGGTTCGATGTAGTTGTCCATTCACAGTTCTACATAATTGTTAAAAGAATTCTGAATAGTATGTGACAAATGCTGTATATTCCAAACGTTCTGGGGTATACAATAGGGTAGAGGTCTTCAGTCCTGCTCCTGGAGGGCCACTGTCCTGCAGAGTTTAGTTCCAACCCTAATCAAACACACCTGAATCAGCTCATCAAGCTCTTCAGGATCGCTTGAATATACCAAAGGCAGGTGTGCTGAAGCAGGTTGGAACTAAACTCTGCAGGACAGTGGCCCTCCAGGAGCAGGATTGAAGACCTCTGCAAATAGGGTTTGGTAAAAATCAAACCAAAATGTAAAGTATTAGCCTATTTAATGAAAATCCTGACCTTGGCATCTGTCTTCTGTACTTGACAGATGTGAACGTGAAAACTTGTTACAAGAAACACAATGGATTAATCTCATAAAATAAATTTCTTTTTTTGTGAATTTCAATTTCTCACAACTGCGGCAATAATAGTCTCATGAACATGCATTCGAGCACAGAAGACCAACAGTCAGTGTCAGGATTTTCATTAAAAATGTAATTCAATTACGGTTTATTTTTCATCAAACCCTATCGTATACCCGCATAACACTTATGGCACATTGCATAGGATCATTCTGTGATACTTTAGCATCTTTTTTAAAATCTTGATGCTATCACTTTTCACTGTTATTATATGGATGAGCACAAGCATGACACTTTTTTGTATTCTCCTTTAGTGGTCAGAAAATAAAAAAAGTCATACGATATTGGAACAACACCCGCTACAAAAAATTCTTACTTAGTATTTGCTTACCGCACTGGCTTATTATTTTGCTTGTTTTAAGCATAAACTCATTCAAATTTGACTTATTCTTTCAACCAAAGAGGACAATTTTTACTTGTCTATTAAATGCTTCTTCGTGTAAGAATTTTAGATATCTGGACTGGACACAAGAAAAAAAACACTAAGAATTTTTTTTTTGCAGTGGGGTGGGTAAATAATGGGTTTAAATTTTAGGGTAAAACTACCCCTTTAATGTTTACATACCGAGAAATATAAGGCGTTGACTCTCTGGCAAATGTAGATTGCTGGACATCAGAGTTGCAAATTCCTGAAACAATTTTTAGAAAGGACAGCACAACCATGATCAACATA
This sequence comes from Siphateles boraxobius, assembly GCF_051911475.1. NCBI lineage: Eukaryota > Metazoa > Chordata > Actinopteri > Cypriniformes > Leuciscidae > Siphateles > Siphateles boraxobius. The sequence continues at coordinate 14,347,738 of NW_027508733.1, read as the reverse complement.
ACCAAAACATTACAGATGAATGAGATTTGTTGAATAATCACTACTCTTCTGCTTGAATGATTAACACCGTTATCCTTCCTATCCTTCAATTTCTCTTTGAAGTGTGGGAGTAGTTGTAGGACCATGACAATCAGGAATACTACATTTGAAAACAGCATAGGAACATGGATTTTCATGTGCTGACAAAATGCTGACAACGATTCAAAAGCACGATCACAGAACCGACAGCATATTTGTTACCACATATATAGACCATAACTGTACACTAACGTTACTTAGAAGCACTTACGTTAGCAATGGACCGTCATCAGATTAACGTTACAAAGCCTGAAACGAAAAATATATATATCAAAAGCAGGTCATGCTATACCATGGTAAATGTTGCCTATTATGTGAAATATCGAAGTTAATGTTACTTGGTAAAGAGGTGGAACAGAGTGAATTGTTTGTGCGGCAGCAAACCGCGTTTGCAAAATCAAACCAAATTCGTGTACACAATGTAGAAATGCAAACGCAAAAAAAATATATTCGCTTACTGTATCACTCAGTTGAACAATTTTCCATCTTCTCAGACTCTAAACCCCACTTATCGTCACTGGCGCAAGTAAATTTACAGTAAAGGGTTACAGTGTATCTAATGAACTTGCAGTGTCCTAGATTGGCCATAGCCAGGCTGTAGCCTGGTCGGCCCTACATTAGCTCTAACACTTTCAATGCATAAATATAGCTGCAAGCAGTGATGACGGGCCAAAGCCCAGCCGCCGCCACCCCGGTGGCTTAAGGAAACCTGTGCACGGCGGGCAATTTGCATTTAAAGCGATGACATGTAAAAGAACTATGTCAAAATCCTTTAAATATGCCACATTTACTGCAGCAGCTGGTCTCACTCTGACTATAAACAACAGCGGCCACAGCCATGAGATCATTTAAATTTAGATGAATATGATGTCATATGATGTAGTGTAACAATGCCCAGTTCCAGGAATGCACTAATATTTTGTTGGTAGTACCAGTTTGCAACAATTATTAGTTAACACCAAGTTGTCAACACTTCGGAAAAAATAATTCGTCGTTACACTACATCCTTATGCATCGCTTCCTGCCAGGACTTTTACATGCTTTTCCCAAATCTGACGTCGACGTCAGGTTAGCAGTAGGATTGAGCCGTCAGGCAAGTGTTATTTAAATAAACTCCTGATGTACTTACAAACATTCCGATGCCTCGTTTTATGAGTACAGATTATATTTGTTCTATTGTAGTTATTGTTGTATTATACATATTTGTACTATTGATGTTTGGTACCATTCTGGGCATTATTAGTGGGGTAATTTACGAGATACAAATTTTGGATCAGTTAGGGCCTGTACTAAGCCATTCGACTGATATCTCTAAATAAGCTCTAATAATGTTCGACCAAGGGAAAAAAGGCTTCTGGGGGGGTGTTTGGCTTGAGGTCATGGTGCAAAGGACCCTAGGTTGATTTTACTCCGAATCCTCCCTTTAACATGACTGTTTTAAACAATATTATTTTGCTTCCCAACACAGCCCGGGTGTTTTGAGTTCAAATGTTTCTGCAGCTTTAAAGGTTTTAGTGCCTCCATTTGAAAAAAATTCTCCACATTTAACACACTGCGCCTTTGGCTTAAGGGGGTCGCACACCGGACGAGAAGCGCAGCGCCACGTCTTTAAAAATCGAACACATTATTTTCTATGAGTACACACACCGGCTACAGCTCAGGACGCTGTTCAAAATCCTGCTGTGCCACAGAGCGCCATTTACAAAAGTTACATTATACTTGTCTCAAATCGTTGTTAATGTATATACTGACTTCTCCCTGTGCTGCAAGATACATTTAGTTTTACATTAATTTACAGAAATCAGTGGCATGTATGAAAATTCAGAAAATTATCAGATTTTCAGGTGAGATTCTTAATTAATTTAGATAAAGCTCCAGTCAGTAACTTTTTTTGGGCTAAAAATTACCCAAAATAATTTTTTTGAGCAAGTACATAACTAGCCATCGTTCAAAACTATCTTCTTGTCTTCTTAGATTCAAAACGGTAAGCTTGTCATAATATTTTTACTGGTACTGGTGGATTTCCGCGGGAAATTCGAGCATGTCTTTGCATCATTACGTCACATCTGTACACATAAAGAAGGTGTCTCGGCTTGGCTAGTAGGCTATATTGCGTATGAGGATGTTGGAGGTGGAGAATTATAGCCTTTTCTCACAGCACTTGATATAATTAAACGTATTAATTTGATTGCAGATCCAGAAAGGTTCAAATGACAATCACCAGTGACAACTGGAGGTTCACCCGTTGTAAAATGCAAAAGACTTCGTCAGGACTTCGGAGTGACTACAGAAAAAAAAAGAGAATGCAACCGGGCCCATGCGAAAACAAGGATAAATATCAGAAGGGCATTAAATGTAGTTACGCAATGCTGATGTAATATTAACAGATATTAATATCAATATTTGAGATCCAAGTATAATTTGCAGGTTTGACGTGATGTGATAAACGATCGTTAGATTTAATCAGCGTGATTTAGTGCAATGCTTTTTTCCCCTTAGTTGGTCAGAACAAAAGTGAATGTTACTTACTTGTTCAGATCACATTTTCCGGTGAAAAATTCTTATGTTGCTCATACTTCCAAAAAGTAGAATCTATGATTCCGAATGCCAGTATCCACACCGGCGCGGCGACTGACAGCCGCACATTCTCCTCTAAACATTGGATTCATCCGTGCTGTGCCGTGTCAAGGCACAACCCACGTAATGTTGATAATTCTGCGAATAACAACAATTGCAGATTTGGAACAGAGATGGTGACAAAAAGGAAAAACTGCAGACTGCTGCTTTAATGTATGTCCTGAGGTAAAGTGTTCAGACTGCAGAATCAGCAACGATTGTATTTAATTGTAGCTACAGTACAATCATAACATAGTACAGACATTATCTTAATTTCATAATGTCCTTAAACATCACATCATTGCTGGCCATAAACTGAGAAAGTGCGAGTCTGGTGTGCGACCCACTTTTAGTCTCAGTACCTGCACTTATAAAACCAAATTGAATTTATTTCAGAAAACTATCCATATTGCAGTAATGTAATGTTACTGCATCTGATAGAACAAATGTTCAATCTGACATTGTGACGTGATTGTTGTTGCAATATTTAAAAACATAAATTAGCTTTTAGATAATGCATCTTGATTTGACTTGAGTGTTTTTGATCATTTCAATTCATAAGAACAACCAGATAATTAGAAAATAACAAGATTTGTCAATTAAAAAAATAAATAAAAATGAATTTGGGGGCAGTATACCACTGCCTACACGGCCCATCAGATGACGCTCCGAGGCCCACTAGAGGGCCGCGGCCCACCGGTTGAGAATGACTGATGTCAAGCAAGAAAGTTGTTCGGTCTGATGAGATCTATAACTGTGTGAAGTTTGGTTACTGTAAGTGAAAAGGGATGCATTATAGAGCCTTAAAATACAACCAAATAAAACGGTCAGCTGCAGAGCCCCCCACGGTCACTGTGACCCTACATAGGACAAGCAGTTTGGAAACTGGATGGATATCTGATTTAAAGAAAAATGCAATAATGGGGGAAAAAAAACTATTGGTAAATCTCTAAGATAAATGCATCAAGATAGTCGTTGTATAGCAGTTCTCTTCTTTCTACTATTATGTCAGGGTTCACTTTTATGTCCTTTCCCTTCACATTTCTCTCTTAGATTTTATTTTATTTTTTAATGATTTACTGAAAATTAAACCTTTCTTACTTAAATTTTAGACCTGATGGAAGAGAACGAGGAGAGTGAAGAACCGAGTGAAGCGGAGGAGAAACATGTCAAACCTGGAGAAAAATCTTCAAGTTGCTCACAGGGTGAAAGTATTTTTTTATTGAAAAGAAGAGCCAAAAAAACTTTTACCTGCCCTCAGTGTGGAATGAGTTTCCCATACAAACAAAGTTTTAAGCTTCACATGAAAATCCACACTGGAGAGAAGCCACACACATGTGATCAGTGTGGGAAGAGTTTCACACAAAAAGCAGGCCTTAAGGAACACATGAGAATCCACACAGGAGAGAAGCCATACACATGTGATCAGTGCGGGAAGAGTTTCAGAAAGGCAGACTCTTTTAAATTACATCTGCGTTATCATTCTGGAAAAAGACCGTTTATCTGTGATCAGTGTGGTAAACATTTTTTTAGGGGAGATGCCCTGAAGAACCACATGAAAGTTCACACGAAGGAGAAGCCTCATGTGTGTTCTTTGTGTGGAAAGAGTTTTAGTGAGCTGGCTGCTTTAAAAATACATCAGAAAAGACACAGTGGTGTGAAGAATTATATGTGCTTTGATTGTGGGAACACCTTTTTTGATGATGCTCAACTGAAAAGGCACCAGAGAATTCACACTGGAGAAAAACCTTACAATTGTTCATACTGTGACAAGAAATTCCGTCAGTCAGAACATCTGAAAACACACGAGAGGGTCCACACCGGAGAGAAGCCTTTCACATGTGATCAGTGTGGGAAGAGTTTCGCACGAAAAGGACACCTTAAGGGTCACATGAAAATCCACACCAGAAAGCCGTATCAATGCCCTCCGTGTGGGAAAAGTTTTGCTTCTTCGTCTTCTTTATGCAATCATACAAAAAACAAATGTCTAAAATCATAGTAAGCAGTTAATCTTCAGATCCAGCACTATTGTATAAATCTGCCTCAAACAATTGTTGCGAGAGTGGCAGATGACATAGTTGCAGTGCATGTTTAGAATAAACAAAGTTATCGTCCGTCGGTGTGGACACTAATATAATTATCATTATAGTCATCATTTTAAGTGTGAACAGGTCTTTATTTTTGTTGGATATGTTGTTTTGTAGAAAATTGTTTTTGATTGGGAACAAATATATATATAATTTTATAATTAAAATGTTTTAATTTTATTTATACATTTGAATGTGTATTTTAAAGCATCACAGAAAAATTGATCAATCCTTTGGTTGAGTTTAACCAATCAGGGCTGAGTGAGGGAGAACGTTCAATCAGTTTGCAGTCTTTTGTTGGTGAGACGTGATGACTCAAGTGAGGTTGTTGTTTTTTTTTTTTTTTGCAATGGTATGAGATTTTCACTATGATAATTGTCTTTGAAAATTTTATGATATGTAGAAGAGCACTTGCACTGGGGAAATGTTGATTTTGCCACATTTATTTGGGGTTGGTTGGGGGAATAATCACTGGAGTGCAGTGCAATACTGGAGTTTCACTGGTTTATCGCCTTTTTTGCAAAGTTTATGTTTGTTGAACATGAATGTCTATTTTTATAATGTAGTATATTATTCTGTATAAAATTAACAAAGTAATATTTTTCTATAAAGTCCTGGTGGTGTTATACCCTCTGTCCTCCATATATGTCTGGTTAGACCTTTTTAAGGACAACTTTGGGTTTGTTATACCATGTTCGGGCATTGATAGAATTATCTGTACTGTTAGAACCTGTAGAAATGACGTCAACAGATTATTCATCTGATTATAAGTAACGGTGTTTCTGTCTTCTTAACACATTTTATACAGCATTTGGAAATGTGGAGAACATGTCTTCAGTAACCTCTCTGTCAACTGATATGACTCCTGTTCTTCATTAAGCATGTTGGTTTCTTTATGGGGTTTACCTACGGTTTTGTATATATTTCAAGTAATCACTGATTAAATGTGTTGCTCATTTTATCATCAAATTTAATCGGCAGTCTGCTAAATCTACTTGTATCAAGAAAAGATGACTGAAAATGAAAACATTGTACTTTCATTTTAGACATAATGGAAGAGTGAAGAACTGAGTGAACCAGAGGAGAATCTTCATGTCAAAACTGGGGAAAAGAATCTTAGAGTTGCTCACAGACTGGAAATAGTTTTTATTAAAATAGTAAAAAAAAAAAAAAAAAAACCTGTTCACCTGCTCTCTGCTTGGAAACAGTTTAACGTACAATGAAAGTTAAACTTCATATTCCTTTCACATGTGATCATTGTGTGAGAAGACTTTCATACAAAATGGAAACCTAAATATACACATGAATTAGAGATTATTAATAATGAGATTATTGCAGGAATAATTTCATGCGTGCAAGTGCTTTTAATTTACATCTGGGAAAACAATTTAGCTGTGATCAGTGTGGTAAAAAAATGTCCTCAGATTCTCTAAAAAAAAAAACACCTGAAAGTTCATACAAAGGAGAAGCCTCACACGTGTTCTTTGTGTGGAAAGAGTTTTTTGTATTTTGTAGAAAGTTGTCAGTTCGAACTTTGTTCTTATTTTATTCTGCTCTTCTCCTGATAAAGTAATTATGAAACACCAACACATTCTGGCTGCACATCATCCTTGCATCTTCAAATAATATTCGTGCTCTATTGACCACTATTCACTTGGACACTGAATCTGAGCAGGTACAGTGTGTCTCAGCATGTCATGAATTGGTTCATGTTCTTTCTTTGCTTAAAACGTAAATTAACAGAAATAAAAAGCATAATACATCAAGTCACAAATAACTTTCAATTTCTGTTTACTGCCTTAGGAAATAACCTGTTAGTATTGAATTTAATAAGGGCAACAAACTGCCGAAACACAAACATTTAGCAGTAGATTTATTATATTTCATTGCACTTTATCACTGTCGTTGTGAATATTAAAGTGATCATATAATCCATCAGCATGTTTTTATTAAGATTATTTAATTTAATAAAGACAATCAGCTCAATTTAGTATGCAATTCCTACTGTAATTTTGGTTGTTTTGGTGTTGTTTGTCGGGGGAGGGAGGTGTTTCGTCTCGCAGTGATAACATAAGTGTTGCTGCAGACTTGTTGATACACAAAAGAAGAGCTACAAATTATTAAAGACTATTAACAAATATGATGTCATTATTAGTTATAAGTCATTATAAGTTTATCAATAATACTTTCATAATTATGACAACCAAGTATCAAATGATTTTGGGGGATTTTTAAATTTAATTTTATTGATTTTAATAATTTTTTTTAGTTTTCATGACTTAGATCGAATGAGATCATTGTTTTGATATGCAGTATAATGACACAATTAATTTTAAATAGTTTGTTCTAACACTCAGTTACTTTAAACTAAAATTGATTCTTTCTCCATCTCATAACATCCAGAAGCAACAGAAGGAGTGCTGCTGAGAGCAAAAAGCTCGTTTTAGCCTACAGTTCTCACAGTTAATTTCGTTTGATGTGTAATGTGAAAAATATCGTTTTGATGATTTCGCCTCGCCTTGATGACGTCACCGCTACCGCCATCATCACACAGCGTTGAGTCTTCTGATGTGAGGTAAGCTGCTCACCGTGCTTCGTATATTTATACTGCTATAAAAACACAGCTTGTTAAAGCAACATTTTTCAGGGTCTTTTCTGTTTTGTATATTCATCTGCTACAAAGCTATTTGTGAGTCTTTTCTGGCGTCTGCTGACTGACAAAAACATTTAGCATAGCAGGCAACGATGTGAGAAAACAATGTTAAATTCATTCAGATCTATACGATTATTGGGTGTTTTTGTATGTTCGTCTGTATGATTGTTTCGATGTCTAGATCAGTAATGGTATTTACTGATGTGTCACTTGATCAAAAGTCAAAGTATGATTAAGGGTAATTAACAGTAATCGATCTCGATTCATCTTTTGTTTGTGGGTTAACGTTAATCTATTTTGAACATTAATATCTATTTCTGACATGACGAGTCTTTTCAACGGCTCTTAATTTAAATCCATCACAAGAGGTACATAAATCTGAATATGTAGATACATGTGAATGAAGCTTGACATTGTAAATATTGCTTTGTTGTGCTTGTGCATTGTATTGAAAGAGCCGTTTCTGTCCCTAGGGAAAAACACAATGTTTATATAAAAAAAGAAATGACAGTATGCAATGAGTTGTAAATTAAACTATATTTAGGTTCACGTGTATGGAGGACCAGCTCTACCATATTTAAAAATAAATACAGAAATAAATAAATGCTCAATAAATAAATAAGCATACAATTAATTGCCCCAAAAAATACAATAAACAAATAAATGTAGGTAGAAATTAAATTATACAGTGAGACATAAATGTATATATCTCTTTTAATTAGCTTCTTTATTTATTCATCTTTGTAATAATTACCTTATTTATTTATTGTTCGTTATAATCTTCAACTTTATTTATTAATTACTTATTTTTTTAAGTATTTATTTATGTGCATGTTATAATATTTTTGTCTGTTTTATTCTTCCTTTGTATTTTTTTACCCTATTTATTTCTTCAATGCTATTTATTTCTGCCTGTCGTTTTTACATTTCTGTATGCATTTCTGCCTCATTATGTAAATGAGGAGGGGCTGTGTCTTAAGGGGTCAACTTCTGCCCATTGGTTGGTTAGCATTTTACTGCATTGGTCGAATCTACATGCCACCGGCCACAGTCACAACAAAGATGGCTACCTACGATGAAGTTGTCAGTGAGCTGAGGCATTTAGCAACTGTTTTTGAAAACAATGCTAACGTTATAAGTATTGACTTTATTATTTTTCGTTTGGATGCTCTGACAGAACGTGTGTTTCAGTTAGCGGCACACATGGACACAGATGTCGACAATGTAGTTTTTCAGAATCTGGAGGAAGCGGCCCATCTTCTTAACTCGGTCGCCAACGTTAATCACACACCTGGGATAGCTGGTCGCCCTGCTTATTTGCTCCCTTTGGACGCCGTGGAATGGTGCAATGGCACCAACAGGCAAACCCGCATGTAAAAGTCCTTCCACGGCGTCCACAGGCAGCATATAAGCAGATATGCTTATCCGGTTCCTCCAGATTCTGAAAAACTACATTGTCGACATCTGTGTCCATGTGTGCCGCTAACTGAAACACACGTTGTATGGAATTTATTATAACTGTGGAAAATTAAATAATATCCCTGATAAGACTTAAAGGCAGGTTAGGCAATTTGTTTCTAAAACACTTTTTGCCAAATTTGTTTAAACTGTTTTTATATACCAATACATATCTAAAATGTAAGTACTCTGAAAAGGCGTTTATAAAAATAGAGTGTCTGTAGTCCTCCCAGGGCTGCAATAAACACAGCTCATTATTCCATTCGGACTGAATGCAATGATTGACTGGGTGACTGTCACTCTCCCTCGCTGCTATGGCTACCAGCACTGCTGCAACAGGAGCTGCCCACATGCGCGCACTCGGTTGACTCGCTCATTTCGGAAGAGGAGAGGCGCGTACCGACCAACAGTGCATTCATCGGGAAAGTTCTAACATGCAAAACACCGTATATGTTCTGAATCTTACACGAAATTCACTTTCGTCACAGTTAGCTAGCTAGCTCGTTACCGAATCAAACTCAATATATTTTACACTTTACCAGTATCGATATGCTAGCTTGATAGTGAGTACTAACAGCCATGTTGGTTGTTTATATTCATAATGATAAAGTTAGGTATTTTATTACCTGTGATTCTGACATGATGTCACTCCATTGCACTGCGCTCCTCTCCGCTCCGCACTGGTAAACGCGTCCTCCAGCTGAGCGGTTGGCATTGTGCGTTCAAGTGTTTTGGGGGCGTGGCTTTGGAATGAGCTCAGAAGGAAAGGGGTGGGAGTTTCTCTGTTGGATACTTTCAAAATCCAGCAGTTTTCTGCTAGTTTCTCAAACTTACCTACCCCGCCTTTAATAAGAGGGATTTCATTCATCACAATGAACAGAGCTGCTCAAAAGCCTCTTCATTTCAAAAATAGATACTACAGTTAATAGATTGACCCACAGGAAGAAAAGTAGAGATGTAAAATATGTAAATTTGTTTTAAAGGGATTGGTCACCCACAAATGAAAATTACCCCATGATTTACACCCTCAAGCCATCCTAAGTGTATATGACATTCTTCAGACGCAAGTCGACTTACGCCAAAAGAGTAACTTGATGATGTAGGGCACAGGAGTTGCGTTAGCGTGACACCTCTCGTGGTTCAAACAAACAGGGCTGTGCAACAAACTCAAGCTCCTCTGACATTTCTCTTTAAAAATTCTCATTTTAGACTTCTAATTCGTGAATGGTGTTTTGTTTTGCTCTATCCTCTGCACTCCCACGTTCGTCAATGTGTCAGGTCAAGTGTCACTCTTTCTCCGTAATTCGATGCGTACGGCTGTCTGGCCGTTATTTTAGTCGATGAAGTTTTAAATATGGATATTTTTCTTACACGAACGCATCGCTTCGCTTTAAAAGGCCTTTATTAACCCCCCAGAGCCGTGTGGATTACTTTTATAATGGATGGATGCACTTTTATGGACTTCATAACAGAAATTGTCCATTCACTGCCAGTATAAAGCTTGGAAGAGCCAGGACATTATTTTTGAGATGTCACAGAGATGTCATATTCACCTAGGATGGCTTGAGGGTGAGTAGCCTAAATTGTGGGGTAATTTTCATTTTTGGGTGAACTATCCCTTTAAAACAAATTAAATAGCCTACCTTAATGTAAAATCATTTAATAATGTTTTAAATCAAATTCACATTGTTTTTTTTACAACTACAGTCATTGCATACAGTCAACAAATAGATAATTAACTTATTTCTGTTTTTTTCTTGGCGCAGAAACATCTCTTTCAATAAAATGAAAGTGCAGAACAAAGCAATATTTTAATGTTTCCAATGTCAAGCTTCCTTCTACATTTATCTACAGACTCAGATTCATGTACCTCTTGTGATGGATTTAAATTAGCGGCTGAAAAGCCTCTTCATATCAGAAAAAGATTATAATGTTAAAAAAATAGATTGACCCACAGACAATTATAGATATGTAAAATATGTGAATTTGTTTTAAAACAAATTAAATAAATGTAAATTTTGATACTTGGATAGATAAACACTAACATGCTTTAAATATGTGAATTTTTGAAAGCATTAATTTGATAACTGATTTATTTTTGCTTTTTGATCAGCTCCTCCTACAACAGTAATTCACCTTTAGTGAAGTTTCTTCCACAGTAGTTTACCAGTAAATGCTGGAATATTCCTAATCAGTCTTTAGTGAAGAAGATAAAGTTTCCGAAAGAACATTGAAAACATGAATGATCCAGAACGCTGCATAATAAAGCAGGAAGATACTGAAGAACTAAGAGCTGATCCAGAACCCTGCAGAATAAAGCAGGAATATACTGAAGAACTAAGAGCTGATCCAGAACCCTGCAGAATAAAGCAGGAAGACAATGAAGAACAAAGAGCTGACCTAGAACCCTGCAGAATAAAGCTGGAAGATACTGAAGAACAAAGAGGTTGGTGTTTATTCTTGATTCTTCAATAAGGTTATAAAACTTAAATTTCCGCTGAAACAGGAAGACAGGGTGGGACATATCGTGCAGCTCCACCCCCTGACACTAACGTGAAACCAGACTTAATTCGCCCCAATGGAAAGCAAATGTACACTGTCTGAATCGTCCCCTATCCCCTATATAGTGCACTATGTACCATTCACCATATAAAAAAATAGAAATTGTGTGAAGAAATGACCGATTTCAGCCGCAGCTTCAGTGTCTATTTAGTGTAGGGGGCGGGACGCTTTCTATTCTAGAGAGCATTTGGTTGGACAAGAAATCAGATGAGAAACTGAAGTGCAGATTGATGTCATCAAAATCGTTTATCCACATTGGCGGAAGTGAGGGACTGTAAGTTTTGAATGCTTCTATCTAAATCAATCAATTAATCAATCAAACTTTATTTATAAAGCACTTTAAAACAACCGAAGTGGATCAAAGTAGCGTGTAGAAAAATAAATAAAATACATAATCAAATACATTTATATAACCTCCTACGACCTGGCGTCTACATACGTTGACATCACATTTTTGGTTGTGTACACCATAATAATTGATTCTGTGTAACTGGAACCTGTTGTACACAAACGTGGACACGTACAGTACACTGCCATCTGGTGATGTCAGAAGAGAAAAACACTTTACATAGAAATTTCAAGATGGCGGAGAACACATCTGAAAAGTCTGGCAGCCACACCAGACCAAAACGTCCACAAGGTAAAAAATCTAATAACATTTCATTGTTGATTCTTAAGTCATGCATAATAGTGTTGTATGATTAATAAGGCATGCAAATTTGACAAATGTTTGTAACAGTAAAAATTTACTATGCCTTTAAACTTGAAGTCCACATATGTGGACAATGGGACTTAGCTTCGTTGAAAATCTAAATATGTTAGCAAAAAATGTTACTGTGAAAACATAGTTTGGGAAGAATTTGTTAGAAAACATCAATTCACAATAGTTTACAACAGTATAAATTGGCATTGCATGTGTGATAAATAACTTTACATTGATTTTTATTTTATTTTTCTCATATCATTTCCAGAGCGTATTCCTATGTGAAAGGCACTGGAATTAGTACTGGAGTCAATTGCTGGGGACAACTCAGTAGAGGACTTCTGTGACAATGATGACCCCGTAGAGGATTTTGATTACCATCCTCCACAACAGGAGCCAAGCAGCAGCGAGGAGGATAGTAGTGGGGATGAAGACCCCACTCCACAGTCCACTGAGGCCAGCCGGGGGTAAACGCCTCTGTGATGCAACTTATGGTTATTGTTCAGACCGTAGCAATGCCATTTTGCGCACTCCCAGCCGTCGGACTCAGCGGGTTGAATCGAATGGCTCAAACGAAGACTCTGAAGAGCCAACACCAGGGCCAAGCTTTCAAGGAGACCCCAAGCAAGGACGAGGAGTGCGCTGGAGGGCTGCTCAGTTGACCCCAAACCTAGCCCAGTTTGAGCCTGAGGAGGAAAATGAGCAGGACAGAGAAGGCTGGACCACACTGGACTATGTAAACCAGTACATTGATGAAGATTTAATGAAAGTGATTGTATACTGCTCCAATGCTACAGCACTAGCTAGGAGTGGGTATCCACTCAGCACATCAGTTGACGAGATGTATAATTTCATTGGTGCCTCAATTTTGATGTCCGGTGTCCTGTACCCACAGATCACGACGTACTGGTCCAGCACGTTAAGATTTCCAGCCATCACAGAAATATTTACACTCAAAAGATTTTACAAACTGAGGCAATCAATAAAGGTGGTCATTGATGATTCCAGAATGCCTGAAGGAATGTGACAAATTCTGGAAGGTGAGGCCTTTTCTTGACTGCATTCTGAAAGGCTGCAGGTCTCAGACAAGACCTGAGAGCATTTCTATTGATGAGCAAATTATACCATTTACAGGAGCCTGTCCTTGTCGACAATATTTGACAATGAAGCCCAATCCAGTTGGCATGAAAAACTTTCTTTGTACTTCAGCGGAAGGCATCATGCTCGACTTTGAATTATACCAGGGTGCAGATGCACTGATTGCACAGGTCCAGGAACCAGGTGAATTGGGTTTGGGAGGTTTGGTCATTGATCGTCTGTCTGAAACTCTCCATCCTGGTACAAAAGTGTACTGCGATCGGTTCTTTACATCAATCAAAGCCGTGAATCGAAATATGGAGAAGCAGGTTTACCTGACTGGTACAGTTATGAAGAATTGGGTTTCCGAAGTAGTGCAGAAGCTACCAAGTGACAAAAAAAATGTAAAAGAATGGAAGAGGTACATCAGCACAAGTTACCACTGAAGATAGGAAAATTTGTGTTGTTAAGTGGTATGACAACAAGCCGATATTGACGCTGTCTGTTGTCCATAATACACAGCATGAAGACACATGCCAGCGATAGAACCAAAAACAAAAACAATATGTGTCTATCAGACGACCAAGTATTGTTTGTGAATACAACAAGATGGGTGGGGTTGACCTCACAGACCGGCTGATCAGCTACTATAGAATAAGTGTCCGTATCAAGAAGTGGATGCTTCGGATGCTCATGCACTTCACAGATGTTGCTTTAGCCAACAGCTGGCTAATGCACCTTCAAGACTACACAGTACACGGCACACGAAGAAAGGGCATCATGCAAGGAAGTGGCTAAGACATTCTTGGCCCAGCATAACAATGCACAGGAAGACAGTGCAGATCTCTCAGAACAGGAAGACAACACAGACCATTCAGAGCCAGAGAAAAAGTGCCCTGTGAAGGAAGTGCCCCATATCTCAGTCCGCAAAAGGGCTAATAAACATCTTCCAGAAGTTGTCAACCTGAAGAATGCAGCGCGACAGGCTGTTCTTGGAAAACTCGAGTCCGATGTGTAACATGCAAGGTGTTCTTGTGCTTGCAAGCTGCACGCAACTGTTACACAGTCTTTCACAGCGGTTCAGTGCAATCAACTGTTCCCACAAACAAAAAGGACATTCCTAGTTTGGAGAAGTTGAAGTTTTGGAATGTTTCAAAAAAAGCAAAAAAGAAATGGCAAATTGTCAAGGTTTTTTGGACATAATAGCTTGTTTCTTATAAATTTAGTTTTTCCATATCCATGTTCAGAAATTGAAACCGATATATATGCAACAGTAACAACGAAAAATGTTCGAGCACAGTGCTCAGGCTGTAAATAAAAGAGATTTGCACTTAGTTACACAATGGTGTCTTGATTGTTTTATACAGATCGAGTGTTCACATATATGGACAAATTCATGTTCAAAGATAATATCTGGTTATTATATTTATTGGTTCCTCCTAACCCCAAATAGCTAGAAGAAGTCTAAAATGCAAGCCAAACAAAAGCTCGGGTCTTAGGAGGTAGCATATAATACAAATAAAACAAATCAAGAGACATAAATGCAAATTTCTGTTATTGTTTTGGAGCACACTAGCTTAGAGATAAACTTAAGGTTAACATATTAGCTAACACATCTTTTATACAAGTGGATCTAAAAGTAGTTATATACAGATTAGGTATAGAACTTGAATAAAGTAAATAAATGTAAATAGTTTAGTTTATTTTGGTCAACTTCAAAAGAAAAAAGAAAAGTAAAACAACTTACAAGCAAACATAGAAACGAAAATTAAATTACAGTGTAAACAATATTTTTAAAAGAAAAGTTGCTTGACCGAAAAGGGGTCGGCTGAAGCTTATGCCAATCTTTTTTACATTTAATTTATTTTACACACAACACCAAAACACCAAAGTAATCTTGCGTACATAAAGAATGACTAAAAGGAAAATAAGCTAAATTCATTCAGCTTTGTATAATGTAATTAAAAAAAAAAGAATACTAATAAAGCTTAAAGCTACCTATGGATTTACATGTTTTCAGTTCATCATTGAGACTATTCCACAGTTTAACCCCATGAACAAACAGACATCTCTGTTTGACGTTGGTTCTGATCTGTGGTTTACTGAACATTAGTGTTCCTCTGAGCTCATAAGAAGTACATTTCATCTGATACAGGTTTTGGACACAGTCTGGAAATGTATTATTTATTATTTTAAACATTATTTTGGCTATTTTAAATTCTGCAAAGTCATTAAATTTAAACAATTTATTTTATATTTATTATAATAAAAATAAACTATAATTTATTATATATTTATTTTATATTATATATCTTTACAAGTTATTTAATAATAACACTGCACAGTCTTCACTGTATAAATTAAAAATAGATTAATATTAAAGTTAGAAAAGTTTTTTGATTAACATTAAAAACAGACAGCAGCGGGAATATTAGGCTGCGCTCTGATACTGTTACACATGCGTTGTCTTTCTCGACTGTATACGTTCGCTTAAGGAATAACAGACTATGTTTACTAGGATACTCACCAAGACAGGCATTTTGACATAATTTTGTGCGAAATTGTCTGTTCAAGTGTAAGAAGATATGAACGAAATTAATTCACTATTTGCATGCTTTTTAGGCGCTTTGAATGTGTACACAAACTGCGAGTAACAAATTGAGCTCTCTTTTGCGTCTTCTTGCGCTTGAATGTTTACATTGGCAAGGCTTAATATTGTGCAAATGATAAGCTTTCACAACGTTGCAGCACTGGCCCGATCGGGACTGTAATTACATTTGCATGTTCATAAATAAAAATAATAACCTCACGGCCGATATGGCAAACTTGATTTGCATTGGAGGGGGTGGGACACCTGTCTATATTAGCTCACTCTGATTAGATGAAAAGTATACGTCTTGGCCATTGACACATTGCGTCTAAAAATGCGTGGAAAGCGCGGCAACCACAGTCCTTCACATATAGTGTCTATAAATGCTTGAGCTTAAAGGGATAGTTCACTTTGAAATTAATTTTTGGTATGTTTTAGCTTACCTCAAGGGCATCCAAGATGTAGGTGTCTTTGTTTCCGCAGTAGTTTCAATTTTGATATTTTTAGGTCAAACCGTTCTTGTCTGTCAGTCATATAATGCAGGTCTATGGTCACCACCTCAAAGAGCATGCACAGAGAAGTCCAAATTAAACATGATTTAATTACTTGTACATGTAAGTACACATTGATGGCTTAAGACACGAAACGAGCGGTTTGTGTGAGAAAACTAACAGTATTTATATCATTTTTAGCTCTTGTAACCACAGCCACGTCCAAGTGATCTGAGGGCTCGGGCGCTTCGGTCTGCCTAATTTCTATATGGATTAGGTAATCAAACTATTTATTTCTAATTGTTTCGTTTAAAAGTAGACATATTTTGAACATATATAGAACTATTTCTCATGTCTGTGACGCAAGTATCCTCTACGCTGAGTTTTGGTTTATATGTGACGCGCTCCAGTTCTTGTAGTCGAAGGCTGCTACACACAGCCTACGATGAAGCTACGGCGTGTGTACGACTCAGGCCCAATCCCATTTCTATCCCTTACCTCTACACTGTCGTGATTCTCTTTTGGTTCAAGGGGTAGAGGTAGGGGGAAGGGCCAGATAGCCCTACAAACAAAGATTTGTCGGGACCCACCTTCAAACTAAGGGGTATGAGAAACATCGGCTACAGCAGCAACCACTATGGCCCTATGATTTCCACGATGCGGAAAAAAAAGACGGAGTCTTGGAATCCAGTCATAAAAACTGAATTTATTGTATAACATGGAGTTTCTCGAATGTTTGATGAATTAATAAAAAGCAGGCCACTATACTTAAATCAAATCGCGATATAGACTAGTATGTGTGAATATTAAATCGCAAAAAGACTATTTAAATATGAGTCCTGCATGGTCTGTGTGAATGAATGGTGCAGACACGTGGTTTCATTTAACACACACACACACACACACACACACACACACACACACACACACACACACACACACAATGAAGCACTCGTGACGGAAAATGTGACAGAAGTATATTAGAATATAGTAGAATTTAGCTACGTCTCAATGTAATAATACTAAAATTAACGATAATAACTTTTGTCACGTAGTTCGTTGTTATGGGAATGAGGCTGCGGTACCTGGCGAACATTTAATACTTTAATAATCATAAAAATAAACAAAGAACAAAACGAAGGTAAAGGCTTTGGACAGACGAGCCCAGAGTGTTGAAGTTTGGCCAAATGTACAGTGCCACGTTTGGTAAAAACCAAACACAGCATATCAGCACAGACACCTTATGGTAACTATCAAGCACTGTGGAGGAGGGGTGAGGATTTGGGCTTGTTTTGCAGCCACAGGATCTGGGCGCCTTGCAGTCATTGCAGTCACAGTCATCGACCATGAACTTCTCTCTATACCAAAGTATTCTAGAGTCAAATGTCAGGTCATCTGTCCGATAGCTAAAGCTTGGCCCGTAATTGGGTCATGCAACAAAACATTGATCCCAATCACACCAGCAAATCTACAAGTCCAAGTCCAGACCTAAACCTGTTTGATATGTTGTAGCAGGACCTTCAGAGAGCTGTGCATAAACATGCCCAGAAAACTCAATGAACTGAAGCAATGTTGGAAAGAATAATGGGCCAAAATTCCTCCAAAATGATGTGAGATTCTGAAATAGAAAATTATTACTTAAAGTTGTTGCTGTTAAAAGTGGTTCTACAAGCTATTAAATCATAGGGTGTAATTTGTTTGTCACACGGCTTCTCCATTTTGGAGAATTTATATATATATATATATATATATATATATATATATATATATATAAAGTTAAATAAATAATGACACAGTGGCATATATTGTGTTGTTGTTCATCTGAGGTTGTATTTTAATAACTTTAAGATCTGCTGAAGACCAGAAGATGTTTTATGCCCTGACATGTAAAACCATAGAATTCAAAAGGAGGTACTTTCTTTTTTACATGACTGTATATACTTGGACAATAATTAATTTATTAATTTATTTTTGTTCATTTTAAACCAAGAACTCTGTACTGTTGCTTTCAAACAGATAATATCTAGGCAACTTTCCATGAACTGGGCACAAAATGGAGCCTAAAACTTTTCTTTGACTTTTTTTAACAAATGAAAGGTGGTTTGGTTGAAACATTTGGATATCAGACTAAATATTACCTGTTTCAGTTTTATATTGTAAGTTTTACATATTGTAATCATTGGCGTTCTTATAATTAGGGGCCATCACAGATGGTGCATAGGCATCTATTGTAATTGTTACATTCTTGTTAGGGACGTTGGCGTTATTATTATCATTCTTCTGTTTCCGTCTATGACTAGTCTATGGCTGCCATAGAACCACTTGCGAGAAAGTTAATTAAATGTGGCACACAGATAGAAAATAGTCTCAACTGTCACCATAGCAAATTTGGAGTTTCTAACTAAATCCCTCTAGCACCATCAACTGTCCAAAATTGCACTCAAGTTTGTGCTAAAAACTTTTGAACCGTAAGGGCTACACACGTAATTATTTTTGTCTATGGTTCCTTGCCTCTAGATAATTCGATTGCATTGTCATTTTAGAATTTTCTTAAAAAAACTGCTTTTTCGAACTCCATGTCGATAAAAACTATGGAATTCAAGTCAATTCGTCAAACAGTTTTCTAATAACGCGCAACAAATTCAACAAAGTACCTGCTAAAATGAAAATGAGGCTATATCTCCGCAACACTTTACCGTATTCTGGCCAAACTTGGTGTCTGTTATGACGACCATAACCTGAGGGTACCAGCTCAGTTTTGGCACAGTGCCACCTAAGTGGTCTGGAGATATAATAAAATTGCTCTTTTTTTCCTATAACTTCTGAACACTTTGGCAAAAAAATCACAAAACTGGTCTTGTTAGATTTGTTGCATCATGCTGAGTGGAACGATACTCAACTTTTCTAAATCGCAAAATTTGGGCGTCAGCCATATTGATTTTTGTCGTAAAATGCAGACTGTGCTGGCATAAGTTACTGATTTTGTGTCGACAGACTAAACAGTTTTTATATACCGCAAAAAGTAAGTAATAAAGTAATAAACCAATAAATCAAATTACTAGTGGTTGTATTCATAATTCATCCTAAAATCATCTTAAACTGTCTTTAATTGCTCGTTGTTGCAGTTGGTCTGATGCTCCCAGCCATGTTGGCACGATTAATCGTGTTCTTTGAGCTTGGCCCCGATAATTGCTGCTTGCAGCTATATTTGCATGCACCGAAGGTGCGGAGGCACCTATTGTATCTGTTCTGGTTCCTATTATTATTATTTTTCTTCCGTTTCTTCTTCTTCTTCCGACTGGGCGTCTATGGCAGCCCATAGAACTGCTTGCGGGAAAGTTAAGAAATTTGGTAGATGGTAGATGACAGTCTGAACTGTCACCATAGCAAATTTGGAGTCTCTAAACCAATCCCACTAGCGCCACCAACTGTCCAAAATGTCATCATGTTTATGCTAATAACTTTCGAACCATAAGGGCTAGAAATAAAATTATTTTTCCACTGAAACCTTAGCTCAATACGATTCGATTGCACCACTTGACGTCATTTTCCGTCATGAAATTCTGTCCGCCATTTTGAATTCTCCGATAAAGATACTTTTTCTAACTCTTCCTAGGCCGATGCTCCGTTTTACACAAAAATTGGTCCAGATCATCTCCAGACCATGCCAACAAAAAGTTATGGAATTCATGTTGATTCGTAAGATTCATGTTCAGACATTAGGCTGTATCTCCACAACGCTTTATCTTATTCAGACCAATCCTGGTACATGTCATCACAAGCATGAGCTGAGGACACATGTAGCGTTTCGGCGCAGCGCCGCCTACTGCTTTGGAGATATGAAAGATTTATTTTTTTGCTTATAACTTCTGAACGGTTTGTCCAAAATTTTTTTTGCTGTATTTTCTGAACGCATCAACAGATCGTTACGAGACTCAGTATGGGTCATCAGTACGATGCCCTAAAGAAGCCTGAGAAGTTTTGAACCAGCGCCACCTAGTGGTAAAATACAATTTTCAAATTTGTATAACTCTGGGTGTGGTTGACTGATTTTCACGGAATCCATCTCCTTGGGTTCCTGAATCCTTGCCGAGTCCAACGATACCACCCATGCTAGGTTTCACCTTACAGTTTGTGTAGATTTGTGATTTAGCGCTTAAAAAAATATTTGCCAATATATTCGAAACCGTTAGACCGATTGAGACGAAACCACTGTCAGAAGTTCGGAAGCTTAGGTCGTTGGTCATATGATAATGCCCAAATGTCAAAATACTAATAATAAGTGGCATAAAAATGCAAACAAAGTCAGGTCATTTATTATGTTTAAACATATAAATGTCTATAACTCCAAAACAAAATGAGATATTTTCACCAAATTTGACACACATGTGTATGGGCTCACTCTGAGGACACATGAAAAAAAAATGGTGGGATTGTGCCACTTGTTGGTGCTATAATAGAACAAAATGTGAAATTGCCATTGAATTCAATACAGTTTTGTGATTAAAATGCTATACTTAAATGCATTGGTGTAAATTACGAAACTCAGTATGTTCCATCAGCAACATGCCCTGAAGGTACTCAAAAGATTTTTAAACAATGTCACCTTTTGGTTAAAAGTTATAATTAACTTCCAAAAATGCTAATAACTTTTGAATAAATTTGCCTATTGTAATGACATAGTCTTAATAGATTCCTTGGGTTATGCCGAAAAAATAGATACCCATTTTGCCATAATCAGCCAAACTTCATGTCCACCATGTTTGTTTTCTTTTAAAACCCTTCTTTTTCAAACTTCTAAACCAATCGTCCGATTTTCACCAAAATCGAATCGTATCATCTCCAGACCGTGCCGACTAAAAGTTATGGATTTCGTGATGATAAACAAAACCCTTTTCGTATAGCGCAACAGCAAATTTGAGGCATGCTGCCAAAATGACTATATCTCTTTATCTCTGCAATGCCTTCACATTTTGACACCAAGTGTCATTGTCACCTCACTCTGACCACAACAAATCAATTTTGTAACTGCGCCACCTATTGGTCGAAAGTGATAATCAATTAAATCATATTTTTAGTTAATGTATATGATTTTTCAGCCATTTTGCCTAAATTCATCTTTAAATGTCTTTAACTGCTCCTTGTTGCAGTTGGTCTGACACTCCCATCCCTGTTAGCTTTTCTTGTCGTCGTCTTTGCGCTTGGCCCCAGTAATGGCTGCTTGCAGCTATGTTTCTATTTATGTCTGATTTACTATCTTTGCAACCATATTACTAAATTTTTTAACATGTTACAACCCTAACTTGTAAAATGCAGTTAATAAAACATATCTAATTTGTGCTGGTAATGTTTTAAATTCAAATGACTTCATCAAAATATTCATATTTTCTACTATTATGTGAGGGTTCACATGTCATTTCCCTATCAGATTTCTCTTTGATTCTTTTTGATGATTTACTGAAAATCAAACTCTTGAATTTTTTCAAAACTTTTTTTACTTTCATTTTAGATCTGATAGAAGAGAACAAGGAGATTGAAGAACTGATTGAAGGGGGGGAGAAACATCATATCAAAACTGAAGAAAAATCTTTGAGTCCCTCACTGAAAAGAAGAGACAAAATATGTTTCACCTGCCCACAGTGTGGAAGAAGTTTCCCATACAAACAAAGTCTTGAACTTCACATGAGAATTCACACTGGAGAGAAGCCTTTCACATGTAATCAGTGCGGGAAGAGTTTCACACAAAAAGGAACCCTTAGCGAACACATGAGGATCCACACTGGAGAGAAGCCCTACGCATGTCCTCAATGTGGGAAGAATTTCACACAAAAAGGAAACCTTAACAAGCATATTAAAATCCACACTGGAGAGAAGCCGCACATATGCGATCAGTGTGGGAAGTGTTTCAGACAAAAAGTAATACTTAACGAACATATGAGGATCCACACCGGAGAGAAGCCGTACTCATGTGATAAGTGTGGGAAGAGTTTCGCACAAAAAGGACACCTTAACAAACATGTGAAAATCCACACTGGTGAGAAGCCGTACACATGCGAACAGTGTGGGAAGAGTTTCACACAAAAAGTAATCCTTAACGAACACATGAGGATTCACAGTGGAGAGAAGCCGTACACTTGTGAACACTGCGAGAAAATTTTCACAATAAAAAGAAATCTTAATGAACACATGAAAATCCACACTGGGGAGAGGCCTTACGCATGTGATCAGTGTGATAAGAGTTTCACACAAAAAGGAACCCTAAACGAACACATGAGAATCCACACTGGAGAGAAGCCGTACACATGTAGTCAATGTGGGAAGAGTTTCACACAAAAAGGAAATCTTAATAAGCATGTGAAAATCCACACTGGAGAGAAGCCGCACACATGTGATCAGTGTGGAAAGAGTTTCAGGCAAAAAGTAATCCTTAACGAACACATGAGGATCCACACTGGAGAGAAGCCATACTCATGTGCTCAATGTGGGAAGAGTTTCACACAAAAAGGAAACCTTAACAAACATGTGAAAATCCACACTGGAGAGAAGCTGTACGCATGTGATCAGTCCATGAATAGTTTTGCACAAAAAGAAACCCTTAAGGATCACATGACAAGCCACACTGGGAAGAAGACGCACACATGTGATCAATGTGGGAAGAGTTTGGCTCATAAAGCAACCCTTAATGAACACATTAAAATCCACACTGGAGAAAAGCCGCACACATGTGATCAGTGTGGGAAGAGTTTTACACAAAGAGGAACCCTTAAGGATCACATACGAATCCACACTGGTGTGAAGCCATACGCATGTGATCAGTGTGGGAAGAGTTTCGCACAAAAAGGAAACCTTAATGATCACATGAAAATCCATACTGGGGAGAAGCCATACATATGTGATCAGTGTGAGAAGAGTTTCACACGAAAAGAGCACCTTAATGAACACATGAAAATCCACACGGGAGAAAAGCCACACATATGTGATCAGTGTGGGAAAAGTTTCACACAAAAAGGAACCCTTAAGGATCACATGAGAATCCACACTGGAGAGAAACCGTACTCATGTGCTCAATGTGGGAAGAGTTTCACACAAAAAGGAAATCTTAACAAGCATGTGAAAATCCACACTGGAGAGAAGCTGCACAAATGCGATCAGTCTGGGAAGAGTTTCAGACAAAAAGGAACCCTTAAGGATCACATGAGAGTCCACACTGGGGAGAAGCCGTACACATGTGGTCAATGTGGAAAGAGTTTCACGCAAAAAGGAAACCTCAACGTACACATGAAAATCCACACAGGGGAGAAGCCGTACACATGTTATCAGTGTGGGAAGAGTTTCACACATAAAGGAAATCTTAACGTACATTTGAAAAGCCACACTGGGGAGAAGCCGTACACATGTTATCAGTGTGGGAAGAGTTTTGCGCATAAGGCAACCCTTACTGAACACATTAAAATTCACACTGGGGAGAAGCCGCACACATGTGATCAGTGTGGGAAGAGTTTCACTCAAAAAAGACACCTTACTGATCACATGAGAATCCACACTGGAGTGAAGCCACACACATGTGATCAGTGTGGGAAGAGTTTCACTCAAAAAAGACACCTTACTGATCACATGAGAATCCATACTGGAGAAAAGCCGTACACATGTGATCAATGTGGGAAGAGTTTCAGAAAATCAAGTGTTTTCAAAGTACATCTGCTCACTCATTCTAGAGAAAGACTATACAAATGTGACCAATGCGGTAAAACATTTTTTAGGGCAGATTTCCTGAAGGATCACCTGAAAGTTCATACAAAGGAGAAGCCTTACGTCTGTTATATGTGTGGAAAGAGTTTTAGTCAGATGGGTTCCTTAAAACTACACCAGAAAAGACACAGCGGTGTGAAGGATCATATTTGCTGTGAGTGTGGGAAGACTTTTTTTACCGATAGTGCACTGAAAGTGCACCAGACTGTTCACACTACAGAAACACCTTACAAGTGTTCATACTGTGACAAGAGATTCAAACTGTCTGTATATCTGAAAATACATGAGAGGGTCCACACTGGAGAGAAGCCACATGCATGTGATAAATGTGGGAAGAGCTTCACACTAAAAGGAAACCTCAACGAACACATGAAAATCCACACTGGGGAGAAGCCATTCACCTGTAATCAGTGTGGGAAGAGATTCACACATAAAGGAAACCTTAACGTACACATGAAAAGCCACACTGGGGAGAAGCCGTACACATGTGATAAGTGTGGGAAGAGTTTTGCGCATAAAGTAACCCTTTAC
Source organism: Siphateles boraxobius (assembly GCF_051911475.1). Taxonomy (NCBI): domain Eukaryota; kingdom Metazoa; phylum Chordata; class Actinopteri; order Cypriniformes; family Leuciscidae; genus Siphateles; species Siphateles boraxobius. Next base: position 14,323,143 of record NW_027508733.1, on the reverse strand, counting down.
AAACACATGAGGTTCCACACGGGGGAGAAGCCGCACACATGTGATCAGTGTGGGAAGAATTTCACACAAAAAGAGCACCTTAATGAACACATGAAAATCCACACTGGAGAGAAGCCGCACAAATGTGATCAATGTGGGAAGAGTTTCACACAAAAAGGAAACCTTAACGAACACATAAAAATCCACACTGGAGAGAAGCCACACAAATGTGATCAATGTGGGAAGAGTTTCACACATAAAGGAAACCTTAACGTACACATTAAAAGGCACGCCGGAGTGAAGCCATACACATGTGATCAATGTGGGAAGAGTTTCAGAAAATCAAGTGTTTTTAAAGTACATCTGTATGCTCATTCTAGAGAAGGATTATATAACAGTGACCAGTGCAGTAATTTTTTTTTTACGGCAGATTTCCTGAAGGACCACCTGAAAGTTCATACAAAAGAGAAGCCTCATGTGTGTTCTTTATGTGGAAAGAGTTTTAGTGAGCCGAGTGCTTTAAAATTACACCAGAAAAGACACAGTGGTGTAAAGGATCATGTTTGCTCGAAGTGTGGTAAAACTTTTTTTACAGATGGAGAACTGAAAGTGCATCAGACAGTTCACACTAGAGAACAACCTTATAAGTGTTCTCACTGTGAAAAGAGATTCAAACGGTCAATATATCTGAAAATACATGAGAGGATCCACACTGGAGAGAAGCCGTATCACTGCCATTCATGTGGAAAGAGTTTCACTCAATTATCTTCTCTAATCTTTCATAAAAGAAAATGCATGTCTGATAATACAGAAAGTAGTATGAGTTCTGATCCTGTACTTCCAGGTGTGATGCTGTCCAGTGCTGCATCAGAGATTATTTTGATAATCGATTAATCAAAGCTTATTAGAACGATTAATCGACTGCTCATTGATTATTTCACAGATTAATCAGTAGGCTTTGATCACTTATTCAGCTTTAGCAGTTAGTTAAAATGTTGAGTTACACCCATTCTAACTAATAAATAAAATAAGGAAACACTTGAAAACTTCTTTGTAATACATTTTGAGTAAAAGGAATTGACCAATCTCCTTCAGGTTTTCTGTCCTCAGAAGTCATCAATAAGCCAACTTTGCTTAGAACTGAAACAAAAACAAAAGGGCACATATTTCAGAATACATATCACACACATTGTAGATAAAATTAAAACAAAGATTTTTTGACGCACAAAATTAGATGACAGGGAAAGACATCCACATTTACCATTTAACGTCCCCCTATTATGGTTTTTCAAATATTCCCTTTCATGCTGGGTGAAATACCTGTCTGTGAATGTGAACGGTCTGCAAAGTTGTAAAGCCAAAAGTGCATGATAAATAAAGTTATTGGGCCTCATTTATCAATCTAACGTAGAAACGAGTGCAGAAATCATCTGACGACGGTCACGTTTGATTCATGAAACATTTGTATGAATGATTGTAAATTGATAAATGTGGCGGCTAAAAACAATCGTCATTTAAATATCACACCCCTAAAAATTCACAGTTTAGAAGCCTTGACCCTACATTGTAAAGAGATTGCTGTAAATTTTACAGTAACTTACTGGCAGCTGGATACCAGTAATTTACTGTAAAATGTTTACAGTATTATTACTGTATTTTCACTTACAGTATACCAGTGGTGGGCCATCAGGGCCAGCAAGGCCTTCTCTGCTGGCCTAAATACTATCAGAATCACTGACTTATACTTTAATATATTTTTATCATGAATGAGTATTAAATTATTCCCAATAGTCCATTCTCTTAATCTCGCAGCTTTTATCTTGGTGGCGCTGCTTCCAGTAATGTATATTTATTTTAGCGCTTTCATCCAATTATATTTCAGTCATCATGTGTTGCCAGGGTAAAACAAATCTCCCTTGAGGCCTTCAGAATCGACAGTGCGGGCGCCTGTAGCTTAAAATGAATGGAAATGAAACCATTGCTTTAACCAATCAGGTAATCAGTCAGATTTAATCAGCCAATCAGATTTAGATTTGACTGCACCGGGGCCATCTAGCAGGAGTACAATAACGTCGTCATTTTCGCGTCCTTTGATTGGGTGGTCAGAGGCTGAGTATAGCTAACCGCATCTGTAGCGAACTGCATAAACTAAAATACATTCCTGTATATTTAATAGTTTTTCAACCCACAAATTAATGTTTCTTTCCCTCCTCGGCCCCCAGCAGGTTCAATACTACCGGAAAAAATCTCTTATTCAGCATTATCCAGCATGGGTCAGCTGTGTCCACTGCTTCTGTCGAGCAAACACTCTCAGCCCTAAAGCGAATTAAAACTTATGCCAGAAATATGACTGGACAGACTCGACTTTCAGCATTAGCCTCGATGGCGATAGAAAAGGTTGTTGGGACTGAAACGCTAACCTGTACACCAGAGTAATTGAAGTATTTTTGAGGAAAGAAATTAGGATGGATTTTGTGTAAAACATAATCAGTAGTTTTGGTGAGTATAATGTATAATTTATTACACTACAATATTATACTACAATATTACAAATTATATGAGTATAATTTTTTTGCCCCCATTTTTTCCGTGGTGAATAGGATTTTCTTCTTAATTTTTCTTGTAAATTTATGATCTAATGTTTGTTTCAAACATTCAAACTATTGTGATGTCTGACAAGGGACTATTGTAACCCTTGAAGGACAAGACAAGGGAGGCTCCGTTTCTGAACTTATAATCGGAACACAAGTACCTCTGTAGCCTAATAACTTACACTAACTCACTCGCTCGTTTCTCTCTACCCGGCCTTTTCCGAACTCACTGCATTAACCCTATAACTGCCGGTGCAAAATAAAAACAGCAATTTCACAACAATTATAGAGAGTCTGTGCGCTGCCACGCTATTAAAAGTTATTAATTCACTGAAGGCCTAGGTGTGAAATGCACAGCCCGCCACTGCAGTATACTGTACCATTTACAACTGCAACTGTTTCATTACCAACATTCTTCAAAATATAAAGAAAGAACTTCAGGTTTAGAACAACTTATGGGCGAGTAAATGATGACAGAATTTTCTGTATAAGGTGTACTATCCCTTTAACTTAGTTTTACTCTATTGTACATCTTCACTGTTAATGTTGTACATCTGCCTAACTAGCTAAGTTGTGATAAAGAGGGGACAGAACATACCAAAGTTATTATGCTTTGTTTTAATAAGTTTACTTCATCTAATTTAGGTGAAGTTAACCTACCAGTTGATGTTGTCACCAAGATGGCAATGAAAAGGCTCCAACACACACCTTAAATGTTGCAGACTGCATCTGGCATTATCCAGATCACAACCCTGAAAATAAATCAAAGCATATACTTGAAAATATTGTTTAAAAACCACACTTCTATCTCACTTTACCTCAGTATTTCACGTTAGTTCGCTGCGGTCAATGTTAAGTTACTGACGACTCCGCCTGATGAGCTAACTTAAAGCGGCTTAAACTTAAACTTAAAGGAACATACAAGCATTATTTTTTATTGTTTTAACTAAAGAATTTTTCGGCTAATATAGGTGAACTTAACTTACTCACCAGTTAATATTATCACCGTGACGGCGACCCGGCCGACAGTCAGGAAAAAAAGGCACCAAAACCATTCCGACGAAAACAAAACAATAAATCATGTTAGTTTGCTGTGGACATAACTGAAAAATATAAAAATGTTTGTTTTACATACAATAGAAATAATGTACTAACCTTTTTGGTAAGTGACCGGTACATCTTTTGTCCATGCATTAACTGCCACTTACCAACCATACAGTCAAAAAAATACTTGAAAATAAATCTCTCTTGCCATTGGTCAGTTTTAAGCGGGCGCAAGTTCACTTCTGTAAACGGATTTAGAGTAGAGAAGAATTACAGTAGTGACCATATATTTCCCCATAATCCTTTGCTGTTTACAGTAACATACTGTATACATATTTTACAACTTATACTTATATACACATTACAGTAAAATACTGTTCAAATTACAGAAACCGACATGTTTATAACATGGAGAAATGCCATGAAGAGGAATTAATCTCATGAAAGAGAAATTGGTCTTACACCAAAGAAACCCATTAACCTCGTAATTGCAAACATTTACATTCAATTATATGTTGGAAGGGAAACTGGTCAATTTAGATCAAAGGGAATGATTAATTCATTTATAGGGAATTTTAAAAGAGTCACTTATTTTACAGATGAACAAATGACTCGTCTAGCGCTCAATTCAGCTCTGCAGTGGATATTAATATCCAAACTATAGTGACAATACTATTAGCACAGTAACAAGATCAGCAGTTTAAGACATTAAATTTGTAAGCATATAACACAAGAACACTTCTCTTTAAATACGAACGAGACTGAGTATTCTAACATAAAATTAATAGCTAACATAAACACGTGCACACACACATTCACACAAGTTGCAGAAAGAAAGTGAAGCAAGAATATTTTTTATCTTAAAATTAAATGAAAACTACTTCAAAAGAAGAATAGTGTTCTTTTCAATTAATGATGTATGCATTCTTTATAACAACTTGCATACATCATTCTTTATTCTTTCAAGCAGACATATTTATTTGTATAAATGAAATATAATGAATCCTTATTAAAGAGCAGTGAATGCTTTTCTCTTTTTCTTTTGTTGTTTTATGAATATTAATTAAAGGCACAGACGGCATTAGGTTTATGACGCACTGTCATTGCGCTGATGCACATCCGATATTCTGTTCACGCACTGATAAAAATAATCTGCTTGATTTACTTAAAGAATATAATGAATTTTTTTGCATAATTTTATTACGTAGATCCAACAAGACTAGTCTTTGTAGAAACTACTTAAGTTTTCTGTTTGTTGAAATAAAATTTTCACATAAAGTTAACTTAATTTTAGCATTGCTCTAGTCATTTGTGTGTGTGTGTGATCTACATAACTTTAAGAGTTCTAAATGTGTATTTTTGATTGAATCCAACTTCATTTTTAAATTCCCATATTACAAATTTCAAGTGGGATCTACTTTGTTTTAAAAAATTTGTTAGTGTATTTTAAAGTTACATGTACTCAAATTTTCTAATTAGCAACTTAGTATTTCTACTGAAAGTAGAAATGCAAATAGTTATTTTTTACTACTATTTACTTCAAGATATGCATGCTGTGGCCAAGGGTTAACCTTAATATGAAATGGACATCTGTCAGCCTCAACCTACCAACCGGATGTTTAACTATATTTCAACACTTTCTAAAGATTTTTCAATAAAAATAAACATTTACAGAATATTTTCAGAATATATTTATTTATTTTTCAGTCATGTACATTAACATACTCTAAGACTTTAAAGGAACACGCCGACTTTTTGGGACTTTGGCTTATTCACCGTATCCCCCAGAGTTAGAGAAGTCCATACATACCCTTCTCATCTCCGTGCGTGCCGTAACTCTGTCGGACACACCCACCGCTAGCCTAGCTTAGCACAAAGACGGAAGTAAATGGCTCCAGCTAGCACACATCCAGCCAGAGTTACGGCACGCACGGAGATGAAAAGGGTATGTATGGACTTATCTAACTCTGAGGGATACGGTAAATAAGCTAAAGTCCCAAACAGTCGGCGTGTTCCTTTAAAACAACACGCTCACAAATATGATCCCTGTGTGAAAATGGAGATCTTCTAAGATACCTATATTTCAGTTTCTTTGGGTTTCTATTGAAATAAGTTCACATTGTGCAATATATTTTCCACGTTTCTGACTTCTTAACTGTCATCTTTCCTTTAACTGCACCTTAAACATTAACAGACTCACAAACATGGTCCCTATATAAAATAGTATTAGTGTAACTTGAAAAAGTGCATTGAACAAACCTGAGAAATTGAACAGTAAAACTTTAACAGAGGGACCTAACTCAAACCCTCTACCTTCAACAATGTCTGTATGGTTTTTAGGCCAGTAAGCTGATCTTGAGATCGTGGATTTTGGAGGACATGTTTTTGTTAACATCCTCCAGCTCCAGGAAGATCTTCTGAAATACTTCAAAGCTGTATTTCAGTTTCTTTGGATAGCTTAGTTCCAAGGCATAAATAAGGCCCATAAGGTAGGTGCAAGCATGTGCTACACTGGGAATTCCAAAAAGCACCTCTGCTCCCTCGATGGCTATTCCAACTTGCCTCTCGAGACCTCCATCCCTAGCTTTGCTGACCACAAAGATGTTGACACAAATGAAGTGATGGCCTCTTGGATGGCTGCAGAATCGTCGTCATCACAAACCTGTGAAATATACCAGAGAGAATTTAACCTACTGTTTGTTTGCTAATGTGAAGAATGCATATAGCTCTTAGCCATGAACAGAAATCTGGGTGGGATTACGTGGTTGCTGTGGCAGTTTTGTCTTATATACTTATGTACAATTTGTGCCCGAACGGCACTCAAACTCGTTCCACTTTCCGTTTTGGAAATAGTAATGCGTTAGATTACTCGTGACTGAAAAAAGTGTTCAGATTACAGTAACGCGTTACCGGCATCACTGGTCATGAGTATGTGTATACATATATATACACACATATATGTATAAGTGCACTGTAAAACTTTCTATATAAATCAAGAAAAACATTTGAAAATCTTTCAGTATAGATACATATGCAGAAATATAATTTCTTTACCCGGTAGTCCTTGATTAATTCCTCTGTCTTTTCACCAAGGTAGAGAATGAGGCCTCTGATCACAGTTTCTCTTCTGGACTCAATGCTGTTGTCCTACAAATATATGAAATATGGGATTATCTTAAAGGGTTTGTTCACCTGTTCATCTTTGGAACAGAAATTACGATTTTTTTAATGAAATCGGAGACCTGTCTCACATTAAATTAACTAATACAAATTTAAAAGTACATGCCTCATTCATGATTTCAAGGGTCTCATCAAGTTTCTTCCCAACAGCTCCTCCCTTCCTCCTGTAGAGTCTCAACAATTTAGGCGTGTATTCATCCAACTTCCCAAAGAATGTTGACTGTAGTGGCTTCAGTGTGATCCTCCGGAATTCCTCCTCGATCTGAGAAAGAGACCAAGAGAGATGTAGACATCATGAGATACTGAAAGAAAAGAATTAGAGACACAGGGAAAGAGAAACAATACCAAGTATAATTGTTACCAGTTAGAATTGTATTCTAGTAACCCTATAAATACACTAAGAACGACATTTAAGTGGTCTGATGTTTGGAAAGGGATGCTGCACCGGATGAGTTCATTTAAGTGCATGGTTTGAGTTTAGTTAAGTTAGCAGCTTAGTTTCAGCAAATTCCACACTACTACCACCTTGCCAGACAAAGTACTTTGTATTATAAAGGTAAGTATTCAAATGTTCTAAATACCTGGGAAAACTCAAACAGGGCAGGCCATCGAGCATATAAGTCATCCACAGGTGGTTTCTGGATCACATCTTTACGACGCAGTGAGAAGGTTTTTGCCATCTTCTCATTAATGACTCTATTGTTGTCTCACTTCTTGTACTCATAGAGAAGCTCCACTCTTTCCTTTTCAAGGGATGCATCAGTTTCGCCTTGAGGATGAGGTGGGAGATAGTTAACCTCAGATTTCTTTGCTTTTTTAAATTTTTTGCTGCAGTTTTATCTGCAGCTGACTTTTTCTTGAGACAGTTGACGTTTAGCTCTGGTATTCCAAGGTGTCTCACCTTTGCTCTGAAATTTCCAAGTTTGTACTTCAGGCTGTTGTTCCAACTATATAAACCATTGAAGGATACTGGGTCCCTCAAACATGGGTGTTTCAAAACCAGGGCCTCAGCAACCTGCTCCCTTTGTGCACTTGATGGATAGGCGGTGTAGATAAAGATGCTCTCTGCTAGTTTGTCTAGAATGTTGGATTTTACTGCAGGATTGCAAAGTAAGGTTCCGTCCTTTAGGTTAGCTTCATTTGCTGATTGAAGAATTAGCTCAGTGTCAAAAGAGAAGGTGGGTATTACAAACTGAGCTGGCCAAGGCACAGAACGAAGGGAGGAGGTGCTCCCTGGAGAAGACAGAATAGTGGTGTTGCTCGATGCAGTGGAGCAGGAACCAACATCCTCCAATAACTCAGCGCAACTACTATCAAAGCTATCCAGGACTTCTTGATCCTTTGAAGAATCCGGAGTAAATGTTACTGTGAACACTGGTTCAGCAAGGACCACCTTAATGGTGTCTTTGTCATGTATTTCATCAGTTCCTAGGAGAGTAAAAAACTGACCATCAAAATCTTGGTCCTGGAACTGAAAACTAAAATCCGTTTCAATTGCAAATGTCTCTTGTACAATATGCTTCAATTCCTCTACAGTCTGAGGTATTCCTGTTGGCAAGGAAAGCTTTCGTATTTCATCTTGCAGGATGACTCGGAGTCTGGCAGACATGATGATTCTGTAGATAGGACAAAAAAACAACAACATTGGTTAAGTTGAATTTTGGCATGCAATGATTCAAAAAGTTAAACATTTTAATTTAGATATGGGTCACTTGTAAAGGAGGCCTCTGGGTGACATTTTTGGGTAGTTTGCAATTTTTCAGATTCCGGGAAGTTATGTGAAACACTTAACTAATGACAGTGAATTGAGTATTTAGAAACAATCGAAACATCAATATATACTGTATATAAATACCTAATCTTGTATGGGTATATGACGCTTCAGGGTGACAAATCGCTTTTGCTCAACAGTGTAAGCTGCAAGAGGATAGGAGTCTGTCAATTCTAGTTGCTCGCAGACTGTCACTTGTCTTGTAGATTCCAATTCAAAAGCCCTAAGGTGCTCACTGTACCATGAATGTAGACACTTGACAGCAAATACAGGCTGGCCATGCACTATAAGGATCAGATTTAGTTCAACAAAATCCGGAAGCCCTCCAGTGGATCCATACGGCAAAATCATTCCCACTGAGTAAGTGGTGCCATGACAGGTCACTGTATTGGCAACCTGAATGCATGTTTCTTCAGGAAACTTTTTTTGCACTGCTTCCTGTATGTTTTCCTTGAGGACATCCACAGGCAATGTGGAAATATTTGAGACAGTGAGGGCAGGTTTGAGTACATCTGTGCCATGCAGATGTTAAGCCAGCATGAATTGATGCTTAACAGCAAGAGACCGTAAAATGTTACGAAAACAGTTGGTATGTCGAACGACTCGCTTGAAAAAGCTATGCTTCGCTTCAAAGCGCATGGTCCACAGGGCTACAAGCGGTCCAAAAGCCTTGATTAGTTGTGGATAATGCTCAAGAAAATGGTGCTTTGGCAGAACTCTTGCTTCTGGAAAAACCTCCAAGTATCTATGCCTGTGTTCAGATATCTTGGTGTCCAGGAATCTTATCGTGTCATCTGTGTGAAATGGAGAAACCACAAGCTCAACAATGTCTTTAAGATCCATTAAAAGATGCCATGCAGGTTCACTTTGTGGCACTTTGAAACCAATCATAAGGGGGAGCAGTCGCAATAAACTACAATTTTCATGAGCATTTCCACCTATGCTTTTCCGGGTGGCAAAGTTCAGTGGGATAAGCTGCGGCCTGTCAGCTTTGTCAGTCCACTTGTAGGGGAACTGGTGGATTAGGTCATTCAGTTGAAATAAGGTAAAGTATTTTTTCTTTATCAGAAGATCAAGGCACAAAGCCAACTCCAAAGGTACTATTCCCTCGAATATGTCGTGGAGCAAGTCTGGTGGATACCCTGACAAAACATGAAAGTATTTCAATTTCTTAGTTAAGGCACATTGCCTTTTCACACCAAAGCAGTGAGTGAGAGTGGGACTTTCTAAAGCTGCTTGTACATGAAAAGAATGTTCCTGCTTCGTTCTTGCTTGGAAGGCCCCAGTCCTTACTTCTTTTACCTGAAACTCAGACAGCTTTCCCAAACAAAATCTGCAGACATGAGATCCAGAAAAGCTTTCCAAAAATCCACCGAGTGAATGGGCACCTAAATTGTCAGCTACTACACTAACTACTGTGCCTTTGATTTTCTTTCCATACAAAGGAATAAAGAGTCCTTCTTCTTCCAATTGGACAATGTCTTTTAACAGTGGCTCAAGCACTGCCTCATAACCATACTTCTTTATATCTACAGCCTTACAAAGCAAAGCTAAATAAATTGACTTAAGTGTTGCACGAAACTGTATCGGAACATTTGCCAATACCCAATACACTGCAGTAATCTTGTGCTTTTTTCGGGATGTTCCCAGAGGATTGCACACTTCAAAATCATCAATGTAGAAAAGGAGAGAAAGTGTTAGGTCTTCAGCAGATAAAAGTGCATTTTCTTTAAAATGTGTTCCATCAGTAAACGACTCGTACCGACTCTCCTGAGTAGCGTATGAAGAGTTGAAAGCTTTCTCCTGTATGTCTTTAACACTTAATATCTGTGACAATAACTGAAGAATGGGAACATATTGTAAGGTTCGACCTTCCTTCTTGTCCAGAATGAATTCGACAGGCTCAACCACATGAAAATTTTCCTTAAAAAACTGCTGTCTTCTGTAAGATGTGGCAAGAGGACCATCAGCTCTTAAAGCTGTGCTAACAGAGTTGGACTCACTCAACTGTTTGACTAAGTATGAGATGACTGGGTCATCAAGCACACAGTCATGTTTCCTTAAACATGCGTTTACAGTATTTTTTTATGCCAGGACCAGACAATGAAGAGGATATAAATTGGAGCTCTGCTACAAGTTCATTAATGCACTTGCTTGGCACATTGTAAATGCTCTGTAGTTTTAACAGAAGGTGGCCTAATTTCAGTTCAATTTCGTCTTCTTTCAATTCTTCTGTTTCATACTCTCCTGAAAAGTCATCTTCTCCCAAACACTTGTATGCATCAGAACAATGTGCTTCTTCAACAATATCATCTGTAATATTTGACTGATCTATATATGTATGTACAGCTTGTGCCCGAAAGTCACTCGAAGAATGTGCTGTGTGTTGTCGGGATCTGTGCAATGCAAAGGTTCCATACACATTTGTTTGAAAATCACAGTCTTTAAAGACACAGTGCACGGTTTCATTTTTCCTAAGATGAACTCCAAGATGATGAAAGTAATCCTTCTCAGTGGAGAAAAAAGAAGTGCAAAGTTCACAGTTAAAAAAATGTATTTCTGGTGTTGATTTTTTAGTTGAATGTGTCCTTCTTAAATGTGATTTTAGGGCACTATAAGTTTTAAAGGAGCAAGGGCAATCAGCATGTGAACAGGGAAGAAATTCATTGTGGTTGTGCCTTAATCTGTAGTGTCTCAAAAGTTCATTTGATACAGGGGCAACAAAGCTACAAATCTTGCAAATCCATCCCATATAATCCAAATGCTAGATCGGAGTACATCCAGACCCTGAATGAGGAGCAAATTGGTCTCTCTGAGGGTGGTGGAACGAGATTTGTCATATACTGGTAGTGGTCAGGAGCACAGCTTCCATTTAGTTGTATTTGCCTCTCTGTCTGCTTGTCTGTCCTCAAAAATGTAAAGAGAAAATATATATTTATTTAGCAGGTCAATCATTTGTGATCTTAAAGAGGTGGTTGATTATGATTTCACTTTTTTAATTTTAGTTAGTGTGTAATGTTGCTGTTTTAGCATAATCAACATCTGCAAAGTTACGACATTCAAAGTTAAAAGCAAAGGCAGATATTTTATTTTAAAGAAATCTATTTTTGAAGGACTACAACGGATTCCTCTAGGGTGGGTGACATCACTAACCCTAAAATTTAAATAAACCCCGCCCCCAGGAACATGCTGTTACGTGTGGGTTTTGCTGTGTCTTGTATTTCACGTGATTCCTTGTTTGTCATGTGACCCTGCCATGTGTCTTGTCTTTTGTTGTTGTTGCTCAGTGTCCACAGGTGTTCCTCGTCCATGTTTATTAGTCTCCCCAGGTGTTTCTTTAACCACGCCCCCTTGTTATCTTGTTTAGCTTGTTTGTCTGTGTATTTAAACCCCTGTGTTTCAGTTGTTGGCTGTCGGTTGTTGTTTTATGTTACTCCTGTCGTGTTCTGAGTTCCCTGGATTCCCTGCTTTTGTATTTGTTTAATTAAATGTGCTTGCGATTGGATTCACTCTCCGTTTCATTCCTCACTGGATGTAACAGAACAACCGACCCAAGATGAATCCAGCAGCCAGTCTCTTTCGCCTCAGCCAAGGTGACCGCCCTATTGGGAAATATGTGGAGGAGTTTTGTGGACTTTGTGATGGGGTGGACGTTGATGATAATGTCTTGAAAGACATGTTCCGTTATGGCCTTACGGACCTCCTAGAGTACCTTATGCCGGACAACACCCCTCAATGGACTTTAGAGCAGTACATTGATATTGCCCTTCGGATAAGCTCTGCGCTTCACGCCAGCCACGTCCAGCCAGAGACCGTCCAGCCAGAGACCGTCCAGCCAGAGCTTCACGTCAGCCACGTCCAGCCAGAGCTTCACGTCAGCCACGTCCAGCCAGAGCTTCACGTCAGCCGCGTCCAGCCAGAGCTTCACGTCAGCCGCGTCCAGCCAGAGCTTCACGTCAGCCGCGTCCAGCCGGAGCTTCACGTCAGCCACGTCCAGCCAGAGCTTCACGTCAGCCACGTCCAGCCAGAGCTTCACGTCAGCCACGTCCAGCCAGAGCTTCACGTCAGCCACGTCCAGCCAGAGCTTCACGTCAGCCACGTCCAGCCAGAGCTTCACGTCAGCCACGTCCAGCCAGAGCTTCACGTCAGCCACGTCCAGCCAGAGCTTCACGTCAGCCACGTCCAGCCAGAGCTTCACGTCAGCCACGTCCAGCCAGAGCTTCACGTCAGCCACGTCCAGCCAGAGCTTCACGTCAACCACGTCCAGCCAGAGCCGAGGCCCTCTTCGCCGCTGGTCCTGCCCAGCTCAAGGCCCTCTTCGCCGCTGGTCCTGCCCAGCTCAAGCCCCTCTTCGCCGCTGGTCCTGCCCAGCTCAAGCCCCTCTTCGCCGCTGGTCCTGCCCAGCGCTCAGTCCTCTTCGCCGCTGGTCCTGCCCAGCTCAAGGCCCTCTTCGCCGCTGGTCCTGCCCAGCTCAAGGCCCTCTTCGCCGCTGGTCCTGCCCAGCTCAAGGCCCTCTTCGCCGCTGGTCCTGCCCAGCTCAAGGCCCTCTTCGCCGCTGGTCCCGCCCAGCTCAGAGCCCTCGCCGCTGGTCCCGTCCAGCCCTGAGCTTTCTTCTACCGATCCAGAGACTGTTCAAGTCACGTCTGCCGATCCAGAGACTGTTCAAGTCACGTCTGCCGATCCAGAGGCTGTTCAAGTCACGTCTGCCGATCCAGAGGCTGTTCAAGTCACGTCTGCCGATCCAGAGGCTGTTCAAGTCACGTCTGCCGATCCAGAGGCTGTTCAAGTCACGTCTGCCGATCCAGAGGCTGTTCAAGTCACGTCTGCCGATCCAGAGGCTGTTCAAGTCACGTCTGCCCATCCAGAGGCTGTTCAAGTCACGTCTGCCCATCCAGAGGCTGTTCAAGTCACGTCTGCCCATCCAGAGGCTGTTCAAGTCACGTCTGCCCATCCAGAGGCTGTTCAAGTCACGTCTGCCCATCCAGAGGCTGTTCAAGTCACGTCTGCCCATCCAGAGGCTGTTCAAGTCACGTCTGCCCATCCAGAGGCTGTTCAAGTCACGTCTGCCGATCCAGAGACTGTTCAAGTCACGTCTGCCGATCCAGAGACTGTTCAAGTCACGTCTGCCGATCCAGAGACTGTTCAAGTCACGTCTGCCGATCCAGAGACTGTTCAAGTCACGTCTGCCGATCCAGAGACTGTTCAAGTCACGTCTGCCGATCCAGAGACTGTTCAAGTCACGTCTGCCGATCCAGAGACTGTTCAAGTCACGTCTGCCGATCCAGAGACTGTTCAAGTCACGTCTGCCGATCCAGAGACTGTTCAAGTCACGTCTGCCGATCCAGAGACTGTTCAAGTCACGTCTGCCGATCCAGAGACTGTTCAAGTCACGTCTGCCGATCCAGAGACTGTTCAAGTCACGTCTGCCGATCCAGAGACTGTTCAAGTCACGTCTGCCGATCCAGAGACTGTTCAAGTCACGTCTGCCGATCCAGAGACTGTTCAAGTCACGTCTGCCGATCCAGAGACTGTTCAAGTCACGTCTGCCGATCCAGAGACTGTTCAAGTCACGTCTGCCGATCCAGAGACTGTTCAAGTCACGTCTGCCGATCCAGAGACTGTTCAAGTCACGTCTGCCGATCCAGAGACTGTTCAAGTCACGCCTGAACCTGATCGCTCTATGTTTGTTTCTGTGTTTACGTCTCTCCTTGTGGCTGTTTCTGTTCTGGTGTCTGTTCCAGAACCGGAGCCAGTGTCTGTTCCCGAGCCAGTGTGTGTGTTGTCTGTTCCTGAGCCAGTGTGTGTGTTGTCTGTTCCCGAGCCAGTGTGTGTGTTGTCTGTTCCCGAGCCCGAGTGTGTGTTGTCTGTTCCCGAGCCCGAGTGTGTGTTGTCTGTTCCCGAGCCTGTGTGTGTGTTGTCTGTTCCCGAGCCTGTGTGTGTGTTGTCTGTTCCCGAGCCTGTGTGTGTGTTGTCTGTTCCCGAGCCTGTGTGTGTGTTGTCTGTTCCCGTGCCAGAGCCAGTGTGTGTGTTGTCTGTTCCAGAGCCAGTGTGTGTGTTGTCTGTTCCCGAGCCATTCTGTGTGTTGTCAGTTCCCGAGCCATTCTGTGTGTTGTCCGTTCCCGAGCCAGTGTGTGTGTTGTCCGTTCCCGAGCCAGTGTGTGTGTTGTCTATTCCTGAGCACGAGCCAGTGTGTGTGTTGTCTATTCCTGAGCACGAGCCAGTGTGTGTGTTGTCCGTTCCGGAGCCAGTGTGTGTGTTGTCTATTCCTGAGCACGAGCCACTGTGTGTGTTGTCTGTTCCCGAGCCAGTGTGTGTGTTGTCCGTTCCCGAGCCAGTGTGTGTGTTGTCTGTTCCCGAGCCAGAGTCTGTGTTGTCTGTTCCTGAGCCAGAGTCAGTGTGTGTGTTGTCTGCTGTTCCTGAGCCGGTGTCTGCGCCGCCCTGGCCGCCCGAAGGGTCTTCGCCGCCCTGGCCGCCCGATGGACTGTCTTCTCCGCCCTGGCCGCCCGATGGACTGTCTTCTTCGCCCTGGCCGCCCGATGGACTGTCTTCTCCGCCCCGGCTGCCCGATGGACTGTCTTCTTCGCCCTGGCCGCCCGATGGACTGTCTTCTCCGCCGTGGCCGTCCGAGGGCTCATCTCTGCCCTGGTCCCCTGCGCAACCTTCTCTGCCCTGGTCCCGTTCCCCTGTTAGGACTTGGCCCTCCTACCCTCCCCCAAGACCACCTCCGCTTCACCACCCTCCTGAACTTTAGTGTTTTTGTTTCAAGGGGCGTCGGGAGCCGCCCATAGGGGGGGGGGCTATGTTACGTGTGGGTTTTGCTGTGTCTTGTATTTCACGTGATTCCTTGTTTGTCATGTGACCCTGCCATGTGTCTTGTCTTTTGTTGTTGTTGCTCAGTGTCCACAGGTGTTCCTCGTCCATGTTTATTAGTCTCCCCAGGTGTTTCTTTAACCACGCCCCCTTGTTATCTTGTTTAGCTTGTTTGTCTGTGTATTTAAACCCCTGTGTTTCAGTTGTTGGCTGTCGGTTGTTGTTTTATGTTACTCCTGTCGTGTTCTGAGTTCCCTGGATTCCCTGCTTTTGTATTTGTTTAATTAAATGTGCTTGCGATTGGATTCACTCTCCGTTTCATTCCTCACTGGATGTAACACATGCAACCAAAAGCAGCATCTCATTTGCATTTAAAAGGGACATACAAAAGCTGAGCTTTTTTACTCAATCTTAAAAAGTGAAAATTGTAACATGCTTAAAAATGATCTGTGCGGTATTTTGAGCTAAAACTTCACATACACACTCTGGGGACATCAGAGATTTATTTTACATCTTGTAAAAAGGTGTATTATACCACCCCTTTAACAAAACAATACTGCAAATTAAGGAAAGACCACAGTTATTTTTTGCCTGTTTACATACTGATTGCCTCTGTCCATCCTGGAATTCCCTAAAATCACATTTGTCAAAGAAACATTCAACTAACAATTCACCACAAGTCATTTGTTTTGATTGTGAACTTTACAGAGAAGGGTTACTTTCAACACCTATGAAATCTTTAAACAATTTGTCTTCGGTATGAGTGTCTTGACTTTTACATTAATTTATGGTGCCTGTGCATCACACAGATCCCAGCATATTCTTAAGAGTCACTTTGGGGCACTAACTGAACATAAGTAGATTGGTCAAATATGACAATATTGAAGCCCGTTGTTTTGAGCCATACAATTGTTTAGGGTAGTATGCATCTGACAAATTGAAAGAAGAGAATCTAAAATTACGCCATCATTGATGAGGTGATCAGATGAACATATTTTTTTCTGACAGCCTCATCAGGTAAACATATATTGTTTTCCACAAGCATACAGATTGGTTGCATTCTCTTTTCATTCTTACAGCTTCATCAGGTAAGCATCTTGGCATCTACCTGGTAATTCACTCCAGGTAATCAGATTTTATTCTAACAGTCGCATCAGGTGAGCATGATACGGGTATATTTGTTCCACAAGTAATCAGTCAGGTTCAGCTTTTATCAAAAGATGTGTGACTTTAAAATGGTGGAAGTAAATTAAGTATTTTTAGCTAATGTAACTGCCACCATGGGATCAACAAAAATAGATTACCAAGGCAATGGGAACTAATGCAATGGCAGACTTTGAGCAGCCTGCAATGTATGGTGCATACACGTTATAAATTAAGTCACTTTTTTAAGAAATTTTTGACAGGACTATAAATTTGCACAAAAAAAAATGCACACAAAAAACAAGACAACTTGAACTTTGCCATTTGAAATGAAAAAAACTTTTTGTCTGGCCCATGAGCTAACTGAGTTATTATAACTTTACCCCCAGTTTCCTCACTACAATAAACCAATTTATTGAAAGTTATATACCTTTATCCAGTGTAGCCTACTTGTCAGGAGAATCACCTGTTAAGGACACAGTGTTATGGTTAGTAACTGACCAATGCAAGAAACCAAAAACATAGCAAATAATTTAACTACAACTATAGCCTAATTAAAAATAGTTTCACATTTTATTCTCTCCACAAACACTGCTGATCAGACAGCAAATTGTCTTCAGTTTCAGTTGAAATGTTACTTTGGGTTTGATTTCCCTCTTAGCTCAGATGGGAAAGTGTGCAGGGAACCGCGTCATGCAGAAGGCGGGACTATGGTCACGTAAGATGATTGACAGCTGTAAACCCCTAATGAGCGCTCTAACCGTAACAATACACCGTACAAACTACCTTACTAACGCAAACCATGAAGAAAAACTGATAGCGCGCTGTAAAAATATCGATTTAGTTTTCAAACTAAATCGATATTTCTAAAAATGCACGCACGTTTGGACTTAGAGTCCTAACGACGCTGTCAATTGCATCTATGTGAACACAAATAAATTATTATGATATTATAATAATTATTTGCACTATTTGACAAAAAAATAAGAAATGAATGTCACTGCAACTCAGTTTTGTCATTTAGTGGCCAAATATCCACGCTGGAGTCTTAAATCTTTCTAATATGATACTCAGTTTCTAGATCAAGTAAAATATGTTTTAACGTGCAGTGAATTTTAAACAATAAACTAGGGCTGTCAGCGATCTTTTTATAGGTAATGTTGTCAGACACTTAGAATAATAATCTTAGCATGTCAGTGGCAAAGCAACCAGGTTTTGTGGATGTAAATTAAAAGTACGCAATTGCCCATATAACGTACTCGGTTACTAACGTAACCTCGGTTCTCTCTAGAGAGGGAACGAGTACTGCGTAATATCTTACGCTATGGGGAAACCTCTTTTCCACGAGATATTGAAGCCAAAAATGATCCTTTAATTTTGATTAATGTAAAATGCTGTGCGGCAGCGTGCAGACATAGGCAAGACGGCTCGCGCGCCTATTGGCTGCCCTGCGGCAACAGCAGCAAGCCTATCGAGAGAGGCCCTGCGTGACGTGACATCCAATGGGGGTGCTTCGCGCCCATTTCGTCGCGTCCTGCCAGAATTGGCGTGGCCTTGGCCTATAAATACGCTCGACAGGCTGATACAAACTGATTTTCATCTCTTCAGCGAAGCACTACTGCATCGCTGGATCCGGAGTGAGAAGCCGGGCCGTCTGATAGTAAGCCTTCTGCGGGACGAGCCTTCGAGCCTGAAGCCGCTGGCCTTCACCTCGCCCCCTTCAGCCGCCGTACCTGCTACGCTTTCCGGCGTTAATATCCTTTTTCACTGCTAGAGTGTGTGTTCGCCGTCGCGACTTTATCTAAAAGAGCAGCGTCTTTTTGAAGACGCTTCGTTCCTGTGGAACTATTGCCATGGTGACTCTGAGGACTTGCCTGGCATTTTTTCTCCGAGTCTGCACTCCCGCCCGCTGCAGTAGGTCCTCGAGCCTTCTCCAGCCCGTGAAAGCTCGCCGGTTCGCCCGCCAGCTTCACCAGCTTCAATCGAGTCGCTCACTGACGGACAGCGGCTGCTGCGCGCCGCCGCTTCCGCCATTAGTAACGACAAGATAGCTGCATCGGTAGAGGAGGCCAGCTATTGCCATGGTGAGTGAGACTCCCGCCCGCTGTAGTGCCGCGCCGCAAAGCTCTGTACTCAGCGGGTCCCCGATACTTCTCCAGCCGTGAAAGCTCGCCGGTTCGCCCGCCAGCTTCACCAGCTTCAATCGAGTCGCTCACTGACGGACAACGGCCGCCGCGCGCCGCCGCTTCCGCCATTAATGACGACGAGATAGCTGCATCTGTAGAGGAGGCCAGCTGCTATATCCCCGCGTCGGACAGTGAGGATTGGGCGAGCTCTGTGGATCTCCCCCTTCTGCCCGCGAGTCGTCAGGGAAACGGGCCAGCATCAAAACCGCGGCTAGCTTTCTTTATGTTATAAGAAAGCTACCCCGCCCCCGCCCCCCGTGGGCATGCGTCATCGGCGAAATGAGGATAGAGTGTATTTTTTGTCCCGCCGAGGCTGGACCAATCTCCATTTCTCAAACATTTCTCAGTTCCTCTTAGTTTGAGCGGCTGAAAATGTCAATATTGCAGCAATGAGCCTGTTGTATAACACGCACGCATGCAAACAAACGCCAACACACACACAACTGTGATGACGCTCTATTATGTCCTCGAGCTATTTTAAGCTTTTGTCGTTTCCCCCTGTGGTTCAGTGGCGAAACCTACAGCCATCACACGGGAGACCCGTGTTCGATCCCATCTCTCGCAGCAGATAAAATTTAGTCTCGCCGCGGCCAGACTTGCACTGATACTTTTCGCTCGTTCAGTTCCAAGAAAATGTGACTGTTCCAGTGTATTTTGCAGTAAACAAGCCGGTACCATGGCCCGCTTGCCTGCACACAAATGCTGTTTCCACGGCGACCCAGAAAAATCATATAAGCAATGTATTGTCTGGTATTCCGGCCACAGCCGATGGTGTTATGAGTGTAATAAAAATGCCCACAGCCCAGTGTTCATTTCTACACACAAACACAGCCCGCCACAGTGCAGGGCTCGCACATATGAAATCGACTCATGTCAATTGTGCATTAAATGTAGTGAATGTGCCCACAACCCAGTGCCCACAAACACTACACACTGCATGTGCCACGTTTTCTGTAAAACGAAACCAACACACACACAGTCAGCTAAGACCCACGGTGTTTAAGTCTCGCCGCGGCCAGACTCCACCGAAACCTCTCGCTCGTTCAGTTCCAAACAATGTGACTGTTCCAGTGTATTTCGCAGTAAACAAGCCGGTACCACAGCCCGCTTGCCTGCACATTAACGCCATTTTTACGGCGACCCAGATAAATCCAATAAAGAGTGTATTTTCTGGTGTCCCGGCCATAGCCGATGGTGTTATGAGTGTTGTAGGAATGCCCACGTCACAGTGCCCATTCCCACACACAGACACAGCCCGCCACAGTTCAGGGCTAGCACAAATAAAATCGACTCATGTCGATTGTGCAAACGTAGTGAATGTGCCCACGACACAGTGCCCACAAACACTACACAGTGCGTGTCCCACGGTTTCTGTAAAAACGAAACCAACACATATTCAGTCAGCGCAAGCCGACGGTGTTTTCAGTGCAGTAAATGTGCCCGCTGTCCCGCGCCCACATTCAGTCACAGACACGCTGAACCCTACGGGGTTTGTCCCGCTCGTTCTCTCTCCACAATTTGTCATAGAGAAAGCGAGTGCGAACAGGCTGCCCGCCGTGATCGGCGCGCCCCCCGCCTCGCACACTTTAAACACAGTGTTCATGTCTCAGCACACCGAAGCTCTGCAGCCGCCGCTGTGCCGCGGCCAGAGCCCGGATATCATTCTGCCTCTAGTTATCCACGCGAATGCATGGGCAATGCTTCCCGGGGTATCAGAATGGGTGTTGAACACTATAAAGAGAGGCTATTCGCTACAGTTCGCTCGACGTCCCCGCCGTTGCAAGGCGCGTGTCGAAACCACGGTGGACAACGAAGTATCTCATCTACTTCGAACCGAAATAGCGAAACTACTGAGCAAAGGGGCCATAGAACCTTTATCTCAGAGCGAAGGGGGTGTATACAGCAGATATTTTCTGGTATCGAAAAAAGACGGGGGTCTCAGACCCATTCTAGATCTGCGACAATTGAACAAAGCGCTTCTGAAACGCAAGTTCAAAATGCTGACAACCAGCAAAATCCTCGCGCACGTGCGCCAGGGAGACTGGTTCATGTCAATAGATCTGAAAGACGCCTATTTCCAAATACAGATTGCGTCACGTCACAGGCGATTCTCCAGATTCGCCTTCGAGGGCCAGGCATATCAATACACAGTCCTACCGTTCGGCCTGTCCCCAGCACCCCGTATATTCACGAAGTCCATGGACGCGGCTCTCGCACCCCTGAGACTTCAGGGCATGCGAATTTTTGAACTACTTGGACGACTGGTTGATTCTAGCTCGATCACGATCAGAGCTCATAGAACACAAGACCGCATTACTCGAGCATCTTGAGAATTTGGGTCTCACAGTCAATTGGGCGAAGAGTTCGCTGTCTCCCAGCCAGAAAATCTCTTTTCTGGGAACAGTGATGGACTTGCTGTCTATGACAGCACGTCTGTCGCCGGAGCGAGGACTGAACATTCAGCGCGCCGTGAAATCCTTCCGCCGCGGCTCTATAGTCCCGCTCAAACGGTTTCAGAAAATGCTGGGCCTCATGGCCTCAGCATCCTCAGTATTCAGCTGGGCCTGCTTCGCATGCGCCCACTGCAGTTATGGCTGAAAGCACGAGTTCCGCCCGGGGCTTGGGCCGCTGGTCTGTTTCGCCTCAGGGTCGACAGGAAATGCGTCTCGGCTCTGAAACCTTGGAAAAAAGCCGACTGGTACCAGTCAGGCGTGAGTCTGGGGACTCCCTCGAGTGTGATGGTGGTGTCCACGGACGCCTCCACCTCGGGATGGGGAGCGCTGCTCGAGGGCAGACCGTTCTTTGGCCAGTGGTCAGAACGGGAGAAGCTCCTACACATAAACTGTCTAGAAATGCTGGCAGTAGACAACGCGCTAAGGCGCTTTTGTCCCCAGATAAAAGGCCGCCACGTCTTAGTCCGGTCGGACAACATGTCAGTGGTGGCGTACATAAATCACCAGGCCGGCGTCAGGTCCCGAAGCCTTTACAGGCTGACGAAACGCCTCCTGGACTGGGCTCAGCACAACCTGCTTTCACTGAAAGCAGCGCATGTGCCTGGTCACCTGAATCTGGGACCAGACAGACTGTCCAGAAACAATGTCCCAGCAGGGTAATGGTCGCTGCACCCGCAGGCGATCCAACTGCTGTGGGAGACATTCGGCAGAGCGCAGGTGGACCTGTTCGCGTCCCAGGAAAACGCTCACTGTCCGAACTTTTTCTCCAAGAGCAGGGATGCGCTGGCCGACGTATGGCCCCGACGCCCCCTCTATGCTTTTCCCCCCCGTCTCGCTCCTGCCTCAAGTGCTGGAACGAATCAGGGAAAATGGATGCCCAGTGCTGCTCGTGGCTCCGCTATGGACGAACAAAACCTGGTTCCCAGTCCTGATGCAGCTGACCAGCACTGCCCCGTGGCCGATACCGGTGAGGAGAGACCTCCTCTCTCAGGCAAAGGGCTCGATTTGGCATCCTCGCCCGGAGTTATGGTCCCTACATGTGTGGGCCATCAACGGGTACCCGCTAACCTCCCGGAGGGAGTGTTAAACACGATCACGCAGGCTAGGGCCCCGTCTACTAGACGGCTCTACTCCTCGAAATGGTCAGTGTTCTCTACCTGGTGTCAAGCTCAGGGCTTTTCACCCGTAGACTGCGGGGTTACGGAAGTGCTCTCCTTCCTTCAGGAGCTGCTGGATAAGGGTAGAACCCCGTCCACGCTCAAAGTATACGTGGCGGCCATAACGGCGTTTGCAAAACCGACGTCTGGCCAGTCACTGGGGAAAAACGACCTCGTCGTGCGATTCCTCAGGGGAGCTCGGAGGCTGAATCCTTCCAGACCTCCCTCAGTCCCTATGTGGGACCTTTCTACGGTTCTGGAAGCCCTGAAAGGTGCCCCATTCGAGCCAATCCATTTGTCAGACATGAAGCACCTGTCTTTCAAAACGGTATTTCTTGTGGCTCTTGCTTCAATGAAGCGCGTGGGGGACTTACAAGCGCTTTCAGTAAGCGCGTCCTGTATGGAGTTTGGGCCTAATGACTCAAAAGTCATACTCAGACCAAGGCACGGGTACGTGCCAAAATCCCTCAACACACCGTTCAGGGCCCAGGTTATTTCCCTGTGCGCCCCCCCGGTGAACAATGAGGAGGCGGATGCTAATCTCCTTTGCCCCGTCAGGGCGCTGAGAGCTTACGTGTCCCGCTCGTCTGTCTTCAGGCAGACCGAGCAGCTCTTTGTTTTGTTTGGCGGATGCTCCAAGGGACTGGCCGCATCAAAACAGAGCCTATCCAGATGGATAGTCGATGCCATAGCGCTGGCTTGCACTTCTAAGGGCCTGCAGTGTCCTTTGGGTGTCAGAGCGCACTCCACGAGAGGCGTGGCCTCTTCGTGGGCGTGGTCTAGTGGGATTTCCTTGCATGATATCTGTATGGCGGCGGGCTGGGCCTCGCCGTCTACATTTATAAGGTTCTATAACCTAGAGGTTCCCGCCTTACAGGCCAAGCTGCTGTCGGTCTATAATTCAGTACTATCTGTCCCGCTGCGCCGGCGCAGAATGCTGAGTTTTGATTGAGTATCGCTCACTGATCGATGGAACAGCTCCATGGGTGTTGAATAGCCCTTACTTTTGCCCAGTTCAGGCTGAACGCGTTCACCCTGTCTGCGGGATATACTGTTGACATAACTAGCTCCTATGGGATGCTATTTCATGGGGAATGATGCTGGTAGCCTCTCTTCTCCGACTCTCTGTGAGTCTACGGTGATTATACACTATATGAGCCCCGGGCTACTGCCCTTGGGACTTTGGTGTCGGATCCCAGTACGCACGGCGTCTTACATTGTGTTCCCCATAGCGTAAGATATTACGCAGTACGAGAGATACTCTCGTAAGAGAACGTACTCGGTTACTAACGTAACCTCGGTTCTCTCTAGAGAGGGAATGAGTACTGCGTATCTTGCCGTGCATACAACAGCGCTCGTTCGCTTCAGTGATGAAAACCAGTTTGTATCAGCCTGTCGAGCGTATTTATAGGCCAAGGCCACGCCAATTCTGGCGGGACGCGACGAAATGGGCGCGAAGCACCCCCATTGGATGTCACGTCACGCAGGGCCTCTCTCGATAGGCTTGCTGCTGTTGCCGCAGGGCAGCCAATAGGCGCGCGAGCCGTCTTGCCTATGTCTGCACGCTGCCGCACAGCGTTTTACATTAATCAAAATTAAAGGATAATTTTTGGCTTCAATATCTCGTGGAAAAGAGGTTTTCCCCATAGCGTAAGATATTACGCAGTACTCGTTCCGTCTCTAGAGAGAACCGAGGTTACGTTAGTAACCGAGTACGTTATGTAGTGTTGTGAAATGTGAATCAACTAAGTTGCTCCAAAGCTGTGTCTCACACTTCTTTTCTTTTAACGTTACCTATAGTTGTTCCGATTCCGAAACCATATCGGTGAGTACTGGAGTCAGTATCCTGAATCACCATAGTACACCTATAATAACTGTTTATTTTCTGACTATTTAGTCCAGCGGGTCGCCGCCGCTGTGGAGTAGCACAGGACCTGGGTGACTCGTCCATAGTCATAAAAGAGAGAAGTAACGAACAGTTTAATGTTTTTCTTTTGCTGTATTTATTTATTCATTCGGAGTGAATGTGTTAAAATAAGAGTTTATTTCCTTTCAAATAAATAAACATACCCCTTATAGGCTATATGAAGAAAAAGTACAAAAGAACATAGAGCTGCTAATGTGAATTTTAATTAAATTAGCTGTCAGAAGACGCATAAAAAATTATTAGAGTACCTTTTTTCAATACTTCACATACTGCATATTTATTACATCATATAATTAGCAGAGCTCTTTTTCGAGAGATTCAGATTTAGCAAATACTTCATTAAAACTCTTACAATTTGAAAAACAGAAGTTAAATTAAAAGTACGCAATTGCCCATATAACGTACGATATGCCTATAGGCCTGTTAATTATTTCGCCTCTGCAGACTGAAGCGGTCTAAGCCTAATAGGCCTACTAGACCGATTTCAAAGATTTTTGTTCCCATCAGTCACTTAAACACAAATACATATTTGTTAAAGAATAAAATAGGGAGGTTGGAAAAAAAACTAACGATGTTAATACCCTACATTATTCATGGCTGCCCTAAAAATCCACGTGCTTACACTAACGTTACATCCCTTTTATTGCTGGATTCTAACGTTAGCTTTAAATTACACTAGAACAAACTTTTTTATCGCCACTTGCAAAGTTTAAATTAATGTTAGGCTACACAACATAATAGCCATGCCAGCGTTGCCACATGGTAATTAACGGTAATTAGAAAATCCATTTACAACAACGCTATCTTCAAATTACATTTAAAGCCTAATTTTTGTATAACAATTCGAAAACTGAAAAGAATGTACAAACCCAAGTAACATTAACTGTTAGCCTACTTTGCTAACTTTATTCTTACCTTAGGTTCAGTCCTCGTGTACCTCTTCGTTTGGAATGCAAGGGGTTTCCAGACCAACAAAGCAGGAAGGGGAGTAGTTTTTTGCACTGAGTAAATTAAACAAGGTATTGCTTGTTGTGTGTGTGTACCTAAAAAGATTGGCTGGGATTACTTAGATTAATTTTGTAAAGGAAAATAATGCACATTGTCTTGTGTTTTGAACAAATGCAGATGAATTCGAAAACAGATATATTATGTAAAGATACAAACGTAACATTTTATTGTTAATATCACACATTTTAATTACATAACATTTACATTCACTCAGATTTATTTTTTTCAGTGCGTGAATAGGACGAGAAGGAAGCATTAATCCGCCACTGCCCTCACAGCAACGTTAACTAGTTTTTTTGTAATTTGATGCAAAGGTAATTTAATACAAAGTATAGCCTAGTGTTATAAATGTACATACTTAAAAAAATGTAATATAAAAAACTTTACAGAATTTACAATGCAACAGGTTAAAACGCGTCATCACAGTCTGTGAAAAGGGTCCATGGTCTACCCGGGCGATAGGTGGCGATAATTTACACAATATACTGTGTGTCTGCGATCCGCCATAAAACAAGAAGAAGACGTCACTCTTTTGATGTGAGGTAAGCAGTTCATGGTGCTTCGTATGTTTATACAATTATTAAAAATAACAGCTTGTTAAAGCAAAAATATACAGGGTCTTTTCTGTATTCTATATTCATCTGCTACAGAGCTATTTGTGCATTTTTTTCTGGTGTCTGCTCACTGACAAACATTTAGCCTTGCAGGCAACGATGTAAGGAACTAACGTTATGTATGTTAAATGCATTACTCTGAGCGATTATTGTATGTTTTTTAATGGTATTTACTGACATTGACAATGTCATTTGATCAAAAGTCAAAGTATGATCTGTGAGGGGAATTAAAATGGAATTATCTCGATTTATCTTTTGTTTGTTGGTTAATCTACTTTTAACATTAATGTCTAGTTCTGACACGAAGAGGCTTTACATTTCAGATCCAGATTTAATGGATAATAATGTTAAAAATAGATTGGTCCACAGACAAAGTATAGCTTTGTAAAATATGTGAATTTGTTTTAAAACTAATGAAATACTAAAATTTTGATATTTGGATAGATAAACTAACAAAATGCTTTAAGTGTGAATTAATGAAAGCATACATGTTCAATAACTGATTTATTATTAGGTTTTGCAGATCTGCTCCTACCACAACAATTCACCTTCAGTGAAGCTCCACTCACAGCGATTTACCAATAAATGCTGACATATTCCCATCAGCCTACACATGAAGAATATAGAGTTTGCGAAAAAACATTGAAACCATGAATGATCCAGAACCCTGCAGAATAAAACGGGAAGATAAAGGAGAACAAAGCAGTGATCCAGAACCCTGCAGAATAAAACAGGAAGATCCTGAAGAACAAAGAGGTTGGTCTTCATTCTTGATTCTTCAATAAGGTTATAAATCTTAAAGGCCCACTGAGGTGCTTTGAAATGTGCAGCGTTATTCAGTGTGTTGACGTATTTTCCATTGAAACAGGAAGGCAGCCTGGGACATATTGAGCAGCTCCTCCCCACTTTTAAAATAGCTAATAGCATTTGACAGCTTATGACATCCACAGTGTAATAGATTCCCATTTTAGATTTATTATGAAACTGTTACTAAAGCAAATTAGTGAACGTAATGATGCTGAGGATGTTTAGTTTAAAAAAAAATTAATTTATGATGGTGCATGACACATTCATAATTTGTTATAATCATAATTTGTTACATTTATATTATTACGTTTATCTCTTCTACTCGTCAGTAGTCAAGTCTATCTAACCGTTTCTCCTCCTAATCTCCTCCATAACGCTTTACAATACAGCATATTGTGTGGAATTCTAATGGGTCTGATATGTTTTGTGGTCTGCACCGACTTATGCATATGACCCGCACTGTGCAATCTTGTCTCTGGACTGGTACACACTGTGTGCGCGTGGCTGCGGTTCGCTCGTAACTTGCTTGCACTCGGTCGTCATTTCATTACTTAAAGGAAGACTGACGATCTTACCTTGATTTCTGTTTTGACGATCTTACCTTGATTTCTATTTTAGCTTTACATATGCAACTATGATTTAGTCAACACAAAACGGTCAACAGAAAGTTGGCTCCCGTTACTTGCCCATTCCAACACTAGCCCAAAAAATTTGCCAAAGGAAATAATAAAGAAAACGGAAGTGATCACCTTTGCCCACGTGACAGTGAATTACCAATAAGAAAAATCTAAGAAATAATGTTTCTACATGTTCCCTATGTATTGCATTATGTGCCATTCACCATATAGAAAATAGTAATTGTGTGAATAAGTGACGGATTTCCGCTGCAGCGTCTTTTTATAGTAGAGCTGCACTATTCTGGATAAATTGAGAATCACAATTGTTTCTGTGTAAAATGGAGATCGCGATTCTCCCACAATTCTGAAGAAAAAAAATTAGACAATTAAACAAAATAACATGCAAACTAGAGGTTCTGACAAAATGTACTTTGCTCTAGTCTGTTTAAAAAATATATTAATTTGAATAGAATGATTACAAAATAATTTGTCTCATCACATTAATCAATAATTAGTCAATGTCTCAATGATAAAAACTAAATAGTCCATTGAAGCACAAGATGTGAAGGAGAAATCAATTCAGTATTTGCATCGCTGTCAGACACGGCTTTCTGGGCGCTCACTTTCAATGACATGAGTACCGAATTGAATTCTCTTTCATATTTTTTTTGTTCTTGAATGTTTACATTGGCAAGGCTTAAAAACATGTAAATGATAAACTTTCATGACAATGCAGTACTGGCCCGATCGGGACAGTGACTGTTCTGTCAACTCTTGCCATTCGGGCAGTCCTTATTGTCCACTCCCACTTTAGTTACTGTTGCTATGTCTGACAAGCCATGCCGCTCTCACGCCACACATCATGATCTTCGCCTTCAGAACTGCCTTAATTCTACGTGGCATTGATTCAACAAGGTGCTGAAAACATTCTTTAGAAATGTTGGCCCATATTGATAGGATAGCATCTTGCAGTTGATGGAGATTTGTAAGATGCACATCCAGGAGCTCGAAGCTCCCGTTCCACCACATCCCAAAGATGCTCTATTGGGTTGAGATCTGGTCTCATTTTAGTACAGTGAACTCATTGTCATGTTCAAGAAACCAATTTGAAATGATTCGAGCTTTGTGACATGGTGCATTATCCTACTGGAAGTAGCCATCAGAGGATGGGTACATGGTGGCCATAAAGGGATGGACATGGTCAGAAACAATGCCCAGGTAGGCCGTGGCATTTAAACGATGCCCAATTGGCACTAAGGGGCTTAAAGTGTGCCAAGAGAACATCCCCCACACCATTACACCACCACCACCAGCCTGCACAGTGGTAACAAGGCATGATGGATCCATGTTCTCATTCTGTTTATGCCAAATTCTGACTCTACCATCTGAATGTCTCAACAGAAATTGACTCATCAGACCAGGCAACATTTTTCCGGTCTTCGAACTGTCCAATTTTGGTAAGCTGTTGCAAATTGCAGCCTCTTTTTCCTATTTGTAGTGGAGATGAGTGGTACCCGGTGGGGTCTTCTGCTGTTGTAGCCCATCCGCCTCAAGGTTGTGCGTGTTGTGGCTTCACAAATGCTTTGCTACATACCTCGGTTGTAAACGAGTGGTTATTCAAGTCAAAGTTGCTCTTCTATCAGCTTGAATCAGTCGGCCCATTCACCTCTGACCTCTAGCATCAACAAGGCATTTTCGCCCACAGGACTGCTGCATACTGGATGTTTTTCCCTTTTCACACCATTCTTTGTAAACCCTAGAAATGGTTGTGCGTGAAAATCCCAGTAACTGAGCAGATTGTGAAATACTCAGACCGGCCCAAAATTCTTTCCCATTCTGACATTCAGTTTGGAGTTCAGGAGATTGTCTTGACCAGGACCACACCCCTAAATGCATGTGATTGGTTGATTAGATAATTGCATTAATGAGAAATTAAACAGGTGTTCCTAATAATCCTTTAAGTGAGTGTATACCATTTTGTATGTCAGGTTAAAGAGATGTGTTTTTAGTCTAGATTTTAACTGACAGAGTATGTCTGCTTCCCAGACAATTTTAGGAAGGCTGTTCCAGAGTTTAGGTGCTAAATAGGAAAAGGATCTATCGCCAGCAGTCGATTTTGATATTCTATGTATTATTAACTGGCCATAATTTTGAGATCGCAATAGACGTGAAGGACTAATGCGTTAAAAGCTCACTCAAGTACTGGGGAGCTAAACCATAGGACTGGGCGATAAAACGGTATCGTATTTATCGAAGGTACGCCATTGTCTGTAACGATATAAAAAATGTTTGATATAGCGTTCAATATTTAAATTAATTTATGCGCGTACATCGCCCGCATCGCTGGCGCGACCACCACAGCGTTGCCCAACACCATGGTTTGGACTAATGTCAGTGCAGCGCTGATCTTGATCAAGCGACACTTGTTACTACACAGCGCTAAGAGATCCAGTAAAGTAAGCATTTGAATTTTCCACTGAGGTAATAACATAGCTGCGAGGTCAAGTGAGAAGCATTCAAATTTCTCCGTTATTAACAGATCTAACAGCGCTGACGTGGAAACCAGGAGAAACATTGTGCCATGAATGAACTACTTATAGGCTTTAAGTCCACAGATCAGCAACATACACCATGGATTTAATTAGTAACACTAACTGTAACCATAGAAGTTTGGCAGGAATAGTAAAATGCTTTCAAGTACGTCACAAATCTTTTTCCAGCACTTCAAAACTCAAATATTATCATATTTAAATGTTATTTTTAATGTGATGACCAAAACATTATTTGTTCAGCCTTCAAAGATTACCCTCATTTATAAAACTAAAAGTTTCAAGATGTAGGAAAACTCACACTTATTTAAAAATATTTTTTCATTCAATAAATATATATTTTTTTAAATCAAGGAAATTTCTCTGGCATTTCTTTCTTTTTGCTGTATCGAAAACGTATCTAACTTTGACACCACTGTGTCGTATCGAACCGAACCATGAATTGAGTTTTCCTACATCTTGAAACTTTTAGTTTTATAAATGAGGGTAATCTTTGAAGGCTGAACAAATAATGTTTTGGTCATCACATTAAAAATAATATTTAAAGATGATAATATTTGAGTTTTGAAGTGCTGGAAAAAGATTTGTGACGTACTTGAAAACATTTTACTATTGAAAGCATTTTACTAACTATGCAACCGTCTACTACAGTATCGCATCAGGCAGTGCATTATAGTCTCCTTGAGGACAAGTTTAAATATCGGAGAGGAAGAATTCTAAACTCGTTAAATCATCTAAATCGACAACATGTATGTTAGACCCTATAGCCACCTTTATTTATGTAGCGCTTTTTACAATGCAGATTGTTTCAAAGCAGCTTTACAGAGATAACAGGAAAATATTGTTAATATTGTTAAATAAAAAATTAAATGTCCCAAACTAAGCAAGCCAAAAGCCAATGGCGACAAAGGCGAAAAAAGGCAAAAAGGTGAGGGTTTCAAGGAACCTAAACTTCATCAGGTGACAGAATGGAGAAAAAAAATAACCTTGGGAGAAACCAGGCTCAGTCAGAGGGCCAATTCTCCTCTGGCCAACGAACGAACAGTGTATGATAATGATTTAGGCCGTATTACAGGTCAGAAGTCAGATTGGGTCGGAACATTATATTATGCAGTTCATCTGGTCGAAGATCGAGTCATCACGCGTGTATGGGGACGAGTTTGTTGAAGATCAGTGCAGTGCAAAGATACTAAAAAAAGCCAGTATCCTTACAACTATGATCCTTTTTAGAAAGATATCGTATCTGTGAGGATTTCCAGTCAGGATTTAGACCGTACCATAGTACTGAGACAGCTCATTAGAGTAAAAAATGATTTGCTCTTATCATTGCTAGTGTTACTCTATTAGTGTTCCTCGATCTTAGTGCGGCATTTGATACTATTAATCACAACATTCTTTTAAATAGACTCAAAAATGATGTTGGCATTAGTGGAATTGCATTAGCATGGTTTAAATCTTACTTATCTGACCGTTATCAGTTTATAGCAGTAAATGAGATGTCTTATCGATCACAAGTTCAGTATGTAGTACCACAAGGCTCAGTACTAGGACCGTTGCTGTTCACTCTGTACATGCTACCCTTGGGTTATATCATAAGGAAGCATGGCATTAGTTTTCACTGTTATGCTGATGATACTCAACTCTATATTTATTCACGCCCTGACGCAACTTACCAATTCTCAAATTTAATGGAATGCATAGCTGATATAAAAAACTGGATGACTAGCAATTTCCTACTACTTAATTCTGAAAAAACAGATATTCTAATTATTGGACAAAAAACTTCTAACCTAGAATACTAGCGGTGCTCCGATCAGGATTTTTGGGGCCGATCACGATCCCCGATTACTGGAAGCTGTATCACCCCATTACCGATTACAGGGTCTATTTGAAGCCTTCTATTTATCATATAGCATTATTTATTAAACTATATTTAACAACAATGTACATTAAGTATTACAATTAAGAGAAGACAACATATCATGAATTGACAACTGTGTATTTATTTGCAAGCAACATGTCCAGGATATTAACTTAGCAGCCTGTGCTTGGTTACTGGGAACAGCTTAGGGCTTGACAAATACAACTTTCCTGTAGAATATAAAATAAAAAAGATAAAAGATAGAACATCTGAGTCTTTAAATTTAGCTTTAGACTACTTTAAACTAAAAACTGCAACAAAAAAGGCTATAGCCAAAATATTGTTTTGAGTCAGTCAGCCATCAGTTTTTCTAATAAGGACCACAGGTAGTAAAGTGCACAGCAACAAAAAATACAAATAACTAACAACTTCCATATCTGTATCTATCTATAACTTAGCTTTTTTCTGGGTTGCTCAGTCAGATTTTGTGGGCATTTAGAGAGTGAGGTAGAGAAAGAGAGAGGGTGGATAGAGATTATTAGATTCATATCTCTCTCCATTTTTTGGTGAATTTATTTTTTTGTTGCAAGAACCCTTGCAAAATTATTTTAAATAGATTAAGAACGCCACCACTACTGGTCACATCTATGGTTAGATTGATTTGTTTAGATCCAGTGAAGTCGTGTCCCACCACTTTTTCTCAGGGTCGATATTGTCCCCCCACAACTTTTTGAAACATCGAGGCACTGATGTACCTAATACAAATAAATAAAACATCTCCAGTTAACTAGCAGAGCATTCATTTAGCTAGTTTGCTATTAAAGAGATAGTTCTCCCAAAAATGAAAATTTTGTCAGTAATTACTCACCCTCATTTTGTTCCAACCCCGTAAGACCTTCGTTCATCTTCGGAACACGAATTAAGATATTTTTGATGAAATCTGAGAGCTGGATCACTCCTCCATTGGCTTCTAAGGGATTGAAACTTGCCAGCCCCGAAAAGTTATTAAAGACAGGTTAAAATAGTCCAAGGCTCAATCTTAAGTTTATCAAATGACGAGAATACTTTTTGTGCGCAAAAATCCCCAAAAATAACGACTTTATTTCAACTATTCATTTCCTTCTCTGTGGGCCTCGAGTCAGTTCACTAGTGTAATAGCATAAGCTTCTGTTGTTGTACGTCACACGCATCACACACATGACCAGCGTCAGCCAATAGTGAGCCTACGTGTGACGTAGCACTATGCTATCACACTAAGTTAACTGACTAGAGGCCCACAGAGAAGGAAATTAATAATTGAAATAAAGTCGTTATTTTTGTTTGTTTTTTGCGCACAAAAAATATTCTCGTCGCTTGATAAACTTAAGATTGAGCCACTGTAGTCACTTGGACTATTTTAACAATGTCTTTAATAACTTTTCGAGGCTGGCAAGTTTCAATCCCTTAGAAGCCTATGGAGGAGTGATCCAACTCTCAGATTTCATCAAAA
Source organism: Siphateles boraxobius (assembly GCF_051911475.1). Classification (NCBI taxonomy): domain Eukaryota; kingdom Metazoa; phylum Chordata; class Actinopteri; order Cypriniformes; family Leuciscidae; genus Siphateles; species Siphateles boraxobius. The sequence goes on along the minus strand of NW_027508733.1, from coordinate 14,289,957 downwards.
ATATCTTAATTCGTGTTACGAAGATGAACGAAGGTCTTACGGGGTTGGAACAACATGAGGGTGAGTAATTACTGACAGAATTTTCATTTTTGGGTGAACTATCCCTTTAAATAAGAGAGCTAGCGCTAAAATGTGGTGTTTTTGAAATCAAGCTGTGATCAGTTGCATGGATACAGTGTTCTCTTGCGGCTCGCGCAGTCTTCAAGTCATCCTCATTTATATAGCGCTTTTAACAATGTAGATTGCAGAATGCAGCTTTACAGAGATAAACATATAATTTAAGGTAACAGAGATTGGTTTGGTTTTATAGTGGCTCTTGAAAAATGTTTTTTCCAGCTTAAGTTAGTTTTGATTGATTCACTTCCGTCTAAATGATCATTTGTTATTAAATTAGGGGCCGCTAAGACGACACCATTCTCTCTAAACAGACTTTAAACGTGAACCTGTGATAGACGCTGATGGTGTTCACATGCGCATTAAGAATTTATTCTATAGTTATGTGCGTTTGAATATATGTGCACAGGTTTGTAATTCCTTACAAACCATGCCTAAACAAACTACTTGTCTATAAATTTTGATGCAGAATTTTTATTTTATCTTATCACTTTGGGTAGGTATGCGAACCGAAAAATTCCACAACGCTTTATCTGTAGAGTGGTATAGGGATCCTCCATAGGGAGAGGCTAGTTGGCACTTCAGCACTGCATTGTCATCAGGTCCAGGCGTAAGTCCTTCGTCAGATCTGGATACGGCCTGGATCCAGCAGGCTGCGGGAAAACCTCGGGATAAACGAAGACACTAAAATTAGCGTAGATGCCATTCTTCTTATGATGTAACGAGTACATCAGGATATGAGGGAAGTGTTCCCAGTTCCGGCTGACCTAATCTAAGCAGCCTAATATTGAATTATAGAAGGCTATAGAGTGTTATGTGAATGCTAGGTCAAAGAGATGTGTTTTTAGTCTAGCTTTGAACTGACAGACTGTGTCAGCTTCCCGGACAATGTTAGGAAGATTGTTCCAAAGTTTTGGTGCTAAATAGGAAAAGGATCTACCGCCAGCAGTCGATTTATATATTCTAGGTATTATCAACTGGCCGGAGTTTTGAGATCGCAATAGACGTGAAGGACTATAATGCGTTAAGAGCTCGCTCAAGTACTGGGGAGCTAAACCATTTAGTGCTTTGTAAGTAATCAAGCAATATTTTAAAATGTATACGATGTTTAATAGGGAGCCAATGCAGTGTTGACAGAACCGGGCTAATATGGTCGTACTTCCTGGTTCTGGTAAGAACTCTAGCGGCTGCGTTTTGAATTAGCTGTAGTTTGTTTATTAAGCGTGCAGGGCAACCACCCAGTAGAGCATTACAATAATCTAGCCTTGATGTCATGAACGCATGAACTAGTTGTTCCGCATTTGTCAATGAGAGCATATGACGTAATTTAGATATATTTTTAAGATGGAAAAATGCGGTTTTACAGACACTAGACACATGACTTTCAAATGAAAGTCTTCACTCGGTTTTCAATCTATCACCGTTGCGGAGACTCTATTTATTCCGGTGAAATCACAAAATAAAATGCACACAAACGTGTCCCTGCTTGATATAGACTGTAACAACTGATGAACATATTCAGTTTTGATGAGAGAAAAAAAACTATACGAGAGCGAATTAGAACCCGTAACCTCTGGCACACTTGGCAAAAGATCCACCACTAGACCATTTAAGAACTCAAACAAAATTTGCGGATCGATGCATTTATTTATGGGTTGAGCCAGAGAGGCTGCACAGTTTGACAAGAGGGCAGCGGCCGCACACCAGGCCGCCGGATGGTGTTGCTAAGAACTTGCAGTTTATAACTATTATCAGACCGGCCCTCGCGGCCTCGAAACACTACCAGCTAGGGCTGGGCGATAAATCGATTTTATCGATGAACTCGAATGTGTAGTTTACGCCAATTTTTTTTTTTTAATGAAAATCGGTTTTCTCTTTAACAACCGCCGACGCTCCCCTCTGGGCTCCCGTAGTTCCGACTGGGCTCAGCGCTTGCCATGATAGAGATACACAAACAACATGGCAAATGAACAAGACCGCGGCAGCAGAAGCACACCCGCCGAAAAACATTTACAAGCTGAATCTGCAGGCCTGCCAACTCAAACGAGTTCACTGTGAGAGACGCAATTTTGTCACTTTTTACACTCTCACGCCACTAGGGATGGCGAAAACTAAAAATTTTCTTGACCGACCACCGAGCCTCGTTAGCCGGTTGAAACCGGTTAACCGATTAGTTTAAAATATGCCACGCTATTTGAAATAACAGCCATTTCGAGCCGCTCCTGCAATTTCGCAACTCTGTCGCATCTCTCTCTGCCTCCCGCTCACACACACACACACACACACACACACACACACACACACACACACACACACACACACACACACACTGCCCCGGCGCAGCACTTCCACTCACATCACTTTTTTAAAATACCCTACAGCGCGAAACATGATTCCCGCAAACGCGGCGCCGAGGAGCTTGTATGTAATCGGAGGACAAATGGCTCCTTAGTTTTGAAATGGTTGGGGTACAAGGTGATCGCGTGGAAAATAAAGGCGTTAGTCTAGCGTTAGAAGCTCATTTGAAACATTGCAGCGGCTCATTTAAGAAAATGACAGCTCCGAAGAGACTCCGCTTTAGTTTGAGGTAACGTTAGTGCTAACAATAATAAAGAAAGATGATGATCATCATCACCTTATCTGTTACCACTGAAATGTAGATGTAATGTATTTCTACAGTATTACTACTGTATTTAAGCACTCTATCACACAAGTTGCAACTTACTGTGTCATTCTTTTTGGTGAAATGGTCCCATAAACTACGTTTCATTGTGTCGTCTGCCCTGGCTCTAACCTCCAGTGTTTTAACCTGTAGCCTTTACTTTTCGCAAACCTTGTGAGCGCGCGAACCCAAACGCTGTGACCTCGCGCCAAATGTTTTTATTGGTTTATTAAGTACAAACAGGCGAGTTATGAAAAATTGAGTGTGAGGGATTTGTTCACCTCACACAAAAATATCTTGGAATGAGATGGCTAACTGTAGTAGCGTTTAATCCACTGTCTATAATAGCATAATTTAGAGATCACTTTTTTTTTATCCGACTACCGACAACTTTGATCGGTTAACATTGAGACGGTCAACCATCGGTCAAACGGTCATCGGTTAGCATCCCTACACGCCACACATCCCTTTTCTCACGCAGAGAAAAATTGCGAAGCAAAGAGGACACTGACACCGACAGACAAGACAGAGCAGGTTACTATCGATATGAAACAGATTCTCAGCTCTCAGATTCTGTCAATTTTATTATGAAATTCAAACAATAACACCGTTTTGGCGCTTGTAAATTTGACGTGAAAGAACGCTGGCAGATCTCAGTTCAAGCGGCACGTGAACCGATCATCTGTTACTCTTTACTACCAACTTACCGAAATGTAATAAAATCGATCGATCAGTGTTTTTCAACCGCAGAAAGATGTCCATAAAACAGCTGGAGAACAACATATGTCACGTAACGTTACATTTACCTCAGGATGCCTTTTAATGACCCATAGCACGCATGTTAGTTGGACTTAAAATAATTGCTATAGAGGAGTATTTTGCTAAATATGATAACTATATTACACATTTATTATATTTTTACCTATATCATTAAAATAGTATAACGTTGTTATTATAAAAAACGCATTATATTTAATTTGAGTTAGTTTTAACCTTTAATAATACCAGCTGATAGGGGTCTCTGTATGTTTACAGCATTAGGTGAATATTTTTTTTTTTTTTTTTTAAGAACAATGAACACATTAACGTATCTACTGTACCTATGTATCCAAAGGAATTTATATTGAATCAAGATCAGAATCAAATCACAAGAATTGAAATGAAATTGTGAAATTTGTGTTAAGCAATAATGAAAACAGTAGCATACCAGTAAACTTAATAAGATGATGTTTAGTTACCAAATAATAAATAATTTGACAATCACAATATACTTATTGTGATGCAAGTTTTTTTTTTTTTTTTACACATCCCCCCAATCCCAATCCACCCATTTTATTTTATGTTACATTTTCATTGTTTTCAAAGACAGGGCCTGTCCTCTTGTCTTTTTGGCTTGTTGTTTCTGATTGCACTTTAATCGAAATCAAATCCCAGAAGGGAATATTAAAACAAAATAAAGTTAAAACCTGTTTTGAACAATTTCTTTGTCATCTGCAGATTGATTTTAAGTAGGGAGAGAAAAAAATCGATTTAAATCATAAATCAGATTTTTTGTGAAAAAATCTGGAATTTTTTTTTTAGGCCATATCGCCTAAATATGTGGGAATTAGGTTAAACTGAAATGTATGATGAAAATTGGCTAGCAATTTCGCCAAGCAAATACCAAGAAATAGGTTACAGCAGTTTGTCTTTCAAGTACACAAAATCCACGATGGGACTGAGCTCGAATAGCTTCTGCGTCAGCGACTTTTTATTGTACAAAATCGCTGTCAATCAAAAGTAGATGCAGTCTCTCGACAGAGCCTCCAATCATCAGTGTGCGGGCTTTGCGGGCTTTGCGGGCTTTGCGATGCCGGCTAAACATCGTGATGTATGTCAGCCATCACGATGGACGATAATATCGTCCATCGGCCCAACCCTATTATCTACTGAAAATCAATTTATTATTAATGATTTTTTTTTAACTTTCATTTTAGACCTGATAGAAGAGAACATGGAGATTGAAGAATCATTTGAAGTGGGGAAGAAACATCATGTCAAAACTGAAGATAAATCCTTGAGTCCCTCATTGAAAAGAGACAAATTATGTTTCACTTGCCCTGAGTGTGGAAAGAGTTTCCCATACAAGCAAAGTCTTGAACTTCACATTAGAATTCACACTGGAGAGAAGCCTTTCACATGTAATCAGTGTGGGAAGAGCTTCTCACAAAAAAAAACCTTTAACGAGCACATAAGGATCCACACTGGAGAGAAGCCGTACACATGTGGTCAATGTGGGAAGAGTTTCACACAAAAAGGAAACCTTAACAAGCATATGAAAATCCACACTGGAGAGAAGCCGCACATATGCGATCAGTGTGGGAAGAGTTTCACACAAAAAGTAATCCTTAACGAACACATGAGGATCCACACTGGAGAGAAGCCGTACTCATGTGATCACTGCGAGAAGATTTTCACAATAAAAAGAAACCTTAATGAACACCTGAAAATCCATACCGGGGAGAAGCCATACGCATGTGATCAGTGTGATAAGAGTTTCACACAAAAAGGAACCCTTAAGGATCACTTGAAAATCCACACTGGAGAGAAGCCGTATCCATGTGATCAATGTGGGAAGAGTTTCACGCAAAAAAGACAGCTTAATGATCACATGAGAATCCACACTGGAGAAAAGCCGTACACATGTGATCAATGTGGAAAGAGTTTCAGAAAATCAAGTGTTTTTAAAGTACATCTGCTTACTCATTCTAGAGAAAGACTACACAACTGTGACCAATGCGATAAAACATTTTTTAGGGCAGATTTCCTGAAGGAACACCTGAAAGTTCATACAAAGGAGAAGCCTTACGTCTGTTATATGTGCGAAAAGAGTTTTAGTCAGATGGGTGCATTAAAAATACACCAGAAAAGACACAGCGGTGTGAAGGATCATATTTGTTCTGAGTGTGGGAAGACTTTTTTTACTGATGGTGCACTGAAAGTGCACCAGACTGTTCACACCAGAGAAACACCTTTCAATTGTTCATACTGTGACAAGAGATTCAAACGGTCAGTATATCTGAAAATACATGAGAGGGTCCACACTGGAGAGAAGCCACATGCATGTGATCAGTGTGGGAAGAGCTTCACACTAAAAGGAAACCTTAACGTACACATGAAAACCCACACTGGAGAGAAGCCTTACACATGTGAAAAGTGTGCAAAGAGTTTTGCGCATAAATCAACCCTTAATGAACACATGCAAATCCACACTGGAGAGAAGCCATACACATGTGATCAATGTAGGAAGAGTTTCACTCGAAAAGAGCACCTTAATGAACACATGAAAATCCACACGGGTGAGAAGATGCACACTTGTGATCAGTGTGGGAAGAGTTTCACACAAAAAGGAAACCTTAACGAACACATGAAAATCCACACTGGAGAGAAGCCGCACACATGTGATCAATGTGGGAAGAGTTTCACACATAAAGGAAACCTTAACGTACACATTAAAATCCACACTGGAGTGAAGCCATACACTTGATCCATATGGGAAGAGTTTCAGAAAATCAAGTGTTTTTAAAGTAACACTTGATCTTCTGCATACTCATTTTAGAGAAAGACTATATAACAGTGACTAGTGCAGTAAAAAAAATTGTTTAGGGCAGATTTCCTAAAGCGCCACCTGAAAATTCATACAAAGGAGAAGCCTTAAATATGTTATTTGTGTGGAAAGCGGTTTAGTGAGCTGAGTTCTTTAAAATTACACCAGAAAAGAGGCTGTGAAGTGAAGGATCATGCACCAGACAGTTCACATTACAGAAACACCTTATAAGTGTTCACACTGTGACGAGATTCAAAAGGTCAATATATTTGGAAATACATGAGAGGATCCACACTGGAGAGAAGCCGTATCACTGCATTCATGTGGAAAGAATCTTTCATTAAAAAAAGTAGTTTGAGATCTGATCTTGTACTTCCATTTGTGATGCTAGTGCTGTATCAGATATTATTTTGATAATCGATTAATCAAAGATTATTAGAACGATTAATCGACTGCTAATTGATTATTTCAGAGATTAATCAGGCTTTGATCACTTGTTTAGCTTTCGCATTTTTGTTAAAATATTGAATTATACCCATTCTAACTAATAAATAAGAAAATTAAATCACTTCAGTTTTTGAAAATATCTTTGTAATAATCTTTGAATCAGCTGAATTGACCTACACTATATGTTTTGGGACATCTACCTTTACATGCACATGAACTTTAATGACATCCCATTGTTAATCCGTAGGGTTTAATATGGAGTTGGTCATCCCTTAGCAGCTATGGCAGCTTCAACTCTTCTGGGTAGGCTTTCCACAAGGTTTAGTAGTGTGTTTATGGGAATTTTTGACTATTCTTCTAGAGGCGCATTTGGCTCACAGTCTCCGCTCTAATTCATCCCAAAGGTGTTCTATCGGTTTGAGGTCAGGACTTTGTGCAGGCCAGTCAAGTTTCTCCCCCCCAAACTAGCTCATCCATGTCTTTATGGACCTTGCTTTGTGCACTGGTGCCCAGTCATGTTGGAACAGGAAGTGGCTCATCCCCAAATTGTTCCCACAAAGTTGGGAGCATGAAATTGTCCAAAATGTCTTGGTATGCTGAAGCATTTAGAGTTCCTTTCACTGAAACTAAGGGGCCAAGCACAACCCCACACCATAATCCCCTCTCCACCAAACTACAGTTGGCCACAATGTAGTCAGGCAAGTACCGTTCTCCCGGCAACCGCCAAACCAAGACTCGTCCATCTGATTGCCAGACAGAGAAGCGTGATTCGTCAATCCAGAGAACACGTATACACTGCTCTAGAGTCCAGTGGCGTCATGCTTTACACCACTGCATTTGACGCTTTGCATTGCACTTGATGTAAGGCTTGGATGCTCGACCATGGAAACCCATTCCATGAAGCTCTCTACGCACTGTTCTTGGGCTAATCTGAGGGCCACACGAAGTTTGCAGGTCTGTAGCTATTGACTCTGCAGAAAGTTGGTGACTTCTGAGCACTGTGTGCCTCAGCATGCACTGACCCAGCTCTGTGATTTTACGTGACCTACCACTTCGTAGCTCAGTTGCAGTTGTTACGAATTACTTCCACTTTGTTATAATAACACTAACAGTTGACCGTGGAGTATTTAGTAGTGAGATTTCACGAATGGACTTGCACAGGTGGCAACCTATTTCAGTCCCACGCTTGAATTCACTGAGCTCCTGAGAGCGACCCGTTCTTTCTCAAATGTTTGTAGAAGCAGTCTGCATGCAGGTTCTTGATTTTATACAACTGTGGCCATGGAAGTGATTGAAACCCCTGAAATCAATGATTTGGAGTGGTGTCCCGATACATTTGTCAACATAGAGTATCTCCTTCAAGTTTTCTGTCCTCAGAAGTCATCAATACAAAAGGGCATTTATTTCAGAACACATAGAGGGGTAAAATATTCATCTACAAACAATCATTACTGGTATACAATTACAATTATTATTAAATTATTTTTTACAATACAAATAAATATTTTTGGCACACAAAATGAGATGACAAGCTGAGAGACATTCACCATTTGATTCACTGTATGAAAAATTAACTTACTGACTTATTCATTATTCTGCCTAATGTCTCCATTTGTAAGTCATATTGAAATAGAACAACATAAAGGTAAGTGATAAGATTCGGATAAACTTTTTTTTTTATTCACAACATTTACTTTCCTAAAATGCCGTATAGTGTTATGATGATCAAACCAGAGCTGAGCTAGATCAAGGTAAACTATGCAAACCAAACCATCACTTTAATGTAATCATGTTTAAATTCTCATCGTTTCCATCTCCTCTCGTGCTGTGATGTTTCCACTTTAATGATTTAACATGTATTTTTTGTTCCCTTGAAATGACAATTCCCTGTCAGTCACATTCAACTTTACATCAGGTGACTGACAAATTGGGATCTCGCCTGACAGCCCATTCACCTTCGAAGTGTAAAAAAAAACTAGCCAATGGCCATTGGCGAGCGAGATTTGCATCGCAAACCACGCCCCGCAAAGCGGCTATATAAGGAAGCGTGCAGCACACATCCTTTAAGCTTTCACTTAGGAGCCAAGCGTTTCATTTGATTCGGTCTACAATCAACCTTCAACAGTGTTCTACAAACCCGAAAGTAGCTCTCCAGACAGTTTAGGTGTGTTGAGTTAGCAGTGGTCGCCATTCAAAGAGCATTTCCTCTGCATTCATTAGCAGTCTAAAAGAGTGCTTCCTCTACATTCATTGAGTTAAACTAAAATAGTTCTGTTCACACTGCAGGCTTCTAATAGTATTGCGTGCTGTGCAGCAACCATTTCCCTGTGCGCTTTAGCACTAAAATAGCTTTTCCCTAAAAGAACAAGCACGGGAGTGAATACTTCCCCAGGTAAAAGACACACATGTATACGGTGTCCATGTGATGTAAAAGAAAATGTGACTCATCGGACCAGACAATCTTCTTTCACTGCTCCAAGTTCCAGTTCCAACACTCGTGTGCCCATTGTAGGCGCTTTCGACGGTGGACAGGGTTCATCATAAGCACACATTCCTCCCATAACCAACATTAAAATTTGGTGAATTGTGCCACAGTAGACTTTCTGTTGGCTCAGACCAGACGGGATGGCCCTTGTTCATCGATGAGCCTTGGGAGTCCAACACCCTGTCGCCGGTTTATGGTTTGTCCCTTCTCGGACCACTGTTGGTAAATTCTCACCACTGATGACTGGGAGTAATCTAGAAGCCTTGCTGTTTCACAGATACTCTGACCCGGTTTCCTTGCCAAAACAATTTGGCTGTCAGTCAGAACTGTGTAGGCCTATGGCACACCATATTCTGTTGTACATTATTTATACTTTTTATACCAAACATAACATAAAATAATTCTGGAAATTATAAGTTTAACCCTTTAGGCGCCAGAGGTTTTTTCCTAAAACGTCCAATTTTGACATCTTAATTTCAAAAGTCTATATATTAAAAGTGATAAAAGATAGAGACTTTCTGTAAATTAGAGAAATATTAAGGATGACCCAAAGTTTATGTAGGGATTAAATTTTCCCATCTAATTTGCATATTATGACGTCATATGGTGGCGGCAATCTTGGATTATAGAATTTTCATGAAAAGTCACGTTTAAATGATAAAATGCAGCACTTCTTTCCCCCAAAAATGTCCATCACCTTCTGTATGCTATATTGCACAATACTGAATGCTCAGGTATATAGTAAGTAGTAAACAAACTGTAAATCATTACTAATAAATGGTAGAAACAAACCGAATGCATGTAGTGGTTGGCCTTGTGGTGGAAAATTTAAACTGAATATTAAGAAAACCATGTTTTAATATTTGACCTTGTTTAACCTGCTAAATCTCTAAAAACCATGTCCTAAGACTTTCTGTATTTTACATGAATGTGTGTGTGTCGAACCCCTGACTGTGTGTATAAATAACAAATATGGGAAATGAAACTAGACAGATGACTAAGTTAGAACTTGTGATCAATGAAGTAATCGTCAAAACATATTCTTCTCTACCCAGTAACAGAAGAGACTGTAAATGAATAACCAATCAAATTAATGTCATTATGCCATACCTCCCTATTGTATAAAAACGTTTGTTTCCGTGTTTTCGGTGGGATTCTCAATGGAAATTGTCTGAGATCCTCCGGCCTTCTTTATTCTTGGGAGATTCTCTGAGAAATGCTCGAGAACTCCTGGCCGTAATAAAGAGCATTCAAGGGACATCTACTGAAGTCTGTCTGTCATTTAAGCTGCGCAGCATAGGAGTTGTTAGGTAAAGGAAAAACTCGAAGCTAAGACGTCGATTGGGGACGTAAGAGAGCTTGAGTAGAGTAGTTTAGCAAACTCGAAGCTAAGATGTCGACTGTAGACGCAAGAGAGCTTGAGTAGGGTAGGATTAGAAGAAAAACTCAGCGGTTGTCGATTGTAGACGCAGGGAGCTGGAGTATTACAGAGTGAGCATTTTAGGGAAAGCGGATAGTCAGATTATTGGTTAGCATTAGGAAAAAGGAAAATTCCACCACAGCCTTTTGCTGTAGAGATTTTCCATTTACTAAATACAGTAGGCACTCTGATTCCATGTATGGGGCACAGATATATTATTCATATGATATACAAACACAAGTAGACAAGACCTGTTTAGTTCAAACGCTCACTCGCCACGGCAAGGCACAGATCATGAGTGAGATGATACGAGCAGCGCGGCCAGATCTGCCTCGTGCACAGCTCGGACTACTGTCATTGTCATTGCGACTCCTCACCCTGCCTCCACGTTGCCTCCTAACTGTCCTAGGAATACTTCGACCTCGTCTAACATACCCAGTGGTATTAGACAAAGTCTCCACCACAATACTGTCGCCGCGATTGCGGAGAGGCTCTGATAACATGGCTCACTCGCACACTAGCTCCGCTTTTGATCGCACTGATTCAATGCGCTCTAACTCGAACATTTTGTATAGAAACATGACGTTTTTTTGAGTCGGGGTGAAGCATGACATGTCTGCCATCCAGTGGAGGGGAGGTCGAACGAAATTTGACACCCAATTTGAAAAAATTGGCCGTTTTATTCAGTGCGCGATCTTGTCGAGTAAACTCGACCGTGGCGCCTAGAGGGTTAAGTAGGCCTACAATTCAAATAAATATATTTGTGTATTTGCACACATAATAATAATAATAATCATAACCTTTAGGTCAAAACATTGTTAAATTTGTAACATTGCAGCCAAAAGAGCTGGCTCTAAAGCATAGGTCTTCAATCCTGCTCCTGGAGGGCCACTGTCCTGCAGAGTTTTGTTCCAACCTGCTTTAGCACACCTGCCTTTGTATATTCAAGCTAGGGTGACCAGACGTCCCGTTTTTCCCGGGACAGCCCCGTATTTCCACTCTAATTTTAGTGTCCCGACTTATTCTGAAAAAATCATGTTTTGTCCCTTATTTCATCGTTAATATATATATATATTTTTTATATATAATAGGTTTCGTTTCCGAAAGGCTAAGTGAATATATATGTTACGTTCAAACCGTGTAGCGCGCGCATGACAGAGAGGGAGAGACCTTGTGTGTGTGTGCTAGTGTGCCTAATGAAGCGCATGTAAGACGCATTGGGAATGCATTAACGTCACTTTCCCGCCGGAACACGCCCCCCTCAGCCGGACTGAGTGGCAGAAGAGCTGCTGCGTGACTGGATTTAATTGGGGAAACTGCGAAAACGCAAGTAAAACAAACGATTATCAGTTTAAACTAAAGATTGGACTCAATAGTGTTCCTTACAACTTACTAAAGATCCAGTGATCCATGGATATTAACATGCAGCCAGGAATCGTGTTTCCTGACATTTATATGTGCCTGATTTCGACACCAGGGAAATACATACAGCAAATTTGCCTGTGAATGCTTTATATAAATACAATATAGGCAGGTCTAAATCCAGGTGATCACTTATATCAATGTTATATATATCATCATATCGTCTAGACTTAAAACTTGTATAGTTTTTTGTCAGTGTTTATTTAAAAATGTCAAATTATACAGAATATACAGTGGTAAATATTTGATTGATGAGTTGTCACTGCAATATATAACAATACAATATATAGAGAATTATTTTACCACTAAATTCAGCATATTGACACAAAAAGGATAACTGCAAATCCACCTTTCGCTGCCTGGAGTCCAGTTGTTTCTATGAATTGTAGCGATCTATTTGCTTCTCTGTTCTGTAGCTTTAGGTAGTCTGTAAAAATATTCCTCATATTTCTTGTCAAATCTAGTTGTACAGTCAGTCTCAAAGCTCTTTCCCGTTTTAGACGCGTTTTGTGTGTTTTTACGCAGCATTCACACTGAAAACCAATGCTGCCGCTCAGTCTTTTTGCCACTTGTGGGCGTAACCGCAGTCACTCCGGCCAACGGTGACGTCACGTGCATTCCCTCTATACGCATGCGTTCTGTATCTGTCCCGTATTCCACTCCGAGAAATCTGGTCACCCTAATTCAAGCGATCCTGAAGAGCTTGATGAGCTGATTCAGGTTTGTTTGATTAGGGTTGGAACTAAACTCTGCAGGACAGTGGCCCTCCAGGAGCAGGATTGAAGACCTCTGCTCTAAAGAATTCAGACAATTAAGCAAGTTCCCCAAGCTCTGACCTTGTTAACAAGCTGCTCACAATTAAGGCTGAATTTGATCTGTTAGCTAAAAATGAGGCAATAGTTGCATTACAAAATTCTCACTGTAAGCATAATTAGTATGGCGATAAAGGAAGTAAATTATCTTAATTTTCTTCTCATCATATTACTTAAATAGCCTCCCCTTTTGGCACCACTGTGTACCCCCTTGCTATTAAGAACAATTTAGGGATTTTTAAGTTACTCTTTTTTGCTCTGCAAATACAACTGATGATGTATCTCTTTACGATAACTTTTTCCAGTATCTAGTTATTCCACCTGTTGATTCTGACATTGCTTCTAACCTGTAGGAGCCCACTACTTTGGAGGAAATTAAGGAAGTGAAGAACTAAGGAGCAAGGAGTGAGGAAGCTTCCTGAGGAGTCACGAGCGAGGAGGTAGGTCCTAAGGGGGTGGAACTAAGACGCAAGGAAAGGAAACAAGGATGCACAAATATGAAATGAGGAACACCCCAAATGTCATTTCCCTCAGTCCATGCATTTCAGGGTCAGCGTCCTGTTTGATACCTGCCCTGCCCATGTGTTGTCACACCATTTAGGGCATCCAATTTTGATTTTGTGGTCTTCCAGCTAGGGCTCAGCTAAAACGATCTTATTTTCACTCATTAGGCGAGTTTAGGTAACGCTGCATATTTATTCTGTCCTATTTGACCGTTATATACCAATAACCCTTAATTGATCCTACAGGTTGGCGTAGGGTATGTAATTTAGGCAAACTTAGGTTGAGTGTCCCTTTTCACATATTTCCAGGTTTCTCAGAAGGGGAAGCCGTCATTGTTGGGTAAACTTACATAGTGGTGAATGCGAGAATACATAAAATATTTTTATGCTCCCATTTGCTTAAATAGCTAAAGAAAACTCCACAATAGTGTTTTCACAACTTTCAGAAAGAAGAAAAAAATAGAGAGAGATTGATAACGGCAGTCAGAAGAGATAAAGATGTCAATATTACCCCGTAACTCTAGAGTTGGGCGATATATAGAATATTAACGATAATATCACAATAATTTTGGCGACGATGTAACATTTGAAAATATCGTGAATATCGAATATTTCAGATTCAAGCATGCTTTCTCAAAGAACACGCCGAACGTCCAATATTATGTCCCCTTTTCGTCTTGTCGTGTATTACCGCGCAAGAGACGTGAGTTGGGGGTGAGGTGATGTGACGTTTTTTTTTTTTTTTTTTTTACACATTAGCAAAATGGAGACGACAAACAGCAAGGGTGTGGAAAGAGACACTGGAAGAGAGACAAATTTGTAAGATGTGCAAGAAGATAATGGCTAGATTATTAGCCATTATAAGATAATTAGCACCACTAATCTCTTTCATCACCTCATGCAGCATCCTGTGCAGTATGAGCATGTAAGGCCGTGTGTCCACCAAAGCGTTTTTAGCCAGCTGAAAACGCTAGACGCTCTGCTGAAAACGCCTAGCAGTGGGCGCTTGAGAGCGTTTTGGCAGCGCTGCCTTTTTTCAGTTGAGATGCTTCGTTGCTATGATACAGAATATCCGCAGCACAGTTTACTTGTAACTGATTTCCAGGATAATTTGTTTCATACAACAACATTTATTTTTCATCCATTTTGTTCAGTTAGCTCTGCTGGTTGATGTGGTTGTACAGAGAGAATGTTGTGACAGTTGGTCGGTGTGGTATTTGTCCCTCCCCTCCTCCACTGTGATTGGACGGATGGGTAAAAAGTGACAGTGATGAGCGCTACATTTTACCCAAAGTTGAACATTCTTTAACTCTCGGCGACCTGTAAAAAATGCCGGGAGCTCAGCACTTCAGCGTGAAAAAAAATGCTCAGCGCCTCGTTACTGTACGTACACACCTCCGCTGACTTGAGCAGCAAAGAAGCTCTGGCCGCCCTGTCAAGGACGCTTGTCAAAAAGTACGGGGAAGCTTGTTGACGCTTTGGCCGCTCTGACATAGCAGCATTCTATGTTCGAGAGAAGAGGTGTCACAACATGAAATGTAAACAGAAAAAACAAGCTATACATTGACACTAGAAACCTTTTATAATGACAGCATTTTTATAACGATTTGGTCGGGGAAAAAAGAATTATTATTATTATTATTATTTGCATCTAGTGCAATTGGTCACATCGGTGTGTAAGGAACCTAGCTATATGAAATATTAATAATCAATAATAACTTGTTATGATTAATTATGAATATTTGGGTCAGTTAATTGGATTAACTTGACATGCCTATATTAATATTACAATCAATTAATCAGTTCGTCCAATGAACTCTTTTGATTTATTAATTTATTCTAAGAAAAGGGTATCTTCCCTGGCCACAGAAGAATAATTATTTCTTAGCATGTACAGCGTTTTGAGCATGTAGCAAGATAAAAAAAAAACGTAAAGGGACTTCGTATTGCAAGCAAATCAGAACCAAATACATAAAGTGCATAAGTTTTATTTACTAAATCATAAACATAATTTAACTAAACACACATATATACAGAAATACAGAAATAGGTTAGTGATAGGATGAAATTGGAAACCGGAAGAGGGACTATGAGAAGAACCATCAGAATTTCATTTTCACATTTCATTGAATTGAATACTTGCATTTGTAGTGGGAACAATTCTTTAAGTTGTTGAAAATTTAAGTCGTTGATGGTTCCGGCAGTGTCAAGTGGAAGTTGGTTGAGAGTTCTCTTTCGCCAGGGAAAGAGACTGGTTTGGTCTGGTTTGGTCAGGTTTGGTCAGGGCCTGGGGCTCTGTTGAGGCCACGCCGAGCACCCAGGAGAAGTGAGGAAGTCGGAAGAGTGGGTGATTGGAGTCGTTGTTGGTTGGAGTCTTTGTTCCAAAACTCCTGAGATTGTCCTTGGTTCGTTGTGAGAGAGTCGCTAGATCAGTTAGTCTATGATTAATGCAGCAAAGTCTGTTTTAAAGAGGGTTTTTGTTTCATAGTCTCTTTCTTGTGCATGTGGCCACATTCCTCAGAGGTCGTAAAATCTCCTTATCATGCCCTGTAACATGACACTGTTTCTGCCCTTGTGTTCATTCATTTGGGCTGTTAGTTTTGGAGTTTCATAAACCTTTGTATATAATGAATAATTAGTGTGTGTCTGATTGGTCCATACCCTACAGGTGTTACGTGAGCAAATGAATTGCATTCCCGCTTAAAACGAGCGTTTGTAAATATTTCCAATAAAAGTTGCGCTCATCCTCAAATGTGTATCACTGGATAATGGATCATCGCAAAGTTGTTGTGTTTGGTGCTGCTGCATTGTATTTGCGGAGAAGACGTCGCACTCTGAGATTTTGAGTTCATGACACCCTCCAGGACCGTTATCTATATGCAAACAATGTCATATCATAAATGATAGGAAACCCAGCAACGGGGATGATTAGCTTCTCCTCCATTTTCTCGGAACTAATGTTTCGTTATCTATATGCAAACAAGGACCGTTATCCATATGCAAACAATGTCATATAATAAATGATAGGAAACCCAGCAACGGGGATGATTAGCTTCTCCTCAATTTTCTCGGAACTAATGTTTCGGTAGGAACGAAAGTTTACATCGTATGTTTTTCCGGAATCAGCCAGCGTGAAGGACGTCTATATTCTGCTTGGTTGCTGACGTTTTGCCGCTGAACCGCATCATAGCTCATAACCATAAATTTGAGCTACTTTCAACTTGCTGATTGACGCTCAAAACGCGACGCCAATGGATTTGACGCTCCTTGCAGCTGAGAGAAGCCAGCTTCCATTGAAAATGAATGACTTCCGGTAGCTTTGGAAGCTCAAGTCGGCGGCGGTGTGAACGTACATTTACGCTCAGGGCGTTTAAAAAACGCGGCGCTACCATTGAAAACAATTGAAAAAATACGCCAGCCGCGTGAAAAAATGCGTTGGTGGACACACGGCCTAACTCTGCTAGCCATCATCACTAGCCTCGGCTTCTTCATCTGACGAAAAATCTGGTAGGCCTGTCGTCCCTAAACAAATAAAGCTGGTCTATTCATTCTCTTGTGGTGTGCCATGCGAGAAATAGTAAAAAGTGGGAAGAAAGACAATCGTCCATAAATACTCTTCCCAGGCTGCGCACCCGAAATTGTATTTTAAAGTTCATGAACAGCTGTCGCAGAAGCCTTCTCAGATAACGCACTTCGCGACCACTTCCGATCTATGGACGAGCCGAACCTGCGAACCCTAATTCAGTCTTACCATTCATTTTATTGATGGCTGGGAGCTGAAATCCGCTTGTCTGCAAACCAGTTACTTTCCAAATGAACACACCGGGGAGATCATCGCAGAATGCACTCTCTGTACTTATTTTGCTCTACTTCAGTTACATTTACATGTGTTCATTTAAAGGGGTGGTAAAACACGATTTCACTTTTCTGACTTTAGCTAGTGTGTAATGTTGCTGTTTGAACATAAACACCATCTGCAAAGTTACAGCACTCAAAGTTCGAAGCAAAGGAATATATTTGCTTTTAAAGAAATACATTTCTTAGGACTACAGCAAACGGCCGGTAGGGACTACACGACATTCCTCCAGGGTTGCTGACATCACTAACCCCAATATTTACATAAACCCCTCCTCCGAGAATGCTAAATAAGGGAGGCGAGGCCATTTTATATTGCTTTGGAGAAGAGTTGTTGTGGTATAGCAGGCTGGAGTGTTGTTGCCGCAATGCCATCGAAACGTTGTTATTTTCATCCGGATTGCAGGTCCACTTTGTTCAGCCTTCCTAGCGCCGGGGGAGTTAGGGATCAATGGTTAATTATTAGCCAAATCTCGCTCTCTGTGTTGCACATTTTACGGAGGAAAGCTTCCACAATCTTCGCAAGTATGTATTGTTTATCTACATGCTTGTTTATCGACTAAAGGCATTCTAAACATGGTTCTGGTGTGTTTGATTTGGCTACTGTAGTAAAGCCAATGTTTAGTGTTCGTTTTGGGTTAATAGTTCTGGCGACAGATATTTGGCTACAATCGTTCTAAAAATAGAAAAGTAATCGTGCCATACGGTCAGTAACGATCACTAGATCCGCAGTCTTTACTCAAAAAAATCCCTTTGAGGACTGTAGCATAATTTGTTAGAACGATTATAAGAAATTCTTGTTTACAAAGCTTATTTTTTGTAACACTATAATAATTAGTACAATTAAATAACAGCGTATCTAAAAAGTAATGAGACAACAACAACAACAACAACAACAAAAAACCTTTCTGAAACTTTGTTTAACAGCCGTTCTTGAACAGGTTCTGCACGATCATCTTCACTAACATTCTCTGGGTCCGATGGTTTTATTGACGCCATTGTTTATAATACACCAAAGCACAAACTACCTGTAAAGGTAAGGGGCGTGACGTTTTCCCGAAAAACGTGCACTAGGCAGTTAGCGAATCACAACACACTGGGCCAGCTAACCAATCTGAGCCTATTGCGTATTTTTGAGGAACTGGCTTCATAGAACCCGGAAACCATCAGACCATTTTTACAAGGAAGGACAGAGCAGTGCAGATTAAAGGTAAAATATTGAAAAATAAGGTATTTTAAAAAAAAATGAAGCATGAAACCCGTTACAATGCACCCCACAAACACAACCAAGCCTTCGAAAAAATGTGTTCTACCAACCCTTTAATAAAAAGCAGTAAGTGATCATTTAGTCTAGATTCTTTTTTAACTGCTTAAATTTGCACTAAACATTTTGTTTTCCTTGGTAACAATATGCTGCTCTATCTAAATTGTTTTAGTTGTTTTTTAATGGGGTCAAAAGAAAATCATGTTTTTTATTATTATTTAAAATCAAATGTAAACATATCGAATATCCTACATTTTTTGTCAATATCGAGATATCACATTTTTTTATATATCGCCCAGTACGTCACTCCCACAGCTGCTGTATTAGAAACACCCTCACAGCAGCACCATTTTTATTTATTTTTTGTAATTTGATGCAAAGGTAATAAACTACAAAGTACAGTGTTATAAATGTACATACTTTTTTGTAGAAAAAAATATTAAAAACTGCAGGATTTACAATGCTGATGATGACATTTAAAACGCGTCAGTACAGTCTGTAAAAAGGTTCCACCGGTCGATAGGTGGCAATAATGCACTATTTGTCTGCGATTCGCCATAAAACAAGAAGAAGACGTCTCCATTATCGCCATCATAGCGTTAGCCTTTTGAGGTGAGGTAAGCAGTTCACGGTGCCTCGTATGTTTATACAATTATAAATATACAACAACAAAAAAAACACAGCTTGTTATAGCAACATTTTACAGTGTCTTTTTTGTAAGTTTGTTATTTGTTATAGTGCTATTTGTGCGTTTTTTCTGGCGTCTGCTGACTGACATAAACATAGCCTAGCAGGCAACGATGTGAGGAACTATAATGTTAAATTCATTAAGATATGAGCGATTATTGTGTGTTTTTGTATGTTCGTCTGTATTATTGTTTCTATGTTTGGAGCAATAACGTTAATGGTATTTACTGTCATATCATTGATCAAAAGTCAAAGTATGATTTTGTGAGGGTAACGTTAACGTTAGTTAATAGAACTCGATATTTTCTTTTGTTTGTTATTTTTAACATTAATATCTATTTCTGACAAGGAGTCTTTTCAGCAGCTGCTTATTTAAACCCATCACAAGAGGAAAATCTGAATAGATAAATGTGAAGAACGTTTTTCAATGTAAACATAAAAATGTTGCTTTGTCATGCTCGTTCGCTTTATTTAAACAGCTGTTTCTGTCCCTAGAAAAAAACATCAGCAAGCAATTGTCAGAATTTTTTTTTTTTTACTATGCGATGACTAGTTGGAAATTGAACTATATTTGTTCATTGGACATTTGCTGCTGTATATAAGTTGTTATAACTGTGGTTAATGAAATAATCTCACTGATAAGACTTAAAGGGACTATGTGTAATTTTTTTAGGTATTTTATTATCTAAAATCAATATTTTTATTCATAAATATGTCCTCAATGGTGTACAAATACCTCTGCCAATTATCTGAATTATCCTCGTAAACGAAGAATTTATTATCTTTATATACATGTGACGGGTAGGTCCACGGAGGCTTCCATGTCGTTCCGCCATCTTTTAAAACTATAATAGCAGAGATGGTCAAAAAGTACTAGGCCAACGCGTTTCCACAATGCGTTTTCGTTCAGAGACAGCGTCACGTAACTGAAAGCAGCATAAACGGAGGAGCAGAGCAGTGAGAGGCGCTTGTCACTGCCCCGGCAACTTTAAAAGGCTGCATTGCACTGTTATTATTCAAACTGTAACATTTGTTTGTTCGTTGTGTCAAGTTGCAGTTTGTTTGAAATAACAAACCTGTTCAGTGCTATTAGAAGACATCATGTCATAGCTTTTTGGTACATAACAGCTACCGTAGATGCAACACACATTGGAAAAAGCGAGGCACTGGAGAGCACAATTCGTTTGAATGCAAAATACAATTTCACCGCTAGATGGGAGAAATTTCTACACAATGTCCCTTTAATAAGAGGGAGTGACAATTAACAGCCGCTCTCGAGCCTCTTCATTTAAAAAATAGATTGAACTCACAATCAAAATATGGATATGTAAAATTTGTGAACTTGTTATAAAACTAAATAACTTAATATTTCGATAGTTCGGTAGATAAACACAAACAACCTGCTTTAAGTGTGTGAATTAATAAAGCATCAATTTGATAACTGATTTGTTTTTGATTTTAGCTGTCCTGCTCCTCCCACAGCGATTCACCAGTAAATGCTGGAATATTCCCACCAGCCTACAAGTGAAGAAGGTACGGTTTGTGAAAGAAAATTGAAAACATGAATGATCCAGAGTCCTGCATAATAAAGGAGGAAGATACTGAAGAACAAATAGGTTGGTGTTTATTTTTGATTCTTCAATATTGTTATAATACTTAAAGCAGTTCATCAGATTCTGTGATTGCAATTAGAAAATCATAAGAGCTGTGAAATAACATAATTAATACTTTCATGCATAATTAAAAAATATTGTAGCTGATTATCTTATTTCCATGCCGACGCATCATTCTTGTCACGTGACACACCGCAGACACAATAGAGCTGTATGACTGATGTATCCCTTTTAACTTTTCCTTTTTTATTCAAAATATTCACAATCTTGTAAACTACATCTTGAAACATCTGATATTCCAATGGCCAAATACGTGTAAGGGAATGTGTTTTGTCATTTAAATACCTTTTTATAATGGTCATGTTAATTCTATAACATGTGATGGGCGCCGCCATGTTAGTTCTGATAATCGGATCTGTCGGATTTACTGCAGGGAAGTTCATCTATTTCTCCCGAAATACATGAAAGTAAGTTGCCGGTGAACTGGGAGAAGAATAGGGTAAACTTTACAGTTACCTACACAATATTTATCTGATATGAAATAAAACACGTCGTCAAATTACAATTGAACAGATTGTTATTGCCGCTAGCATAGACATCACTGTGTATTTTACAAACAAAATGATTTATCTTTCTTTCTCTCTCCCTCTCTCGCGCGGAGTTCACTTCAGTTTTGTCCAGTCCGGCGCCTCATAGATCTCCGCGCTCAACTCAACTTATTCTTATTTATATTCAAACATCTCTGCGAATTATTGACTGGTGAAATAATCGCGCGACACAACAAATCGATAATGAAATTCGTTGCCAACTCTTTTAATAATCAAATTTAATCGATTCATTGTTGCAGCCCAATCTGTAGCATGCCCATAACAGAGACGCATGATGGCTGAGCGTGAAATCCGAACGGCTCCCCAATATGCTTTAAAAATATCAGTTATACGTAGGTTTACTGTACTGCCCTCCACAGTTACAGTGTGTATCTGCAATTCCAGTCACAAAAAGTTACATTTTGACTGTGCTCTACAGATGATCATGTACTTTTTTTATTGTATAAGCTGTTTTTGATTGTGGTATAGAGCAACAATTTCAAGTCACAAGTCTTATTGTGCAGCTTTGTATGTCACTAATTATTCAGAATATGCATAACTCCACAAGCATAAATTTTGTATGAGAGCTGCTGGTACATAATTCTATATTTTTGTATGAAAGCTATGGGGTGAGAACTGTTCCTTTATTCCAAATAAATAGATTAAGATCCACAAATAAATGTAAAGAGTTTCACAAAAAATTATAAAACTCACAAATAAATAAAATGAGATTTGCAAATAAAAAAATATATTTATAAATGTGTTTTATGCCACAAACAAAACTCTGCCTGGAATTTATTTGTGAACCGCTTTCTGTACATTTGTAAATCCCCTCACATATTTGTGAATCGGTTCCTGTGCATTTGTAAATCCCCTCACGCATTTGTGGATTTTGAAACACTTCTAGCGTCAACGTGCAGTCAAATCCACAAATAAGTGGACTCCACCCACCATTTACTCAAGGCAAACAGATCACGGCCACATTGAGCTGACCAATTGTAGCACGTTCTCGCTACAACCAATCACGTTAGGCTTTAAACTCGGGGCGAGAACTTGATCCGATTAATTTTGCAGATATTTGCACCCCTGAAAGCATCTGTAATGGGAGCTTCATTCAAATTAGCTGTTTTATTTTTTATTCTTATAATTTGTAGTATTATGTCTCTTGTTGTATTTGTATATGTCCACTGGAAGCCTCAGTACCAAAACAAATTCCTTGTGTGTGCAAGCACACTTGGCAATAAAGCTCTTTCTGATTCTGATTTCTGATTGTGTGGTTAAAACACCCCGTTTCCAAAAGATTGTTGGAGTTTAAGGCTTTTTATATTTATTATTCTTTATTATTAACTCAGGATTACAAACAAATTATGATCATCACATATCCCGAGCATAACACCCTTTCCACCGGACTATAAGCAAATAGCGATTATCTTCCCTGTGGCCGTAGCAGTTTCAAATCTTGTAAAATTAACATGTTTGCAATGTTAATACATTTTGCCCATGACGTCTGTTTTCTTACCTGAAGATGTATGACGTAATCTTCTTTATTGACTATGCTGGCTACATGACAATTCATAATTCGTGATAGTGTCTACACTGGACGCGGCGCAGCGCGACACGATGATTCATTGATTGTAAACGGATGCCCGCTTTCTTCTTCTGATGTAGGGCTACTACACGCAACTACGGAGGACACATCATTTGCACATTTGCTTTGTCCAATGTCCAATCGTTGCGACATATAGCTAGCTATAGGACATAAATATTATGTAGAATACAAAATATCAGCCCAAATGACCATCATTGAAGATGTAACAGCGTGTAGGCTAATGAGGTTTTGAGTGGATACTGCAATGCTTAAAAAAATACATATTTGCATTTATTTTGGATGCTGTAAGTAACTTTTACAATACAATATTATTAAGTCTGAATCATATGACATTTTATTTGTGTGATCAAGCGTTTTAACGGATAAATTCAAATCGCTTGTCTGCTGGGCATTTCACTTTTAAATACATGTTATATATTTAATCATTAGATCCACGGACCTGCTATTTAAAACTTGACTGAAGAAGTGGGAAAAGCTGTTGTGACAGTAATTTCCCCAATATTACACAAACTCGCGTATTTATCACGAGGTTGAATCCAGTTATTCATTAGTCAGCAACGTATTGATGCTTTTCTGTTTTATCATTAATAACGTGACGCTTCCATAACGTGTTGTTCCCATAACGTAAGTGCCGTTTCTCTGGCATTTTCAAAGGCTCATAAAAATGTGACTTGCTTGATACACAGTCTAATGCTCTAACTCTTAACGAATCCAAATTTTAAACATTTTACTGAAGCAATATTATGGCCTTATAGCCTTACACTTCCATTTGAGCCAATGCAGACGAACGAGCAAAGTTATTTCAGGGCAAGACCACTCTGATTGTAAAGCCTAACGTGATTGGTTGTAGCGAGAATGTGCTACGATTGGTCAGCTCAATATGGCCGTTATCTGATTGGCTTGAGTAAATGGTGGGTGGAGTCCACTTATTTGTGGATTTGACTGCACTTCCACGCTAGAAGTGTTTCAAAATCCACAAATGCATGAGGGGATTTACAAATGCAGAGGAACCGATTCACAAATGCGTGAGGGGATTTACAAATGTACAGAAAGCGGTTGACAAATAAATGCCAGGCAGAGTTGTGTTTGTGGCATAAAACATTTTTTAATTTTATAAATATTTAGCCACAAATATAGCCACAATTTATATAAATATATTTTTTTTATTTGCAAATCTCATTTTATTTATTTGTGTTTTATAATTTTTTGTGAAACTCTTTACATTTATTTGTGGATCTTAATCTATTTATTTGTGAATGTGATATATTTTTGTGGATCTCTTTACATTTATTTGTGGATCATAATCTATTTATTTGGAATAAAGGAACAATTCTCACCCCATAGAAAGCTGTGTGTGTTTTATTCTTTTTTTTTTTTTTTTTTTTGGTCTGAAGGATTATATTGCTCATTACACATAACAGGAGGATGTTTGATTAGAAGTCTATTAATTTATGTTAGAGATTAAAAATAAGCTGAAGTTTGTATTAATTTACAAGTATGCTGCTAGTACAGGCACACATTTATTTTCCTGTTGGTTCTTTGCAATGTTGGGACATATGCTGGCAAATGTAACCTTAGAGTTGACTTGCCAAATCACTTCCATTTATTTTATTAATAAAAGATATTGGAAGTAAATTCTTAATGGGTCATTATACTTTGCCTTAAAAGTACCAAATGGTCTCGTACACAAAAAAAGATGCATCAATCATCATTTTAGAATCACATGTATGCCCTTGTATGGTTGAAAATAGGGCTGTCACGATTCCTTGATTAGGTAAATAAAAGTACTGGATCTGAAATACCAGTACAAAATACCGGAAGTGATGTATTCCACAGACAAGGATTAGACCATTTTCTAAGGCTGCACAATGTATTAAAACCATAAAAAAAAAACATACTAGGCCTATAGCATAGTGCTATTGTCAATTCACAAAGGCTGCAGTTCATTTAAATAAATATATTCTCCTGTGTGTTTAATATGCACTTTAATTATTTACATGCGTGTATGTTACATCCGTCTCAGAGCTTACTGTAAGACATACTGTGATGATGAACCTGGATGATGAGCCTAGTACTATTCTGTATTTGCTTGGTGTTTGTGCTGATCTCCTGATAAGTTTATTTGTTGCATGTTTACGATGTATATGTGTTTATGGACAAGATTAACTACTTCAACTGGTTAATGTTATGGAAGTTTTATTGCTGTTTATTGTTGAATGGTAGTTATGTAA
This sequence comes from Siphateles boraxobius, assembly GCF_051911475.1. Taxonomy (NCBI): domain Eukaryota; kingdom Metazoa; phylum Chordata; class Actinopteri; order Cypriniformes; family Leuciscidae; genus Siphateles; species Siphateles boraxobius. Next base: position 14,264,660 of record NW_027508733.1, on the reverse strand, counting down.
GGATAATAGAGAGCCATTGTCTGTTTTTAAGCATTTCTTTATTGGGTAATTTTGTATACAATAGCACATGTTAGATCTTACCTGTCTAATCCAGTGTTTTGGGGGTGGGCTTTGATTATGCGTGTTAGTGTGTTTACACAGATACACACGGGAGCTTTCGAAAGCAGGCGTCTATCAGCAGATCCCTAATATATCCACTGATAGACTGATCCGCTGAAAGACGCCTGCTTTCAAACTCTCCCCTGTGTATCTGTTTAAGCACTCTCTGAAGACATGTTTTTGAAGCGTTTGTCATTGTAGCCAATCACAAACATAGATTTAACGTGTGAACACAATGGCCAATCAGAGATATAAATGTTGAACGTGTGAACACAATGGCCAATCAGAGATATAAATGTTGAACGTGTGAACACAATGGCCAATCAGAGGTTTTTAAGAATCTGTTAAACAGTTCTCAAAAGGATAGAGGGAATTTCTGGTATAGTCATATTTTTTTAAATTTCAGTACCGCCTTTTGACAACACTAGAGCGCGTACCCAGAACTTGCCTAATGTACAGTCGTACAATTTTCCAAATTAGGGAGAGACCTGAGTGCTGTTATGTTTTATTTTGCGTTTGTATGTTGTGCTTGTTTGTATTATGATGATTATGTGTGTAAGTTGTTGTCATCTTCCTGTTTATGTACATGACGACATCACGCAAAGATTGATGTGACATTTTCCAACCATTCAATTATAAATCATTATTATAAGCTTACTGTTTTACTGTTTCGAACACTGTTTTTTATGTATTTTGTCAATAATTGATTGATTAATTGATTTGTTTATTTTAAATTAGGGCTGCACCAATACCACTTTTTCCAGAACGAGTCCGATACCAATACTTACAGTATTCCGATACAATACAATACAGGTTCCGATCCCTTCAATTCATTGCATTTGTAATTAATATTGGGTAAAAAATATTGGGTAGAGAAGTATGTATTGTAGAAGCTTCTGTTACTTTCACGGTTCATTCTATTGCTCTATCATATATTATCTTTCATGTAATAGCATATCGCATATTTAGAACTGCTCAATGCTAAGGATTTTTTTCTGCTGGCCCCGTTGGGTCAGTGGCTCAATTTTAGATGCTAGTGAAACATCACAAACAAAAATTACCGGTCTAAAAATCTACTCGAGTAAAAGTAAAAAGTAGCTCTTTTAAAATGTACTCAAGTAAAAGTTACTGAGTTAATTTTTTAACAGTGGGGGGTGGGTGAACAGTGGGTGGGGTGGGGGGACTCTCCCGTGTAGGGTTGTAATGGTATGAGATTTTTACAGTATGATAACGTCTCAGAAAATATCACGGTTTACAGTATTAATCAATTATTAAATAAACGGTATTATTAAACTATGGTTGTTATTATTATTATTATCATCAGTTAAAATGACAGTTAAATTAAAGAAAACAGGTTTTTTGGGGGTTGAACAAATGCTTTCATTATAACAAACTTGAAACCATTTGTTTTTGTTTATTAAAATTTCAATAGAACATGTCTAATTAATTAAATTCAATAATTGATAATGAATTAGATTAACAACTCATTTTTAACATTAATAATTTTTTTTTAAGAATAATATATTCCTATGAAATGTATTTTATTCAGAAAATGAATGTTTCTTTTTATGATTTAATCCAAATATATTATCGGTGGTAATCAAATGAAAATTTAAACTTGTGTCCTTTTATTTTTTGGGGAAGAGCTGCAAAAAACAGATTTACTAAATTAAACCATGGACAAAAATATATGCCTTAATGTTTAAATAAATTGTATTATTGTTGTTGTTATTACTATTATTTTGAGAAGTACGTTCTATTGTATGCTTACAATAGTAATATATTTCTGTCATAATTTCTCCTAGTTAAACCAAACTTTTATTTTGACGGGTTGTTGTGAAGACCTGTTTCAAAGTCTAATCCTATTTGACAATGGTTTTTCTCAAATAAAATGATGAAAATGCTCATTAGGCGTTCTCTCAGAGCAGCTCTGGAAATGTTCATGTATTCATCATGTACTCAAATTGTTTGTGAGACAAAACACCACGCGTACTTGAGTATGTAGTAGACAAAGCGGAGCAGTTCATTCACACCGATTCACAGAAACGCAGAACAAGCAGGTTATATATTTACATAGCAGTATTTTTGCACTTAAATATTTCCAGACCATGTCGCGATTGGATTTATTGCACAGTTCTACTTTCCATGTATTCATTCATCCATCATTTTGCGTGTTTTACGTGACATATTCTGCGTTATGTAAATTCCATTTTCATGACTGGATTCCGGGATTCCCTCTGCATCACGTAAATCATTCGGCCTTACGTAATAATCGGGTCATACCTTTATCTGCAGGAGGGATGTTGTCCTATGTATCCTCCTTTTGCAGCCACTTTGTGTCCACATTTTTTGCAAATTGGATATCTATCCTCGAGGACAACCACACTTATTTACATCCAAAGTATTTCCATACTGGCCATAATTCGCTTCATAAAAATTCGAAAGCGCTTCGCTTTCAGCTTCAGCTGGGTCTGCGTCACCTTTTTTGCGTGTTTGTTCTCCCGCCCTTCAATCAATTCAGTAGTTTCCGGAGTGTGAATTTTTTTTTTTTTTTTTTTTTTGGATTTCAAATGTGGCGAAGTACAATGCTTCAAACAAAACGTACTTAAGTAAAAGTAAAATTACAGATTTTAAAAACTAAAAGTAGAAGTACACAAAAAACGACTCAATTACGTAACGCGAGTAAATGTAATTCGTTACTTTCCACCTCTGCTGTTAACATTAACTTCAAACAACCAACTATGGGTGCTTCTCATTACTCAAATTGATGCTTCCTTTACTCCTCGCTCCTCCGTCCTCCAGCCTGAGACACCAAAGAACAAAGTTAACCATCTTGAAGGACATCTCAATTCTGATTGCACCGCAAGCGAGGGATGAGGAAGCTTCCAGAAGAGATATGAGCGAGGGTTACACGGATGCATCCTATGAGGAAGTCTTTCTTGTCCAAAAACCTGACGCACGTATAAAATCTGGTTTCACATCTATAGTATCCAGGATTTGACCCGTATTGACAAATATTCGCGTCAGTTATGTGAATGTGAACAGCATGTGTAACAGTTAGTGCTGTTAACGTTAATGCTTGCAATTAATTTTTGTCCTGTTTAACGTGTTAAAATATTTAACGCAGCATCCGTATTTTCTGCCATCCTTTGGGTAGCGTTACATTATATGATCACGCTCTTATTCATGCAAATGCTTTTAAAAACCATTCAAGCACGACAAGACAAAAGTGGTTGCGCTGTCTGTGACACACAAAGATGCGCACCGGGATCGTGCGCACAGACAAACTATTTATGCTACTGCTTCTAATGTGTTTATTCATTCTTGTTTTATTACGGACTATTGCAAAAAATTAACTCATAAAACATAAATGCATTAAGAGAGCAAACATTTTGGTGGGATAATTGTATTTTCTTTTTAAAAAATGTATAAAAATGCCCCCCCTCCCCAAAGTTAATGTTTAAGTATTATTTTTTGTTATTTTACCGTGGTATCGACTTTGGTATCGTGTACTTTTGCTGGTATTGGTGCAGACTATCTAGTGTTATGTCAGGGTTCTCATGTCCTTTTCCTTTCACATTTCACATTTGTTGAAAATCACACCTTTAACTTTTTAACTTTTCATTTTAGACCTGATTGAAGAACTGATTGAAGGGGGGGAGAAACATCATGTCAAAACTGAAGAAGAATCCGTGAGTCCCTCATTGAACAGAGAAGACAAAGTATGTTTCACTTGCCCACAGTGTGGAAAGATTTTTTCATGCGAGCAAAATCTTAATCTTCACATAAAATTTCATCGTGGAGGGAAGCCGTACGCATGTGATCAGTGTGACAAGATTTTCACAATAAAAGCAAACCTTGACGAACACAGGAAAATCCACTGTGGAGAGAAGCCGTACACATGTGATCAGTGTGGGAAGAGTTTTACACAACAAAAAATCCTTGACGAGCACAGGAAAATACACACTTTAGCGAAGCCGTTCTCATGTGATCAATGTGGGAGGAGTTTCCCGTATCAAGGAAACCTTAACGATCACATGAGGATCCACACTGGAGAGAAGCCGTATTCATGTGATCAGTGTGGGAAGAGTTTTGCACAAAAAGGAAACCTTAACTTACACATAAAAACCCACAGTGGAGAGAAGCCGTACAAATGTGATCAGTGTGGGAAGAGTTTCACACATAAAGGAAACCTTAATGTACACATGAAAATCCACACGGGAGTGATGCTGTACACCTATGATCAGGCTACAAATAGTTTCACTCAAATCGGAAACCTTAACGTACACATGACAAACCATGCGAAAGAGAAGCCATTCATATGTGATCAGTGTGGGAAGAGTTTCACACATAAAGGAAACCTTAATGTACACATGAAAATCCACACTGGGGAGAAGCCGTACACGTGTGTTCAGTGTGGGAAGAGTTTCAGACATAAAGGAAACCTTAACGAACACATGAAAAGCCACACTGGAGTGAAGCCATACACATGTGATCAGTGTGGGAAGAGTTTCGCACATAAAGCAACCCTTAACGAACATATGTCAATCCACACTGGAGTGAAGCCACACGCATGTGATCGGTGTGGGATGAGTTACGCACGGAAAGGAGCCCTTAAGGATCACATGAAAATCCATACTGGAGAGAATCTGCACACATGTGATCAGTGTGGAAAGAGTTTCATAAAGTCAGGTGTTTATAAAGTACATCTGCTTAGTCATTCTAGAGAAAGAGTATATAACTGTGACCAATGCAGTAAAACATTTTTTAGGCCAGATTTCCTAAGGGACCACCGGAAAGTTCATACAAAGGAGAGGCCTTGCGTCTGTTACTTGTGTGGAAAGGGTTTTCGTAATATGACTGCATTAAAAATACACCAGAAACGACACAGCGGTGTGAAGGATCATGTTTGCACCGAGTGTGGGAAGCGTTTTTTTACAGATGGGGCACTGAAAGTGCACCAGACAGTTCACACTACTGAAACACCTTACAAGTGTTCACACTGTGACAAGAGATTCAAAAGGTCAGAATATCGGAGAATACATGAGAAGATCCACAGTGGAGAGAAGCCGTATCACTGCCATCCATGTGGAAAGAGTTTCACTCATTTATCTACTCTAATCGGACATAAAAAGAAAATGCATGCCTAAAATTACAATAAGAAGTTAATTTCTTGTCCTCTACTTCCAGGTGTGATGCTGTGTAGTGCTGCATCAACAATTTCTTTTTGATAATTGATTTATCAAATTATTACAACGATTAATCGACTGTTCGTTGATTATTTCACAGATTAATCAGTAAACATTAACATAGTAGATAAAACAAGGAAATCACTTCAGGTTTTGAGTGACTAAACTTTGAGTAAACAATCTCTGGTTTTCTGTCCCCCTCAGAAGTCACCAATATGCCAACTGCTGAAGGATCTAAGCAACGTGTGCTACTTTACAGTTTTTCACAATTGCTTAGACACTAAACCCCATTCTCTTAACCAAATTCTCAATGGCCTAAACCAATTTGTTGAATAAATTCCCCTTTCTGCAAAACCCTGAACAAGTTCAAGCAGTTTGACACTATTTGCAAATCTCATGCACACTTTTTGCAAAACTCTTTAAATGTTCTCACTCACTAAAATACATTGGACTGTTGCATTTGTTGCAAAAGGGTAAATGCAAGCGGTAAAAGTCAAACCAACTTAAACGGTTGTCATCGTTTACACTCAACTCAAATTTGTTCACACTTGTTTCTAATGATTAATTCAAACCAACTGTACAAAATATAAGACCGATCAGAGTGCACAGGTGCACTGACTTTTGATTTGAACAATTGATGGAAACAATACATGTAGTAGATGGTGGATGAGGAGGAAGAGGATGAGGACTAGAAAGGACAAGAATGTTGTCAAGGCTAAATCTGTCAATCCAGAGGATTTTTCACTTTGCTTGGAAAGAGACAACATTGTGGACGGAATCAATACAATACTATACCTGCAGTACATTATACAATATATTCACCTTACTCAGTTGCGATTTTACTTTTTACATAATTTTACTGTATGCAATATTTAATTTTTCTGTGACATGTTATGGATGCTGTGTTTTAATTTTTTTTTGATGTAGTGTCTAATGAATAATCTGTAGTGTTTATATTATCGATTTATGTGTGTATGATCTGAAAGCTTTGTTTGATTTTGAGTACAGGTGAAATGGTTTTGAAGCAATTGTACAAAAAAATAGGAGAGCAACCATACATCTGTTTGTTTTTTCTTATTTTTTTATACAATTAAATTTTATAATAATTAATATTCAGTCATTTTAGTAATTGTCATTATTGTAGCTTTTAATCTTATTATTATTAATTTGTCATTTTATGTTTTCATATATTTGTATTCACTTTTTATTTCCTTGCTCTTGCAATGCATGCTATTGTTGTTTAATCTTATGATTGTGTAGATAAGAGATTCAAGGTGTTTAACGTCACAGGACGATGTTGTGAAGCAGTAATTTTCCATCGTTTTTGCTTTGGTTTAATGACACCTGTCGGAATTGTATGAAGTCTTAGCATTAAGACATTTACATTTAGAAGAAGTCTGAGCATTGAAGCATATGCAAGTAAGATTATTCAATAAACTTTGCTCTTTTTATTATCATCACTTCGTCTCCTGCTTTTACTTTTCCCTGGCTTTCTCAGTCAAACTCTCAGGCTGATAGAAGACTGTTAATAAATGTTATTGGTACCAGACAAGACTTTGGTTTTACTGGTATTGGACACCAGACAAAATGGATATCTTCTGGCAGGAATTTAGATCTAATATCTGAAATATCTGATATCTAGATCCATCCAATATAACACTGCTTTGCATTGCAATGTATGAGTGCAGCAATATAAAGCTTTTAACACGCTTGCTTTCAAACAAAGCTGCATTCACCACTTGTCACCATGATGGTAACTATTAAATTCTATTAAAACTATTAAATTAAATGGTAACAGAAATTCTAAATTAGCATAAAACAATCACTACTAAATCTCCCACTTGAATCCCGATGAGGATGATGAGCATGCAGATGAGCTTCCCTAAGATGGTTTCTGACAATTTGAGCAGAATCCCTTGGTTATGCAAACCGATTGTTGCAGCAGCTGTCCGGGTGGCTGCTCTCAGACGATCTTGGAGGTGAAGATGCTGGATGTGGAGGTCCTGGGCTGGTGTGGTTACACGTGGTCTGCTGTTGTGAGGCCGGTTGGATGTATTGCCAAATTCTCTGAAATGCCTTTGGAGAGACGTCTTATGGTAGAGAAATGAACATTCAATTCATGGGCAACAGCTCTGGTGGACATTCCTGCAGTCAGCATGCCAATTGCATGCTCCCTCAAAACTTGCAACATCTGTGGCATTGTGCTATGTGATAAAACTGCACATTTTAGAGTGGCCTTTTATTGTGGCCAGCCCAAGGCACACCTGTGTAATAATCATGCTGTCTAATCAGCATCTTGATATGCCACACCTGTGAGGTGGATGGATTCAGCAAAGGAGAAGTACTCACTAACATGGATTCAGAGAAATAGGCCCTTTGTGTACATAGAAAAAGTCTTAGATCTTTGAGTTCACCTCACCCAAAAGTGTTGCGTTTATAATTTTGTTCAGTATATATTAGTTCTGTGAGTTTGAAAGAAAAAGAAAGTGCTAATACTCTATTAAGTTAATTTGACTGAACTAATTGGTTTCATTTAATTTTTTCCTACTCAAACCAATTAATTATATGAGTGTTAGGGTTTACAGTATATGAAATAACAGTAAGGACTGTGGCAGAGTTAAAATATCTTACATTCTCTGCTCCTCAAATACATAAAAGATTTTTATATATAAAGTGTTTCATAGGTAAAGAAAACTCTAAAAAATTAGCCTTCAGTAAGATTTTGTTTGGCCATAGTAATAATAATAATTTTAATTTATATAGTGCCTTTCCAACACCCAAGGTCACTTTACAAAGATAGGTTAAGGAACATAACCAAATAACCATCAACATCAAAGCACAATACACATGCTAAGGGCAGAAAGTAATATACAGAAGTGCTTACAAATTTAGGTTCAAGATACAAACAAAAGACTGATTCAAACATATAACATATCCATAACAAGGTACAATTTACAGACTGAGAGCTGAAGAGTAATATTCAGAGAAAAAAACTTGTTTTTATGTGGTTTTTGAAGGAGAGAAGGGCGTATGCTTGATGGATGTCTTGAGGAAGAGCATTCCACAACCTGGGAGCCACAACACTGAAAGACCTGGCTCCCATATCACCAGACTAAACTTAAGGGTGACTAACAATCCCGCACTAGAAGAGCGTTAAGGAACGAACAGGAGGATAAGGCTAAAGTAAGTAGGACCAAGGTTATTAGTACCAAACCTTTTTCATTAAATGCCAGCAAAGCTCCACAGAGGTAGGATTTGTAATTTGCAGTAGGCTACAGTATAATTTGTCTATCTCAAACATTAAATGGAACAAAGGAAACAGGAAAAAGTTAGTATTTTCATTATAGGCCAAACCTGGGAAAGTGGTGCCATCTGGTAAATAATTTAAAATTTTGAAGCATTGTCAACAGGATGAAAGCATATTAACAAAGTTTACATCATATTTATAGTAAGAGGGCCCTGATTAATAATGGCAGAATTACTGGGTTTATTATTGGGTAAATTAATGGGTTTCAAATGTGACATTTTTGTCCTTAAATGTGACTTTTTTAGTTTTTTACCAGTGTCAAATAAAAGTAAATGAGTGTGAATTATCAAAATTTAGATAAAAATACACACTTCTGCTAAAATGTATGCAGTTGGCAGTAACATACACTCATTTTTTTGTTGTTGAAAAAGACAAAATGTCCTTATGGATGCACAAGTGTTTTACTGTTTTTGTCTTTGCAAACAACATTTGGAGCAGTTTGGATAATGTACATTTTTGTTACGCAGTGATGTCGACACAGCACTAACTCTTGATTTGAGTCTTTAGGTAAGCAGTTCATGCTTGTGTTTCGTATATTTACAAAAAAAACAGTAAAACATTTTGTTTTAGTATTATGGGGCAATTTCTGTATTGTTTTCATCGAAAATAGTGCTATTTGAGCGCTATGCTAGTTTTTATAGCGTCTACTGACTGAAATAAACATTTAGTAGGCAACGATGTGTATGTAACGCCCGTTTCACACATACTCCGTGTGCAGTGCGTATGCGGTGCGTGTTGCGGTGCGTATACGGTACAGGAGCAGCACGCGCTATAGTGCTTTCACATATGCTGCGTTTGCAGTGCGCTCTGATCCGCAGTTTCTGTGTGCCACAAAATCAATTTTAACAAAAACCAAAAAGTAATTTTGATTTTAAATCCAAACGTTAAATTTGACATTGTTTAACCCATACAAAAATGTAATATATGGCCATATATGTACGTACTTATATTTTAAATTGCATGACATATATCTATAGGCTACATATATTTGACTTATCTGAGAACACAATATATGTCTGCAACATATATGAACATTTATGTGTCCAAACATGTGAAGAAAATATTTGAGTTCATCCGTCTATGATACCATATATCTGCTTACAGTAGGCTATTGTTTTCTCGCATGGACAACATTATGTATAAATATGTGACATACATATTTGTTTCCCACATATTTAATAAATTTATGTAAACATACATGCATGTGATACTGATGCATTAAAAATAAGTACATATATATGCGTCTTACATAAATTTAACATTTACGTGCATATACGGGAAAATATATGGCACACATGAAAACGGCCATTTTTGCTATATTTTGAAATATATGTTTCATATATGTCTATGTGTTTTATATATATTAATTTTGCATATATTCTCATATAGGCAGCAGACATGGGCACTGACATTATATATGGAATTTACTTAAATTGACATATAATACATTTCTGTATGGGTATGAAAATTAATTTTAATCATGATTCTTTGTATTACATGTAGTTTCCCCCGATCCCCTCCCCAAAATATATATCATGTATTTTTTGAGGGGGAAAAATCATATATGATGGCATTTTGCAACTTTTGAGACTATAATCATACTTTTTTGTTTTTCTTGACCCTGTAATTTAGTAACAATAGAACACATTAACGACTCGGTTACTAACGTAACCTCGGTTCCCTGAGAGGAGGGAACGAGTATTGCGTAAGTAGCTTACGCTATGGGAAAACTCCTTTTCTCGAGAATATTGAAGTCTTTATGTAAAACGCATTGCAGCTGCACAGCTGACAGCAATGAACGAAGGGAGCTCGGTCATTGGCTGTGCTGCGGCAACTTGCTCGAACCAATGACGGGGCGACTCTGAATGCGCGACCAATGAGCGCGCTTCGCGCCCGCGCGCGTCAGAGCCCGCCAAGATGGGCGTGGCCAAGAGCTATTTATTGGGCGCCCCGTCATGAGAGTTCTTTAGGTTAAAACGACTGAAGCGAACTAACCAAGCACAAGCACGGCAGCTTACGCAATACTCGTTCCCTCCTCTCAGGGAACCGAGGTTACGTCAGTAACCGAGTCGTTCCCTTTCGAGAGGTCTCTCCTATTGCTTAAGTAGCTTACGCTATGGGAACACCATGCAAAACGCCGTGCGTGCTGAACTTCGCCTTATGAAAGCCAGAGGCAGGTGCCTGAGCTGAAAAGCAAAGTTATCATCCAACTAGCCGGCAGAGGCGAGCTTTATATGTGGGAAAAAATACAGAGCGGCTAGAAGGCGCTCAGTGTGACACAAGCACATACATAATCTAGATACGAACTCGTAGTTCAACTAGCATCATGCTGATAGTACATTGGAATGCAATGTCGGGACCTGTAGGTTGTAGAACCTGATAAATGTGGACGGTGAGGCCCAGCCTGCCGCCGCACAAATATCCTCGATCGGTATCCCGCTCGACCATGCCCAGGAAGAAGCCACACTCCTGGTGGAGTGTGCTTTGACTCCCCAGGGGCATTGAAGTCCCTTAGCTTCATAAGCCAGTGCTATAGCCTCAACTATCCAGTGAGAGATTCTCTGCTTTGAAACGGCGGAACCTTTCGTACGGCCGCCAAAGCATACAAACAGTTGTTCTGTCTGTCTGAATAGGGCAGAACGCTCCAAATACACTCTGAGAGCCCTAACGGGGCAGAGTAGATTAGCGTCGTGTTCGTCTGCTGGAGACGATAGCGCAGTTAGGGAGATAACCTGTGCTCTGAAGGGAGTGGTGAGCACTTTAGGAATATACCCGTGTTTCGGTCTAAGGACGACCCTGCAGTCGTTAGGCCCGAATTCTAGGCAGGCAGCGCTTGTCGAAAGCGCGTGCAGGTCGCCCACTCTCTTGACCGAGGCGAGTGCCAGCAAGAGCGCAGTCTTAAGCGAGAGCTGTTTAAGGTGCACGGTTCGGAGTGGTTCGAACGGGGGCCCTTTAAGAGCGTCTAGGACAGTAGCTAGGTCCCAGATCGGCACTGAGGGGGGGCGTGAAGGGTTCATCCTCCTAGCGCCCCTTAGGAAACGAATAATTAGGTAGTTTCTTCCCAATGGACGTTCCATTACAGGGTCGTGTGATGCTGTGATGGCCGCCACATATACTTTGAGCGTGGAGGGGGTGCGGCCCGCCTCCAGAAGCCCTTGTAGAAAAGCGAGTACGTTCGTAATCTCACATGTTTCAGGGTTCAGGTCCTTGGCATTACACCAGTCACTGAACACTTTCCATTTCTGAGCATATAAGCGTCTCGTGGAGGGCGCCCGCGCCTCAGCGATGGTTTTTAGTGCTCCGCTCGTGAGGTTCCTGGGAACCCGTTGAGGGGCCATGCATGAAGGGCCCACAGATCGGGGAAGAGGTCGATCTCCGCTTTGCCAAAGGTTTTCCATAACCACTGAACCGCCAGCGGGTTGAGAGCCCATTCTCCTGGGAGAATCTTGTCTCTGGATAGCATGTCTGCCCCCTGGTTCAGGGAGCCTGGCACATGCGCTGCTCTCAGCGAGCGCAAGTTGTGCTGGGACCATAAAATGAGTCTCCTGGCCATTGAATGCATGGAGCTCGACCTGAGTCCACCCTGGCGATTTATGTACGACACTACCGTCATGTTGTCCGTTCGGACTAGGACGTGTTCGTTTTTTAGATGTGGAAGCAGGGCTCTGAGAGCCAAAGCGACCGCTTTAATCTCCAGACAGTTTATGTGTAGGCGCTTCTCCGGGTTTGACCAAAAGCCGGAGACAGGCCTGCCCTCGTAAAGGGCCCCCCAACCTATTTTGGAGGCATCCGTCGTTATCATCTTTCTCCTTGTGTTCACACCCAGACTCACGCCTGACTGGTATCAGTCGGCGGCTTTCCAGTGCGTCAGGGCTTTTATACAGCCGTGGTTCGCTCTGATTAAAAAGTGGCCCGAACGCCACGCGTGAGTAGGGACGCGGCTCTTGAGCCAGCGTTGGAGAGGGCGCATATGCAACAATCCTAGCTGGAGTACGGCCGATGCTGAGGCCATGAGACCGAGCATCCTCTGAAACCGCTTGACGGGGGCGCGCGCGCCCGCCCTGAATGATGTTGCAAGGCGCCGGATGGTGAGCGCGCGCTCTGATGAGAGACGCGCTGTCATTTGCATCGAGTCTAGAACTATTCCCAGGAAAGAAATCCTCTGGCTGGGAGATAGTATGCTTTTTGCAAAATTGATTCTTGGCCCAGGCATTCTAAATGGCTGATAATCCAAGATCTGTGTGTTATTAACTGACTCTCTGATTGTGCTAGGACCAGCCAATCGTCGAGATAATTCAGTATTCACACTCCCCTTCGTCTCAAGGGGGAAAGTGCTGCATCCATACATTTCGTGAATGTACGGGCAGCCAGCGACAGGCCGAACGGAAGTACTGTGTACTGGTAAGACTGTCCCTCGAAAGCGAATCTCAGAAACGGCCTGTGATGAGGCGCTATTGGAATGTGAAAGTAAGCATCTTTCAGATCCACTGAGAGAAACCAATCTCCTGAGCGTACTTGCGCGAGGATATGCTTGGTTGTTAACATTCTGACCGAGCGAATCATTAGTGCTTTGTTCAGGTGTCTGAGATCTAGGATGGGGCGGAGACCGCCATCCTTCTTCGGGACGAGAAAATAGCGGCTGTAAAAACCTTCCTCGCTCATAGAGGGGGGAACAGTTTCCACAGCGCCCTTTTCTATTAGTTTGCGCACCTCGGTGCGTAGAACATGTGAACACTCCTTTCTCACTTTCGTCTCGACCACAGTCGTAAAACGTGGTGGTCTGCGAGCGAACTGGAGCGAGTATCCGTGCTTTACTATATTCAATACCCATTTCGGCATATCTGGAATGTTTTCCCATGCCGCTGCGTGTACAGATATGGGCTGAATACAGGCTAGGGGCGGGCCGCTGTGACGTAGGGACCCGGCCAGCGAATCGCCTGAGCTCGTAGCTCTCAGAGGCGCGGGCGCGCGCTGAGCAGCTGAGTGAATGGGCGCGTGTGTGATTACAACAGCGCGCGCTGTGTCTGTAAAACTCACAGCCTAAGCTGGGGTTGTGTTTGACACTGTAAGGACAGTGTTTATAAGTGGGGGTGCATAAACAGTGGTAGGCACACTCGTCACTTTTATAATGTTTCCCGCTTTTACTGGGGGTGAATTTATAACTGTGTGAACAGTGCTTGTGTGTAGTGGTGCGTACATGACCGTAGGCACGTGATCTACATTCATGGGGCGCGCAGCCTGAGCTGGGAATGAATTTGGCTCTGTTTTGACAGTATCTGGGAATGCACACTTTGTGGACATGTGAACCCTTAGTGACACAGGCAGAAAAAGACTCTTTATGTGTTTTCTGTGCGTCGCCGTAAAAACGGCGTTTGTTTGCAGGTGAGCGAGCTCTTTGACTGGCCCATTGACTGCTGTATGGACCTATCCAGCCGCCTGTAAGGGGACTGGGTAATGTTTGAGCTTTTGCAGAGAGAGTGGTCCGGCTTTTGCGAGACACGCACTCTCTCTTCTCATTCCTGTGGCTAGGACGGCTTTCGAGGCTCAGGGTTCAGCACAATCTTGGGCCGAGGACCCCGTCGCTCAGAAGGCGGCTTGCGGTTGTGAGAGCGCGAGCGGCGTCGAGCGTCAGCCTGAGGCGCGGGCTGAGAGGCGGTGGGAGCTGTTCTAGCCCGCTGCGGCTGTGGCGGTCTCTGTCTGCTCTGCGATGAGCTGGAGCGCTTGGGCAGGAAATTGCGCATAGCTTGTGAAGCGTTCTGGGCCTCAGTGAAGCGTTCGGCGAAACCCTTAACCGCCGGTCCAAACAGCCCGCTGGTGGAGATAGGCGCGTCGAGAAATGGCGCCTTATCCGCGTCCTTCATCTCCGTCAGAGTTAACCACAGATGGCGCTCGAGAACAGTCAAATTAGCCATGGCACGGCCAATAGACTGGGCGGTGGCCTTCGTGGCTCGCAGAGCTATATCAGTTGCGCTGCGTAGGTCCCTGAAGGCTTCGGGTTCGGGGCCAGACTCGTCCATAGAGCGGAGAAGCTTGGCTTGGAACACTTGAAGTACCGCCATTGAGTGAAGCGCTGATGCAGCTTGGCCGGCGGCGGCGTAGGCGCGACCGGCAAGAGCAGAAGTAGTGCGGCAGGGCTTCGAGGGGTGGGAAGCTTTGGCTTTCCATCCGGTGGTGGAGGGCGGGCAGAGATGATTGGCCACGGCCTCCTCGAGGGGCGGTGTTCCCTCGTAGCCTCTTTCCTTCGCGCCATCCACAGAGGAGAGCGAAGAAGAAAAAGAAGGCTTTAGGCGCGCAGAGTGGGGGGCTTTCCACGACTTGGTGAGTTCGTCGTGAACTTCCGGGAAGAAGGGAGAAGGCCTTTGCCGAGGGGCCTGCTGGCGCCCCTGCAGAAACCACTCATCCAGTCGGCTCCAGGTTGGTTCTTCGGGAGAAGACCAATCGAGCCCGAGGTCTTCCACGGCCTTAGAGAGGACACGGATAATCTCGGTATCCATGGTGGAGCCCCCGCTCGTGCTAGCTAGCGTCGACGGGGCGGGGTCGAGAGTGGAGCCCGGCCAGTCGTCCGATGCAGCGTCGATGGACAAGCTGTCATCCATTCCCCCATCGTCCTCGGACGCGCCGAAAGTCACAAGGCCCACCGCTCTGTTAGAGGGGTGTGGGTCCGGCTGGGTGAACTGAACCGGCGGTGGGGAAGGCAAGAGCGGCGGTGAAGCACGCGGAGACTGGCTCGGCGTGATGTCACTGAGCTCAGGTTCAGGAAGCCTCTGTGGCCGGCGCTTTTTCTTAGTGCGCGGCTCAAACAGAGGGGTGGCGGCGATGGGCTCGCTCACGGCGAAAGCGGCGAGGCGAGCCCGCAGTGCGGAGAGACCCAGGTCATCACATTCCGGGCATCCGCCCTTGGTCAAAGCAGCTTCTGCGTGGTCCCGGCCCAGGCAGCGAGCGCAGATGATGTGACGATCCCCGTCCGGGAGAAGGTCTCTGCACGACGCGCAGGAAGCCATTTGAAACAACGCCTCAGAAAAATTGCTCTTTTACAAGTGTCGCGGGGCGAACAGATGTAAATACTTGCGTGTGTGGCACGCCGGATGGCTCAGTAGGATGGCGTTCGAAGGCGGCTGAAGGTGCCGACGTCCTCGTAGCAATCCCGCTGGTATGCTTTTCGACGGCGGCGAAGGCTTCAATAATCCGGAGGATCCAGCGAAGAAGGTGTTCGCTGAAGGAGATTAAATCTAAAGAACTCTCATGACGGGGCGCCCAATAAATAGCTCTTGGCCACGCCCATCTTGGCGGGCTCTGACGCGCACGGGCGCGAAGCGCGCTCATTGGTTGCGCATTCAGAGTCGCCCCGTCATTGGTTCGAGCAAGTTGCCGCAGCACAGCCAATGACCGAGCTCCCTTCGTTCATTGCTGTCAGCTGTGCAGCTGCAATGCGTTTTACATAAAGACTTCAATATTCTCGAGAAAAGGAGTTTTCCCATAGCGTAAGCTACTTACGCAATAGGAGAGACCTCTCGAAAGGGAACTGTAATTATGCGTATATGATGAAATTATTACAGTTTCTTGTCGATCTATGTCTATTTTAATGTGAACAATGCGCTGCCACTTTAATGCAGTGCGGTGTAGCACAGCAGAAATAGACTCGGTGCGGAAACGATCGCTGCACTGCTGTACACGCACCGCACCTGCAACGGATCGCCGGACCGCATCCGCGTGCAGATAAATGTGAGAAAGGAGGACGAACAAACTGAATGGAAAGTGATGGTTCAAGGTGGAAGGTGATAACATTCAAAAAAGAAGGGGGGCATTTTCACCCTCTAAAACTAACAAAAGCAATTGAGAAAGAAATGGGTAAGATTAAGTTTGCTAAATATTTGAGTAATAGGAGGCTACTGGTCTTTGCTACAGACAAACTGCAAAGAGATAGGTTTCTCAGAGCAGAAACACTTAATGGGGAAATGATCAGCGCTCATAACCCTGGGAATGCTGCAAAACTTAGAGGTAGGCTATTATAATGTTCCTTTGGCAATGACAATGGAGGAGATAATTCAGGAAGTGAAAGGAGGAAAAGTGGTGAAAGCCACAAGACTGCAAACACAAAGAAAAGGGGTGAAAACTGATAGCCTATCAATAGTTCTTGAGTTTGGAAAAGTTATGCCAAAGAGAGTAAGAATGGGATATCTGAGTTATGATGTAAGAGAGTTTATCCCAGCACCACTTCGATGTTTCAAATGTCAAAGAATGGGACACACTGCTGGACAATGTAAAACAAAACAAAGATGTGCTAGATGTGGAGGTGAACATGAATATGGAAAATGTGGTCAGGATACAAAAGTAATATGCTGTAATTGCGGCGGTGAGCATTGCGCTGCTTTTGGAGGATCCCCTGTTCAAAGGCAAGCTATAGAGGTACAGAAATATAAAGTAACTAATCAGGTATCTTATGCTGATGCAGCAAAAAAAGTGAAGGAAAGTGAACAATACAGACATAGGGCCATATCTTGCACCCAGCGCAATTGACTTTGTACACCGACGCATGTATCATTCGTATTTTGCACCCGCACAAAGCGGACTTTTCCCTCCACAGACGCACGCTGGCAAACTAGGGAATGAACTTGCGCTCCCTGGGCAGTTCAGCGCAAAAAAGGAGGCGTGTTCCGACGCAAACAATCCCTGGTGCTATTTTGCAGTTCCAGAAAACAATTGCGCCACTGACCAGAAAAAAACTAGTCTACATCAGATGCTATTTTAAGCGCGCATGCTTGGCCATAATACAAAAAAAATTTTGCAGTTCCAGAAAACAATCAAGGGATCAAGGGATGAACTTTGAAAGGATGACTTGGCAATACTCATCACACTACATGCGCACACACACACACACACACACATATACACATCCAAATGGACTTCACTGAGGAGAGCATTTATAAATGCTCAATTTCCATAACCTTTACAGTCTGACGGTCATGAAAGATGGATGTATTGATCAGATTCTTTTATTTAAAAGGGAAAAAAGTGGAATTGGGCTTGTGCTGAGATTTTCATGCTTGCAGTTTGAGAATTGCGTGAATGCAGTTTTTTGTTTGTGAACAACGCGCATACACTGTAGATGATTCTCTCATCTACACAGATGCATTTTCCTTTTTGAAAATTATACATTATTATAAGGAAAAATATTAAAACACGAGGGAAATCATTGTTGTGTCCATTACGATGGGAAAAATAGGCATAAAGCTTACACATTTACCCAAATTATTATATGCATGTTTAACCGAAGCTAATTTGGGTGGGTTTGTCCCATCCCCAATGTCACTTCTCTTTTTTTACGGCCCTGACGAGAACATTGATCTCCTCGGCTGAGAACCGATTCTGAAGCGCGCCTGGTATATCCGCCATAATAATAACAATCCGCCATGCAACATGCGCACCTGCTCTTAAAGGGTATGTTGGATGTCTGATTGGTTTATTTCACGTTACGCCCACACCACACCTATGAATAATGAAGCTATTTCAGACCAACCCCTTTTAAACTTGCGTCGGGCGCAAGAGTCATTTATCCCGCCGGTAAAATAGCAACAGCGCCCAAGACCCACCCACAAAGTTACTTGAGCTTCGCGCTTGATACTTGCGTTTCAGATCGTTAAAATAGGGCCCCCAGTGTTACACAAGGAGTAAATAGAGCAAAAGAGTCTGAGAACAGACTAATAAATGAGGTTTCATCTCCAACACTAAGTCAGAGGCAAACAGAAATAAATCCATGGATAAAGGAGATTAATGAAGATACGCTGATTGTGGGTAAAACCAACTTTGTTGCTTTCATCTGTAAGACTGTAAATGTGGCAATACAGCAAAAGAAAAAAGTGATAGAATCAAGACAATTGTATAGGCAGCCATAGAGATATTGGGAAACACGGAAGTTACAGCTGAACTGATTCATGATATGTTGAACCCAACTAATTATAATGGAGTGTCTCAAGGGGATTAGCCTCATTATGGTATTTCATATCCTCCACTGGAATGCCAGAAGTTTAATTGCAAATGGACAAGGGTTCAAGAAGGTTGTAACTGATCTGGAAGTTAGACCTGATGTTATGTGTATACAAGAAACTTGGTTAAGAACACATTTGGATTTTGTCCTACCAGGCTACAGCTCGGTTAGACGTGACAGAATTGGAAAACAAGGTGGAGGATGTATAACATTTATTAAGGATACTTTAGCATATAGAAGGGTAACTGTCCCAAATGAGTATAAATGTGTAGTAATAGAAATGTGTAGTCCCAGAGGAAATATCAAAGTAGTAAATTTTTATAATCCGTGCAAGAAATTATCAATGCAAACATTCCATGAGATCTCAGAAAGTGTGGAATGAAGAGAAATATGGTGTGGAGATTTTAATGCTCACAATACTCTGTGGGGAAGTGACCATACAGACACTAATGGAGAAGTAGTTGAAGAACTAATCGAGGAGAGATCACTATCTTGCCTTAATGATGGAAGAATGTTAAGGCCTCAGGGACGTTTAAAGTGTTTTTGCGTGTGTTTTTTATTTTGTTTGGTCTCTTCTGTCTCTCTCACTTTCCCTTTCACAGGCTGTCGATGATTGGCTGTTTTGCTTGTCAGTCTTCCATAACGAGTTGAGGTGTGCCTTGGGAGGCGGGATCTTCATCAACATGATGCTTGACACCCTACGTAGAAGCCCTACTTAAGACACATGCTACCGCCAGCAACGAAGAGAGACTTTTGGTTTTTGCTTTGTGATGCGTTTTGTTTTCTCTCCGGTTGATTTAGTTCTGTTAAGTGTTTTTGTTTTGTTTTGTCTTGTCTGTCATGTTACTCTTGCCCTTTGTTCTGAGTGCCCCCTGAAACTTCTCATTCATGAGCTCTGAATCTGTTAAACAGCTTTGCAAAGCTGGGTTAAGCGGGAAGGAGGAGAGGGGATAGGTAAGGTTGTCACGTGACATACATTTTGCACACTTAGTTGTTTTCTGTCTATATTCACTAGGTTAGGGATTTGTGCCACTCTCTGTATTTTTGTTTGTCATTAGTCAGAATAGTTTATTTACGACGTCTCAGACGTTAAAGACTTTTTCTTTGATCTTTTGTTTTAGTTTAGGTTTAGATTGAAATGGTTTAGTTAGTTCCTTTTTGCTTATGTTATTTTCGTTTGTTTGGCACAATCCAGTTTTTCCCTTTTGATTCCTTCCTTTTCGCTTTGTTCACATGTAAAATATTAATTACTTTATCTTTATTAAATTACTATGATTGTGTCTCTCGTGATTCTCAACTCATACAGTGTTCAATTGTGACTGGTGTCTGAACTGGTTTTGTGTTCCCCTTCTAAAAATCCCTAGACGGGTGAGAGATAAAGAAGGGTTGTAACAAGAGGTACCAGGATTAATGTTAAAAGAAATTCAGTGTCTTGTAGATCTTACTTTCGTCTCTGTAAATATGAATAATTTATGTGAATGGAATGTAAAGAATGATACCAACATAGGGAGTGATCACTTTCTAAAATTGTGTTCCATGAACTTTGATATATATGTTCAGGAGGGTTATGAAATAGAGAGATGGTGTTTTCCAAAAGTTAACTGTGAAAAATTCAGAGAAATCTGTACTGAGTATACTGAAAGAATATCGATGGAGGGTGATGTAAATAGCTGCGCAGAAGAAGTGACTTCTATGATTATTAGTGCTGCAACAATCTGCATCCCTAAGAGCACAGTACATGAGAAAAAGAAAATAGTTCCATGATGGAACGATGAATGTAAAAATGCTATAAAAGACAGAAATCATGCATTCAGAATTTTAAGAAAGAATTTGAGCCAAGATTATCTGATTGACTACCAAAGAAAGGGAGCTATGGCACAGAAAATAATTACTGTAAGTCATCCAAGAAGAATGCATGGAGGCATCTCTGCTCCTCCATTGGTAGAGAAGTTAAATTGGGTGACATTTGGGCAATGATCAAAAAGATGAGTGGGAAAAGAAAATCAGTTAAAATCCCAGTGCTGATAGATGGAGAACACATGGTAATTACAAATAAGGAGAAAGCTTAGCTACTAGGTAAGAAGTTTGCAAGTGTACATAGTGGGAGTCATTTAGATGAAATACATAAACAATGGAAAAAGGATATTTTAAGAACAAATAGTGATGTAACTAAGAAAAAAGATAGTGATGAATCGGCACTTGACATGGACTTTTCATTACATGAGTTAAAAATGGTCATAGAGGGAAGTGGATATACAGCTCCAGGACAAGATCAACTATGCTATGCTATGTTTAGACAATTACCAAAAGAAGTCTTGGAAATTATACTAAAACTGTTTAATAAAATATGGAGAGAAGGTTAATGCCTGATAGTTGGAAAAGTGCACTAATACTACCTTTTGGTAAACCTGGTAAAGATACAACTAATGCAGGAAACTACAGACCTATAGCCTTAACATCACACTTGTGTAAATGGATGGAAAAGATAATTGTCTGGAGATTGTCATATTATTTAGAGCAAAGGGGATTGCTAAACAAATATCAAAGTGGATTTCGTAAAGGAAGATCTACGGTAGATGCTTTAGTTAAAGTTAGCAATGAGGTAGAAAAGAAAGCTTATGATTCAATGTGGAGAGAAGGACTATTGATAAAAATGCATGAAATGGGTTGACGGAAGGCTATACAACTGGGCTTTAGACTTCCTGTCTAACCGAACATTCCGTGTAGCGGTTGGAGATGCTGTGTCGGAGTATTTTGATATTGTAAATGGCATTCCTCAAGCGAGCGCTATAAGGCCTATTCTGATTAATATCATGATAAACGATATTTTTATAAATGTTGGAAGAGATATTGGGTCATCACTTTATATGGCTATATGGAAAAGAGGGAAAAACATTAGACTTGTGACTAATAGCATACAGAGTGCTATATTAAAATGTTCGCAAAGTCATGTTATATGTTCTTTACCTGTGTAAGACTGGAAAAACTGGAAGAACTGGTTGAGGAACGACCACTCCTCGAGTGGACAAAGGACATTATTTGCTAATTAACATTTGAACTCCCCCTCGTGCACTATCGAGACGAAGGTCTTACCTCCGTCATCCTAATCTACATTTCTTCCCCTCATCCTCCACTCTTGGAGAGATTACCCAAACTAACACAAGAATCTATATGGTTTAATGTGAACAATTATCATACAGTTTTATACATGTTTGGTTTCATTTTAAATGTCTCAAGTGCGACTGGTACAAATGTCTCATTCCCAAAGAAGTAAACCGAAAGGTAATAAAGTTCTTAAGAGTTTAGAAATATCTTGCACACAGAAGGGTGTGTCTTACAGACAAATGATCAGAAGGTGTTAATGCAAATTTCCTACCAAATGGTTGCCCCCAGTTAGGTGAATTTCCACTGTGAACTCATGTTTACATTTGAAATGAGGTCTGTCTATATAGTGAAATGCAACAAGAGCTCAGGGCGATTCTGTAGCTCAGATCAGCCCGGGAAGCTGAGAGCCGTCAAGGCTCTCAGCTTCTCGTATTTTAATGTTGGGTTTGCATCTTCTCTCTTCATTCTAGAGCATTCGATGTTTGTATCTATCTTTGAACTGATTATACAACTGGCATGATGTATTAACCTGACAATAAATTGTACACATTTGATTTTATTCTAATCGACTTTGACTTTATTTTCAGTAAAGAGCTAAAAAGAACAGTCAAACATCCGCACACATTTAATGATGCTCGGATATCATTAAAACCTTTTTCATTTATGGAGTCAGATGAAATAACGAGTTAATACATATGAGAAAATGTATTGCATTTAATCAAAAATATTTGAGAAAAGACAGTAACACGTAAAGACCTTCCGTACTGATTGGATGCCAGACTTTGGGCCGATCGAGCGCGAGCTTACACCAGAAAGAGAAGGATCAATAACACAGTTTAAATTGAATGGACAAAATATGGAAAGAGTGAAAGAGTTCAAGTATCTAGGGTTGTGATTTGATGAGAAATGTGTATGGAGGAATCATGTTAAACAGGTTGAAACAAAATGTATAAAGGCACTGAATCTTATGAGGTCAGTTTCTGGGTATCAATGGGGAGTAGATAAACAATCACTACTATATATTTTTTAAGGCCTTAATACGATCGTGTATTGATTATGGGTGTATGGTATATGGAGCAGCAACCAAGAGTATTTTAGGAAAACTAGACAAAATACAGTTCAGACTCAGTATAGGTGCAGTGAAAACAACCCCTACTAATGCACTGCTAGAAGCTGATGAATTGCCATTAAATTTAAGACGTTCTAAGTTGTCTTTAGCATATTGGGTCAGTGTGAAGTAGCTTTCACACTGTTTTTGACACATAATTAGGAAAAATGGCACCGTCCTATGGCGACATATGTTATTGTACTATTGCTAATGCCTTTCATGCAGTAGCCTGGGCTCCCTTGGGACAGTCAGACCATAACACTGTCCTTCTGATCCCTGTCTATCGTCAGAAATTCAAATCTGGAAAAACAAAACCTAAGGTAGTAAAACAATGGTCTTCTCAAGCAATCAGCTAAATACAAGGCAGCTAAATATGACTTCGCGAGAGGTGTTAATAAGGCCAAGGCTGACTACAGGCACAAGCTGGAAAGCAAACTAGAAGCTAATGACAAGAGGTGTATGGGAGGGTTTGAGGCAGATTACCAACTATACTAGCACAGCGCCAGTGGTCAGTGATGATCCTAAGCTGCCTGACAGTCTCAATGAGTTTTACTGTCGTTTTGACAGAAACCATGTTGATGACATCGAACAATCGATGAACATCAATACCCCCAGCACTCCTTTTGTAATAGAGGAGGATGAGGTTAGGCTCTTACTACGAAAGCAGAACTGCAGGAAAGCTGCAGGTCCTGACCTTGTATCCTCTGCTACTATAAACACTGTGCAGATGAACTGGCTCCAGTCCTCACAGACATATTTAACTGGTCCTTGAGGGAATGCACTGTCCCTCAATGTTTTAAGTCCGCTGTCATAATTCCTCTGCCCAAAAAACCCAATATAAGCTGCCTGAATGACTACCGACCTGTAGCACTAACATCTGTTATAAGGAAAATCTTTGAGAGAATAGTATGTAAACATCTGTCCAGTGTGGTCAGGCTCGACCCCTTCGAATTTGCCTACAGGGCAAACAGGTCTGTTGAGGATGCTGTATCCTTATGTCTCCATTCCATTCTACAGCACCTGAAGGCCCTAGGCAACTATGCAAAGATCCTTTTTATAGATTATAGCTCTGCTTTTAACACAATCCTACCCAACAAACTTTTTCTGAAACTTCAACAAATGGGGGTCCATAATTCCATATGTTACTGGATCTGGGATTTTCTGGTGCAGAGAACACAAGTGGTCAAAATAGGTAATAACATCTCCAATGTCAAGCACATTAACACTGGAGCCCCCCAGGGGTGTGTTTTGTCACCTCTTTTATATTCGTTATACACAAATGACTGCTCATCACACACTGATTCTGTTAAAATGTTTACATTTGCAGATGATACAACAGTAGTGGGGCTCATTTCTGTGGATGATGACGTTGCCTATAGGAAAGAGGTCCTTTCATTGACTGAATGGTGTTCCAACCACAATTTAGAGTTAAATGTCTCCAAAACTAAGGAGCTAGTGGTTGACTTCCGCAGAAGGGGGAAGTCGTCCCAGCCCTTGTTCATCAATGGGGAGGTGGTGGAGCGGGTGGACAGTTTTAGGTTTTTAGGCACTATGATATCATCATCTTTAAAATGGGATGTTAACATAACCAACATTACTAAAAAAGCCCATCAGAGGCTTTTTTTTCCGTCGCCAGCTGAGGAAATTTGGGGTAGCCTGTAAGGGTATGTTGCAGTTCTACCAAGCTGCTATCGAGAGTGTCCTCACTTTTTCTATTACTGTCTGGTATGGCAACTCTGTCCAGCAGAGGTCGCAGCTAGACAGGATAGTCAATACAGCCTCAAAAATCATTGGCTCCAAACTCTCCCCCATCTGTGAGATCCACGAGGCCCGTATTCACCGGAAAGGCCTAAAGATCCTACAAGATGATACTCACCCTGCCAACTCCCTTTTCCCCATACTCCCATCAGGAAGAAGGATAAGAGCTATTAAGAAAAAAATCTCCCGCCATACTGCGGAGCCATTAAATCTTTAAACAGCTCTCAACCCCTGAACCAGTCCCTTATGGAAAAAAAGTTATCTTAATAAGTCTGCATAATTTGCACATTTCTTTATGGTGTTTTATTATACCCTTTTATATATTTTATGCCAACCATACTAGTGTTATTTTATCTATTTATTGTAAAGTTGTGGGCTTGCGCTCTGTATCCCCATGCAAATTGTCATGTCTACCTGACATCAGCCACTATAGCCTCCTGGACTGTCATCCAGGTACGTGGTGAGCAGTGTGTTCCCTTTAGTTTTAGTTTTCTGTGTCAAGTGTCATCCCGTGTGGGATATCGTTTGTGTATATACTTGCTCTGTCTTTGGTTGTATCTTGTTGATGTCCTGTTATGAGCACACTGAAGCAAATCCCTAACAACTTGCACCGAGTTGAATGGCAATAAAGTATTGAATCTTGAATCTTGATCTTGTTAAAAGGATCTGGAGAGAAACAACCTCCAACAAAGGTTCTGTGTGACTGTTGGGAATATACACAACAACTGAAAGGTAAAGGATTTGGTTGGAATATTAAAGCAGTAGCAGAAGAATACGGATTAAATAGCATAGACTATGGACAAACTACTGTATGGAGTAATGTTCCTCCGTGGATATTTCCTGTGCCCAATGTGGACTTAAAGCCTCTAGAGAAGAAGAAAGAATGGAGTGAAAGTAATCTAAATAATATTGGATATTTGGTTCGAGATTATGTGAAGAGGAATTATTATAATTATATGCAAATATTTACTGACGGATCAAAAGATCCAGGGACTGAACATGTAGGATCAGGAGCATACAGTAAAATTTCTTTTACTAGGTAAATATTTTTTATTAATGAATTTTAAAGAAAATAAATCAGCCATCAACTCATCAAAACATTGCAAATGACGTGTCGTGAACATAAACATTTTGTGGTTCAATATCTTAGATCGGTGTTTCAGTGAGATTTAGCTTGTTTTTCCACTCACTACTCTTGCTGTGCATTGTGCATGCAAATGTGTCTTCGTCTGTCACAGGACTATTTGGATATGCAAAAGACGGCAGTCAAATTCTTTTAGCTGAGCTCTTCTGTCTTCCTCCAAAAAGTCAAAAAAGTGACATTTTTCAGCTCAATCCACAAATTTTCTGCTCAGTTTTAAATCAGACAGAAGCATTCTTCTGAAATGTGACAGTAAGCTTTTAATCAGTGAAACTTTAATCAGTGTCTCAAATGATGCTGAAGTGTATAGTTTCCTCTGTTACAACAAAAAACATAAACTACAAAAGACAAACATGACCAGCAATTTATCATATAAGAATTGCATGTCCACAGTACTGCCATTGCAGGTTTGAGAAGGCTTTAGCAGAACTGGAAGGAAGGACAGAAGATATTATTAGGAAGTGTCTTTGGGGTTTGTGTTTGTGGAAGAGCTGTACTTTCAGCTGTTTCTTAAACGTTGTGATGGTCTAATAATCGATGGAGGCTGGAAACTCCTTCCAACACTGAGGAACAGAGAGGATAAAGGCTCTGGAAAGTAACTTTGCACCTTGTTTTGATGAATCCACCTGGTGCTGCTAATTCATTGATCGTAGAGTAAAGGAGGGCACATAAATGTCATGTCTCATTTAGAAGGTTGCGTCCTCCAGGGGTCACAATTGTCATCCACAGAGGGCACCTCATTTCAGTGAAAAAACAAACATTACATTTCTAAGTCAGAAATTACAATATATGCTTCACAAGAAATGTTAACGGGTCAATTTTATAATGGTTCATTTTCTTAAGTGAGACATCCTTGACAATTAAAGATAATCAGAGCATAAGATATTGTAATAATCCCCATAGAAAATATATAGGATGATCTTTTTAAGTGCTTTTTAGAAATAGGATGAGGGTGGAGATGCTATGTAAACTAGAACAATAAGGAAATCTTCCTCAATTTTAAAACATTTTTAAACACCATGAAAGCACAACTGCAGGGGTCAACAAAGGCAAAATAAACAAATACCAAACTAACACAGAACTAAATGACCAAATTAAAGAATAATAAATTAAAATATATAAAAACGTATGCAAAAATAAACACAAAAAAAAAATAATTAAATATAGACGTATACGTAATAAATAACACAAGTATATTAAAAAAACACAAGAAACAAGCAACAACAAACGCTGTACTAGTACAAAAGGTTTTTAACAACAATATCAAGCTGAGCTTCACCTTCATAAACCATCCCTTTAACACTGATATATTCTTTATGGAAATACTGGACTGATACTATGAAAGGTGGAGTGAAACAATGAGACACATTGACAAAAATTACCTCACCAATCTGACATCAGACTTTAACTTTAGCTGCTCCTAAATTAAATGTAATGAAACCATTAATAATGTCAAAGTGATCAGATTGGGTGAATTGCCAGAATTCATGGCATTGACCTGCTGCAGTATAACAATATAAAACAATTTGTTGGATATTCATGTCACAACAGTTGAATACACTGTGTGATCTGCTGCAATGATATCCTGCAAGAAAACAGAACCAGAATCAAAAATCAAGAAGGTTCAAAAACACAAGCCATACTGAAGTATACAAGTAACGGTAACATACAGCTCTAATTTCCACAAATGAGTGATAAAAACCTTTGGTATTATACCAGTAAGATGCATGTCAGCACATACTCAGACAGTCACACACACCTTTACTAGGAATTTAAAGAAGCTGAAGGAGTTTACATATTGAAAACCGGCACAGTTCATACAGTAATAAAATATACAGTATCTTACCGTACTCTGAACTGTACAGAATGTTGGAACAGTGTAATGCACCTCTTCCTCATGACTCTTAACTGTTTTAATAAAAACCAGACATTTAATAAAACTAAAATACATTTAATTAACTTGAAATGGTCATTTAAATATATATATATATATATATATATATTTGCACGTCATTACTTACCTTTTTTTCCTGGTTGTTTACATCTACTGTGGCACATCGAACCGCCAACGACAGCTATTGCTGCCAGCAGCGCTAGAGTAACAGCTATTACCATCATGAAACTTGAACGCTGGGCCGGTTCTGTAATGAACAGAGAAAACAGTCATTATTGTAATCTGAATATAGTACAGCTAAATCTTAAATAAACCATTATAGTTATGGAAATGTAAATTAACATGATAGGTTTCAACTAAGCGGGCATTTAAGTAAAGTACTTGAATATTTGGACATCTATGTGATAAAGCAGCCTGGTCTCATTGTTAAAACGTAGGTATTAATACGTTTTTTTCAAAGATAGAAAACGTACTTTTTTGTACGTTTCATAGATGCTGAAACGTATAATATGGACGTATCTGCAACATTTAAACGTAACATAATTACGTTTTTTCAGCTACAAAACGTTAACTATTTACGTATATTTCATATCATAAAGATATCTGTATAATTTCCCTTTTACCATTTTATAGATACATGTGAGATCCCTTAACCCTACTCCTTAACCTAAACATACCCATTTTATACAGAATATAAAAAGGATAAAACGTAATGGACAGAGGTGTGTAGGGAAATGGCAGTTTTATTAACAATATAGCATTAAAATATATTTTGAGCCACTAATCATACTCCTAATTTACCCCTAAACCTACCCATAACATTCCTTAAAACTACGTAGGCTACAATTATGAAGAAAAACGTAACAGACAGACAATTGTAATCACAATAATTTATTTATTGCGAAAATGTCAAAACCGGTACCAAAAGTCGTTCACATCATTATGTGTTGCAGTCGCAGTCTGCTGAGTAAAATGTAAGTTATTAATCCATGAAAATGTTCATCCGGCTTCGGCTCGCACTGTGAAGGCGCGCGCGCTTCTTCATTTCAAATGTAGCACACCAACTGGAACACGGAATGTCGCAATTTGTGACGAAGCAGGCGAGAGCCAATGAGCGTTTGATATTCCTGCCGTAAAACATGTCGTAACGCTTCTTGAGGGCGCAATTTTTGAATTTGAATTCATCACGAGCGCGGGATTTGACGTTTACGGTCGCTGATGAGAATGGAGATGAAGATCGCTGGATAAAGGGCTGAATTTGGATCTGTTTCTTGCAAACGTATGGATTCTAAAGATTTGGATTACATCAAGCTAACAAAATGTATGTCTTTTGTGAATTTATGTTGTGTTTTGGTGTATTATGGTTCTATAGGAGAAAACGCATTTTGTGTCTCACTGTAAATAAACTATATTACAAAATGGTTAAACAATTTAAGAAGGTAACGTTATTTTTAAGGGTTTAAAGTGTAGTCTTGTTTAGCACCATGTAAGTTAACGTTAATCCTCCGAAACGAGTTTGCAGCAGAAGGCACGAACAGAGTGAAATGTTATTATTTCTTAAATGAGTAAACTGCATTTAATAAATGCGACTGAAAACGTAATTGATAAGACAGTTAAATGCAATAGAGTCAAAACATTAATGTCACGATTTTAATAAGCATAAATAGGAACAGGTACAAATTTGTACGTCGGTAGAGTCCATACGTACATAATTTACGTTTTTGTGCTGTCAATACGTAAATATGTTACGTTTTAGTGCTGTAAATACGTCAGTATAATACGTTTCTGAGTGTATAAAACGTAAGTAAATGTACGTGTGGTAGAACTACACTTAACGTAAAATACACACGTATTCTCATGAGATCACGTTGGATAAAGAGTCCAACTATCTATCTGGTCTTTACTTTATAAAGTTCATAACTTATATTTACAACTATTAAAAATTATTTGATGAACACAGTTGGTTTCACTGTTAAAGTATTTCCTTGAAACAGGATGTTTGGGTGGGACAAATCGAAGACTTCTTAGAAATGTCACACCATGTTCATCTACCTGCTAGTCAGAAGTTATTTATTTATGATGTAGGTGGAGGAACATTCAACAGAGCTCTTTATTAGACAAACATTTGTATATGATAACATCTGCTAACGATGAACTGTCAATATTTAAGAGAAAATATTTTTCTATATTTTATATCTATATTTTTAGCATATAGATGACCTCAAAGCTCATGGATATTAAATAAAAGCTGTAAACATAAACACACAATTTTGATTCATTTACGAAGTTAGAGGATAATTTTGATACCTTGACATGTGTGACAGAGATCAGTGTTGTTGAGGTGTGTAGTTCTGTTGATGAATGAATAAGACACTACACAGCTGTAAGAATCATCCAGACACTGAATCTCCAGAGGTAGAGAGAGACTGATGCTGAGATCAGACACACTGATGCTGGACAATACACTGATTCCTTTGTACCAGGAGAGAGTCACATGACTCACATTCAACACTGAACACACCAGTGAACATCTGCACTCTGATGATGATGATGATGAAGAACAGTTTGAAGAGTTTCTGGTGATAACAGGAAAGGGCAGATGAGCTGGAGAAAATAAAATATAAAAATCAATGACACCTTGATAAGGAAACTAGTATTTGATTAGTAATTAGTATTTGAAACACAGCATTGTACTGAAATTTGTAATCAGCATGCTCAACATACAGACTCTGCCTTTGTGTTTCTATTTTTCAATTTCACATTTTCAGAAATTTTAGATGTATTTGCATACTGTATTATGATTGGTTTTCATTTTTATTTCAGTTTATTCATTTAGCTGCCTTTTACTATTAATCTCTATTCTCTCTAAATATGGGTTTGCAGATTTTCTAACCATCATTGCTAAAATATCAACACTATTGTTTTGCTTCCTTGCACTGGCATTTCCTTCAGGAAGTGCAAAAGAATAGCACATTAACAATTTATATAAACTGAGTGCAGAAAATAGGTTTCAGTCTCACTTTTGCTAGTTAAGCACTTATGAATAACCAGATTAATCAGGAGAAGTTTTTTTTTGAGTATCATCACAGTGAATCATCATGAGAATTATTTACTCACCATAGACAGTAACATTGAATCTCTTGTATGAAGTTCCTCTTCTGATGATCTGTAGTTTATAAAGTCCAGTGTGTTCAGATCTGATGTTTCTGACGGTCAGAGATCCAGTTTGACTGTCCATCTGCAGTCGGGCCCTGAATCTCTCAATATTAAAATATTTGATCATCTGGTTATATATTTCAGCTATACGAGTCTCTTGAGGTCCAAACATCCACAGTATCAGATCATCTTTCTGTATTTCAGTAACATCAGTGTTTAGAATGACAGAATATCCCTCCATCACTGACACTGACTTCACTTCATCTGTACCAGCACCAAACACACCTGAAGAAAAAAGCTCCCTTTAAGTAGGCTAAGAAACATTCAAGATAAAATATTAGGAAGATTAACTAGCACAAAAAGATTGCACTGAATTTAACACCTTGGAAAGGGACTTCAAACTAATAAACTTTTAGGAACTGACCCTTGACAAATAAACAAATAAAATAAAAACATGACAGGTTATTATTATTATTTATTATTATTTCAAAGGGTATTTATGACGTACCATTCAATAGCAAGAAACACAGACCAAAGAAAGATCCAACGTGATTCATTTTTCTGAATTTCTCAATAAATATACAGCCAAACAGGAGTGTATGCGATAAAAAAAACCAAACAAACATTTCAACGATCCGGTACTCCGGTTGGAAAAATAATTTCCATTCTCAGGTGTGGTTCACATGTTCCATCACAATTTTAATAACAAAAGAATATATCCATAAGAAGGATAAAAAACCGTTTACAAAGTAAAAAATAATCAAATGAAGATTCCATTGGGTTCACAGTTGAGTCTGTCAGTTCCTTCTGAAAAAGGATCTAGGCGTTGCCTATACGCATACTTCACATACAAGCACCCTCCCTCTCTCCCTCCCTCTCATAACTCCCCCTCCCGCTCTCTGTCTCTCTCGATCTTTTTTATAGTGATATAAATATCAGATATTATCCCCTTCCTCTCTAGAACAAACATTAGTTCAGATTAACTTTATTGTGAATACCTCTTCCAGTTCCTGTTCTTTCACATTTATATGAAGTTGCCTAATATTGGATTGGATTATATGTTGTGTATTCAATACTCAATATTCTTATCATTGTTCTAAAGAACCATGTAATATGCAAATAGTATGGATGAGTGTGAGGCACAGCAGACACTACTGGATGAAACTTGATGTCGCTTGCAAATGACCAGGAGTATATTCGGGATTGGTGGATAAAGATTTCCTTGTCTGTGCACTCATTTTCAGCAAGACAGCCATAAGCCGCGTTTCCACCGAAATTACCCGGAACAATTTGTCCCAGGAACTTCTTTTTTTTTTTAAACTCCATTGTTAATTTGAATAGCAAACAACTCTTACTGCACGCACCACAACAGACTTTTAAAAATGGTGATTGAATCAAAATGCTGCGTGAACTCTTCCCATCAGCATGTTCAGCGCCCAAGTCCCACCCCCAAAAGTTCCTGGCATTGAAAAAGTACTCACAAGCAGGGCCCTTCTGAGGGAGAAATTTTACCCGGAACATCATTTAGACCTAGTTCATGGGGAAAATTCCTGAGGTGGAATCATGTGGAATACAGAAATTTACATTATGTTCACAGACTACATAATATATACTGCATAAATACAGTAGAATGGTTGCATGCTATTACAAACAGTGACAATGTATGACCCTTAAACCACCCAGATTCCGAAACAGCCTTGTTCTTATTAGTTAACATCTAGAGGGTTTTTGTCTTTCGAAACTTTGGGGTTTGGTAGGCCACCATTTCCTTCACAGCTAAGACACAACATCTGTAAACTTTCTCACGATTGCACAAAAACAAGCGCCAAACCCAACAGTGTCTGTTGCTGTTGGTCGGCATCTGTGGAGTGTGAATTGACCTTAAGACATCTGTTTTAAACAAAAAGTGTTGTACTTTCAATGCTGTTTATTACTTTATCTTTAATCATTTACATATTTATATGTGGAAATAAAATTAGTGGCCAAGCAACGAAAGGTTTTCAGTTCGTAATCTGCAATGCGAGTCTCATATTGGCCCTCAAACTTAAACTAGCGCCACCATCAGGTCAAAAAGTTTCACAAACTGTTCAAAGTTTTCTGTTATTTACATTGAAAGGATTTGAAACAATGCTTTTTTCCCCAAACTTCACAAATTTATGACAAGTTACATTCAACATTTAAACCTTCACCAGTTTTGGGTCACATGACCATCCTGATAAAATGGGTGTATTCAAAACCAACAAAGGCTAGTATGATGATTGTATCATGTTTCCATATTTGTCTATCGAAACACACCATGAGCAGCTTTATGCTTATTTATGCTTCAAGACCAGATGCAGGTTTTCATCTTTGTATCTCAGTTCACACCTGGTTCACAATCATAAAGGACCAGAAAATGCAATCATTCAACTGGGACATTTATTCCTTTTGTTCTGAAATAAAAGCTTGACTCGGTGTATTCACTTTAATACAGATGACGTTCTGAGCCG
This sequence comes from Siphateles boraxobius, assembly GCF_051911475.1. NCBI lineage: Eukaryota > Metazoa > Chordata > Actinopteri > Cypriniformes > Leuciscidae > Siphateles > Siphateles boraxobius. Next base: position 14,231,429 of record NW_027508733.1, on the reverse strand, counting down.
TATTTATTTTGGCAGTATTTGCGTCATCAACACAAGCATAACAAAGAAATGTTCCATAGTAAATGTCACTAAACAATCTATTTTCAAACTAATCTTTCACCTTTACCTGTATTGAAGTAGGCTATTCATATGCATCCTAGTTCCCACAACGTTCTGACAACATTAGTTTCCAGTGAAGCACAGAGGCCTGTACGGGAGTTTCACAAGAGCTTTTTGTGCAGAAGCATCTCTTCACCCACTCATACACCTTATACACACTAACACTCAAGTGCACCTCTGTGTGCCCAATAATAGGCTCACCAAAATACCACCTGCTGCATTCAACCAACAACAACAAAAAAACTCTTGATACCTTACACTGACCTAAATAGTTCTGACTTCTGACCACAGGTATCATTCTGACTCACCGAGCTGCTAGTAAAGGCACAAAGAAGCTCATGTTCAGTCTACATTTAAAAAAAAGAGGCCTTCTGCACAATTGCCTCAATGCAAAAGCATCAAGAAAAAAATATTTTTTGTGATAAGTATTTCAAGTTTAATAATATTTTCTTAAATCCTGTAATTAATGCTGTAGTGGCAATGCTGCAATACATATGTTCAGCATATGAGATGTATACTTTTTAATGACTTACCTTAAAATGAAAGAATATCCTGACTTTATCTATATATATTGATAGATTTTAAATATGTGTGAGCCGATACAGGTTTATAGCCCATAGAAACATGATGGGTGTGAACCAAACAATGGAACAATACTCAGGAATTTCCGGTAGAGTATCTAAAAATAAATGTATTGCAGGATTTCCAGTGGGAGCTCCTAACAGCTGCATCTGTTGTTTAAAGGGGTCACATAATGGTACATGGACTTTTACAAGTTGATTGTAAAGTACTGAAATGTGTGTTGGCAGTGCCTGTACACAACCATCATATAATGATAAAAATCCATCCAGTGTTTTTGTTTTAATCTCCTTATATGTTTTCCCCTGCCTCAAATTGAGCCGTTCGATCTTGTGACGTCACTAGATTGGACGCCCCTCCCACGATTGATAATGGACAGCAGCGTTTCAACACAGACCCGCCCTGAGCGAGCTGTCATCGTAGTCCACCATTGTTGATGCACTGGAGCAGAATGGCGTCTAAGCGATTGTGGTGTTCTGTTCTTGGGTGTAATAACGAACACAGCAGTCATTTTGGTGTTCCTAAATACGAACCGCTGAAGTTTTGTTTTCGAAGGGAATATTCCCCACGATCAACGTCAATGCTTTCATGTTTGCGCGAATCATTTCTGACAGTTGTACCTAACACAGCATAGATAACCTTACACATCACTGACAAGCCAACATTTACCGAAAAAAAGTTTTTCATGACCATTAGCTGTAACATCAATCTTTCAATGAACTAACGTATACATCAGTAAACACATAGCGTTCGTATCTCACTACTCTAAATTACCCTGCCAGTGCATACAAAGAAAGATCAAAGTGACATTACGTTAACCAACCATTCAGAAACGTCCTGTTCGAGCCTTACTTGTCGAACGCCATCTTGTTCCTGGTCCGACTCCGGTTCAAATTGATACGGTTGCACAGATGTGTCCTCAGAGACTCCCGCTGCCATTCTTTCTACAAAATATACCCTCAACTGTTGTCAAGGCAACACTCCACATGTGTTGTCAAAACGCCCCACAGAACAGAGGGGTGGGGTGAGCAAAGCTCATTATCATTTAAAGACTCATGCACTTAAATAGCGTGCTGAAAACAGAGCTGTTTTTGACCAGGTAAAATTAGTGTTTTCTTACAATGCTAATGAGAATTTTTAATTAAAGTATATTACAAACTTTTCATTTAGACCCTAAAGAATCATAAAAATGGCATTATATGACCCCTTTAAAGCTCCCACAGACTGATCTTTGGGTTAAGGTTCTTCAAAGGCCGACACATTAACATCGCTGCTAAAGGACTGTGCTACACTGCTAACTTCAATGAATTCTTCTCCACACAAGAACTTGTATGCATTGGCGAGCCATCCAAATGACTACTCAGCAAAAACTCTATAAATATTATACTACCGGATAAATTGTCCGTGATCCATGTGAACTTGTCATTGGTTTTAAAGTTCTTTTCATGCTCCAAAACGATATCAAAATATAATGCTTATCAGTTGCGAGACCAAAATCTCTCCGGCGTTTTTCTGTACCATAATAATTATTTACAGTAAATTATACACGTGACCATGACATAATGGAACTTAATAAATTTATGTTACTTTATCTTGCAATAAATTTATCTTGCAATAAGATGTTTATCACACAAATCACACAAACAGCTGCTAACCCGGATGGGAGTGATGTTTAAGGGGGCGAGTGTAAACTACATAGGCCAGTAAGAGTAAGGCGTGTAAACCTCACTCCCCTGGCCTCAAGAGGCACTTTAGCGACTGATGCTATAGCGGCTGCAGTCTTGTTAGCATCCCTTGTTAGCATGCCAGCCTCCCACACCAGATACCACTGTTCAAATCCCGCTAGGAGTGGGTCGAGTAGGACCGGTTACATTTGGTGCCGTAACCCATATGGGAGTGAGGTTTCAGGGGGCGAGTGTAACCTACATAGGCCAGTAAGAGCTGTGTATGTAAGCCTCACTCCCCTGGCCTCAAGAGGTGCGCTAGCAGCTGCGGCCTTTAGTGTCCTTGTTAGCGTGCCCGCCTACCACACCGGAGAGCTTAGTTCCAATCCCGCTCAGAGTGAGTCGAGCAGAACCGGTTGCTCCTGGACTTCGGCGTTGGTCCATCTCTCAATGTTTTCCATGTTTGTGGAGTTAGCTTGTGGGGTAAATATATAGGAAATAAACTGTGTGTTTACATGGCTTTTTAAAAATGGCGGGTGCCAGTGTTTCACATGCGTTCGGCCAATCAATGTGCACTTGCGTCACTGACAGTTCCTGTTATGCTGGGTTAGACCCTTCTCTGAAGTAGGAGCTAAATTAGTCCCTCCAAAAGGCATTCCCAATTCCTTTTTGTGAGAACACGCCAAAAAAAAGGGTACTTCTGGCAAGCTAGGAACTTTGAAATCTATTCCTCCAGTGCGAAAGCCTCTATTGTGAGCTATGTTGATTGTAGAGACCAATGATGGCAATGGGATATACTTAGGCTTACTATGCTATTGGGAAACACAGCCCTGAAATGGACTTGTATGTTTGCTCTGTCTGCTGCATAAGCTGTCTCAAGTTATCATGTCAGAGACAAACATTAGTGTATTTGTTATTTTGGATCTTTAATCCAGTTTTGTGGCAAAATGTCTTATCTAAAAATAATGTATGCCTAAAATAACACTGCATCAAAGAACATTAACAGACAAAGACCTAAATTTGAATTGATAAATATCATTTTAACCTTGTCAGAAAGTCTGTTCACTCATTTTTGCAACGCCTCTGAAACTACTTGTCATACTCACATAATGTAAAAGCCAATTCAGTATGCTTTCAATTTGTATTATTATTATTATCCTCAGCTTATTTCTGTTTTATGTGCTGTATTATTTAAGAATTTACTTGAAGTTTTCCTGTACTGCAGTTACATGAAGTTTTCTTTGTATGATTTTTTAAGACATGGATTTAAAACATGTAAGATTTCAAAGGAATTTGAGCCATACTTGAGTTCTGTTTGGAAGTATTGGCATTATGGTTATTGCCAACACACGAGGAGAGTCTCCGCATGAAAGACCCACGATTGCCAGGTCAATGTGCTGCTATATTTCTCTCCAGAACGGTAAGAAATTAAATTAAATTGAATGTGGAGGATTTTAACTGTGACAAGATGATTGGCTGTGTCCAAGTTGACAAGCTCTGCTCTGCCTCCCTCTAGTGTGTTCATGAGTTTTACAGATACACAAGCAAATAAGCTGACTAATTTGAGCTATGGGTTATTCAAATAATTTCTGTATATTAGTCATATAAGACATGACATACTTGCATGTTTGGACTGAAGCAGCCAGCAAAAAAAAAAAAGACTCTTTCTAAGTTTTTGTTAAATGTTTATTGGAGCAACATTGATATATTAACACATGAAGAGTTCAGTGCAGTTTTCTACTGAGCTCAGAGCTAAAATGTAAAATACAGTGGAAAATGCTGAAAAATATTAGCTGAACAAACATGTCCTGACAAGCTGGGGCCGTATTCACAAATAATTTTATTTTACCACTAGGAATACTCCTAAATCACACTAAAATATTTTAGCTAGGAGTTTTCTCTTAAAAGTTATTCACAACGCCTTTCAGACCTATTCTTAGTAAGGAAAAATGACAACTCCTAAACTAAGAGTGAGTCTTCATTGCTATGGATGACGTCAATTCTCATGCACGAGTTTCCTCGCAATGATCACGGTGATTGGTTAGATGACAGGGCCATCATGCGGAACATAACACAGACGCAACAAATCATGGAATTACGACATCTAAATATGTCTGTGTCCTACTCAAAATAATAATAGTAATGTCATCGAAATGCATATATAATGACATGTTTGTGCAGGCCCCAGTGAAGTGTAATTCTAAAAAGGCAGAGAGAGAGAGAGAAAAGTAGTGAATTCAATTAAATTAAATTAAGGTAGCCTAATACCCTAATGAAACCGCCACTTTCCTAATAATGAAAAACGACACTTGCATTAACACTTGCTTGGTTAATTGACATCCTATTAGTATGGAAGTTTGTTTCCGCCACTGAATAAAAATAAAAAATAATAATTGCGAAAAAATAAAAAATAATTTTCTCTCACAATTGCGAGATATGAAGTCAGAATTGTGAGAAATAAAGTCGCAATTGTGAGATAAAAAGTCGCAATTACCTTTTTTTTTTTTTCATTCTGTGGCGGAAACAAGCTTCCATAGCCTAAATAGACTAGGCCTACTTAAAGCAAGTAAATGTTGCTCCTATTGAAGTAATGTAATAGTTGAATGACGGTGGATTATGAACTCGCCAAAACGGCAAAGAAAGCCCAACTGGACGCAGGATCAGTTACTGCTGCTGGCCCAGTTGGTGCTGAAAAAAATTAAAAAAATAAAAAATAAAAGGGAAATTCGACACTGGGATATCAAGTAAAACTAAGCGTGAGACATGGGAGAGGATTTGTTTGCAGATCAATGCAGCATTCCCGCTTGTGTCGCGGACCCCGGACGACTGCGAGAGGCGGTGGTATGCGTTACAATCCTTTGTGAATAGGTCTTAGTGAGTTAGGAGTCCTCTCGACTTCTTTTAAGCTGTCCCAGACTTAGGTACTACTTTTAGGGCTAAAATGCTTCGTGAATTACTCTTAGTGAAAAAAATTAGGAGTCCTAAAGTTAGGAGTGACGCGCCCATTATTTTTAGGAGTTGCTCCTAAATTCGCCAGTTAGGAGCTACTTTTAGCCTTAAAATTCTTTGTGAATATGGCCCCAGAGCAACAAACCACAAACAACAGCTGGGAGTGGTTGGTTAAAATGGGTGCCAAACATTCAGAATCGAATCTGTTTGTTTGAAAAAATAAAGGAAGTCCAGCTATTTAAAGGTGCATTGTGTAATATTTAGGAGGATCTGGACAGACATGAAATATCAAATTAATAACAATGTTTTCAGTGGTGTATAAAGACCTTACATAATGAACCATTATGTTTGTATTGCCTAAGAATGAGCCATTTCTATCTACATATACTGCGGGTCCCCTTACATTGAAATAGCCTTTCTGTGCTTTTTGTGTTTTTACAGTGGCCCTAAACGGACAAACGCGTTTCGTCACTATGTTGTTCTTCGTGCAAAGAAGCTAGCTAAAGTCAGCGAATACAACACTGACACAATGATGAACAAGTAACAATAATATTCGCAACAACATATAATTTACTGAATAATTATGTAAACCTAATTTCTTAATTATGGTGTCGGCCACTGTTACTTTGGTTGGTTGCAATTCACAAACTCACCACTAGATATTGCTAAAAATTACACACTGCACCTTTTAATACTTGAAAAAAGTTATTTGTCAACTTCTCAATTTATTTACAGAAATCATTTCACTTTTCACAAGTGTTTTCTCAAACAAACATATTTAATCAACACCTGAATTTTTTTAAATGATCACTCAGCGAGTCATTTAACCATGCATTACTTCATGCATTTCAAACACATTCAAATTTACAAATTCAAATAATTTCATATTTACATGTAATGCAGCTTTCCACAACTTGTTTGTCAACTGAACCTCTTTGTCCTAATATATTTACTTGAAGTCCCCCTGAAATTTAAAGTTACCGTAATAAGAATTGTCAATAATAATAATAAAAATCCTCAAAGTAAGTTCACTGTTCTCTCATGTCAAGCAAAAAACAACAACAAATAAAACATTTTCTTTTATCTTTTTTGTAATCGTTTTATTTTTATTGATCTTATTTAAAATAATTTATTTTAATTTTACATTTTTCTGATGTAATTAATAGCTTTTCATTAAACTCACGAACCCCAGTCTGAGAAACCTTATTGCATTAGCAATATTTATTGCACTTCATGTTGTTAACAAAGAATGGAATATAGTTTCTTCCTCTTTGTATTTTTATATCAATATGGTACAATATTATCCTATTCAAATCAATGTGATAAAAAAGTTCAAAAGTAATCTAAAATTAATCAAAAGTAGTCAGATTATACTAGATTAAATGTGTAAATTAATGGATTACTTCACAAAAATTGTCATTTGAAATCAGTAGCCGACAACAATTTCTTAGTATTCTACCTAGCACTGCACTCAGAGGACCACTAGAGGCCGTTCACACAGAACTAGTGTCTCTATGCAGGTTTTTAAATGTTTTTCTATGTAAATATGAACTATATGTACGTCTTTAATCATTGCAGAAATTTGTCAGAGGCCCATTATAGAAATAATTGGTATATGGTTTTAAATTTGTCTGTATCCCCCTCAGGTGGTGTTTGGTTATTATAAACTAATATAAAGAAGAGAGAATTTCAAACATAGAGTTTAAACAAAGTGAAATTTAAGCAATAAACCTCCAGTTACACCAGCTATTCCAACATCACACTCTAGAGGAATCACATCCATTTGCGTTTACAGAGAATGGTCCAAAAAAGAGAAAATGTCCAGTGGGCGAAAATGCCTTGTTGATGCCAGAGGTCACAGGAGAACGATAAAAAGACAACAGTAACTCAAATAAGCACTTGTTACAACCGAGTTCTGCAGAAGAGCATCTCTGAACACACAACAAATGGAATATTGAAGCAGATGGGCAACAGCAGCAGAAGACACACACCGGTGACACTCCTGTCAGGCTACAATTCACACAGACTCACCAAAACTGGACAATAGAAGATTGGAAAAATGTTGCCTGAGTCTCACTCTGATGAGCCTCGATTTGTGCAAATCTTTTCCAGTAACATAATATATTTTGATACACAATAATAATCGTCACTGTATGTGTTGATAGTTCACAGCTGTCTCTGTTCTCCTCACATCCAGCAATGGTTTCTGTTAGAGACAGAAAGAAACGTTCATATCACAAATGAATCAGTACTCTGATCTGACTAAAACGCTGTTGAATAGGCTGTTAAAGACAATAGGATACAGAACTGCTTAACCAAAATATCCATGAGCCGAATCATGAGCAGTTTCGTTCACGGTTCTACGTTCATTCATCTTCCGCGAATGAGGGTGAAACACCCAATTCAAAAGGCTGTATCCTCCGAAGGCCACGTAGGTCAGAGCGAGCGTTGTAAAATGGGACGGTATAGTGCTGGACTACATTTGTACTGGACTTTTTTGAAAGTTATATTCACTTGTCTGAAAACAAAACAGGGTTCACAAACTGTCTAAATATGTTCACCATGGTCCATTTCTGTATATAATAAAGAGTATAAACTATGTATAATCGCATCTTAGTAAGATATGTCAACATTTGAACCGCAAAGTTTTTTCTTATTTTTATATTTGTATAATTAGAAATTTGAGTAAGTTGAAACCCAAAGCTTCTGTTTAAAAGTAATTCGACAACTTCTATAAAAAAATCCTGTCGTGGCGCGCAGCGAATTCTGGTGTAGCCTATAAGGCATCCATCTGCTGTATCCTTCACATTTCACGGGAAACGGAGGCCGCATTTGGAGGAGACTCTGAATTGGGAAAATCGGCATTTGAAGGATACGCCTCTGAATTGGGATGCAGCTAGAGACTCTAACAATAAATGATCCAGTGTTTACTGACCTGTGGCAGATCTCCAGTTTGAAGACAGTAGATGATCTGTGTGTATTCAGACTCTGTGGTTTTCAGATCTACAAACACAAACACGTGTGGATCAGTGTGAGGAGAGTTTGTGTTTTTAACATCAGTATCACACACTCATCCTGCTCTGATCAACAGTTATGAGTAAATAAAGCAATTTAAAGCAAAATAAAGCAAAAAAGCAATATAAATCAACCGTTGACATCAGAATTGGTTGTACTGCCATGTAGTGGAACATGTTTCCATTTTGATGCTTAAGTTACTTAAAGAAAGTGTACCGTCTGTTTTTATATACAGCTTCAAAAATGTTATTTGCAAATTGAACTTGATAAACATGGATGTACAATTTTAATGTGACTACTTATCAATCGGTTTTAACATAAATTGCAGAACATCTTTTGAACACTTTATTTTGTCCCAGAAAGTCTCATATCGTTGAATGAATAAGATAACACTTGCCCTCTTGTGTTGCTTGTTTGCAGTTATTGCAGTGAAAGTATTTCATCAACACAACTACAGCTATGACCATTAATAAACCAGCTGATATCAGCGGAATAAGATGTGACGGCCGAATGACTTCTGTAATGAAGAGAAAACAGTAATTCGTATAAGTCTTTCAATGACTCAATCAATACATTATAGAACGCTGTAGATCTCAATATAATCCATCATCATGAACTAAAGATATTTGATGTGATGGTAACAGAAAATACGAAATACAAAACAAATCTAAATCTGTTAATGTGACAATGAATGTGAGTTCAACTACTTGAGATCACACTTTTAAACAAAATCTTTAAAGCTCATTAAGATAAACTAGCTCAACAGTTGTTTCCCTGTAGTATTTACTATCATTAAAGGGATAGTTCACAGAAAAATGAAAATTCTGTCATTAATTACCCTAGTGTCGTCCCAAACCCTTAAGACATTCGTTCATCTTCGTGACACAAATTAAGATATTTTTGATGAAATCCGATGGCTCAGGAGGGGCTCCATTCACAGCTATTTAAGTAACACCTTGAAGGCCCAGAAAGGCAGGAAATAAATCGATACAATTGTCCATGTGGCTATTCAACAAGCTCTTCTCTTCCGTATCAGTCTCCGACGCGCATTCACAAGAGCATCACGATACATGCATGTGGATCCTCTGTTATACCGAGAGATACATATATCGTCTCATCATCGTCTGAATTATCCAAACTTTCAAGAAAAGTCTTTATTTCGTTTTTTTGGCGCACAAAAAGTATTCTCGTCGCTCCATAAAATTAAGGTTGAACCACTGTAGTCACATGGACAATTTTAACGATTTATTTCCTGCCTTTCTGGGCCTTCAAAGTGTTACTTAAATAGCTGTGAATGGAGCCTCTCCTGAGCCATCGGATGTCATCAAAAATATCTTAATTTGTGTCCCGAAGATGATCGAAGATCTTAAGGGTTAGGGACGACACTAGGGTAATTAATGACAGAATTCTCATTTTTAATTTTTACTATCCCTTTAACATCCAGCAAAATCTACAAATCTGACGTACCTGGACATGTGTGACAGAGATCAGTGTTGTTGAGGTGTGTAGTTCTGTTGATGAATGAATAAGACACTACACAGCTGTAAGAATCATCCAGACACTGAATCTCCAGAGGTAGAGAGAGACTGATGCTGAGATCAGACACACTGATGCTGGACAATACACTGATTCCTTTGTACCAGGAGAGAGTCACATCACTCACATTCAACACTGAACACACCAGTGAACATCTGGACTCTGATGATGATGATGATGATGATGATGATGATAATGAACAGTTCGGAGAGTTACTGATAACAGGAAAGGGCAGACGAGCTGGAGAACATAACATGTAAAAATCAATGACACCTTGATAAGGAATCATAATTAGCGTTTGAAACAGCATTGTACTGAAATTTGTAATCAGCATGCTCAACATACAAACTGCCTTTGTTGTTCTATTTTTGAATTTCACATTTTCAGAAATTATAGAAATTATAGATTATAGATTATATGAAAAGAATAAAATCTCACATTAATTTTTACTGCTGCTGTCAAATTGTAATGAACAGCATTGCACTGTTATATTTGTATATTGATCGCATACTGTATTATGATTGGTTTTCATTTTTATCTCAGTTTATTCATTTAGCTGCCTTTTACTATTAATCTCTATTCTCTCTAAATATGGGTTTGCAGATTTTCTAACCATCATTGCTAAAATATCAACACTATTGTTTTGCTTCCTTGCACTGGCATTTCCTTCAGGAAGTGCAAAAGAATAGCACATTAACAATTTATATAAACTGAGTGCAGAAAATAGGTTTCAATCTCACTTTTGCTAGTAAAGCACTTATGAATAACCAGATTAATCAGGAGAAGTTTTTTTGGAGTATTATCACAGTCTGAATCCTCATGAGAATTATTTACTCACCATAGACAGTAACATTGAATCTCTTGTATGAAGTTCCTCTTCTGATGATCTGTAGTTTATAAAGTCCAGTGTGTTCAGATCTGATGTTTCTGACGGTCAGAGATCCAGTTTGACTGTCCATCTGCAGTCCGTCTCTGAATCTCTCAATATTAAAATATTTGGTCATCTGGTTATATATTTCAGCTATACGAGTCTCTTGAGGTCCAAACATCCACAGTATCAGATCATCTTTCAGTATTTCAGTAACATCAGTGTTTAGAGTGACAGAATATCCCTCCATCACTGACACTGACTTCACTTCATCTGTACCAGCACCAAACACACCTGAAAAAAAAACAATCAAGCTCCCTTTAAGTAAATAAAAGACTGTTCAATATCAAATAGTGGCTAATATTTATGAGAAAGATCAATTAGGGAAAAAAAGAGTGCACGAAACAATTAAAATCATGGAAAGGGACTTCAAACAAACAAACCTTTATAAACAAGCAAATAAAAAAGAAATTTGACAGGAGTTTTGACTCACAGTTCATTATTATTATTATTATTATTAATAGTATTATTATGTCAAAGGATAATTATGACGTACCGCTCGATAGCAATGAACACAGACAGAAGAAAGATGCGCTGCGAATCATTTTTCTGAATGACCGACTCGTGCGATAAACCATTTCAACAATTCTCATATGTAGTCTAGTTCACATGTTCCATCACATCAAAAAAAAAAAAAAAAAATTCCATAGGATAATTAAAAAAGTTTACTGGCAATAAATAATCACCTGCTATGAAGACAGTCCCATTGTTCTGAAATAGATCTAGGAGTTTACGCTAAACTTACACGCAAACACCCCCCCCCCCTCTCTCTCCCTCTCTCTCTCTCTCTCTCTCTCTCTCTCTCTCTCTCTCTCTCTCTCTCTCTCTCTCTCTCTCTCTCTCTCTCTCTCTCTCTCTCTCTCTCTTCTCTCTCTCTCTCTCTTCTCTCTCTCTCTCTCTCTCTCTCTCTCTCTTTCGACATAAGCATTTATAGCATAGTGATCAGAATCAGATATTGCACCTCCTCTCTAGAACAAGTTTGTAGGGATGTCCTGGTGAATTCACCAGATTATAACTCACCCTTTTAACTTGCTTTCGCATTAAATTAAAATGCTTTTCACAATATCGGTCAAATAAAATAGCAAATAAGTGGACGAGTTGTATGTAGTTGTATACATTATTCTGATCATCTGGGGGTTTTTTTCATCTCAAACTATCCTATTGCTGAGTTGAACAATGTATAAAGGGCCCATCAATTCAATTCATTTTTATAGCGCTCTTTAAATTACGCATTGGTCCAACGTTTTCAAAATGTTGGTGCCAGTGGAATGTTTATATGTTTATTTGCTGTAGACGAGGAGGAAACCTTGGGAGGATCCAGAGTTTATCTGGGAAGCTCTCCTCATGACACACTCATTTTAAACACACTCATATGAAGCATGCACACATAAAAGTTGCCTAATATTATATTGGATTATTTGTTGTGTATTCAATACTCTATTGTAAAATAACTTTTATGATATGCAAACAGGGCACAGCAGACACTGGTGGACGACACTTGATCAAACGTGTTTCTTTTGCCAACAAAGTGTGAGTGACCACTGCATAAATATAGTAGAATGGTAGCATGCTATTCAAAACAGAGCCAATGTACGACCCCAGACCACCAAGAAACCGTAACAGCCTTATTCTTATCAGTTTACATCTAGAGGGTTTTTACTTTTGACACTTTGGGTTCTGGTAGGCCACCATTTCCTTCACAGCTAAGACACAACATCTGTGTTCTGTGACCTGAGTTCACACCTTTTTACAAACATAAAGGACCAGAAAATGCAATCATTCAACTGGGACTTTTATGTTCCAGGATAAAAGCGTGACTCGGTTTATTCACTTAAACACAAATGATGTTCTGGGCTATATTCATTTCGGCAGGAATTCTGTCATCAATAAAGGAATAACTGAGAAATATTCCAAAGTAAATGTCACTAAACAATCTATTTTAGAACTAATCTTTTACCTTTACCTGTATTGGAGTATTCATATGCATTCTAGTTCCCACAACGTTCTGATGACGTCAGTTTCCAGCACAGAGGCCTGGTAAAGGAGTTTGTGCAGAAGCATCTCTTCACCCACTCGTACACCTTATACACACTAACACTCAAGTGCACTTCTGTGTGCCCAATACTAGGCTCACCAAAATACCACCTGCTGCATTCAACCAACAACAACAAAAAAACTCTTGATACCTTACACTGACCTAAATAGTTCTGACTTCTGACCACAGGTATCATTCTGACTCACCGAGCTGCTAGTAAAGGCACAAAGAAGCTCATGTTCACTTTACTTAAAAAAAAAAAGAGGTGTTCTGCACAATTGCTTCAATGCAAAATTTTTGTGATAAGCATGTCAAGTTCAATAATATTTTTATACAAAATATTGTAGTTAATCCTGTAGTCAGTGGCAATGCTACAATAGCTATATGTTCGGCATATGAGACGTAACAAAAATTGCTGCAATGAAAAACAACAACTTTGAATGACTTACCTCAAAATGACTAAATATAACTGGACTAAGCAGTCTGGGTGACATACACTCACTAGCCACTTTATTATGGATACCTTGCTATTACAGGGTTGAACCCTTTTGCCTTCAGACGTACATTCATTCTTCATGGTAGAAGATGCTGGAAACATTCCTCAGAGATGTTGGTCCATATTGACATGATAGCATCACGCAGTTTCTGCAGATTTGTCGGCTGCACATCCATGATGCAAATCTCCCGTGTCTCCACATCCCGAAGCTGCTCTATTGGATTGAGATCTGGTGAATGTGGAGGCCATTTGAGGTCAGTGGACTCGTTGTCATGTTCAAGAAACCAGTTTGAGATGCTGGTCAGCAGTAATACTCATGTAGGCTGTGGCGTTTAAACATCCTCAATTAGTACTTAGGGGACCAAAGTGTGCCAAGAAAATATCCTCCACACCATTACACCACCATTACATACACTCGTGTAAATTATAGTCTCAGTTTCCTGTTTTTAGCTGACAGGAGTGACACCGGTGTGTTTTCTGCTGCTGTAGAGCATCTGCTTCAGTGTTCGACATGTTGTGTGTTTAGAGATGCTCTTCTGTTGAAAAACCCATTGACTACGGGACGATGGAACCGGAGGTGCTAAAATGCTAAAACTTGTTTCTTGGTTTTGGCCTACAAAAATACATCATCCCTTCAGCACTCAATTAGCTCTTATGTTTAGAAGGCGGGACTTATGCTGCCTTCACTTGCTATCAGAACTATCGTAAGTATGATTTTCCTAGTTAAAAATTGGACATGAACACCGTCTCAAGTTGTATTTACCACTGGGAAGTTCAGGATAATTTTAATACCCAAATTCCCGAGTTGGACGAGCAATAAAATTTAAACATGGAGGAGGGGAAAACTGACGATTGCTGCCATGACTATGTTCTTTATTACTTTTTCCACAAGCTACATCGCATTGTCTTGTCATTAAAGTAGTGCATATTTACATATATGAATAATCATTTGAAGTGTATTGTAGGTTTTAAACAGTCTGTTTAAACAGCCTGTATTTGACCGAAATTCCAGAATTGTCAGGTAGATAGTGTGGTGAATTTTTAGGCCTATATGTTTTACAATGAATGGGATATTTTTTGTTTTGTTTTGCTTTAAAAAGATTTTCCCAATAAACAGGCAGGAATAAACCTGGTGTCCTTCCTGATTCCATAAGTGGAAAGTAGGACATTTTTGATAGTGTGACGGCAGCATAATTTCATCATTTTGTGCATTGCACTTTCTCCCAATAATATTAGTGCACCATCTTAGTATATAGGCTTATACAATCTTTTGCTGGATCCCAATTTGTGTAATTGTGCACTATTCTATAACATTTTGTAATACAAACAGTGCAAGAAGTATGTTCAAACTGAACATTCCAAAAAAGAAAATGTGCCCTTCAAATACCTGGATGATGCAGTTAACTAAATTTTTTTTTAATTTGTGTAGAACTTTAGACTCTCTATGCACTCACCTGTGGAGTAGGAGAGGCTCTGACTCAGACTCTGACACAGGAAGTCTAAATAACAAACCATATAAAATTCCTACTAGACAGCTGGATGGTACAAGTGCATAGTGTATGTTAATTAGGACACAGGGTTTGCTTTAAGCTCGAACTGTTGTCAGCTCTGCTCTGGCTCCCTCTAGTGTTTTGACATGAACTCACCCCATTATACAATTAACAGAATTTACACACACTTTTGAGTTATGTATTAACCAAATAATGAATGAATATTAGTCCATGATCACATCTTCCTTTTTTAGAACATGACAAACTTTACCTGTCTGGGCAGGAGGCAGTAAAAAGTAAAAGATTCTTAATAAATATTGGGTTAAAAAAGTTTTTATTGGAGTAATTTAAAAAATGTAATTAAAAAACAATGTTAGCACAGTAAGTGTTCAGTGCAGTTTCCAATAACAATACATTATCAAAAAATATAGAGTTTGGTTAAAGGTGCCATGTTAGCCTACTACTGTACCTGTGAAAATACTAATAGTATGTGAAGTTTTACATAATAAAAAGCATTCTGCTGAGCTCAAAGCAGGCATCTTACATAAGGATGTTAAGACTCCTGCATTTAACTCAGCTTACACACACATGTCCAGTCTAACAAGGTGAACCACTAAAAATAACCGTTGAGAAATATAAGCAGGTTTCCATAAAATGAGAAAACGACACAGAGTTATTCTTTAGCATTATCGTTCATATCAATGTTTCTCAGCTGGAACAGGATTCAGAAGAGCAGAAACCGGATGCTGTCTTGGCAGTGGTGATCGACTAAAACATCTTAGCCAGGTTGTGTAGATAAAATCAAACTGTTCATACAAATCTTGTGAAAAATTTCCGGCAGGTGCTTAGAAATACTGGTCTTAACATTTAAAGGCAGAGTAAACGCATAATACATGAAAAAATTGGTCCAATTTGGTCCAAGAGCTGAAAGCAGAAAAAACACCTAAGGTTTTTGTTAAGGCAGATGTGTAGTGCTACAGCAATTGAATAATTGAGAGTAATACAATTATGTATGTGTGTTTACAATATACACTCACAGTTAAAATCTCAAATACGATTCTGGTAATGGAGTTGAACTTGTATGAACATGTCTTGTCTAACAGGTAAACATCGAACCGCAGAACAAGTTAGAGCAGGATGGAAGGTCCTTTGTCGGATTAAAATTGGTGACAAACACTGAGCTGTGATTATTCACAAATATTTGAATGTCAATTGTCCAATCAGAATCAAGAATTCCAGAGAAACATGTATTAATGAATAAAGAATATTAATACATTCACTGAAATTTATAACATGGAATGTTAGTGCAGGTTAGAGAAAATCCTGATACTGAAATACTTATGACAATGAATCTCAGGATTGTCATGATTCCTCATGAAGTCTGAACAACTGCTCATAACTCTCTGCAAATCTATCCTTATGGTCTCTAAAGATGCACTCAGCCCAGAGTGACCATCTCTAAAATGAATTACGATAATTACATGGCAGTTTTATATTAGTCACAGAGAATCCTGAGTATTTTTTAACATGGACATACACTGAATATATCAAGTTACATTAATACTCGAGTATATGATGTGGTCTTCTCCATTAGCTTTCTGAAAGAAAACAAAACATATGAAATTAAAATGTGTAAAAAAAAAATATTATTTTTTAAAAAATGTATTAGGTTTTTAATGATACGTTTATATTTACCAATAACAGACTGTTGGTGTGTGTGTATCTGTCTGTGTGTATGTATGTATGTATGTATGTATGTACAGTATATACACACACCAGCAGTCTGTTAATGTTCTTGTAATCCTTCACTATAAAATACGGTGGCCGAGAGAGCTAAACATCCTGCAACTGAAACAAAGACACATGCAAATAGAAAAAACATCACATTAAGAAAATTGGTCCTCAGTCTGACATGTGCTGCAAATACTCACAAACGCAACCAAATACAGAAACACGTTGAAAATGCGCTTTTGTATTCGGTTGCATTGTGAGTATTTGCAGTGTGTTTCTGTATTTGGTCGCGTTGTGAGTATTTGCAGCTCATGTGTTGCCAAACTGATGATGTTTTCTTAATTTGTGTTTCTAAATTTAGTGTTTTCTTCAGTTGCAGCGCATTGAGCACTCTTGGCCACTGTAATAAACTATAAATCCAACTTCGCCTCAAGGACAACGGCTGAATAAAAAACACAATTACAAGCACAGGACATGATAGCGCCAAAACATGATATTTTACTAGATTGTCAAAAAGACTGACTAATATGTTCTACCATAATGTGGTGCCTTCAGTATTGCTTTTGCTATTTAAATTACTTTTTTGGGAATTTTTGGGTAATTAACTTTTCTTTTCTTTCTTTTTTTTAATGTTAATCACTGGTGGAGCTGCAAAAATGTCAACTGGTGGCTCCTAATCCTTTAATCTAGGTTTATATGTTGAATGGCAAGCTTCTAAAGATATGGTCTAATATGGTAATGTGCCTTGAGGATGCTACCGTATAAATTTGAAACCTAAGCATGAAAAGTGCAAGCAAAAACAAACATTAAGCAAAATAGATCACTTTAAAATGCTTGAAAATAGCTTACTTGTCTTAGGCCACATTTTGCATGATGGATAAAGTATGAGTTATTTTATTTATTTTACCTTTATTTAACCAGAAGAAAAACTCATTGAGATTAAAAATCTCTTTTCCAAGAGCGTCCTGGCCAAGACAGACAGTAGCATTCATAAAGTATACATCAGCACAGGATGACACAGCTGCTGCTTCGACACATAAGCACAAACAGCTCTTTTCTTAGCGCCTGTGGTAAAAGCTGAGGTTTCTGCACACAATCATACAGTGTCTTACCGTACTGTGAACACTGCGTGCACGAAATGTTGTTTCGGTATAAAGTACCTCTTCCTCACAAGACTGGACTGTTTTAATGATAATAATAATAATCAAAAAATAAATTTTAAACAATACGTCTGAAATAGTGTTTTAAAAACAGACATTGTGGCACATCTTAATTTCACTGGATAAACCCTGAATGTTCATATCTTTGATGAAAAAAGGTGTTACTTGCCCTTTTGTGTTCCTTGTTTACTCTTGCTTCTGAAACAGATTATTGCCGCCACAACTAATACAGTCAGAATCACTGAACTAACCACTATTCCCACCAAATGTGACGGCTGCATGAGTTCTGTAATGAACAAATAGAAAATAGTAACAATTATGAATGAGTCCTGCAATGTTTGCATCTCACTTAATACGTCTCTGTTGAAAATCTGTTTTAAACAAAATCTAAAATCACTCATTAAATCATCAATAATATCAGCGCTGAAGTACCTTTACATGTGTGACAGGCTTGAGTGATGTCCAGATGTGTGGTCTGGTTTCTGATGGGATTGTTGATCACACAGCTGTATGTGTTTTTATCCTGATATTCCACCTCCAGAGGTAGAGAGAGACTGATGCTGAGATCAGACACACTGATGCTGGACAATACACTGATTCCTTTGTACCAGGAGAGAGTCACATCACTCACATTCAACGCTGAACACACCAGTGAACATCTGGACTCTGTTGAACGTTCAGATAATGATGATGAAAAACAGTTTGAAGAGTTACCGGTGATGACAGGAATCTGTAGAGGAGCTGGAAAACATGGAAATGGTTCAGGTCAGGAGCAGCATGTCCATTTAATAATCATACCAGCAATCACAAAACATAAACATCTGTATATCTCCAATACCACCAGCCCACTATCTTGATCAACACTTAATTTTACTCACCATAGACCATAACATTGAATCTTTTGTATGAAATATTACTGCTGAAGATACTCAGTTTATAAAGTCCAGAGTCTGTGGTTCTGATGTTTCTGATGGTCAGAGATCCAGTTTGACTGTCCATCTGGAGTCTGTCTCCAAATGTCACATTACTGTCATACATATCAATGTTCTGCTTATGGATTCCAGCTAAACGTATCTCTGTACTGTCATGTCTATAAGTCCACAGTATCTGATCTGTACTCTGTATTTCAGTAACATCAGTGTTTAGAGAGACAGAATCTCCCTCCATCACTAACACTGACTTCACTTCATCTGTACCAGCACCAAACACACCTGAAACACAAAGAAAATCTTTGTAATTTTTTTTTTTTTTTTCAGTTTTAGAGGCAATTACATTGCAAAAACCTACAGTTTCCACAGTTCACTAACTCAAACACACGCCCATAATAATATACCATTAAAAAAAACACGTTTGTTTACAATTTTTAACACCATTTCTTCTGGAACTGAACTTTTTGTTTACTCTTTCACAGAGGATGTTTTCCAGATGTTGAACTCAAGGCTGAACTCAAACATGTCGACACGAGCATGCTTTTTCCCCCCCTTGAAACTTTTTGTTTGGTTGGAAGTTTACCACTTATTTCGCAATTCCTCCACCACCCTTAGTAATAGCCTATTAAAAATGCCGAAATAATGCATTCATTATGTGAAAAGATATAAAATAGCTACTTTTGGGAGTGAAACCACATTTAATAAAAATTCAAACACTTACCACGTGAGAACCAAATCCACAGACAGAAGAAAAATGATTTATGAATCATATTCCAAATCCCCTACATATCCGAGCCACCAAAAAAAAAAAAAAAAAAAAAACTCCTCGTGATTTAGGCTACAGCTCGTTTGGTCAATCATTCATTTGTTTGATGAAATCCAACAATGTGTTAAGAGCATTTCTATCCGTTTTTCTCTAATCTAATCCAATGTAAGTAATCCAACGTCTAAAAGACCATTTCGAAGAATTAAGTTATTAGTAGCCTAGGCCTACTACTAAAATCTGTATTCAGTATCGTTTTAGCTTCTGAAGGCAGGATACACAAAAGCCCGTTACAATGAAGGTGGGCTCTGGCTGGTACTTAAAGAATAGCCTATAGGCCTATTCGTGACTCATCCACCCGTTTAACATTTAACGTTTAACTATTTAAAAAAAATACGGAAAATTAAATACATAAAAAGAAACACCGAACCCAGAACGCTACTTCATGATTTCTGTTTCAGACTTCCAGATTTCAGCCCCGCCCAGGCTGAGAATTCAGCTCGTCCCATTATTGTCGGAGTTTTCAGTTCAGTTCTAGAGGCGTCTTTACAGTAACTAACTATAGCATTAGAGGAAAATCAGCTCTTTCATCGACACAAACAGGATGAAGACTGTGAGTTGGGACTGTTATGAGGGTGTTATAGTGAAGATTTTTTTGCATGATTATGTTTACTTTGCTCTACTTGTGGTTTGTTGCTCTTCTATCCTCTTCAACTCCTTCCTGTTATTTTCCTCTCAGAAAAAAAAAATCATTTCAGAGTACAGCTCTATATAACTAACAGCTGAATGTTAAAATTGTTCCTGCTCACACCAGTCTCTAATCTACCAAACAGGTCGGTTTTTATTATTTGCATATCAAACACATCGCAAAGCTGCTTAGCTAATAAACCATGCACAGAGTCGGTTAACATGTGTTTTAATCTGAAATGTTGGCATTATGACAAAGAATTTAAGAAATATGGTGTTTAACAGCTTATAGCACATCCAGCTGCCCAAGAGGCCATTGAAATACAATATCTGAGATGTGTACAAAAGTTAGGCTACATAAACTTCTGAATAGTTAATGTAATTTCACTTCTTTAGCCACTATTTCACACTATCAAGTAATTTTCTGACACTTTGGGTTTTGGTTGGCCACTACTTCCTGTACAGCAATCTAGTTAAATTGAAAAGAAGTGTGTGTGTGTGTGTGGTGAATGTTTGTGCATGTGGGAATAATGGAGAGCATTATTCCTGTGTCTAACATTCATTTAGGAAATTCAAATGCCACATTAAAAAGGATCTTCTTTTGAATACCATCCATAATGGTATTAGTCTGCAAATTCTTATTTACAAAAGCATCTGCACACATGCATGCTGTATTGTAGGAAATGTAATACAAATATTCAGAGTTTGTTCATTGTATTCAGTGTAATCTCAGTCGGCTCATTGTTCTCAGTGAAGGTAACATAAGGTCAAGGTCAGCCATCATCCTCAGTGCAGCCTTTCATGGCTAACATGATTTTCAAGTTCATGTAAGAGTTTCCTTCAGCTACAATTTCTCACTTCTAGCTTCTTCCGCTTCTTTCAATTCTCAGCTCAGTTCTTTGCATTTTCCGTAACGTCAAAATGTTTTTCCTGTTCAAGTCTATAGCCAGTCATTGTTACAGTATCTATACGTGGTTTTTGGTAAAAGTTAATCTGAACAGCTTGTTCTGTGTTAATGTATATATATGATGAATTATGTTGTTTTAACGTAATGCAACACATTAATTTATTTAAGTTGCAGGACGTGAGTTCGTCTGCAGGCCTTCTTCACCCACATGCAACGTTTCCACAGGACATCTGCACACTTTCTGCATCTCATGTTTCAATAATAGACACCCGTACCACATCTCACCAAAGACCACATACATCTCATTCTGAGCGGAGCAGTTAATGTATCAGTGCATGAAGCTTCTCGCATTCGATCTGTGCGTTAAAAAATACTTGTGCAAAACTGCAAAATATTATAAGAAGCATTTTGTTGTAATATTTGTAATAAAAATATCTTGTAATAAAAGACTAACACTGAGAACGTGCAACCATTCAGTCCTCTAGATATTTAAAAGAACACTTTTTATTTATTTTTATTGATTTATACCATTTTGTTTGTTTATTTTCTGCAACACATAAGCCAGTTGTGAAGATTAAATTGGTCAATTTTCCCCTTGAAATACGGCACACTGTATATCACTCAAAACTCCTAAGCCTAAAAGTAATTGTATTGAATCACCTTAAATAAAATGGCACAATTTGTGACGTCAAAAACCTGAATACATTAATACACAAAATGAACATTTGTCACCAACTATTTTTACAGTAAAGTACATTTAGTTAAGCGTCCAAATGTGAATGATTTGCATATTTTTATATATTTTTCTCAAACAGAAAAAAGAATCTACCTCAGTCATTACTTTTGGTTGCTTCTTTGACTCATTGATGCTCTTCATCTAAACTAATGATGCTTTGATGGTGTTACTGAGTACTTTATTGCTTCCTGTAAAATAGCATTTTAAAATATTTTTACATTGATGTTTTTATCTTGAGAGTGAGTCTTAAATGTGAGCCAAGGCCATATGACTTATTCCTAAAGTTCAGATTTAAAATGATAAACTCTTGTTTTCTGTCTTTTATATTGGTAGATATGACTTGTTACAGACTAACTGAAACAAGCCACATCCTGTAAACACACTCAAAAAAACATGTGACCAGTAAATGACAACATGATCAATATACAAAGCCACAAATACATTACTTCTGCTTCAGAGGTTTTTGATAGATGCATTAGATTCATAATAAAGCATTAAAGAACAATAGAACTTTTTGTGAAGGCATCAGAGGACCATTAGTCCTCATAGTCATTCACACACAACTTGTGTTTTATGGAATCTTTTATTACTTTTTCATTTGTGTGCTGGTATGGGTCACTTAATTTAAACAGAAATCATCATGGTCACGGGATATTGTTAAAGTGTGTGGTAAGATTGTTGGCACCACTTTGAATTATTTGAATAATATGTATAGGCTAAAGCTAGACTCTGAGGAAGGTCGAGTTAATTAAGATAGATTTCACTCATCCCTTGCTGAATGTTTTTACCAGCATGAGTTTTTTAAATTATTCTAGGTACATTTTTTATATTTTATTTTTTTCTGTGTTTTGTGTTGTTGTGCTTGTTTTGATGTTTAATGCTGGCTGTGCCAATGGCAATGCCTTATGTGAGTTTTTTTTTAAATGTTTTTCTAAGTAAATATGCACTAGATGTATGTCTTTGATCATTGCAAACAATCCACAGAGGCCCATTATAATAGTTGGTATATGATTTTAAATCTGTCTGTTTCTTCTGGTGGTGTTTGTACAAAGATGCTGAGAATTTACAATTAAAATTTCAATTTTAGAGAAAATGACACGGCAAAACCAACATTTTCCGATAAATATGCCTACTAAAATACAAGCCCATAATATATATATATATATATATATATATATATATATATATATATATATATATATATATATATATATAAATAAATAATAAGCCTTGATTTTGAAACAAACAATGATTTTGATGGATAAAGTTGATCCCAGTTGTTAAATGTGTTAAGTTAGTATATTTAAAATAAAAAATGTTCACAGAAGCAACCCAGACAGACACATAGTATCGGCCCAGATACTAAATGTATCAGAGGTGGGCCGGATCTGGGCCGACACTATAGTGCTGTCTGGGAAACGCTATTCGATTAAGGTCGCATTATGCTGACCTTAGATTAAAATATAGCGTAGCTTATATTTTTTTTCAGTGCTGATGTTTTTCAGTGAAAGATATACAAATACAGAATCTAAAACACTAGTTCTTGATTTCAGTTTACAGATTTACACATTTCGGTTACTTCTCCCTGCCCCTCACTGGTCCTCTCTGCTTGAGTGATGAGTTCAGCTGAATAGTTAATATATTCAGTGTGGACATATCAGTATTTGAGCTATTTGAGCATGTAACTTTTGTGCACTGATTTAAGATTGTTTATCAGATGCCAGGGATTCTGTGCTTAAAAATGAATGCTGTGCTGATATAATCTATACATCTATTTAAGACTGCTACCACCTTGTCACAAAAACACCCGTCAGTGGACTCTGTGATTTATGTTATGCAAATAAAAACATTTAGTGGATCAGTTATAGGGCTGTCAAATCTGAAGAGTTTAGAGTTTAGAGAAGTTTAGAGTGAGATGAGCAGAAAACCACAAAGTTGAGCAAAGTCATGCATATAAAGTCTGCCTCTATAACACAGTCCCAGCTGGGCATTGCAAAGATTTTTTAAATCGTGCTTAATATTTTCTAAACAAGTATTTCTTTCCAGTTGATTTCAGTGGAGAAAAGTGAAGCCCATTAGAAGCACTCACTTCCTGATGGCTGAGCGAACTGCGCAGGCAGAGATTCTAATTATTGGACAAAAAACGTCCTCACATACTAACCTAGAATACTGTGATGGCTGGTCTGTCAAACTAATAGTAATGTAGTATAGTAAATGTATATATAGGCTATATATATATATATATATATATATATATATATATATATATATATAATCACAGGGTGATTGGCCTGAGCCGACCATTTTTCAAAACCAGTGTTGTGTGTAGCCTACCTTACATGTGTACTGTTCAGTTTTTAAAAGCCTATTAAATATTTTTTCACCCCATACGTGTATATGCGTCATGTGGCCTGTGAAAACAGGATTTTTTTTGAGAGAGAGAAATTGGAGAATTACACTTTTAAACTTAAGTAGGCCTATTGAGTTTCAACTTAGTCACATATCTAATGATAGAACTTTAAAGCACTTAAAATGTTGATTCTACTTGAAATGTTGATTTATGAATCAAAAAATTCATTCATTAAAAATGAAACTCTTTATTACTGAAACGGACCGTCTAACTTGTGCACTAGTCCAGTAGTACAAACGTTACTACCATAGTCAACTGCAGCTGTCACAGTTGCTAGGCGACAAGAACAGCTCTGGTAGGCTGCAAAAGCTCGGTCTGACCTTCGCGGACTTCAAAAGGATGCAGCCTTGAAAGTGGGACACAGCCTTTTTCTTTTTTTCTTTTTTTTTAATTGAATTTTCAAAATTACAGAATTCAATATCAAGTTCTTGACACATTTCTTTTACGCATTTTCACATTTGGTAAGTATAAATTGAAACAACAATAATAATTTAAAAAGTAAAAAAAAAAAAAAAAGGAACTTCAAAATAAAGGGCATCACAAACATGTTAAATTTATTTAGCAGAGATACTTTGGGCTTTTCGATTTTTAAAAAAACTTTACACAGCCTTGATTTTTGATAACATATGTTGTCGCCTCGCAGTGATGACGTCAACCACTAACGCCATCAGTCAGCATCGAATCTTCTGATGAGGTGAGTGTAGCAGTTCACGGTGCAGCGTATATTTATATAACTATAAAGTACACAGTTACCCTCAAGAAGCCTTTTAAAGGGGTGATTTATGTATTGTTTTCTATATGTGCGTCTTTTCTGGCGTTTGCCCACGGAAATTGAAATTTAGCAGGACACGATACTGTGTGTGTTAAAATCAGGATGGTTTTTGTGTGTGTGTTTTCTTTGTTCGTGTTTATCGGTGTTTGGAGCGATAATATTATTGTTGCCGAATGTCACTTGTCACAGTATGAACGCATGGAAGCGATGTTAAGTGCGGACACAATTTTTGTTCCACCTGTATTTATCTTTTGACACTTAGCCTACCTTTATGATCATATGATGAGGTTTTATAATCATTGCCACTTTGTGCATATACGTTACAACAGAATAACACGTAAATTATGTTATTCCAGTTTATTGCTTTTGAAGTTATTAGAAATCGAACTAGGGTTACTGAACTGTAACTGTAACCTGTGTCATTTGTATTTATTTTAATGTAATAATAACGTGATAAATATCAGATTGTCAGAAATAATACTATTATAGAGCAAGTTTGTGCTCATTCAGAATATACATATATGCTGATTGATTCATATAATATGAATCAATCTGTTTCTACTGATGATGCTTTATTAACAGCTGTTTCACCTCATATATTGTGCTAATATCTTCAGATCACCTGTAAACTGCCACTTAAAGCTCATTTTATTAGTGTCAACAAATGAAGGCTAGCAAAACAAAACACAATCGCCCCGTTTGAAGAATACAATAATGCTTAACAGAATTTTATTCATTACAGTCTCTGATACATGTTTCATGTAACAGCAGTAAAACACTTAAAATCAATGAACAAAAACTGCTAAATGACAAGTTGAATGAAGTTGAATCACTTGGAATGTTATTTTAACTAGTATTTTTCATAATTTTAATATTTGTTTGTTGTTATGATTATACTGCAGATAAAGGTAATAATGAAAATGCATAAAAATGTTAAAAATTGATAGACTCACAGGCAAATTATAAACGTAGAATATATTTGTTTTAAAAGTACAAACAATAACTTGTGAATTACGTGTGAATTAAAATGATAGTTTAATAACTTCTGCTTTATATGATCTGCTCTTCCTACTACACAGGAATACCCCTTTGTGAAGGTTCTATAACAATTCACCGATAAATGCTGGAATATTCCCATCAGCCTACAAGTGAAGAAGAGAAACCGCGAGAACATGAGTGATCCAGAACCCTGCAGAATAAAAGATGAAGATCCTGAAGAACACAGAGGTTGGTGTTTATTCTTGATACTTCATTAATGATGCTGAAAAACATTAAGGTTATAAAACTTCAAGCAGTTCAATAGATTTAGTGGATGTAGTTAGAAAAATCCGGAAGAGCAGTGAAATAACAAAGGAGCAAATAATATACAGGATACTTTGTACAAAATGAAGATTTCTTTTCTTTAGTGTCAACAAATGGTCAGTGTAAAGAGGTTTGAAAAACATTAATATTGATTGATAAAATAAGTGGGTCAGACTAGATATTATAAAAGCGGTTTTATTTTATGTCAGTTTCATAATCATATTACTAAAATATTAAACCATTTTCAACCCTTTTTTTATTAACTCTTTCTCAGCCATTGTGGCTAATTAGCATATTCATGGATCTGCGTATACTAAATGATGAAAGGGTTTAGAGTTAAATTCAAGCTCATTTTGGTGATCAATGATGAGCTTTAAGGGATAAAATGTAGATAACAGGGGGACTTTAATCATTGTTCTTAATCCGATCCAGATGTAGTCTTTGAAAAAGTCAATTTTCTCAGTTTTTTGGTCAAAATGTTGCTTTTTTTAAATGAAACTTAACCACATTCATTTATTAAAAAAAAAAAAAAATTAAGCAGAGGCTTTGTTCTTTTGATATACTGCATGTTCAGATATTTATAAAACAAAATGTTGTGGGGGCCATGAATGTTTTGTGAAAATTATTAAAAATGCGTGACTGGTAACTTAAACAAAACGGGATGCAAACCTGTCACCTTTTGGTGAAAATCACAGTTTTGGAGCCAAAAATAGGTCATTATTGTGATAGGGTTTTTTGGGACATCGTGGAGGGCATCGTGATCTTGATTTAATCAACACAGACCAGTGTTGTGAACACGAGGTGCAGGCAAATGTTGTTCTGATTTTCTGCAACAGTTCACTAAATAAGTAAAAAAGGATTAGTTCACTTTCAAATGAAAATTAGCCCATGATTTACTCACCCTCAAGCCATCCTAGCTGTATGTGACTTTCTTCTTTCACACGAATACAATAGGGGTGTCGAAATTAATCGTTTCTACGATGCATCGCGATGCAGACGAGGATGATTCGGTATCGGTTCAGTAATAGACCATAACCGATTATAATGTACTGCCACTTTTCTGACGTCATTTGTCGAATATGTGCTTTGTCGCGGTAGCATACAATGGCAGAGGGAGGCGAGACGCGAGTGCGGGTAATTAAAAATGCTCCAACTACTTTAAAAGCCAACTGGGCACATTTCGGCTTTTATGAACAACCTGGTAAGCACGACCTGGAGAAGACACGCGCTGTGCACTCTCATGTCTCCCACAAATAGAATATGCAGGAGGTAATACCACTAACTTGATAAACTACGTTAGCCGTTTTCACCCGAGCTGTTAACGCCTGCAGAGTCTTACTGCTTTAGATAAAGCGGATGAGCTCCAACATCACTCAAATCCGCTGCCAAAAACAAATCATCCACCCACCCCAATAATTTTCTCTTTTTTAAGTATCCGCACCCGATGGTCAAATTACAATTATTCTGTGTTACGCGTGATCATAAATGGATGATCGTCACCTTCATCAGCGGACTCAGCGACGGATGATGCGCGCATCTCTTTTAAGTAAATTTGAAAATTGAGGATGCAGTGCATCGTAATGCATCGAGATATCGAATTGAACTGAATCGATGACATGATAATCGTAATCGAACCGAACCGTGAGACCAGTGTAGGTTCTCACCCCTAGAATACAATCAGAGTTATATCAAAAAATATTGTGGCTCTTCCAAGTTTTATAATGGCAGTGGATTGCAACCAACAGATTTAAGCTCAAAAACGCACATCCATCCATCGCAAATGAACTCCAAGCGGCTCATGTGGGTTAATAAAGGCCTTCTGCAGCAAAACGATGAGTTTTGGGCCGAGTCGGATGGGCCAAGTAATACATAGGCAAGGCAAGGCAAGTTTATTTATATAGCACATTTCATACACAATGGTAATTCAAAGTGCCTTACATAGAAGAAATTAAAATAATCAAAAGAAATCAGAATAATTAAAACAGTTTAGAATAAAAGATAAAATACAGAAATAATCAAATGAAATCAGAATAATTAAAACATAAAATAAAATACAGTGCAAACAGTCGGACGAACAGTGGCACAGTGCTCATTCAGTAAATGCACAGTTAAACAGATGTGTTTTGAGTCTGGATTTGAATGTGACTACTGTAGGAGCACATCTGATCTCTTCTGGAAGCTGGTTCCAGCTGCGGCTGGCATAGTAGCTAAAAGCAGACTCGCCATGCTTAGAGTGAACCCTTGGTATTTCTAGCTGATGTGATCCTAATGATCTGAGTGATCTGTTGGGTTTATATTCAGTGAGCATATCTGCAATGTATTGAGGTCTTAGGCCATTGAATGATTTATATACCAGTAATAATACTTTAAAATCAATCCTAAATGTAACTGGCAGCCAGTGTAAAGACCTGAGGACTGGTGTGATGTGTTCATATTTTCTGGTTCTGCTCAGAATCCTAGCAGCAGCGTTCTGTATGAGCTGCAACTGTCTTATGGTCTTTTTGGGAAGGCCAGTGAGAAGTCCATTACAATAATCCACCCTACTGGTGATGAAAGCATGCACAAGTTTTTCTAAGTCTTGACTGGAAACAAAGCATCTAATTCTTGCAATATTTTTCAGGTGATAGTATGCTGATTTAGTTATTGCTTTGACATGACTACTTAAACTAAGGTCTGACTCCAGAGACACACCCAGATTCCTGACTTGATTTTTAGTTGTTTGACCCCTAGACTGAAGGTATGCGTTCACCTTGAGAACTTCATCTTTGTTTCCAAACGCAATGACTTCAGTTTTGTCTTTGTTTAACTGAAGGAAGTTTTGGCACATCCAATTGTTTACTTCATCCATGCATTGGAACAGAGAGTTAATGGGGCTGTAATCGTTAGGCGATAGGGATAAGTAGAGCTGTGTGTCGTCTGCATAGCTATGGTAAGTGATTTGGTTCCTTCTCATTATTTGGCTCATTGGGATCATGTACAGGTTGAATAGGAGTGGCGCAAGAATTGAGCCTTGAGGGACTCAGCATGTCATGGATGTCCACTCAGACTTATGGTCTCCTATACTCACATAATAACCTCTGCCTCCTAAGTATGACCTGAACCATTTTAGGACTATCCCAGAAAGCCCGACCCAGTTTTCCAGCCTGTCAAGAAGTATGTTGTGATCGACAGTGTCAAATGCAGCACTGAGGTCGAGTAGTACCAGCACTGATAATTTGCCTGTATCAGTATTTAAGCGAATATCATTTATTATCTTTATGAGCGCGGTCTCTGTACTGTGGTGCGGTCGGAAACCAGATTGAAAATTGTCAAAGTATCCATTTGAGCTTAAGAATTTGTTCAGCTGATTGAAGACAACTTTTTCAATGATCTTGCCTATGAAAGGAAGATTTGAGATCGGTCTATAGTTGTTTAATATGGTCTTATCCAGATTGCTCTTTTTCAGGAGGGGCTTGACAACAGCAGTTTTCAGGGAGGTCGGAAAACTCCCAGAGAGAAGTGAGGCATTTACCACTTCTAGGAGATCTGCTTCTAAGCTGTGTAACACATTTATGAAAAAAGATGTGGGAAGTGCGTCAAGGGCGCAGGTTGATGTTTTTAGGTGCTGTTTAAGGGAACAGCACCTTTCTGATATTATTGATTTTCTCAGAGAAGAAAGAAGCAAACTCACTGCACTTGCTGTCTGAGAGCATTTCACTGGGAATCTGGCTTGGGGGGTTTGTCAGTCTCTCTACAGTAGCAAAAAGAGTGCGTGTGTTGTATATATTGCTGTTTATAATATTCAACATAATAACATCACAATTAATTGCTGAATCATTAATTTGTTGATTTGAATAAAGACACAAAACTCTCATTTCATGGTAAAACGCTACCAAAGTCCATCACTCTTTTACTTTCGTTTTCAACAACAACTTATAGTATCTCTTCAGGAAAAAACAATCAAGGAAAACATATGCCTCGAGCACCTCCTAGAGGTCTTCATATAAAACAGAAAGGGAAAAACTTATATGGGATGTTGCTTAATAACTTAACAGCTTTAATTAAAAATATACTCAAGCTTAACGGAAATTATTCTAGAAAGAGTGTTTCGCGTCTTTTTCACCTTATTTCACCCATGATAAGTTTGCATTCCTGATTTTTTTATAGCAGTTTTCTGTTACTTCTATCATATCAGTGATCACCTGTGTTCTTTTCATTTATATTTCTATTCTTAATTGTATGATTTACTTAAAATCAAACCTGTTTTACATTCATTTCAGACCTGGTGAAAGAATACGAGGAGAGTGAAGAATTTACTGAAGAGAAGGAGAAACATGTAAAACAAAATTCAAGCCACACACTGAAAAGAAGTGCTACACAATCTTTTACCTGCTCTCATTGTGGAAAGAGTTTCTCATGCAAACAAAATCTGAAACATCATACGAGAATTCATAGTGGAGAGAAACCATTCAGGTGTGATCAGTGTGGGAACAGTTTCACGCGAAAAGGATCTCTTGAAGAACACATGAATATCCACACTGGAGAGAAGCCGCACACATGTGATCAGTGCGGGAAGAGTTTCACACATGCAAGCACTCTTAAAGAACATCTGCGCTCTCACTCTGGAGAAAGACGATATAACTGTGATCAGTGCGGGAAAATGTTCTTAAGGGCAGAATCCCTCAAGAGCCACCTGAAAGTTCATTCAAAGGAGAAGCCTCACGTTTGTTCGTTGTGTGGAAAGAGTTTTAGTCGGCTGAACGTTTTTAAATTACACCAGAAAAGACACACTGGTGTGAAGAATCACATATGCTTTGATTGTGGAAAATCCTTTATTAGAGATGCTGAACTGAAACAGCACCAGAAAACTCACACCGGAGAAAAACCTTACAAGTGTTCACACTGTGAGAAGAGTTTCAGTCAGGCAGGACACATGAGAATACATGAGAGGATCCACACTGGAGAGAAACCGCACACATGTGATCTGTGCGGGAAGAGCTTTGCATATGGAAATTCTCTTAAATTACATCTGCTTTCTCATTCTGGAGAAAGAAAGTATAACTGCGATCAGTGTAATAAGAAATTTGTTAGGGCAGACACTCTGAAGAACCACCGGAAAGTTCATAGAAAGGACAAGCCTCACGTGTGTTCTTTGTGTGAAAAGAGTTTTGGTCATACAGGAAATGTTAATATGCACCAGGAAAGACACAGTGATGGGAAGAATCATATGTGCTTTGATTGTATGAAGACCTTTATTACAGATAATAAACTGAAACTGCACCATAGAATTCACAATGCAGAAAAACCTTACAAGTGGTCAGCATCTTTGAATATAAACGAGAGGACCCACACTGATGAGAGGCTGTATCATTGTGGGAAGAGTTTTAGTAAATTAGCTTTTCTACTCAGTCATACAGAAAACAAACACTTTTAAGACATGTTTCTGGTATTTATATTTTAACTTGTTCTTCATCCTTGTGATTTGATCATCTAATTACTTGACCACTTCAGACATATTTACCAAATGCAGATGTGAGATATACTGTAATGATGGGGCAATGTTTTATGATTTTGGCATAAAGGTTATTATTATTTTGTTATTCCTTATGCTTTACAACAACGTTGTATACATTACCATTTGCACATGTAAAGTATTACATTCTAAATGAGGTTATTTCATTAAATAAGGAATATTTTTGCACACATTTGTTTTTGGTTAATGCTAATTTATGAATACACTTTTGACTATTTTAAAATCACGTTAGTTCTTAATTATGCATCACTTTATATCAATATTGAATTGTAATATGTAGAAATGTATATAAAAATAATCATAGACTTTAGTGTTAGTTTGGGGGCTCCAGGAAAGTGGTTGTGAATCACTTATTTTGCCTTCAGTAAAAAAAAAAAAAAAAAACTACTTTACATTCCTAGTCATCTGAGAACATACCAGATCATTGTGGCATATATATGGACTGATCTTTAGTTATTAAACTGTCTGTATGGAAAATAGCTAAAATGGCCACTTTTAGTCCTAGTCCACCTCTGATTTTATTCCTGAATATAAAATAAATTGAATAATTTTAATTATGAAAACTAATGTATTTGGGCTTTCCATCTTTCTCGGTATAGCTTTTATATGCACAATAAATTATATTTCACCCCAAACATGACTGAAGTCTGTCTACATCATTAACATTCAATAATTAATTTGTTCTAACAAACAGCTCGACAGAAAGTGGAATTTATACAGTAATTTTTGTTTCATATTTGTATAGTACCTGTTTTCTATGATTATTGAGGATAATATTTGGCGCATTTTTGATAACGTACGTTGCCGCCTCTCCGTGATGACGTCACCAGACGTCACTACTTACGCCGTCAGTCAGCAAGCATCGAGTGCTCTGAGGTGAGTTGAGCAGTTCACGGTGCAGCCAGCACATATTTATCTAAATATGAAGTACAGAATTAGCTTAAGCAGCCTTTAAAGGGATGGCTTATGTATTGTTTTCATCGGGTACATCTCCGTATGCGTCTTTTCTTGCGTTTGCCGACGGAAATTAACATTTAGTTGTCAATCGTAACGTTATGTGTTAAATTAAGATATGAGCGATTTTGTGTTTTTTATTTGTTCATGTGTCGGTGTTTGGAACAATAATGTTATTGTTACTGAATGTCACTTGTCAAGGTGTCACTTTTTCTTATTGCCAGAGTATGTAAATGATGTAGCCTAATTCCTATATTGCTATTAGAAAAATCGAACTAGGCTATATTTATATGGGCGTATTATGCTTAGCGTTAGATTTCTTTTTACTTGTAACGTTAACGTTACCTTTTCATGAAATGTTCTCCCACACAGAAAGGAAGCAGAAGAACTGTTGTATAGGTGTGGCTTGTACATGTCTCAGATTTTTAGAAATAATGCAATACAGAGCACTTTTATGCTCATTCTGCATACATGATTTAAATAAATTGTTTCTACCACAGTCCCTTAGAATAAAGTGAGATCTCTGCTGATGACGTTTTATTAACAGCTGTTGACAAGCCTCGATTTCATGTCAATAGGCTAGTTCCCGTTTTCACCTCATTAATTGTGCTAATGACTTTGGATCACCTGTAAACTGCCAATTAAAGCTCATTTTATTAGTGTCAAGTAGGGCTGCACGATTATGACAAAAATCATAATTTTCTATTATTCGCTAAAAATTCTAAGTGCGATCATTAATTACGATTATCACAATTTACATTAAATTATGTTTTGAATAGCTTTATACCAGTGGTTCTCAACTCGTTTGGCCATGGGACCCACATTTTCCCATGGTCAACAAGCAGCAACCCACTTTTTTAAGTATTATATAATATAGGCCTATTATAATACATTTGTTTAAAACATTTTTTTAAGAATATGACTAATACTGAAAAAAAAAAAAAAACGGTAGGCCTATGAGGTTAACCTATTAAATAGCACTCCCAAACTAGTTTTTGTTAATACAATGTTGGTATGTGCCACCACAGTCATTTTAAAAATATACAAAAAAACACAAAGTGAAAATAAAGTGGTGAATACACAATACTAACAAGAACTGTTAATGAAACATCGAAGCTGCTCCCGATGAATAGAATGAACATCATACCTGCATGCAAATCCTTCTCAGCTAACACATGGCGTATAGTAACTTGATTTATTACTTTTATTTTGTGACTTACTAGTTTATAATGTAACAACGTTGCATGCTTGTAGTTTAATTTGCGATTTATATATAGTTTCGCGTACCCAGACCTTCCAGGTCGGGACTCTATCGCAACTTTTCTTGGCCAAGGACCACCCAAGATAACGTTTGACTGACATGTAACACAACCAATCACAGTTCGTATTGTTACGTGTCATGTTTAGGGGCATGACAATATAATATCGATGTCCCTACAATAGCAAACCACCGTGCATCTAATAAATTATTAATTGAAGAACGTTGTGCAAGTTTACTGCAACAATGGAGCCGTGAACTTCACATACTTCAAAAAATCCAACGTTTAGTTGATCCTGGTAAGCGCTCATTGTCACAGTTGTAATCACATTGGCTTTCTTCTTCCACAAGGGGTTTTAGCGTCATGTCATTTGTTTCCAGGCGGACCGATAAATAGGGTTGGGTACCGAAACCGGGCACCGATATGGAACCAGTACGTAAGTAAACGGTATGTAACCAGACCAAATCAAAACGCAGATTTCGGTGCCTCATTTCAGTGCCACTTAAATGCCTCAGCTGTCGGTTGAAATATTTGCCCTTTGGTTCTCCGAAACGGACCTAAGAAGTATCATCACCACATGTGATCGCTAGTTAACCCTTTGATGCGTACGATCGTTCACACCGGTGTGATTAGAACGTTCAGATCGCGTGATCACCAACCAACTTCTAAATTCAAATCTGCGTTCGCGCGTTGGCTGGGGCTGAGCCAGAGACAGACGCTCAGCGCTATCATATATCACAACTATTCAGTGTTTTCAACCAGATAAGGTTTATTTTATGTTTCAGACATTTAAATACACATAAGTATTAACATATTTATAGTTAGTAAAATACACATGTTAGTAAAATGTCAATGGAAGCGGCAATAACAATCCTTTCGATTATTATAATGATGTGTTTAGATACACATTGTGTTGGTAACTATAAAATTGACTCTATTCTTCTCACACTTACTTTAATGTATTTCAGGAGAAGTGGATGAATTGGTGTGTTGTAGGCCTAAATCTGAGAGATTCAATTCTCTGAACTGCGGTGCTAACATGGCGCCCATTGTGCGTTATAGATCAACTAACATGAATCATGATAATTATAAAGGTTTCTTAAATGACAAAACACATTCACTTACATGTATTTAAGGATACAAATATCAGCCAAGGACTGACTGAAATGTAACGCAACAAATTTTTTTCTGCGTTTTTTTTAGTGTGAAAATGTGAAATGTGAAAAGTCGATGTCCCTGCAATAACAGACCGGCATACATCTCATAAATTATTCATTCAAGAACGTGCAAATTTACTGCAACAATGGAGCCGCGAACTTCACATACTTTTGCAAATCCAGCCTTCAGTTGATCCTGAGCGCTCTTTGCCACAGTTGTAAACACGGTGTTCTTCTTCCACAAGGGGTTTCACGTAATGCATTTAAAATGATGCGTTCTAAAAATAACGCTCACCTTGTGCAGGACATGCAATAAGTCAGGAGAGGTGTCATATTTTGCCAGAGAAGTCAAAAAATAAAAAATAAAATTGCTGAAATTTAAAGCTGGTTTGTTGCATACCAAGAATACAGACTACTTTGCTATTATTAGTACTGTATAGTGTTATTTAGTGTCAAATTGTTGTATTTGGGTTAGGTGGCTTAGGTTTTATTGTTAATTTATGTACATTTTTTGATTTGTATTCAGACTACTTATATTTATATATTTACTTTAAAATTTTAATATATTAAATTTCAAGAATTTTTTGTTTTATTTTTTCAATAAAAAAGCCGTTCT
The DNA here is from genome assembly GCF_051911475.1 of Siphateles boraxobius. Taxonomy (NCBI): domain Eukaryota; kingdom Metazoa; phylum Chordata; class Actinopteri; order Cypriniformes; family Leuciscidae; genus Siphateles; species Siphateles boraxobius. The sequence continues at coordinate 14,195,743 of NW_027508733.1, read as the reverse complement.
TTAATGTCATTCACCATCGTTTTGAGACTCTCTGTTTTTTTTTTTTTAAATATCAGTTCAGGCACCGTTTAGGCACCGGTACTGTTTTAAAAGTATCGATTTGGCACCGGTATCGGAAAGAAAAAAAAGATACCCAACCCTACCGATAAAGAACGTAACACACACGTCTCCTGGACATCCTGTAGAATTCAACCAATCATATCGTGACTTCTCCTGAAGTGTTTCCAAAAAAGTGTGCCATCAGACGTTCAGCCAGTGGTCCGTGGGCGTGAAGTTTGAGGCTGAGACTACTTTATATAAAGTGTAGTGATATACAGCACGCGCTGCCGCATTTGCGCGCACAGGACAGGACAGTCATTTTTTTCTGAGGTGAGAGACTATTATTTTTAGCGTACACTTACGTCACTGGTAGTTCCTATTTAGCTGGGTTCTCTGAAGTAGTCGGGATTCGCCTCACAACGTAACAAGCTCTAAACGCAGAATAGTGTAAGTGGACTTTTTTGTAATAACAGTTCCCTTTCGAAGGGAACTCAACAATACGTCAACGACGCTATGGGGAAACGCCTCAGGCGTGACAGGTGTCTGAAATCACTATCAAATCACGTCAATCATATTGACCGGCGACAGCCCGTGAATCATTAGCGTGAATGATTAACGTGCGACCTGGAAGTATAAAGGGGCGCCTTGCAAACATGACAAACCATCTCATCGTCTTCAGGGACTGTTTGTTTGAAACGCTATTCAAGTATACGAAGGTAAGAGAAGGATGAAACGCACAGCTAAGGCAGATTGTTTTCGTAAGTGTGCCGACCCGTGTCCGAGGTTTCTGACACCGGCCTACACACACGAGCTGTGCGTTTTTTGCTTGGGTGAAGAGCACGCACGGGAGGTTCTCGAGGGAGCCCTCTGTGCTAACTGCGAGCGTTTGTCTCTTAAAACGCTCCGCTCTCGTCTGGCCCTCTTCTCGAGTGAAGGGGGTTCAGCGTCTGGCGACTTCAATCATGGGGCTCCCAGATGGAGCTCGTCGATCGCCTCGAGAGGGTTGTTAACCTCTCAGATGATTCGACGGCTGACGAGGGCGAACTGCAGGTCGATGGGGAAGATTACTCACCGACTGTACCTGCAGTTGATGCTCTTCAGGACGCGCAGGAGATGGCTGAGGAGGTGGATGATCAGGTAGATCCTGAACCTCCTCAGCCACCCTGCCCCGTGTATGCAGAGCTGGTGGATGTGATGGAGCGCGCTGTCAATAGGCTGCAGCTGCCTTGGCAGCGCGCTAGAGGAGAGATCGCTCGCGGTAGGCTCGACGATCGGTTTCTCCCCGGCCATACACCACCAGCTCAGGTGAGCCTTCCATTCCTTCCTGATCTTCACACGGAGATCGAGAGGGCATGGAAGAGCCCATACTCTGCCCGTATTCACCGACATCAGCGGGCCAGTTTCGCTGATGTCGAGGGGATCGGAGAGCATGGGTACGTGTCAATGCCGCCCATTGACGAGACGTTCGCGAACTATCTCGTGTCTGGGCGGGCAGCGACATTGAAAGCTCCAACCCTGCCATCCAGACCGCTAAAAACAACGGCTCGTTTGAATGGCAGAGCATACACGGCAGCAGGTCAGGCCGGTGCTGCACTGCACACCATGGCAGTATTACAGGCGTACCAGGCCGACCTGCTGGGGGATCTCGACCAGGGGGCAGGGATGTCCCCTGAGGCGGTGGCTGAGCTGCGCCGCACCACAGATCTGGCTCTCCGGGCCACCAAGCAAACCGCTGCCGCGATCGGACGGTCGATGGCGGCGATGGTGGCCACGGAGAGGCATCTGTGGTTAAGTCTAGCCGACATCGGGGAGAAAGAAAAAGCCTTTCTCCTCGATTCGCCGGTTTCGCCTTCCGAACTCTTCGGCACCTCCGTAGAAGCGGTGGTGGGGAAGTTCAGGGAGGCGAAGGCGCGCTCAGCAGCGTTTAAAACTTGTATACCGCTGAGATCCGCGTCTGTACCCCGGCAAGCGGGAGAGCCTGGCCCTTCACGGTCTGAGGACCGTAGGCAGGGTCAGCGAGCCAGTGTCGCCTCTCGTGCGCCCCCTCCCTTGAGGAGCAGGTCGCAGAGAAGGCGTGACTCCCGCAACAGAAGAGATTTGAGGGAGGTTGTCCAGCACAAACGCACACAGCGTTGGTAATGGATAACCTCCCCGGACGGTCACGAAATCTGCCCTCTCTCTTCTGACCCCCAGGCGTTCGTAACATCAGGCCTGGGGATGGGCCTATGATGAGAACTATGTTCTGATGGCCCACCTAGGCTGGGTTAGTGGAAACGCCCCTTTCAGGCATGTAAAGTGGCGGATCCCAGGTTTGTAAAGAACTATCTGGCGAGTCTTCACTTTGCACGCCGCAGGTGAGCTGCTGGTCTTTTCAAGGAGTACTTTTTGTGATTAAAAAATAACATATCTCTCTTTACAGACCTCGTTCCCTGTATAGAGTCATGGGGTCATGTCAAGGTAATAAGGTAAGAGAACTTTATTGGATTATCAGGGCCCTGAAGTTCCCCGTTGGGTGGCCAGAACGGTAACTGTGTTAGCCTTCGGGCTGCTAGCCACCTCAGGGTAGAGTGGTTGGTCTCTCTCTTTAAATTGTTTTACTTAGAGTGTTGACTGACGCTAGAGCTTCAGATAGATCTTATGTCCGGCCCACAGGTCCGTTTTGACTTTTTCCTGAGTATGTCGCCCCTTGAGCTCTGTGTGGGTTTTCATTAGGCTGAGCGATTCTGCAGCCCTTTGTATGGAATAATACAGACTATATTCTTTAGTAAGGCTGTGGCTCCTCCGAGCCCTCAGATAGATCTATGCTTGCAGGCTGGCCCTCACCAGGGCCGCCTCTGTAGCTGGCCTAGGCTGTGCCAGGGATATTAGAGGCGCTCTGCTAAAAATTTTAGCATTTCTTCCTCTGACCCTTCACTGTGTGAATGTTGGTTTCTAGCATCCCTGTATAAACAGCCTCCTCCCGTGGGAGTCGTTAGGCCAAGGCCCGCCCCCTTCTCTGCATTCTGGGGTGACTAGAGTAATGCAGCGTGGTGCTGAGGATGGTTTGTAAGGACATGGTAGGCCTCAAACAGGCCTCCGTGGTATATATGTCTTTATTGAGCAGGGTTAGGCCGTCTTTCGCTTCACGAAGAAGACTGGGTTTCCTGCCCGACCCTGCCATGCAGAACTGGCCTATGGATTTAGGCCGCCAGTTTAGGCTTCACTCACCTCGCTGAGCTACTGCTCGAGCGCTAGGTTGTAGGTGGTTGGCTTTCATTCAAGCCCCACTCCCCTAGGTTGGGCACAGATACATTTCTGTCACCCCTAGAGCCGCTGGCAGGCCCGCACCCTGATAACCTCAGGGTGAGGTGTGAGTATTCCCCTGTGATACAGGGTAGGTCTGAGCACTTCACTCCCAGTTCTGTTTTATCCCACCTCGCACCACTATGGCTCGGGTCGAGTATGAAGTAAGCTTCACTTCTTCTTTGGTCGAAGTACGCTCCCCTGAAGCCAGAGCATTGCCCTGAGCTGACGCCCATGCTAGATGGTAGGCCCCTGACTAACTGGGGCCTCCGTTGAGGCAGAGTGGCGTATGTTGTACTCCCCTTGTTTTAAGGGTGCTAGCTTTTTTGCGGAGTACACTGCCATGGGCAATGTGATTAGGCACCAGGATGCTGTAGGCGCTGAGTAGTATGGTTTCCAACAGTGTACTTTATGGCAGAATATGACTTGCTATTAGCTAGTAGGCCCCCAGCTGGCTGGCCTTAGCAGGCCACCTTATACTTTGGATCAGGTAGTAGGCCTCTCCGGGCCTCCCTGTAACGCTCCCTAGTGGTGCTGGGTTTATGAAGCTAGTGGTCTCTTGCTATCAGTTTCAGCTAGCCTTAATAGGCAGCTGCTGAAGGCGAGCTTGCGCCCTGGCTCGCTAAAGTGTTCATTCTCTGCTAAAGGACGGAACCTTTTCTGCCTACAGCCTGGTTTGCCTACCAGGTAGACCTTGTGCTCCCCTCACGAGGGTCTCTATGAGCATGCGGCTGCCTGGGTCTGGTCAGACGGTCGTAGGCCTCTCGTGAGGCCTCCCAGTTAGATCAGCCCTTAGGCCTTCACAGGCCTCCTCAGTGTTTTGAAACACAGACACTGGGTTGATCCGTGGATCGAGTAGAGAAACTCCCCTCGCTAGCAAGGGTCGGAAAGCACTATGCTGAGTCATACTCTCCGGGATATCCCGTCTCTGAGATCCGGGCCGAGTGGTTCACTGTCAGCTTCGCAGTCCCTCGGGTTGGATGCCTTACTTAAGGCATTTGTCCAGAGGCTCTGTCTTCAGACAGACAGGATTTGGCCAGACTAAGTGTCTATGTACTGGCGCCAGGTCAGGCCGTCCTGGTGGCATTTCGGGGTGAGTACGTTCCCCTGAATAGTGACTGGCTGGGGTTCCCTTGGGTTCCCTAGCCACATTCCCTAGAAGGGACCCCTTCTAATTGGAAGCTGAGGTTCCAGGCCCGGAGCCGGCCCAGGTAGACCTTTCATTTAACCATGTTTATGAAGGTTTTTCTGTGAGGCTGTAGCTTGGGCTATGACCGTAGGGAATGCTGTCACTGACAGCCCAGTGTGACCTGAGGGTGAGTGGCTCTAGCGTTTCATTTGAAGTTGCTGGTTCTGACAGTTGTCACTGCCACTTGGCATGCACTCCCCTTAGCATGGCGCCGTTGGTATATCGTTCCCCATAGCGTCGTTGACGTATTGTTGAGTTCCCTTCGAAAGGGAACGTCTCAGGTTACGACTGTAACCTATGTTCCCTGAGAACAGGGAACGAGACAATACGTCTCCCTGCCATGCCTCGGGGCTTGCCTACCGTACAGTCCCTTCAGACGATAAGGTGATTTGTCATGTTTGCAAGGCGCCCCTTTATACTTCCAGGTCGCACGTTAATCATTCACGCTAATGATTCACGGGCTGTCGCCGGTCAATATGATTGACGTGATTTGATAGTGATTTCAGACACCTGTCACGCCTGAGGCGTTTCCCCATAGCGTCGTTGACGTATTGTCTCGTTCCCTGTTCTCAGGGAACATAGGTTACAGTCGTAACCTGAGACGTTTTGAACAATTACATAATCGTGGCATCTGTAATCACAATTAGAAATTTGATTAACTGCAGCCCTAGTGTCAACAGATTAAGTCAAACTAAACAAAACACAATCACCACAAGATATTTACAAGATACATACATTTCTTAACAGCATCTATTTAATAACAGTCTCTAATGTATATTTCATTTAGAAACAATGAAACAGTTAATCAATGAACAAAAACTCTTCTAAATGATAAGGTAAATGAAGTTGAACTCAGTTGTAATGTAATTTAATGGTGTTATTTATTCATAATTTCAATATTTCATTGTTCATATGACAATACTGTTGATAAATCTAAGAATTTAAACAAATTTAAAAGTTGAAAGAATATGTGAATTTGTTTTAAAAAATAAAGTCAACAATTTAATCCTTTGACAGATGGCTAAACACAAAATTTAAATGCTTAAAATATGTTAACTAATATCCTCAGTTTAATAACTTATTTTATTGTTTTGCAATTTAACCAGATATGTTCTTGCTTCTACACAGAAGTTCCCGTCTTGTAAAGATTCTTCTACAATATTTCACCATAAAATGCTCAGCCTACAAGAGAAAAAAAACAGTGAGAACATGAATGATCCAGAACCCTGCAAAATAAAACATGAAGATACTGAAGAACAAAGAGGTTGGTGCTTATTCTTGATTTTTCATTAATAATGGTGAAGAACATTAAGGTTATACATCTTCAATCATTTCATCAGATTTAGTGGATGTAGTTAAAAACATAGTTAAAGGAGCAAATAAAAATCATAATAAATTATAATTGTGCCTAAATATTTAAATAATAATAATTTGAAATATTTTTTATAGCAGTTTTCTGCTATCATATCAGGGTTTACTTGTGTGTTCTTTTCCTTCATATTTCTCTTTTTGTGATTTACTGAAAATCAGACCTGGCAGAAGAAAATGAGGAGAGTGAAGAATTTACCGAAGCCGAGAAGAAACATGATGTCAACAAACCAAACTCTTTGTTGAAAAGAAATGCCAAACAATCTTTTACCTGCTTTCAGTGTGGAAAGAGTTTCTCATACAAACACAATCTGATACATCACATGAGAGTTCATAGTGGAGAGAAGCCATTCACATGTGATCAGTGTGGGAACCGTTTCACACAAAAAAGAATCCTCAAGGAACACATGAAAGTCCACACTGGAGAGAAGCCGTACACATGTGATCAGTGTGGGAAGAGTTTTGCACAATCTAACGCTCTTAAATTACATCTGCGTTCTCACTCTGGAGAAAGACCATATAACTGTGATCAGTGCGGTAAAATGTTTTCAAGGCCTGAAACCCTGAAGAAGCACTTGAAAGTTCATACAAAGGAGAAGCCTCATGTCTGCTATTTGTGTGGAAAGAGTTTTAGTCAGATGGGTGCATTAAAAATTCACCAGGAAAGACACAGTGGTGTGAAGAATCATATGTGCTTCAATTGTGGAAAATCCTTTATTAGAGATGCTGACCTGAAAAAGCACCAGAAAACTCACACTGGAGAAAAACCTTACAAGTGTTCACACTGTGAAAAGAGATTCAGTCAGGCAGGACACATGAGAATACATGAGAGGATCCACACTGGAGAGAAACCGTACACATGTGATCTGTGCGAGAAGAGCTTTGCACATGCAAACACTCTTAAACTGCATCTGCTTTGTCATTCCGGGGAAAAACATTATAACTGCGATCAGTGCAGTAAAACATTTGTTTTGGCAGTATCCCTGAAGGTCCACCTGAGAGTTCACTCAAAGGAAAAGCCTTACACTTGTTCTTTTTGTGGAAAGAGTTTTAGTCAGCTGAGTACTTTAAAACGACACCAGAAAATACACAGCGGCGTGAAGAATCATGTTTGCTTTGATTGTGGGAAGACCTTTATTACAAATTCTGAACTGAAATTGCACCAGAGAATTCACACTGGAGAAAAACCTTACAAGTGTTCACAATGTGACAAGAGATTCAGTTGGTCAGCATGTCTGAAAATACATGAGAAGAGCCACACTGGAGAGAAACCGTATCTCTGTCCTTCATGTGGGAAGAGTTTCAGTAAATTAGCTTCTCTACGCAGCCATTCAAAAAGAGTATGTCCAATGCAATAAAAGCTTCCTTCCAAATAAATATATCCTAGCCAGCTGCAACAAATGACTGGACAAAGAACCGTTACAAAAAGTCATCACAGTGAACAAGTGTGAGATTCACATCAACGCAAGGATGCTACAACACTTTTAAGTGTTATTTATTTATAAATAAATAAATCTAAAGAATTATAACTAAGGGGGCTCCGATTGATCGGTCGCCGATCATAATCGGCCGATAATTGCTTTGGGATGTGTGATCGGCGGTCTCTATAGAGACAGATCCAGAAAAGACGATCAGATGACGCAAAGTTCGCGAGACAATTTTTTATGCCTCTGGTAAAAATGGCTTCACCGGTCTGGCAATTCTACAAGGTGTGTGAAAAAAAATTCATTAGCAATCAATCTACAATGTGTGTACCATGCCGCGGCCGCTTGTCAAACTGTGCAGCCTCTCTGCTCAACCCGCAGATAAATCCATCGATCCGCAAATCACGTTTGAGTTCTTAAATGGTCTAGTGGTGGATCTTTTGCCAAGTGTGCCAGAGCTTACGGGTTCTAATTCACACTCGTATAGTTTTTTTTTTCTCTCATCAAAACTGAATATGTTCATCAGTGGTTACAGTCTATATCAAGCAGGGACACGTTTGTGTGCATTTTATTTTGTGATTTCACCGGAATGAATAGAGTCCGCAACGGCGATAGATTGAAGCGCGCGCGTGTCCGAGTGAAGTCTGCGCGAGCCGCAAGAGAACACTGTATCCATGACACTGATAGCAGCGGCAACGAGCACTCAGCTTGATTTTTTTTAAACAAACATTTTAGCACTAGATTTCTTATTTAATAGTGAACTAAATGAATGCTCTGCTAGTTAACTGGAGATATTTTATTTATTTGTATTAGGTACATCCGTGCCTCAATGTTACAAAAATTGGTGGGGGACAATATCGATCCTTAGAAAAAGTGGTGGGACACGACTTCACTGGATCTAAACAAATCAATCTAACCATAGATGTGACCAGTAGTGGTGGCTTTCTGAATCTGTTTAAAATAATTTTGCAAGGGTTCTTGCAAAAAATATAAAAAAATAATGATGCTTAAGAAGTAAGCTTTGGGAGAGAAATGAATCTAATGATCTCTATCCCCACTCTTTCTTTCTCTACCTCACTCTCTCTCTCTCTCACTCTCTTCCTCTCTAAATGCCCACAAAATCTGACTGAGCATCCCAGAAAAAAGCAAAGTTATAGATAGATAGAGATATGGAAGTTGTTAGTTATTTGTATTTTTTGTTGCTGTGCACTTTCTGTGGTCCTTATTAGAAAAACTGCTGGCTGACTGACGCAAAACAATATTTTGGCTATAGCCTTTTTTTGTTGCAGTTTTTAGTTTAAAGTAGTCTAAAGCTAAATTTAAAGACTCAGATGTTCTGTCTTTTATCTTTTTTATTTTATATTCTACAGGAAAGTTGTATTTGTCAAGCCCTAAGCTGTTCCCAGTAACCAAGCACAGGCTGCTAAGTTAATATCCTGGACATGTTGCTTGCAAATAAATACACAGGTGTCAATTCATGATACGTTGTCTTCTCCTAATTGTAATACTTAATGTACATTGTTGTTACATATAGTTTAATAAATAATGCTACATGATAAATAGAAGGCTTCAAATAGACCCTGTAATCGGTAATGGGGTGATACAGCTTCCAGTAATCGGTGATCGGCCCCAAAAATCCTGATCGGAGCACCCCTAATTATAACTTGTTCTTCATCTTAGTGCTTAGATCATTAGTTATTTGGGCACTTAAGACCTGTTTACCAAATGCAGATGCAAGATACTATTATGATGGGGCAATGTTGATAGTTTTGCATGTAACGCATTACATTCTAAATACTTTCATTATAAATATACTTTTACATTCATTATAAATATATACTTTTACTTTCATTATATATACATTTACTTTCATTATAAATATATTTTCACTTTCATTATACATATACTTTCACTTTCATACTTTTACTTTCATTATAAATATGCTTTCATTCCCCCGAATGAGCATGGTTTTATATGTACTTAAACTGCTTAGCGTTCTGGTAATGTCAATGATCCATTTCAATGGCGGCCAAAATGTCAATAAAATGTCAGGATATAGCTTACATTAGTCATACTAATTCAATACAATATTAACATCAGTGAACTATCGTCAAAGCATGGTTTAACACTTTATCGCCCCACCTTTGAGATGAACTTGAAGATTTGATTGGTTTTGACAATTTTTTTTTATTAATGTACATTTTCACCTTTGTCACCACAGCTTTTAGGTTGGGAGAGCATTAAAGTTACCATGAAATCAAAATAGACTATTCTTATTTTTATGTAATATTGCGGAATTTATTCAAATTATTTATCTGTGCACATGATTATTTTCTGTAATCCATGTGCCCCCGAAATCTTTATTATAAAAACCATCTCCTCCCTCTTGTAGATTTATATAATCATAACAGCAAAAGACAAGACTTTGCTTGAAATCAAAATTGTAGAAATATATTTACAGGAATATAATGGCAGGATAATTGACAAAGTTTGAAGTTCATATATCTTATTGTAATGGTCAGGCATGTGTAAAAAAAAACCTCTCAAACAAATATCAATGATAATATTGTGGTCAATAAAGCAAAATGCATTTGATTGAAATGAACATGACAATGAATACAAAACTAAAGTAGCCTAAATAACCGTTTATTTGTACATATTTGTCAGTCTGAGATGTCGTTGATGTTGCTATGGGTTGTGTGTGTCTTGTTTCGGAGTTGACTGACGGGGTCTGCAGCGTTTTCAAAAGTCTCAGTTTTCAAAGGTTCTATTCGATCGAAAAGTTATGCCTTTTAAAACGAAAACACACTTGTGTAAACGTAGTTATTCCCCACAGTCTATTTGTGAACCATTGCTCTCCAGCCAAACATGGTTCTCTCTGTGAGTAATGGCTCGATGGCAGGAAAAAAATAAACCAAATGTTTTTCCTTTTCTTTTTTTTTCAATAATTAAAGGTAGAGTATTAAAAATCATAAATTGTCATGTATAATACACCGACCAATCGTCATCTGGCACAAGAAGTTCAAATTCCATTGGAAAATGTGAAGTGTATTTTCCGGTCATTCATAAATCGGTTGAAAATTACATGGACAGACGAATTTACATCTATGAAGCAATCTGAATTTACATTTATGAAGCAATCTCAATCTGCGTCATTGAAACAATGGATGTTAATTGATTACAAAGCATTGCTCAAAACCAGCACCAAAAGTAGCATTAATGGTTAGTATTCAAGTCACTTGTATTTAGTATATTGATTTTTAATGTTTGTTTTTTTAAAGAAGTCTCTTAAGCTCATCAAGCCTGCATTTATTTGATCAAAAATACAGGAAAAAAATCCAACAGCCATAACTCCAGTCTTCAGTGTCACATGATCCATCAGAAATCATCCTAATAGGATGATTTATTATCAATAATGGAATTAGTTGTTGTGCTGTTTAACATATATTTTTAGGAACCTGTGATACTTTTTTCAAGATTCGTTGATGAAAACTTCACAATATTACTGTTTATCCTATATTTTGATCAAATAAATGCAGGCTTGATGAGCACAAGAGACTTCCTTCAAAAACTTTAAAAATAGTAATGGGTCCAAACTTTTGACCAGTATATATATATATATATATATATATGTAAATATAACCCCCTTTTTCCCCACATTTGAGCCCCTGCCCCTCTACATGTCCCTGGTAATGTTACACCATCTGTCTTCAAACATAGTTTTAGAAATTAGCAATTTTAGTTGTAAATATACATGAATTTAAATGCATAAACATATTGAACATATTGAACACATGGCTTAGGTATAAGGAGAATTACAAAAGCCTACAAATTTAACCAACAAAAAAAAGATAAGGTACATGACAGTGTGAACAACATTAGAGATATGCTAGATTTTAAATCTGGTCTATAGCGCCCTCTGGTAACTGTCTTCTATAAATTCGATGTAATATGACAATGATGCTTTTATAGTGCTCACTGTGCATTTCAATTGCATGGCGTTTAGACAAAGTGACATTCCTATTGTTCTGGTTTAAAAAAAATCTTTTCATTTTATTCAGTTTTTTTGTATTTGGTAAGTTTTTTATAAACAGATTTCGTCTCGTGGTGATGACGTCATCGCTCAGTCTTGCGAGACTTATGATGTGCGATGAGCTGGTCGAGGGACATTTAACACACACACACACACGCACACACACACACGCGCACACACACACACACACACACAATATATATATATATATTTTTTTTTATTTTTTATTTGTTCATCTGACAGTTATAACTCAGATACAACAGCCAAACAAAATCTAAAGTTAATGATATGAGGGTCAAGAGCCCAACTAAAACAAACACTCATCACCATAATGGTGACTTAAAATTTCGGTTTTCTCCTTCAGTGATTCTGCTTGTTAACATCAGGTGTCTTCAATAATGCTCAATCATCCCTTAATTATTCACTTAATTATCTCATTAACTTTAACACTGCTTTAGTGTTCATTTAACACTCAGCTCAGAGTTTAATTGGGTCACTTAAAATGACTTAATTCCATGATGTTGAAGTTACATGAACAAATTATTTTTGTTTAATGTAACCCAGTTATGTGGAACCTGTTGATATAAAAAAGTTAATTAAAGCCAACATATCAGAACCTTTTGACATAAAAAAGTTAATTAAAGCCAACATACCAGAACTTGTTGACATAAAAAAGTTAATTAAAGCCAACATATCAGAACTTGTTGACATAAAAAAGTTAATTAAAGCCAACATATCATTTATTTGAGTCTGTTGAAGCTACATGAACAAATTATGTTTGTTTAACGTAACCCAGTTATGTGGAACCTGTTGACATAAAAAAGTTAATTTATGGAACCTGTTGACATAAAAAAGTTAATTAAAGCCAACATATCATTATTTGAGTGTACGTAGGAAAGTATGAATGAATTGACTACTGACTAACTGAATATCTTTTGCTTTGTGGTACAAGTTTAACAGAGGTTTTATGATCGCTGTTGTTTCTGCACATTCAATACGGTAACAAATTAATGAGCTAATTCAATCGTTGCTATAGTTATTAGGAATTATAGATTTAAGCTGACACATTATGATGCTGTATGTATTGTTTGCCTATTGTACTATACTGTCAGCTGCTCTGACAATGGGTGTCATTTGTGTGTGTTGGTGTATTCTTGATGTTTTATTAATCTTAAAACTACTTCCCACTTTTGACTAGATTTACATATCTTTACAACATTTATTCTGTTGCAGTGTTTTACAAAGCATGCTACATGAAAAGACAGCAACAACAAACTAAAAACAAATGAACAAATACTCAGCTAACTGATAAAAAGTTAAAGTTTAAAGTTTCAAATGGTGTTATTTGTTGCTTACAAATACTGAAGGTTATTAATTCTTCCATTTTCTTCCATTGTAGTTGGATTATCCAGCCAACAATTCACCTCCTGTGCAGCTTCTCCCTACAACATTTCACCAATAAAAGCTGGGATATTTGCTTTAGCCAACAAGTGAAGAAGAGAGTTTATGAAAAAACACTGAGAACATGACTGATTCAAAACCCTGCAGAATGAAACCTAAAAGTACTAAAGGACAAAAAGGTTGGTATTTATTCTTTATTCTTCATGATAAAGAACATTAAAGTCAAAATAATTCAAGAATTCATGGAAAGCTGCAGGGACATAAACTTAATTTGTAAAAATAATTTTAATGATTGTATAACAGTTGTCTACTTTCTGCTTTTACACGGAAATCTTCTTACTTTTATTTAGACCTGATAGAAGAGAATGAGGAGAGTGAAGAACTTAGTGAAGTGGAAAGAAAAAGAAAAACACTGTGTTTTTTCACAGAAAAAAGAAACCTTCAGACTCACATGAAAATCCACACTGGAGAGAAGCTGTACACATGTAATCAGTGCGGAAAGAGTTTTGCACATACTCCTTTATGTGCAAAACTCTTTCCGCACTGATTACATGTGTACAGCCTTCAGACTCACATGAAAATCCACACAGGAGAGAAGCCATACACATGTGATCAGTGTGGGAAGAGTTTTGCACATAAAGTAACCCTTAAGGATCACATGAGAATCCACACTGGAGAGAAGCCGTACATATGTGATCAGTGCGGAAAGAGTTTTGCACATAAAGGAGGCCTTCAGACTCACTTGAAAATCCACACTGGAGAGAAGCCGTACACATGTGATCAATGTGGGAAGAGTTTCAGCACCTCATCGCTGAAGAACCATGTGAAAGTTCACACACAGTTGAAACCTTACGTATGTTATTTGTGTGGAAAGAGTTTTAGACGGATGGCTTGTCTAAATTTATACCAGAAAAGACAAAATGGTGTGAAGGATCACATGTGCTTTGATTGTGGGAAGACTTTTTTCCTAGATGGGGAACTGAAACGGCACCAGAGAATTCACACTGGAGAAAAACCTTACAAGTGTTCACTCTGCGACAAGAGATTCAAGTCATCAGATTATCTGAAAAATCATGAGAGGGTGCACTCTGGAGAGAAGCCGTATCACTGCCTTCACTGTGGGAAGAGTTTCACTTGGTCAGCATCTCTGCGCACTCATGCAAAAAACAGTTGTCCAAAGTCACATTAAGTACTTCAAAATCTGCACTTTCAGGTGTGACACTGCATCCTCACCAAACAACTCCCAGTAATGCATAGAGCAATCAAATCTGTCTCTTCTATCTAACCAACTGCAAGAAGCGACAGCTCAGAGAAACATCATCCAAAGTTGTCAGTATTTTTGATTTCAGACCAGCGGTTTCAATTGTGAAATTATAATCAACCCCATGATGGTGCTTCTCCCAAATAAACAATATCTAAAATTATCTTAATTGTGTTTTGTTCAATTTATATTCTTATTTCTTATCCATATGTATCACTCTTAAAGGGTTAGTTCACCCAAAAATGAAAATTCTGTCAGTAATTACTCACGCTCATGTTGTTCTAACCCCGTAAGACTTGTGTTCATCTTCGGAACACAAATTAAGATATTTCTGAATAAATCTGAGAGCTGTCTCACTCCTCTGTAACAGATGGCCTTAATCAAAATTCCCTAGTCATTAGAAAACCTTCCCCCTCTCCCCTGTTGTCATCGGCCATAAAACCAGTTCTCTTCACAGGAGACACTAGCTATTTGGTAAAAGACTAGAGACGAACTCCAATACACAAAGGACATTTACTCCATTCTGACCCACAAACTTTCCCAAGTGTTTATAGTATTTATCCTATGTTTTATGCATGCCCCTATGTTTTATTAGTTATGACTTTAGGATTCTATAGTTATGTTAGAGTAACTTTCAAATATTGATATCCAAAGATGATGTATCACTGCTTTTATGTCTTTGAATCCCCATCTTTCTTGGTATCAAAATAACCCTCTTTTGATTTTATAATTAATCCTGTACAATATGTTATGATAAATTGCATCATGTTTTTACCACACTTTTGTGTAAAGTCTGCACAAATTCTCCATGCTAGCATGAACATGCAAATGGAGATAAGATGGAACAAAGACTTTCTCCAGGTCATCTTTGATTGGTCACCTCACCAAATAGGTGTGAACTGAGAGGACCTTTAAGAGTGTATGATTAGTTCAAATCTTTCTCAATCTCTTTAAGACACCATTCTCCTGTCTTCTTCCGGCAACTTCCTCTTCAAGTTAACTTCTTTGGATTCAACGTGGACCAAGTTAATTTCTTTGGACTCAACTAGGACCACCCCAATAACCCGAAAGAACTCTTCAGTGGACTCCTGGCAAAATCATCAAGAATCTCAAGAATCTCCTGCATCTGGATTTGTTTAGCAACCAAAGTCAAAGCAAGTACCCGTTCGCACCCTTTAGATGCATTCTAAGTTATTGTGCCCCCTTTAAGGTGATCCTGATTCTTTGATGTTTCTCATAGGTTGTGGTTAACTGATTGTAATCTTGCCATTCTCTTTTCTTCTCTCTCTCTTTCTTCCCTTTCTTGATTATGTATACAATACTTTGCTTAGTTTAGTTGTGTGTAGCCTAGTGTTATTTATCAAACCAGTATGTCCAAGCTTGATTGTCTCTGTGTTTGCCTCTCACAAAAATATCAAAGTCACTTAAACATCTTGATCTAGCTATACATATGCTATAACCCTGTTAGTATTTAATTTAATTTCTTGGCCAGGAAGATAACTTATTTCCTAGAATTGATAATTGATTATGCTTTCTGTTCATTGGATGAACTGATTAAATAATTGTACTATTAATTCTGCTACAGTCAATTCTAAAACATTTAAAATATATTGAGATGTTTTTTGTAATTAAAAAAAATCTTAAGGACATAAAAACTTGAAATAAAACTCCAGAAAGGTGTACAAAATGAGACCTTTAATATAAAAAGTGTAGAGTTTGCGGTACTAGCGGATGTGACTTTTATTTTGACAACGGAAATCCTGGGTTTAAGGTAGTGGATGTGACTTTTATTTTGACAACGGAAATCCTGGGTTTAAGGTAGTGGATGTGACTTTTATTTTGACAATGGAAATCCTTGGTTTACGCGTCTGCACCATAGGTATATGCGTTACTGCGTTCAGGCCATATACATGGTCTGAACGCAATAACGCTTCATCGCGTCGTATCGTCTGTACACGTTAGGTATAAAGAAATAGCTTTCTGTATGGTCTTCCATTCGGCTAAGGAAAATTTTGTCTTTTCAGCCTTCCATAACATGTAAATTTCGTCTCGGAGTGATGACGTCACCACCGGCGCGTTCTCTTTCAGTCAAAGAAGTCTTCTGAGGTGAGCTACTCACAGCCCTTTGTATATTAACACAATCATGACAACACGTTTGTAAGCAACGTTTTTTGCTGCCCTTTCTGTCATGTTTTCATTTTATTCTGCCCTTTTTATTTGCTTTTTTCTTGGGGTCTGTCTACTGGCAATTTGAAAGTTTCTTTGTGCGATTTTTTTGTTTTTCATTTTTTATTTGTTTGTTTGTGTGTTTGATTGTTTTGATGTTTGAAGTAGTATTGTTACTCTTGTACGTTTGATGCATTATTCATGTTTTTCTCGTTTTAGGCTGTGAGAAATAATAGTTCAGTTTTATCGTCTTTTTCAGAATACTGACTCCTATTATCTGATTATTTATAATAACTGTTTATCTCTTTATTTAATGTCAACAGCTTCTGTTTTCTCCTCATTTGTTAGATCTCTCGTAAATTGTCTTTAATCACTTTAATCTGTCCCTTCAAGTAGTTGCATTGGTGTAACGGACTAAGGCAAAGTAAACTCTTTTGATATCTTAAAGATAAACCTCTCTTAACTTCATTAATTTTGCTATAGTATATGGGGTGGGAAACATGTTTATATAAAACATCAAACAAATAAATAATAACCAGCGAATAAAAATACGGGTAGTTGAGAAGTTGTCAAATATAAAACAATTTTTTTTTTTTTTTTTACATTTTGATAGATTGTTAGTGGATAGTTAAACGTTACACAAATGCTTAATGTGTAATTTAATAACTGACTTATTTTTGATTTTTGCAGATCTGATTCTCCCATTATACAGCAACTAGCGTTCAGTGAAGCTCCTCCCACAGGAATTCACCAATAGAGCTAAATGCTGGAATATGTTCATCTTACAAGTGAAGAAATAAAGTTTAGAGAAAATGAATGATCCAGAACCCTGCAGAATAAAACATGAAGATACTGAAAATCGAATAGGTTGGTGTTTATTCTTGATTCTTCATTAATGATGCTGAAGAACATTAAGGTTATAAAACTTGAAGCAGTTAATCAGATTTAATGGTTGTTGTTAGAACAGTCATTAGAAGTGTGAAGGTTCTCATGCGCCATGTTTCCAGTCCTGGAAAACACATGTAAAATGTAAAATGGCCTTGGAAAATCTTGTTGATGTCCTGGAAAATTAACAATTAACGTTAGTTGCAGTAAGTAGTATTTTTAGGGATGCTGAGTTTTGACATGTGAGAGAAGTATTTTGAATGGTGATGTTTACCCTTGAAACATATTACAGACCTGCAACCCAACAAGAGCTGAAAAAGGTGACATGTTTATGAAGTAAATAGTTGTACGGAGTCTGGGAGCATCGTCCCACTGGAGAAAATGTTGGTGTTTTTACATGTAAACAAAGCATTCTGGTGCACTCAAATATAGGGAAAAGACAACATTTGCTTCAAGTAAAAATAAAGATTCGATTTGATTCATTAGCTTGTGATCTGATCTCGTGCATGTCAAATTTCCTTAAAGACAAAAATATCTCATCTTATTCAGTAAACTTTACAGGCAACCACAGTTGGTACATTCTTGTAATATTAAAGGTTAAAATTTATTTGATTCGTAATTTATAAATTACATAAGGAAGTTTTTATAATAATGTTGTAATACATTTTTAATTGCATAATTATGATTCTACTAGTTTAATTTAATATTAACATTCAAACGGTGGCTGTCATAAAATGAATTTATACAAATATACATTCCATTCCAAAATCGTGTGTGATGCAACTTACATGTTTTCAGAAAGTGACAGCAGCCAAATATTTATTCTGTTTTCTGTGTCATTAATGTTAATAAAATAGAAAAATCCAGCTTTAACAAAGATTAATCTATATTTAATTTCTACAGTGAACACATAGTGTTATTTTACATTTAGACAGCTTGTAGGATAAGTGTGCAGCATTAAGTGTGAGTACCGAGCATCATCATCTCCAGGTGCTCCCTTGAGAATCATACCAAAAAGTTATGTGCACCCTTAGTTATGGGAGTATAACCATGATTTATAAATTTAATTTACAAATTTATAGTGGTTGTCAAATCTCTACTGGTAAATCACCTACCCTTATTTACTAGCATAATTATACATTTGGAAAGTAACAAACAAAACGGTACATACATAACTTAATTAGTGTTCACCTCTAATGTCTAATGCCTCTAATGCCATTCAGTAATTAAATCAAAGCAGGTTAACCTATGTGTGAACACTGTAATCAGTAACTGTGAATCAATCCAGGGTGTTTCCCTGCCTATGGCTGGAGATCCTGATAGTCTCCAGGATCACTGTGACCCTACAAAGGACAAGTGATTTGGGAATAGATGGATATCAGATTAAGAAAGGAAACTTAAAAATATCAGGTTTATTCTGTTGGAAAAGGTAATTATTGGTTTCTTTCTGATAAAAAAGCAGGGTTAAATTTATGTTCTTTCCCTTCTCATTTCTTCAGTTTTTTATGATTTACTGAAAAAAAACGTTCTTTCATTTTAGATCTGATGGAAGACAAGGAGAGTGAAGAACTTAGAGAAGCAAAGGAGAAACATGTCAAAACTGGTGAAAAATCTTCAAGTCGCTCACAGACTGAAAGTAGTTTATTGAGAAAGTCTTTCACCTGCCCTCAGTGTGGGAAGAGTTTCACAGAAAATGTAATCCTGAAGAGACACATGATAATCCACACTGGAGAGAAGCGACACGCATGTGATCAGTGTGGGAAGAGTTTCACACAAAAAAGAGGCCTTAATGAACACATGAAAACCCACAATGAAGATAATCTGCACACATGTGACCAGTGTGGGAAAACTTTCTTAAAAAAAAGAGGCCTTAATTTACACATGAGAATCCACACTGGAGAGAAGCCGTACACATGTGATCAGTGCGGGAAGAGTTTTGCACATGTAAGCAATTTTAAATTACATCTGCTTTCTCATTCTGGAGAAAGGCCATATAGCTGTGATCAGTGTGGTAAATCATATTTTTCAGCATCATCCCTGAAGAGCCACCTGAACGTTCATTCAAAGGAAAAGCCTCACGTGTGTTCTTTGTGTGGAAATAGATTTAGATTGCTGGGTGCTTTAAAATTACACCAAGAAAGACACAGTGGTGTGAAGAATCACATGTGCTTTGATTGTGGGAAGACCTTTATTACAGATGCTGAAGTGAAAAAGCATCAGAGGATCCACACTGGAGAAAAACCTTACAAGTGTTCACACTGTGACAAGAGATTCAGTCAGTCAGAATATCTGAAATTACACGAGAGGATTCACACTGGAGAAAAACCTTACAAGTGTTCACACTGTGACAAGAGTTTCAGTCAGTCAGGACATCTGAAAGCACATGAGAGGATCCACACTGGAGAAAAACCTTACAAGTGTTCATACTGTGACAAGAAATCCAGTTGGTCAGAATCAATTAAAAAACATGAGAGAATCCACGCTAAAGAAAAATCTTACAAGTGTTCACACTGTGACGAAACTTTCATTCAGTCAGGAAACCTGAAGGCACACGAGAGGATTCACACTGGAGAGAAGCCATACAAGTGTTCTCTCTGTGACAAGAGATTCAAATGGTCTGAAAATCTGAAAAAACACGAGAGGATCCACACTGGAGAAAAACCTTACAAGTGTTCTCACTGTGACAAGAAATTCAAATGGTCAGGACATCTGAAAAGACATGAGAGGATCCACACTAGAGAGAAGCCGTATCACTGTTGCTAATACAATGCAAAATCAGATATTTGTACAATAACAAATTTAGAAAGAAATAACATTATGTCTAGAAATCAATTTCAATAGTAACACTACATTGGGTTTAACTATGTCATGAACTGCTCGGTGGAAACAGACAGTGGTGATCCAAATGCAGGCTTTATTGAGAGGAAGATCCCGAAACAGGTACGAGAGAACAGGCAGTAGTCAAAACCAGGTGCGCAGTCCAGATCAGCAAACATACAATGCAGGTTCAAGGCAAACGGGAAGACCAGATACAGGCAAGGAGTTCAGGAACCGTGAAACTGGAAAACACTAAGGAACTAGGCAAACACTTGATGCAGTCAGACACTTACAATACTGAGCCCCGAACCAAGGGAAAACTCAGGCTTAAATCAGGGACGCTAAATCTAAAACAGGTGCAACAAATAAACCATAATCAGTCCAGGGTAAAACAAAGGAACCAATAAACTATAGGACGGAGTGCCCCCCACTCCAGCGGGCACTCCAGCCGCAGATCGTCACAAACTACTTTTAATGAGATCTAATATTGTTAGTGCCGGGAATTTTCAAGTGAATAAATGCATAGATCAGTGACAATACCTGTGTAAGTTACCTTAACGTTAATGGTCTTGTGGTTAACTCTTGCCAAGCGTGTCAGAGGTTCTGGATTCTAATCTGCACACAAATAGATTTTTTTTTCTCATCAAAACCGAACATGTTAATCCGTGTTTACAGTATATATCAAGCAGGGACACGTTTGTGTGCATTTTGTTTTGTGATTTCACCGAAACATTGTGCTTTCACTCCGCAACGGCGATAGATTGAAGCGCGCGTCCAAGTGAAGACTGCGCGAGCCGCAAGAGAACACTGTATTCATGACACTGATCGCCGCGGCAACGAGCACTCAGCTTGATTTCAAAAACAAAACATTTTAGCGCTAGATCTCTTATTTAATAACGAACTAACTTGAAATCTTTCACAAAGTGGTGGGGGATAATATCGACCCTTAGAAAAAGTGGTGGGGCCATCATGACATGTCTTCCAGTACATAAATTACGCCTATGCACAATAAAAATTAAAGCTCCACATCGGCATGAATGCTTTACTTTGCGTGTCAGAATGTTTGAATCCATGTGCTGCTAACACACTATCACTGTAAAGCTGCTTTGAATCAAACAAATCTGAATGGTAAAAAGTGCCACATAAATAAAGGTGACTTGACCATCATATATTCAGCTATAAACACCATAAAATATTTAGAGCACCATTTACTTGCCTCAAAAAAGTTTGGTATTGTTATTATTCTTTATTGCTACACTTCAATATGTGAATTATTCCATCAGAAAATGGACACGTGTCAGACTTTAAAACAACGGAGCTGCGCACTAGTTGATATTTGTGTTTTGAAAAAGTTTTTGATTGGTGTTTTGACTCCTAACCAATTTTCTACCTTAAAATGTGTCTTTTTATTTGGGCTAGTAAAATTCATTTTGGGCTACCAAAATCTGAAGAGTGCCTGCCCTAAGTGCTACCAGCGATTTTGAAACTTTGCGAGCCCTGATATTGTATAAAACATTTATAATAGAAACACTAAAAATATGTCTTATAGATCAGTAACAAGTCATAGATCGGTAAAAAAATAAAATCATTAAAAATCATTAGTCATTAACTCAGGGGCTTCTTCCATGACACTGTTTTATACTGAAAAAAAAAAACGTTTAATGTGTTCTGGCCATTAATTTGACAACAGCTTTATGATGACCTGAGAACACAATCTTTGATGTTGGTTTCAAAGTGCAATTATCATTTGTTCATCTGTATTATATTTGTTTTTTATTTGTTGATCATCAATTAAATTTTTACTCTTAAAGTTGTTTGAGTGTTTTTGTATTGACTAATTCTGGAAACAGAAACAGTCTCTATATGACGATATCTAGGTGAAAGAGTCTCTATGTGATGGGTTTATCTGACTTCTGTGACGTGAGAGCTGGCAGACGGTCGGTTTAGCCAGTCTGTCTGCTTCCTGATCTGAGTCCCAGTTAGTCAAGGTTTAATTAAGACTATGTGCCATATAACCAAAGAAGAGCGGCACCATCCCAGGAGGGATTAATAACACCTCTTTTCAACAGAACACGTTTGCCCCCCAAAAAATTGGAATTGTCAATGAAGAGGCTGGTTTGTAACAGACAAATCTTTATTCTTGTTAATTTTGCGTTCAATTTATTGTTCTATCTGTTTAATTGTTCATGTTAAAATCTGACATCTCATTTTCTTCTTTGAACTGTAAGGGGTTGAAAGGATGCTGTTTAAAGAAAGCCATTTTTTTGTTTTGTTTTGCAAAAGCCAAAGTAACAGTATTTTTATTTTTTTACAAGAAACACATTCATTGTTGGCAGATTCTGCCTTTTGGGAGGTTAATATGGTATTTAATCATGGTTCAAATCAGTCTGCTGGTGTCACTGTATACATGAACAAATGCCCAGACAAAATCATTACTCACAAGGCTGATATAGGTGGCCATTAGTTTGCAGCGGTCCTACACTTATGGAATATATATATATATATATATATATATATATATATATATATATATATATATATATATTATTTTAGTTGGTGTATGAGTATAATGTCCACATTCAGAATAAAGATTTATTGGTGAAAGAAACAAAAGTCATAATTTAATGGCTTTAAAGCTATCCTACCCTAAATGAATATATTTTTATTGAACGGGATTTTAACAATGAAAAATATACCGTATGTAGACATACTTCGTTAATTTGGAAAAAGGTGACAAGAAAGAAATTTGATTAACAGTTTATTAGTAAACCTAGTAGAACATTCTGATCACATTGTCCTTCTGCATATTTTTCCTCTATTAGTTCTAAATCTTTTTTCAGATGATAAGAAATAACATCCCATCAATGTATAGTGTATGTAAATAACTTTATGAATTAGACATAACCTTACTAGAGCTAAAACAGAGCAATTCTGGTAAATCACTAGGTCCTGATCGATGGTTTGATCACAGATATGTATATCAAATATTACCATATTTAAGTGTACAGGGACAATAGAAGAATATGGCTTGAAAAGTATACCCTAGCTCCCTTTTCTTTTTTCGCCTTTTTTTCTTCTTTTAATTAATTTATTAATTCATTAAATTATTTATTTTTCTTTTCTGTAATGCACTTTTGCACCTGTTCCTCGATATTTAATTCGATATTTTTTGTTGCAATGTTGTTTGTACATGATGCATTGGAACATAAAAAATAGACCATCAGAAAAGTGTATAGATCGTCTCGCAGTGATGACGTCACCACCAGCGTTCTCTCACTCTTTCGAGGTGAGTAATTCACAGCGCTTTGTTTATTTACACAATCGTGACAAGTTTTTATAAGCAACATTTTAGCGCCCATTCCTGTCTTTCCCCCCATCAAATTCTGTGCTATGCTATTTGTGCCTTTTCTGGCGTCTGCCTACTATAAACATTTAGCGTAGCTGATCATTTGAGGTACTGTGCTATTTTTGTGTGTCTGTTTGTCTTGTTTTGATGCTTGATGTAATGTTACTCGTCATGATCTAAAAGTCAAGTCACTGTGTAAATGTTAAAGAAGTTACTACAAACGAAGCCAAAACGTTTTGATGCTCAGATTGTGGGTGAGAAATAATACGGTGGAGTTTACCGTCTTTTTCAGAATACCGACTCGTAACGTATTATGTGAAGTTATTGATAAAACGATTATCTCTTTCGATTATCTTTTCATGACAACAAGTCCCGTTTTCACCTCAAGATCTTTTGAAAATTGTCTTTAGATCACTTGTAAATGGTCACAAGTAAATTCATTGGTGCAACAGACAGGCAAAGTGAACACATTTGAGATCTTAAAGATACACCTCTCTTAACTCCATTACTTCTGTTATACGCTGTGAAAAAATGTTTCATATAAAATAAAAATAAATAAATAATAACCAATGAACAAAAATACAGGCAAGTGAAAAGCTAAATTAAGTTAAATATAAAACAATGTCAGTTATTTTACATTTTGATAGATGGATAGTTAAACATAACAAATGCTTAAAATGTGTAACTCAATAACTGGTTTATTTTTTTCAGATCTGCTTCTCCTATTCTCCACAGGAATTCGCCAATTAAATGGTGGAATATTTTCATGATCTTACAAGTGAAGAAATAGAGTTTAGAGAACATGAATGATCCCGAACCCTGCAGAATAAAACATGAAGATACTGAAAATCAAAGAGGTTGGTTTTTATTCTTGATTAATGATCCATTAATGATACTGAAGAACATTAAGATTATACAACTTGAAGCAGATCATCAGATTTAGTGGTTGTTAGAAGAACAGTCATAAGAACTGTGAAAAAAAAACAGTTAAAGTAGCAAATACCATATGAGATGCATTGGAAAAATAAATTGAATGGTTAAATTGCTTAAATCCATTTATTCTGGAATTAAATGTTACAGTTAATGCCTGTAGTTAACACCTGAGAAGTATCTAAGAATCTCACCCATGTTTGTTCTGTACTGTTCTCATGAATGATAGGTGAATGAGGAGTGTAAAGGCAACTGTGCCTGGGGTTTTGAAGGTCAATAATGCACAATGTATGTACCCACTAACACATATGCATACTTGGCGTATGTAACTCTTTTGGCTTTACAGCACCATTGCCATCATATGTTGAAATGTGACAATGAATCATGGGTGGAAGTCTATGTCTGTAAGATTGTGCCAAAATGTTTGATCAGATGAATCTCCAGATCAAAAATATCAGATCTAGATTCACACGGACTCTAAATGAATGCCAGAAGATATAATTCTTCTATAAGCCTGAGAGTTTGACTGAGAAAGCCAGAGAAGAGCAGACGCAGAAGATGAAGTGATGACAATAAATAGAGCAGAGTTTATTGAATAATTGTAGTTGCGTCTGTTTCAATGCTCAGACTTCGTCTAGATGTTACACTACTAAATGCTTTGACTTTGTCTGACCAGTAGAATTCCAACAAGTGGTATTATACCAAGAAAAAAGCATGGAAATTGACTGCTTCACAATATCGTACTGTGACGTAAAAATCCTTGAAATTGAGACAATCTGATTTTTAATAATTAAAGCAATGTAAGTTACCTGGCCTGTGAAGAAGAGCTGCACGATTCTGGATAACTTGAAAATCACAAAAAAAAATTTTGTTTCCATCCGAGAACACAAATCTCTCATGATCCTGAACAAGCAACTAAACAAAATAACATTTTCTAGAGGTTCTGACAAACGTTTAATTGCAGCAGTCAATTAAAAATGTGCATTTAATTTGAATGAATTGTTTTTAAAAAATCAGTTTGAGTGAAAGATTCAATGAATCACTCTTAAAGATTTGTTTCATTACTTGATGAATCAGCCTTTTTTGAATGAATCTCTTGAACTAATTATTCAATGACAGTTGACAAATAGATTTTTTAACAGTCACTTGTTGCCACCTACTGGAGTAACAATGTAATCGATACAATTATGTGAAGCACCAAGTTACTTTCAAAAGAGGAGTAAATGATGACTTAATTTTCATTTTTGGGTGAACTATCCCTTTAACAGACACAGGCGAATCATTGTCATTTAGGAATAAGATCGCTTGGGTGTTTGAATCGAGATCACAATCATTTAACGATTGATCGTGCAGTTCAACTGTGAACACTGTAATCTGTGAATTTGGTGTGAATCAATCCAGTGTGTTTCCCTGCCCATGGCATGAGACGTTGATGTGAGACACACACAAAGTATGTACACAATTATTATTATTTTTAAAAATGTTTGCTGAGTCTTGTTCACCGATTATGCTGCTTTATTTCCTTTATGCATTGCTGATGTGTAAATTAACAAATGTATATGGAACTACATGGACAACATGAAAAAAATGACTCTTATAGGGCTGCAACAATTAATCGATAAAATCGATTATCATCGACGATGAAAAGAATCTACAACAAATTTGATTATTGATTAGTCGTGTATGTGCGCTGTGCTCGGAAACCATCAGCCAGTCACACCACTTTACAGTAGTGAACAACCTATTTCTATAGAACAAACGCTTATAGAAAATAGAGGAGGTCACAGATTGAGTTGCAGCGTACAAGTATATGATCCAAGTTATCCGAAACATGAGAATCCTTTATACGTAAGTGTGTCAGACAAAAGCATAAAGTCAAAAAAAGTTAAAAAAAAAAAAGACAAAAGTCTTGCTTTGTCAGATGTGTGTGCTGTTTAATTGCCTCTGGCATGTGTTTTACTTAGCGCATAACTTTCATTTTATGGTTATTTCCTTACGTGTAAATGTTAGAATGTCACGCGAGAATTTCCATTTTGCATATTCTGAGACAAGTGTCTTGTTAAACTTCACTGACTTCATTGAACGAGTACCGGTGTGTGTTTCATCAGATTTATTGAATAATCAAAAAATAATCAAGAGATCAATCTATTAATCTAAGAATCGTTAGTTGCAGCCCTAGACTCTTATTCTGTCATTCTGTGGAGTTGCAAACCGAATAGCGTACTGCGCATGCTTCCTCACATCAGCAGAGGAGCTGGAAAAGACCAGACGCGACTCTCCGGTTCTTCTAACTTTATCTTGTTTCACTGCATTTACTGTAATCTGTCTGCTGGGTCTCCTGAGGCGGGGCATGCAAATCTAATAGTCATCAGATCGCTGTGACCCTACATAGGACAAGCCATTTGGAAATGGATATGTTATCAGATTAAGAAAAAAGCTTAAATATATGGAAAAAGTATTGGCAAAGGCAATCAATAGCCTATTTCTTAAATAAATGCATCAAAATAATCAATTTATAGCAGTTGACTTCTTTATGCTATTACATCAGGGTTCACTTTTTAATATCACACATTTTTATGATTTACTGAAAATTGAACCTTTCTTTTATTTTAGAACTGATGAAAGAGAACGAGGAGAGTGAAGCGGAGGAGAAACATCATGATGTCAAAACTGATGATCCTTTTTTGAGTCACTTTAATTTACTGAAAAGAAGAGACAAAAAATCTTTCACCTGCCCTCAGTGTGGGAAGAGTTACACAGAACAAGGAAGCCTGACGAGACACATGAGAATCCACACTGGAGAGAGGCACACATGTGATCAGTGCGGGAAGAGTTACACAGAAAAAGGAAACCTTCAGGTTCACATGAGGATCCACACTGGAGAGAAGCATGCATGCGGTCAGTGTGAGAAGAGTTTCACATACATACAGAGTCTTAAACTTCACATGAGAATCCACAGTGGAGAGAAGCCACACATATGTAATCAGTGTGGGACGAGTTTTTTACAAAAAGCAGGCCTTCAGGATCACATGAAAATCCATACTGGAGAGAAACCACACACATGTGATCAGTGTGGGAAGGGGTTTGCAAAAAAAGGATCCCTTAAGGAACACATGAGGACCCACACTGGAGAGAAGCCGCACACATGTGATCAGTGTGGAAAGAGTTTCAGAAAGGTATGCAGTTTAAAATCGCATCTGCGTTCTCATTCTGGAGAAAGACCGTTTTACTGTGATCAGTGCGGCAAAACATTTCTTAGGGCAGATGCGCTGAAGGACCACATGAAAGTTCACACAAAGGAGAAGCCTTACGTGTGTTCTTTGTGTGGAAAGAGTTTTGGTCACTTGGGTACATTAAAATTACACCAGAAAAGACACAACGGTGTCAAGAATCATGTGTGCATTGATTGTGGAAAGACTTTTGTTAGAGATGGTGAACTGAAACTGCATCAGAGAATTCACACTGGAGAAAGACCTTACAAATGTTCACACTGTGGCAAGAGATTCAGTCGATCAGAACATCTGAAAAACCATGAGAGGATCCACACCGGAGAGAAACCGTATCACTGCCCTCCGAGTTTCATTTAGGGGAAGTTGTGGCCTAATGGTTAGAGTCGGACTTGTAACCCGAAGGTCACAGTTCGAGTCTCAGTACTGGCAGGAAATGTAGGTGGGGGAGTGAATGAACAGCGCTCTCTTCCACTCTCATTACCAACAACTGAGGTTGCCTTGAGCAAGGCACCTAACAAACCAGGCACCGCAGCAAAAAAGGCTTTTCAGAATTTCGATCTAATGGACAAAATAAGCTTGCTCAATTTACATATGAACGTGAACGGAGACGATGGAAAAATATACGGAGAGCAGCAACTTGCATTTGCTCTGACAGCCGCATGACCAGGCTGAACATTGTGATTGTGTGTTAGAGATCAGGAATGGTGAGAGAACATTGTGCTTGGTACATTTTTCGTCTTTAAACTAAACTTGGATCTTAAGCGAACAAAGTTTAAATCCTGTCTGGCTCGCGCACTTTCCTTAATGTTTATGCGTTAAGTCAGTGGGTGGAGAGTAGGCAGTCTTTTGTGGCTGTTCGAATACATTCGACCACATGAGCGTTTACACTACGAAAGGAATCCGGTCGAATGTGTTTTCGACTACCTTTGGAAGTCGTGGAAAGTGGACAAGCTCAAAACATTTTAGACTCTGTTTAAACCTGTATTTAGCGTCGTCCACTTGTGATCGGATTGATAATACCAGATGTAAAAAGAACCTATGTGTTTACCATTTAGAGTCCTGTGCTCTTGAGACTCTTTCATAAATCACTGCGGTTTACTACAAGTATTTCTGAATGAGACTGTAAAGCAGAAATGGCCCACATACTGTGCTATTGATGTTGCAAACACCTTTTTTTAAAGTAAAATTATTGATCGAGATCCTTGACTCCTGGTCTATGAGTCTTAACTTTCCCCTACAATATGCATCACTTTTAGTTCATTTACTGTCTTTCATAAAGGAAATAATATCATATTTTTTATAGGCCTACATGTAAAAGTTCATTTTCATATCAGCAGAAAAAGACCAGCTAGAATAAAATATAGCAGTTCGACTTTTTCGACACAATTTTGTTTGATATGTCATTTTATAGATATTTGTCATTATGAACAACATTTGGCACAGTTTTCATGATCTACTGTTGATTTCGCCTCTCAGTTACCACTATAGTGCCCCAGACTCACTCAGTGTTTACAATTTGCATTCACCAACAGTGATTGTTGTATTGTTTTTTTATTTGTTATACATTATTTGTGCATCTTTTATATTTTGTTATATGAATACTTGAAGTTTTGAGGCTGGGTGTGAGGAGCCACAAGGGACCTTTTAAATCCCATAAATCGCTAAATTAAGTCCCTATTAAATCGCTAAATTCTGGATACTGAATCCATGTGGGATTTGTTGGACCTTTTAAATGGCATTTGATCATTTATCCTGCCTTCACGTGCTTTTGGAAATTTCCTATTTCCTCGTTCAACGGGATTATGTAATGCGTGGCACATCGAAGAGCTAATTGCAAGACGAGCATTTGTGGTTAAAAAGTATACAAATGTTGTTTTTTTTAATTACCAATGGTTTTGCTAGATAAGACCCTTATTCCTCGGCTGGGATTGTGTAGAGCCCTTTGAAGCTGCACTGAAACTCCAATTTGGTCCTTCAAACAGTGGTACCCCATGGAAGTCCACTATATGGAGAAAAATCCTGGAATGTTTTCCTCAAAAACCT
Source organism: Siphateles boraxobius (assembly GCF_051911475.1). Classification (NCBI taxonomy): domain Eukaryota; kingdom Metazoa; phylum Chordata; class Actinopteri; order Cypriniformes; family Leuciscidae; genus Siphateles; species Siphateles boraxobius. The sequence continues at coordinate 14,166,329 of NW_027508733.1, read as the reverse complement.
TTATTTCTTTTTGACTGAAGAAAGAAAGACATGAACGTCTTCGATGACGTGGGGGTGAGTAAATTATCAGTAAATTATAAGTCTGAAGTGAACTGATCATTTAATTTGTGTTCCGAAGATGAACAAAGGTCTTACGGGTTTGGAACGACATGAGGAACCAACCCTTTAAATTTCTCAAGATCTGATTAAACAACTCCACAAACAACTTTACCAGCTTCATTTATTACCAACTTTATTTTGACTTTATTTCTGCCACATGTCTAAGCTCTTATTGAGATTTAAGAGAGCTTTAGATGATGATTTGTTTAGTTTGACATTACCATGATGTAGATCAGTGTTTGCTTTAACTGGGCTCTTGATCATACATTTTTTAACATTAGTTTTTCTTTGGCTGCCATAACCGTGTGTTTTTAAGACACATTTGCTGTGGCAAAAAAAGCCAAGACAAATGTGATCAGGTGTTATGTTTTGATAATGACATAATCATCATGTAACGATTCAATGGTCTCATCCAGTATCTAATCCCTTACCAAAAGTGTGTTATTAATACACCTTAATCTAGATCAATGTATGTGTCTCTTGCTTACAGCATTAATGGTCTGCACTGTTATAATCAGTTTCAGTGCTAAAGTGTCAAATACACCGTTCACTTTGCATAAAAGCTGCTTTTATCAAAAATGAAATCCGATAAAATTTAGAAGTAAAACCTAAAAGACTTTATTTTTAAAGTTACATAAACAATGTGTTCGACTACATCATTAATCATTGTGTCATGCATTCAAAGTTATGCACTAAAGTTTCAGCTGCTTTTGATTGATTGTAATTCTGTCAGGACCACTTTCGTCAAAGATGATTGACAATTAGCATACAGTTTGGATTGGCGGTATGGTTTTATTCTGAAGAACTACTTGCGCATCGATGCATTCTAATGGATAAGAGCCGGGAGATCAGTGATACCCCATCCCCATGTATAAATGTAGTCCTGACTGGATGAGAGGAGGAGCTTTCGGTAGAGACGTCATATCCTATAGGTAGACGTGGATCAGCTGAGAGTCAGCTGATGCAAGCTTGACTAACTTGACCTGCAGAGCTAACGCTATGCTTGATTAGTTGAGAACAGCTGCATTTAGCATTAAATGTGAAATAAAGCTCTTGGGGTTTGAACACGGTCACTGGAGACGGAGCTGCTCTATTCTGAGAGGATCAGAATCACTAAACCTGCCAATGCAAATGTGATTTTCACCTTAAACTCAGTTTCATTCTTGGTTCAACGCTCTGAACTGGAACAGTTTCACTTCTTCTTATGAGAAATTAGTTATGAGAAATAAATTAATTAGCTTGAGATGAAGTAGCTAATTGAAAAAGGCTTTAACTTTACAGTGTAATACAAAATACAATAAAAACATATTTTTTAGAGTTTATTGCCAACTTTTTTTAACGGAATGCACTTGGTTTGATACACTGTTGAAGATGATGATACATGATCGGTCACAGAACAAAATATTATATATGGGGGTTGGGGGAGAGAGTGGTCAGTGAGATGATTGTTTCTGTCCAAAGTGTGAATGGGTTGTGGGATGAGAAATATGAATATTCCTCTCCAACATCTTCACATTCCTCCATTCCTCTTTTTATGTCCATCAGGTCTGCATCCGTTCATCCAGCGAGGTGTGTGCATCCAGTCAACTATCCTTTCATCAATCCACGATCCTGTGGTCCTGTAAGAAAAGTCATTCCATTCACTGCCCGATTCCTGTCAACAAAACTATCTATTGAACTGCCAACTTACCTGCTCACCACGATCAGCTCTAAGTTGAAATCTGAAATCGTTCATTGTAATTATGTTTGTTTTTCAGAACCAGTACAATGGGAGGACAGTTTCCTTTGAGAGAGAAGTGTTAAAGATGTCTGTGTACCTCTCCGCCAGCTGTTATGATGTATGACGACATTATTGTTTGTTTGATTTTATATCAATTTACACACTCGGTTTTCTCAGATTCTAATCATAGTTGAGTCAAACCCATCTGTCACAGTCTAATAGAGACAGCCTTCAATTTGAGCACGTGTAGTTCCTATGTTTGGAATCTGTGTGGCATTAGTGTGTGATGGTGTTTGAGCAGCTGCAGTATCTTATATAGTAGGGTTTTGTACGACTCTTTATCACTGTGTAAACGTTGGACCATTGTGTGCACTATGGCAGAAATAATGTCCAGCATCTTCAGTCTGGACTCCACTGATGGTCAGAGCGAAATCACTGTTAGATCCACTGCCACGGAATCTAGATGGAGTTCCTGACTGGGGGACGTCTGCATAAAAAAACAGGAGTTTTGGAGGTTCTCCGGGTTTCTGTAAGTACCAGGCTAAATAATATTTCCCGCTCCAACTGTACACACCTCTGCTGGTTTTACAGTTGATTTTCACCGTTTGTCCAGGTTGGGCTGCTGTCGTTGAGGGATTCTGAGTAACAGTGATCTGTCCTCTACACTCTGAAACACACAACAAGAAGAAAATCAACTCAAAACGTTGACAATATATTAATTCATCTGAAACTTGTGCTTCACCAACCTTGAGCAAACGCTGTCAGAGTCCAGATGAAGATGATGATGAAGGTCATGTTGATGAAGATTGTTGTGTGTGTCAGTGATGAAGTGTTAAACTCACAGCACTATAAACACTGAAACATCTGACGAATATGCAAACAGACTCCAGATCATTTACCTGAAGACAGCAGATACTCCATCTTGCCATTTAGTATCTTTGCTCATAATTGTTTTATGACGATTTTCAGAAACAAACATTCATGATATACTGATTTAAATCTTATTTTTGGTCGAGCTTCTCCATTTAAACACTTTTTTAATGATCAGTTTCATTCAGACTGTGATGCTGAGAGCATTTAATACCTGTGCTGCAGATTTTATATCATCCATGATATAACAGGTCAAAGGTCAATAGGGAATGACCATCTAAATCTGGCTAAAGATTTTATTATAAAGCTGGTAAATAGAAGTAGCAGAGTTTAAATCACATGTGTTTGTAAATGTGATGAATGCATTTTAGGATTGATTATGAAACATGATTTTAGTCATCATGCAATAAGTTTTATTTTTCTTAAAGATGAACATGCTGTTCTTCTTTTCAGACCAATCCATGGTCTATGCTGTGGAGAGCTGCTGTTGAGTCTCGTATCTGTGAGTGTCGTTCGCTCTCTTTTTCTGCTGGAGTTTGTGTTCATTTGAGTGTGACGGAGGTTTTTGTACGACGCTTTCACTAGAATGAAGCACTGTGGTACACTTTTGGTGGAGGAACTGAACTGGTGCTCAGAAGTAAGTCTTTCTTAAATTAGCTAATGTAACTTTATGATGTGTGTGTTTTAAAAGGAGGTTTAATGTTATTTAAGAATATTTGGCAACAATATTCTTAGTTGTATTATTGATAATCTTTACTTGCATTTCAAATCTTATTGTCACATTTCATTCTATTTTATTGATTGATTGCACCAATTGAAGTATTTAATTATTTAGCTATATTATGAATATGTTACATTTGGTGATATTATGTTTTTTATGTTTCAAGGCATATTTCATATTTGTATTTATTTAATGTTTTACATTAGTCAATCCACACCTAATATATGATAACATTTCATTGTATTTCAATTAATTATAATATTTCCAATTATTTCTTAATGTATTTAAGTTTGTTAATTTTGCCCTCCTCAAAAAGAAATTTAGTTGAAAACGTAAAAATTAATAATTTAAAGGTTTAAGTTCACTTATAATTATGTTAATGACAAAAGTGTCCTGAATGGTTATTTATATTTACTATAAAAATAATATATGATTATGAAATGATCATTTAAAATGTGTTTCCTATACCTTATAAAGACATTTCAATAAAATTATCAATTTGAAAAGATATTTTACTTAATAAAAAAATAAAAGCATATAATGCACAGTATATCATGTCTGATGAACTGATTTATATTTATAAATATATCTTTTATATAATATATTTAGAAGCAGTAAAAATTTATATAATGTAAAAAATATTAAAAAATAATTCTGGATAGATTGTCTGTTATATGATTGAAAACAGTGATGTGAAATTTCTGTAAAGAGGAAATTTTACTACATATGTCTGACATCTAAATGATTCCTAAACTCTGAGCATCAAACAGACGTTTGTGTTGTTTGTGTGTGTTTGTGCAGCTGGTCCCGCAGTGAAGCCTTCCGTGTCTCTGCTGCCGCCCTCTTCTCTGCAGATCTCTGGAGACTCAGCTGCACTGCTCTGTCTGCTCAGCTCTTACTCTCCACGGGGGGCGCAGGTGAGCTGGACGCTGGACGGGTCAGAGGTCACCGAGGGGGTTCAGACCAGCGTAGAGAGTGAGCGGGACGGGCGCTACAGCTGCAGCAGTGTCCTGAGCGTCAGCAAAGCACGTTGGGAAGACACAAAGCGGTTCGTCTGCAGAGTAACACATTACGGAGCTGCTGACGAGGCCTCGTTCCTAAAGAGCTCCGAGTGCTGATGTTTCCGAGTGCAAGATTCACACCAGTCACGTGATTTACAGCTCAATACTGAACAGTCTTTCAATGTGCTGCGATTGCTGTTCATTCAATAAAGCTTCTGAATGCGTTACATTTGTGTTCGACTGCATCATTGATCAGTGTCTGTCATTCATTCAAAGACCTGCACTAAAGTTTCAGCTGCTTTTGATTGATTTTATTAGTTGAGAACAGCTGCATTTAGCAGTAAATATGCAATTAAGCTCTTGGGGTTTGAACACGGTCACTGGAGACGGAGCTGCTCTATTCAGAGAGGATCAGAATCACTAAACCTGCCAATGCAAATGTGATTTTCATCTTTAACTCAGTTTCATTCTTGGTTCAACGCTCTGAACTGGAACAGTTTCACTTCTGCTTATGAGAAATTAGTTATGAGTTCATTATCAGCTTGAAATGAAGTAGCTACTTGAAAAACTGCTCTAAAATATCTTTGTTACAATGTATACGGTCATGGTGACCGGGAGGCGGGGACATGTTTGGTTCACTTGTGTGACACCTATTTCAATTGTTTGGACAAGGAGATGGAGTGTCAAAAAAAAAAAAAAAAAATTCACAGAAATGGGATGATTATAGAAAATAAGCCGGCTTTACTGACAAAACACAATAAACAATAAAATCATCAAACAATCAACATGCAGTTGTCAAATGAGAGAATTACCACTTCCTTTAAGATAAATGTCCACTAAAGTTGGTTATATTCTCAATTTTGTTTAAGCCCTGTTGTGTGTGGTATGTTTTTTAAGTCTTCTTTCCCTTTCCTTGAGGATAGCCTACGCATTTGTACAATTTCTTCTTCAAATTCATTATAAAATTGTTAAATGTTATTTTTCTAATACTGCTAAATATTATTTAATTTCTTATTTGTGCTTTATGTGAAAAAAAGAGTGTTAGTAAATTAGTTATTTTATTTTGGCATATCGGCGTCATGACGTCATTCCTCGCTACAGTTGGGCGTGCGCCTGTGATGTGCTTCATTCATAGACTGGCTTCATTCGTAGTAAATACAGCAACGGGAAGCCGTCACATCAGAATTCTTTCCAAACTATATCATACTTCTTTTCAGGTAACTGAAACAAAATGCACATTACACACTTTGAGTATAAACACTGGTATACATAATACTAATGTAGCCTATGTGTTGAAGGCATTTCTTTGTACTTTATTAATAGTTTGTCATGAGTTCAGTGCTGCTGAGTAGCCTACAGTTAGATTGGGTGCTCGCGGTTAGCGCGACAGACCGCTATATCAAAGTGGCTGCTAGAATCGAAATTAAAAGGTCCAAACGAGAAGTGCCACAAATCGTGGTCTTTTTATTCAAGAAGATAATAAACAATTCACAGAAACCAGCGCCGGGGAGAGAAGTGTCTCCTCCAATATCCTTTGTTTATCAGAATCAGAATCAGAAAGAGCTTAGGGCTGCTCGATTATGGAAAAAATCATAATCACGATTATTTTGGTCAGTATTGAAATCACGATTATGTAACACGATTATTTCACATGACTTTGGGAATGTGTTGCATTTATTAAAAGACACCTTTCAACAATTCTTAAAAATTGTCTGCAGACTCACAAGTGGTGAAAACGGTGACATGTTTACAAAGTAATTGGTTGTAGGGGGTCACCAGGGCGTTATTTACCTTTATAAAGGAAAGGACAATTATTAAACCTAAATAAATATATGTTTTATGTCAAATTCTTACATTTGATCAAATTCAGTTTTCATAAAAAGGGCTGTTATCAATCAAATTAATTTACACTGCAAAATTACAACTGTGAAAATATTATAAGATTAATTTTTAAACAAATAATAAAATAAAAAATAAAATCAATGATACCTTTTAAACAATAAATCAATAGGTGGCGTCAAGTGACCGTCTTAATAAATGAATCATTGAGTCATTCATTAAAACGATTATTTTCAAAATAATGAATCATTCAGTAACAAAACACAGCGCTTAGTGTTGCTTTTCTTTTGTAACTATTTTCGTCGGTGAAATGGAACAAAACCAGTCAATATTGCGTCTAAAATGTAAGTTACTACATATAAACTAGACTACTTGTTTATTAAACTTTAAATTCAATGTAACATTTGCAATCGTGATATTATAGAACAGCCCATAGTCGTGTTATGTTACTTAACTATATCATATATTATTCAAAAACTCAACATTTCTACCTCAGTATGTTTCTTCTGTGAGTTTTTGTGTGTGCTGTTAGGCAGCGCAGCTTCAAGAAACTATCCATTACCAATCTCTGTTTACACTGACTGTATAAGATCAAACCCATCTCGCGTTTCGATCGGTCGGGCAAGTAAAACTCTTTCACTTGAAACTTAAAAATCCCATTTTCCCGGACAAGCAGACAAGCGTTAATGTCGCTCCCTGTTCATTCTCGATGTGTTTCGTGCTGTAAAGCGGAACAGATGATCAGGTCATGTGCGCGCGCGCTGCCGTTCGCTTGAACTGAGGCGCTACAGTGATCGAGCAGAAAGAGATCGCGACAGCTCGAGAGACGTCTATGGTCTCACTTCAGTCTATATTAAATTAGCCAATTGTTATTGTGAAGTTTATTGTGCTTGCAATTTATGACTGTAGGCTGAGAGAGTTTATGGCTTCGGGAGGGGCGGATATGCGCGTGCGCGAGTCATTCAGAACACAAGACAAAATAGCAAAACAGAACATGGCAAAATAATCGTTTTTACTCGATTGGACTATTTTGGAGATCGTTGGGAGCCAAAATCGAAATTGAAATCAAAATTCGATTAATTGCACAGCCCTACTTTATTGCCAAGTGTGCTTGCACACACAAGGAATTTGTTTTGGTACTGAGGCTTCCAGTGCACATATACAAATACAAATACAACAAAAAACATAATACTACAAATTCTAAGAATAAAAAATAAAAATATAAATATATGAGAATAAAAGTATCACAGTTGGGTTTAGTTAGAATAGACATTTTCAGATTTACAGATTATGAACTATGAACATATTTACAGTGTTTTGAATATTATAAAAAAATAAATCTACATATAAGTATCACCTGAGTTGTAGGATATTGCACTAAACAGTGGGAGTATTGCACTTACAGGCATATGCCTTGTGAGGTGTGTTAATGTTGTGGTTTTCAATCTTTCTGAAAAATAACTTCGCAGAGATCTTTGATGCCAGAGATAATTAGACTTTATTTTCGAACGCCGTCCCGTTCCATAGAACGGCGCTCTAACGCTCTCTGGCCCTCTGGCCTTCCAGTGCGCTCCCGAGTATCTTTTGGTTCAGAGTTATATACATACATCTTCTTCCAAAGAAGGTAACACACCCTATAGATAGTTTTGGGTAAAGGTCTTTTACCATGTGACTTCTCAGAATAGAATTTTCTGCAGCAAACAACATTCCATTCAAGGTCTTTCACATACACAGAGGAAATCCAAAGTCACAGACAGAAGAAATAATTGTGTCCAAATATGTAGCAAAATTACTTGTTTTCTGAATAATAAAATCTTCAACATTCCCTCCTCTGAGGCTTATCTAAGCCTCACTTTCATTAGTTTTTTTCCAGAGTGTAGTTTCAAAATCCAGCTCCCTCAGTTATGCTACCTAGTGACCCAACTGAGTCACCCATTCTCCTTTCCAATTACTGGATTAAGCCACCACACTCCGGAGGAGCACTCGAGCCAAACATCTTCTTCCATACATTTTTATTTCTTTTAGTTGTTCTTTCTTTTTTGATTAATGGAAAAAGTAAAAGAATCGAGGTCTCCTAGTCAGACAAACTGAAACATAGTTATAAGTGTGTATACCTTTGTTCTTGCATTGCATGTTATTGTCACAGTTATGTAGAGTATATCAAACATAAAAGTCTCTTATGCTATTGAAAGTTTTCTTGAGGTGTAGATATCCTCTAGGGTCTGGCTCATCAATCATCTTCTTCGTCCTCAATTCCTCCTTTAATCAACATCCAGGGTTTGTAAATATCAATTTGGTTGCCCTCTCAAATTAGTTTTCATTATCTTTTTTCCGCATTTTCATTCGTTTAACCGTGGTTTTCCAACTAATGATCTTAATATACAAAGTATACAACAGAATAATAACCCACTTTCAATATCCCTAATTGAGCAAACCTTAATTTTCAAAACTTTTCATTAAGTTTTCCTTAACTTCTGCTCTTAAGTTTTTTCTTGACTCAATCGCTAAATTTTCCTCCCTGCACAATATTATTTAGTAAAAGTGCAAGACTGATCACCAAACATAAGTCAGTTTACTTTTTTCACATAATTGTTTTTCTCCTAATGCAGACAAAGCATTATAATAAATATCTGCTTATTATAGTAGTCTAATTGATTTATTATGCATTTTTGTTCTACTTGATCCATATGACTATTAATTCAAAATATGGCTGGGTAAACATAACTCTCTCGTTTTTATCACTTCTTATGAGAGAATATCATTTCTTAAATTCGAAGAATCCATCTTTTAGTCAGTCAATTTTAGTGAACAGAACACTTTACACCTATCACATAAATTGCAATACATTTCACTTACTGTCTATTTTATTACCAAATTTAAACAATAAATTCCATTTTGACCTTTTTAATCTCGCATGTTGCTTCCTATTCTCATTGTAGCTCCTCAGTTCAAGACTAAACTGAATACATTTTCTTCGTTTCTACTAATTTCTAAATAAACTATCATGAATAAACTAATTATGTCTCATGTAATCACTCTAACTAAGAAAGCTTCAGAGCAATGTTACATTTATCTCATAATAGTCATTCAATAAACTCATTAGACAATTAGAAAAATAACTCTAGCAAATAACTTTTTGCACTATCTTACATATTCCTTATATGTACATTTCTTTTTCTTTATATCTAACAATCCAAAAGTTTTTCTATCAACCTTTTAAACCATTAGCATTATAACTTAATTATTATTAAAACTTCCTTGTGTTCGTATGCAACTTGTTTTTAATCTTCAATACTTCTGTTTAGTTGACATATAATCTGACCTTATTTCTGATAGTTTTTCAATCTAAGGATTACTTCTTTTAGAAATATAATTTCTGTTCCTGCCCTCCTCTGTTGATTTCATTGCTTTTACCCATCTATATCATGTCCACATGGTATACTGACATATGGCCTATTTTTGTCGCTGTTCTTTTCTTAACTTTGTTTTTGCACAAATTTCACAAACTTTGCAAAAATGCATTTAATTTTAACTTCATTTTAATTTTTAATTCCTTTCCTTACTCCCCCCTTTGCGCACTGGTTTAAAACCATTGCGCATCTGGATTGAGAATATTCAAAAGTATTCATTGGTTCAACAATCTGTCCTTCATGTGAATGCTAAATATCTATTTTTGACCCCCCTCTGGTGCCATTTAGATTGTTCATAAGGGCTTGTTTGTTATTGGATTTCAATAACTTCCTCTAAGTCTATAAACTTTCTATCCTTTCTATCAAGCACTACTTGATATCATTTTAATTAATCAATTGCATTTTGAATCAAATTGTATTCTTATCAATTAAAATTAAAATTTAATATTTGTTAATACTTGCTCTAACTTCAACTGTAGCCTTAAATTAATTAAGTATACCATTGTATTGACAAGTTACATCTGAGTACCCCTTAAAATTTATTTTAAAGTTATTTTTAGTTTTAAAATTTTCCTTCATGAATTGTCTTAATTCCCATTATGCTATATCAATTTCTTAAATATAACATTATTTTAGTATCTTTTCTTAATTAGTCATTATCATTGTTTTCTATGTTGCGTAATATATTTTTACTTTCAATCATTTTTGTTATGGTGGGGTTATTATTAAGTTGCTACTGAATCTATTCAAGGGCTGAACATCCAATCATAGGAAAGTTGGTTGATGTTGACTATTGTTTGAGCTTGTACTCATCTCTGTTGATTCTCTTTTCTTTGCACAGTTCCTCTCATTACTGTGTTTCTGGTCAAGTTTGTCTTTTCTTCCATTCATGATTTGATCATTCTGTTAACCTTGTCATCAATCATTACATCTTTCACCAGGGTGTCTCCAGTGAGTCGTTCGTTGCAATGGACTCTTTCTCTCATTGTCAGCATGTCCTTGATCCCTCAGTTCAGTTGTGGGGTTTGCTGAAGTTAGTTGGTTTATTTTAAGTTGAGAGGCATGGACTCAAATGTCACACTGTTGATCACTTCTTCTGAAATTACAAAGCATAGTTACGGGTTCTTTTTGTTAGACTTGTCCCAGAATCCTTCCTGGAATCGAGCTGCTGCTATCTGTAAATTAAAGCTTAATTATTTTTGTTAGTGAAAACAACATGTGATTTCAATCATCTGCTCATCTGTCCCATTGTCCTTCTCGATGTTACCTGTAGAAAGGTCATGTGGGCTGAGTGGTGTCCTTTCTGCTTTCATTAACAGCAGGACTTTAATCCATATATTCTCATTTGTTTTTCATAAATTTGACTTTTGATCATTATTTGCAACTCTTTGCATTTTTCTCACAATAAATTTCCAATGTACTCTTATAATTAGTCAATTCAACTCAGTTATCTCTTTGTCTTGAGTTCCACTATTAGCACATTATTTATTAGGCATCTTGGACAATACTCAACCCACTTTGACAAAAGTTACAAGACAATATTTCATACTCTTGACATAGATCAGCTCCATCATGATATGCTGAAAAGAAAGGCAGACGTGTTATGCTGCAAAGAAATCAGATATGTTATGCGCTGCGCAAATGTGGCACTGTTTTTTCTCTTTTTATTTTTCTCTTTTCATTCTTTGTTTTTTCATATTGTTACTTCAGTTCCTGACCAGGAAATTTAACCAAATGCATCCATGGTCATTATTTTATTGGGCAGAATTTGCCCTGTGGGCCCACATGTTCAATTTTAAATACAGCTGTATTGGCAAAATAATTGATTTGCCTTAGTGTTTCTTCAAACATCATCTCTCACTCATTCACACTCAGTGTCTCTCTCACACACACTGGCCAGCATACACTCTTATAGGTTGTGCTCTAAATGTGGCATCCTATAATTTTAGCCAAGGGTTGATCAGGTCAACACAGCTATGTGAAACACTACTGAGAAGTGTCAATGATCATAAGGTTTAGTTTAACACCGTTGTTATAATCCTTTTTTTATTTTTACAAATTCTAATAGACTAAGTATTTTAGAATAATAAGCCTGCCATTGTAATTTTTCAAATACATTTTGTCATTTGTTTTTCTGATTTTTCCTATTCTTTTTTTGTTTTGTTTTTTGCTCATGAGCTGCTTTAAGAAATTGGAGATCTCTGCATAATCTTGGATCCATGGCCAACAACATTTCCATCTCATTATCCCAGTTTTGACAGCATTTTTTGCAATTTCATAATTTTGGACTTTTGGAGTAATTTTTTTCTCCAATCTATATCTCTAAAAACTTGCCAAAACAAAATGGAGTGACCAGTATCATAGTTTAGCAAACACTAATAATAATCTTTGACATTTTGTGTCTATCTTTTTCTTTGCTACAGAATCATTTTTCATGCTTTTAGCCCTATAATTGTTTAATGTAATAGCCCTCACTATACCAAATCCAGCCTCAGTTTGAACTATTTGGTGAGTTGAGCACCCACTTGTCTCTTTCAGTGTATTCTCTTTCTTTTTTATATGGCTGGACTTGAACCTACTGGAAAAGCAAAGAGGGTTAGTTTAGCAGAGAATATAAAGAATTGCTTATGAGACCAGTGAATAATCAGAGTGAATAAAGTTAATATAATAACTAAATTTGAAGCAGTCTCTAGAGTGATCATCGGAGTTGCCACACCTGTGTTGCCCGTAAGGGAAGGGTTTCAGTCAGTTCTTCTGTTTTTACATTATCAGTCTGTTGAAGCTTCTTGGCTGTCGCTCTGCATGTGTCGTCAGCCTAGCTGTCACTCAAGGCTTGGTGTAAACAGGAATATTGGCTCTGTTGTTTCTCTGCCTCTGCTGAGTTTGGGCTTTTGATAGATTTTGCCACAGCTTTGCATCTCAGGATTTTCCTCTTGTCCTCAGGAAAAAGTCTCCAGTGAAATAGTGAAAGTTTCACCTTTTCCAGCATTAAATCAGTCTTTCTCCATGCCAGTTTTCCAGAGAGTTGTCATCTTCAGAAGGGGAGCTGAAAGCCCCTCACCCTCTCTTCTTCTTCTCTCTGCAGTCGTCTTTGACCTTTCACCTCTTCCATTCGACACTGAAGCCATCTGAAACTTGAACACTCAGAGAGCTGCATAGATCAAATTCATCTTTATAAATATTTGTTCCTGAGCTATTAGCTCTTTATCTAAATTCCACTTTTAACCATCTTTTTCCTAGTTCTTTTATACTATATAATAATCACTGGTTGACAACAGCAGTTCTCCCATTCTGTTTTTAGTAAAGCAAGTTTTTCGTTGCAGGAAAAAGCAAGCTATTTCTTCATTGCAATATGAGCAATAATCTAACTTTGATTTTCTGAGTATAATACAATTAAATAATTTTCCCTATCATAAAATCAGCCTTCAATCTTTCTCCTATATTTGCATGCTGTGCTCAAAATAATCTAACATGGTGAATAAACTTTTCCTCACCCATTCCCAACAATTCACATTTACTACAATTCTAAGCTTGCTGTAAATTATTTAAGACTGTTGAAACTTTGTCACCCAATCTTGTTCACTTTTAGCACACTGCACAAGTTATTTTTTCTTAGCACAAACTTAATTATCTACAATAGAATCATTTTTCTCTCACTTTGTCTTCAGGGATAATGAGATACAAATTTTAGACGTCTTCAGATATAAGATATAATATATTAAGCACGTGCATTTTTATTTATTTATCCATTAATATATATCATTATATCAGTCCATTTATTAATATATATTTTATACTTTAACTTATTTATACTACAATAATCTGCAAGATTAATATCTTGAAACAATTGTTTTCTTTTACTATTTCCTTTACTTTTAATACTCATTTATACATTACTTGTCTCTGAAGCACATTCACACATTCCTTGTCACCTATTTTTAACCACAGTCACAGTCAAGCAGACACACAGGACAGGATCCTACATACACACACAGAGCTATATTCTACTCACAGTGTTTCTCACTGTTTTTACAAACAATACTTCACTGAATAACTTTAAACTATCACAGACCTCTGCGATTCAATTTAGCTTACCCGAGCAGTCCATTGTCATTCCTATAACAATGCGGTAACCATAAGCTAAACTTCTAATTCCCCTATTCCATAGGATTTAACTTAACCCGAGCAGTCCCTCGCTAGTCGAGGCGGTAACTGTTAAGCCAAACATAACTTCCCCGAGCAGACTTTTGCTAAATCTTTAACAAAACGGTAACCGGAAGTTAACCTTGATCTGTACGCATGCTATACTTGTATCCGTCCAGGCCCACTTACAAGTAAACACAGATCAACACTGATATCTTATCAGTACTTATAATCCTCTGTGTACATGCTATCTTATTATCCGTCGAGGCCCTCTTAATAAGAAACACAGAGTTCTGGTAACCTTTACCAGTATACTCATTATCCTTAATGAGCAGAAAATGATTAACCTTAATCATTAACATTTACCATTATCCTTAACAGTAAATATAAAAAACAACTGATTAACCTTAACCAGTACACTTGTCATCCTCAAGGCCCTCTTGACAAGAAAAAACAATAACTGTTATCCTTTAACAGTAAACATAAATTCTTACGTACATACGAGAAAACCTTTAGCGGCACATCAGCATCCTACCAATATTCACACAATCTGCATCAGATTATATAAACACTGGCAAACACTAACGGGAGCTCCGCCACGCTATTACACAGTACTTGACATCATCAACAACAATAGACACTTATTTCTAGAATCAAAGATCCTCTTTTCAATTTTTTAGTTCTTTAAACTTGGAGAAGCATTTTAAAGGGTCTTACCACTCTGGCTCACTGGTGACAACACATACTTTTTCAAAAGCAAAAATTGCTCACCTCAAAGTACAGTGGCCACTGTTGTCTGTGTCGGTCACCAGAGTCGCCTTTCGTGGTTCCTTCTGCCTCAAAACCCAAGTCCCATCTGGGGTGCCAAATGTTGTGGTTTTCAATCTTTCTGAAAAATAACTTCGCAGAGATCTTTGATGCCAGAGATAATTAGACTTTATTTTCGAACGCCGTCCCGTTCCATAGAACGGCGCTCTAACGCTCTCTGGCCCTCTGGCCTTCCAGTGCGCTCCCGAGTATCTTTTGGTTCAGAGTTATATACATACATCTTCTTCCAAAGAAGGTAACACACCCTATAGATAGTTTTGGGTAAAGGTCTTTTACCATGTGACTTCTCAGAATAGAATTTTCTGCAGCAAACAACATTCCATTCAAGGTCTTTCACATACACAGAGGAAATCCAAAGTCACAGACAGAAGAAATAATTGTGTCCAAATATGTAGCAAAATTACTTGTTTTCTGAATAATAAAATCTTCAACATTAACTGTTCAGGAGGGAAATGGCCTGTGGGAAGAAACTGTTCCTGTGCCGAGATGTTCTTGTGGCCAGTGATCTGATTCGCCGTCTTGACGGTAACAGTTCAAACAGGTGGTGTCCAGGGTGAGTGGAGTCTGTGATGATTTTACCTGCTCTCTTCCTCACTCTGGAAGAGTACAGGTCCTGGAGGGATGGCAGGGGGGCACCAATAATCCTCTCCGCAGTCCGGACTGTCCGTTGCAGTCTCCTGATGTCTGATTTGGTAGCTGAACCAAACCAGACAGTGATGGAAGTGCATAAGACAGACTCAATGACGGCTGAGTAGAACTGAATCAGCAGCTCCTGTGGCAAGTTGAACTTCCTCAGCTGGCGAAGGAAGTACAGTCTCTGCTGGGCTTTTTTCACAATGGAGTCAATGTGATTATCCCACTTCAGGTCCTGAGAGATGATAGTGCCCAGGAACCTGAATGACTCCACTGCTTCCACAGTGCTGTTCATGATGGTGAGTGTGGGGAGTGCTGAGCTGTTCCTCCTGAAGTCCACGATCATCTCCACTGTTTTTAGCGTGTTCAGCTCAAGGTTGTTATAACTGCACCAGACAGCCAGCTGTTCAACCTCCAGTCTGTAAGCAGACTCGTCACCGTTTCGGATGAGACCGATGACAGTGGTGCCGTCGGCAAATTTCAGGAGCTTGACAGAGGGGTCTTTAGAAGTGCAGTCATTAGTGTACAGGGAGAAGAGCAGTGGGGAGAGAACGCACCCTTGGGGGGCACCAGTGCTGGTGGTGAGAGTCCTGGATGTGTGTTTCCCCAGTCTCACTCGCTGCTGCCGGTCCGTCAGGAAGCTGGTGATCCACTGACAGATCGAGGATGGTAAGGAGAGTTGAGTCAGTTTGGCTGTGAGAAGACCAGGCATGATGGTATTGAAGGCCGAACTGAAGTCCACAAAGAGGATCCTTGCATAAGTCCCTGGTCTGTCGAGATGTTGCAGGATATAATGCAGTCCCATGTTGACTGCATCATCCACAGACCTGTTTGCTCTGTAAGCAAACTGAAAGGGATCCAGCAGGGGTCCAGTGATGTCCTTCAGGTGGGCCAACACCAGTCTTTCAAACGACTTCATGACCACAGACGTGAGAGCAACAGGTCTGTAGTCATTAAGTCCAGTGATTTTGGGTTTTTTGGGGACAGGAATGATAGTGGAGCGTTTGAAGCAGCAGGGAACTTCACACTGCTCCAATGATCTATTGAAGATCTGCGTGAAGACCGGGGCCAGTTGGTCAGCGCAAGCTTTTAAACAAGCAGATGAGATGCCGTCTGGGCCTGAGGCTTTCCTAGTCTTCTGTTTTTTGAAGACTCGGCTCACGTCCTCCACACAGACCTTAAGCTCAGGTTGGATGGAAGGAGGGGGGAGTAATGGAAGTGCAGGAGGTGATGGTGAATGTGTGAAGTGCAGGTTAGAGCCGGTGTGTGGTGTGAATGAGGGCTTTTCAAACCTGCAATAAAATGAATTTAAATCGTCAGCCAGGTGTTGATTGTCCACAGATCGGGGGGATGGTGACTTGTAGTTGGTGATGTTCCTCAGGCCATTCCAGACTGATGATGGGTCGTTGGATGAAAACTGGTTTTTCAGTTTTTCAGAGTAGCTTCTTTTAGCAACTCTGATCTCCTTTGCCAGTCTGTTTCTGGCCTGGTTATACAAGATTTTATCCCCACTTCTGTAGGCATCCTCTTTGGCATGACGAAGGTGTTTGAGTTTCCCAGTAAACCATGGTTTATCATTAGTAAATGATAAGAATGTCCTGGTGGGAATGCATGTATCCTCGCAGAAACTTGTATATGATGTTACAGTATCTGTGAGCTCATCCAGATCGTTGGTAGCAGCTTCAAAAACAGTCCAATCAGTGCAATCAAAGCAGGCCTGTAGATTCTGCTCTGCTTCATTAGTCCATCTTTTTACAGTCCTTATTACAGGTTTAGCTGATTTCAGTTTCTGCCTGTAGGTTGGTATGAGATGAACCAAACAGTGATCAGAGAGCCCCAAAGCTGCTCGTTAGACAGAGTGATACGCATTTTTTATTGTGGTGTAACAGTGGTCCAGTTAGGGCTGCACGATTAATCGCACGATATTGTTATGCGCATCTAATCAGTAAAGCCGTTTCCTTGATTAGTAGTAAATCACCTTCACCTGCTTTCAGATGGACGATATGATGCAGATATGAGTGTTAAATTAACACTCACGAGTGTTAAAGTTAATGAGATAATTAAGTGATTAATTTAGTGATCATTGAGCATTATTGAAGACACCTGATGTTAACAAGCAGAATCACTGAAGGAGAAAATCTAAAATTGTAAGCCACCGTTATGGCGATCAGTGTTTGCTTTAGTTGGGCTCTTGATCCTTATACTTTAAGTTTAAATTTTGTTTGTCTGCTGTTATTGATTTATTACAGTCAAATGAACAAAGACAAGTGTGATCTGATAGTGTTGGTTGTGATTTGACATAATCATGCTGTGATCTGAAAATTAAAACTCATTCAGATGATCTGGTTTAACTTGATAGCAACAGTTTAGTGGTTCTACAGCATATGATAATTGTATTTTTCTTATAATCCAAAACATTTATTAAAAATTGTTCTGATCAAATCACTTTCAAATGCATTTATTTAGAAACACAGACATCAATAATCAGCCTGTGAATCTCAACCGTGGTGACAATAATAATCCTTGTTGCCACCAATCACAACTCATTAATGGCTCCCATCATGCATTTCGGTATGAATAAATTATGATCTGAATTGTCTGTCATTTACTTCCCCTAATTGAATATTCTGCTCGTCACCATTGTTGAGATGCATTGACTGAATCTTGATATCTGTGTGTGCCTAAAAGAAAGATGTTTTTTTTTTTTTACAACTTTTAAGAAATCCTTTATATTATATCTCAAATTCTGGATATTTATGCAAAATCTCAGTTATGCTGTAACCAACACCATAAATCACAAACATTTAGTTCAAATGATGAATGTCATAATATAACCAACACCATTAGATCATTTTTTTTCTTTGTTCATCTGGCAGGTATAACTCCGATACAACAGCCAAACAAAATCTAAAGTTAATAATATAAGGGTCAAGAGCCCAACTAAAGCAAACACTCATCTCCATAATGGTGACCTGAAATTCCGGTTTTCTCCTTCAGTGATTCTGCTTTAGGTGTCTTCAATAATGCTCAATCATCACTCAATTAATCACTTAAATATCTCATTAACTTTGACACTCTTGAGTGTGGACTCATATACACTCCCAGGTGTGTTAATTTAACACTGAGTTTTTGCTGTGTACAAAGAGCCGTAGTTAACTGACAAGCTGAGCCATATCGCATTAAATATCGTTGGCGATATGGCCTCGATTTGAACACGATTTGGCTCAGCTTGTCAGTTAACTACGGCTCTTTGTAGTAAATGCCGCTCCATCTGAAAGCAGGTGAAGGCGATTTACTACTAATCAAGGAACCGGCTTTACTGATTAGATGCGCATAACAATATCGTGCGATTAATCGTGCAGCCCTAGGTCCAGTATATTACTGTCTCTGGTGGGACATGTAACGTGCTGTCTGTATTTTGGTAGTTCACGGGAAAGATTTGCTTTGTTAAAATCCCCAAGAATGATTAAAAGAGAGTCAGGATACCTTTGTTCTGTTTCAGCTATTTGTTCAGCCAGCTGTTGTAGCGCCGCGCTCACGCACGCGTCTGGAGGGATGTAAACATTCACGAGAATGAAAGAGGAAAACTCCCGAGGCGAGTAGAAAGGTTTACAGTTTATGAAATGTGCCTCTAGATTAGGAGAGCACATCTTCTTCAGTGTTGTTACATCTGAACACCAACTTTCGTTAATGTAGAAACACAATCCACCACCTCTCGTTTTCCCCGTTAGCTCCGCGATGCGATCCGCTCTGAACAGCTGGAAGCCCGGCAGATGTATTGCGTTGTCTGGTATGGCTTCACTCTAGGTTTCAGTGAAGCACAGAGCAGCAGAGTTTAAAAAATCCTTGTTAGTGCGTGTGAGCAGAAGAAGTTCGTCCGTTTTGTTAGGAAGGGATCGGAGGTTCGCAAGATGAATACTGGGGAGTGCAGTGCGGAGGCCGCGCTCGCGGAGTTTAACCAGCGCGCCTGGACGCTTCCCGCGTTTGCGTCTGACCGCGCGTTTGAACAACAACGCTGCCCCACCGACGAGAATGTCCAGCAAGACGTCCGAATAATCAAAAACTGTAGAAAAGTTATCTGGTGTGTGTTTCCTAATGTCCAGTAGTTCGTCTCTGGTGAAACTGATAGGAAAAGAATGACTAAACGCAGAACAAACGAACAAAAACAACACAATACGCTTATTTCACGCAGCCGTTATTTTGGAATCGAAAGCGAGGCTGCGGTGGGAAGAAAACCGGAAGTGTCGCCTTTAAGCATAGGAGAGTCGCGAATGCGATGGCGTATTGTTGTGTTTAATGTAGAAATTTGTTGTTCTAAAAATGTACATACATTTCTTTCTTACTTTAGACTATATACAGTGAAATTCATTTGTACATTTTTTTTTCAGAAAGTAAAAAAAGAAGCAGGAACGAACTATATCTACATATCCTATATTGGATATTAACATCCAATAGTGTAAATCGCGGCAGCAGCTTCAGGTTGGTAGTCCAAGGCATTGTTGTTTATCTGTACTTCCGGGGTTCTTCCCACCGCAGCCTCGCTTTCGAATTTAAAATAACGCCTGCGTGAAATAAGGGGGCTTTCACACTGGCAGTTTAGTTCGGAACGGGGCACGGTTCGCATGAAAAATCGCTAATGTGAACCCTGTCATGGGACCCGGGTGCGCACTGGGGTACCGAACCCGAGACTACCTGGAGGAGGTGGTCTGAGTTCGGTTGCTCCCGAACCGTGCTGCGATTCGCGTGTATGTGAAAACTACACGGACTCGGGTGCGCACTTGTTCAGGAAGTAAAGTATCCTGCGCATGCGTTTTAGTCGACTATGATGTATTTAGTTAAATAAAACACACGTAAGGGATGAAGATTTACCCTGGATACGAGCAAGAGTGAGTCTGCAGTGTATTCGCGCATAGTGCGTGCAATCAGGGCAACAAATTAATGGAAATCCACTGTCTCCTCAAAAGAGTCCATTTGCAAGCAGCGGAAAAACAGCTTATGCGAAACACACACACACACACAGTTAACCTGGGTTGTTTACTCCGCTATGAATAATGGCACCAAATTAATAAAAAACACAATATATTGACCCGCGTCGTGTTTTCTATCATGCGCCGTGCACGTTTGCAATGACGTAAGATGCACGCAAACGCACCAGAGTTCGATAGAATCAAGTTGAGTGTGAAACCAGACCAACGCTGCGGGGGGCGCCGGGAACAAACGCGCTCGGGCTCGGACCGCAGCAAACGAGCCCAGTGGAAAAGCCCCCTAAGCGTATAGCTGGAGAGCTCCACACCGAGGCAGCCATGCGCGGCGCCATCTTAAGTATTTAAGATGTTGGTTAAGATGGATGTTAAGTCTTAAGTTTATGGTTTATATAGTGAAAGTCTTAAGGGAAAGAATACAAGTCTAACCAATAGAACTATACATTAGATCATAGGATATCATATGTTCATTACATAATGGGCAGTATCTGCAAGAATCTCCGTACAACCCTTGTGGCCCAAACGGCTTATACAATACACAATGTGTAGAAAAGAACGAACAGCAAGAATAGAGAGGGGAGGGGTGAGGGACTCACTCCTCCATTAATGAATACCAGGGCCCGTATTCATAAAGATTCTAAGAATCCTCTCAGAAAACTCTTAATTTAGCTTAAAATCTTTTACGTAGGAGTCTTAGCTTAAGAGCAATTCGGGACCGATCTGAGAGCAACTCTGAGTAAGGAAAAGACAAAAACTTTTATCTTAGTGAGGAGGCGGGGCTGACCCCGTTGCTATGTATGACACAATCTTTTGAAGACTGTGATTGGTTGGTTGTCCAAGAAGGAAAAAAAGAGTGATTTTAAGTATAGGGTCTATTGTAAGCCTTCACTTTGAAATTACATGCGTAATTTTTCCTATTTGACCATTCTCATACACACACACACACACACACACACACACACACACACACACACACACACACACACACACACACACACACACACACACACACACACACACACACACACACACACACACACACACACACACACACACACACTGACTGTGTATGAAGACGAGAGTTCAAGAGATTTCCACGACGCATGCGCGAGAACTGAACAAGAAGTATTAGAAGAAGAACGTTCTCTTCTCAGTTCTCGCGCATGCGTCGTGGAAATCTCTTGAACTCTCGTCTCAGGCCCACAAGGAAGAAAAGGAATAGTCGAATAAAGTCGTTATTTTTGTTTTTTTCCCCGCACAAAAAGTATTCTCGTCGCTTGATAAACTTATAGTTGAGCCACTGTAGTCACATGGAATATTTAAACATTTTCTTCAATGACTTTCTGGGCCGTCAAGTTTCATTCCCTTAGGCAGCCTATGTAGCAGTGATCCACCTCTCAGATTTAATCAAAAATATCTTCATTTGTGTTCCGAAGATGAACGAAGGTCTTACGGGGTTGGTACAGCATGGGGGTGAGTAATTAATGACTTAATTTTCATTTATGGGTGAACTAACCCTTTAAAGGAAAATCAGGCCGGGTGTCACAGCACAGAAGCAGACGTGGGAGCTTATAGCGGTTAATAATAAATTATTTACGGTTCATTCCCCTTGCTTGTGCGGAAGCCTGCTATATTCATAAATGCATTTTTTTGAGCCTGCAATGTGGGAATGTCCAGTCGAAACTAAATGAACTGCGACACAATAAGAGGTTCTGAAAGTGCTGTAATTGTTTGTGATCACTCTGCTTACAGAAGTTTGTGACGGACCCAAATCATCACTGCTGCATTGATGCATTTTCCCTGCTGCCAAATATCTTAATGTACAGTAGTGATTTAATTTCTGGCACTATGCCATTCCTGCGCTGTGTCGGAGATGTTATTGTGTCTCTAATAAAATCGGTCACAAACATGATCCCTGCACGATCTAATCTATAGTGTCTTATTAACTCACTGTCATCTATTGTCTGCAATGCATTTCTTCTCCCTCTTCGTCTTTCTGTCATTTTCTCCTCTGCTAAAAAAACTCTTAAGCCTCTTAAAAGTCCTCGTCCGTGCTCCTAACAATTTTGACCTTAAGACCTCTTTTAAGGGTTAAGATGCTTTCTGAATTACTTTTTTCTTTACTAGGATTTTTTCTTTAATTTTAAGAGTAAACGGCCACATTTCTAAGAATTTTCTTAGAATTGTGTCACTAGGAGCTACTCTTTGCATTAAGATTCTTTATGAATACGGGCCCTGATGTTTAACTTACACAAAGAGTATAGAAGTAACAAGAGGCGAAACTCCGTTGCAGTTTTGGTAACAATCGCTAGATGGCGCAGCTGTCGCGCTGACGCCATTTTGGACTGAACCAACGGTTTTACCGTTAGCACAACTGTACAGCATTATGTCTGGAAATAATTGGAAACAAAGAAAACAGTGTTCTGCTATCAACTGCAACAACTAGCAGTGTACAACCAATCAACCAGCATTTCATAGATTCCCCAAAGATCCAGAGAGGTAAAGTAGAAAAGGTTTTTATTAACTTTAAAGTGAGCAGCGTAACTTACGTACGTCTCCATACGTAAATAGAGGCATGGATGTGTGCAACAGTGAGTGCAGGGAAGTTGTGTGTGACAAGGAAAAGTGCAAAACCACTTGTATACATCATGTATAATACATGGTGAAACTATTCAATAGAGTCAGAATCCATCATATATTACGGACCCAAAATCGACAACTCTCACAGCCCAAAACAGAAGCGCAAACAGAATTTGTTTTTAAAGCTAAGTCATCTGTAAATCAGTACATAAACTCTCTCTTTCTGTATCAAATGTAACATTTGTTGTACAAAGTTTTTATCAGTCAAGATTAATTAAATTATAATAAAACTAAAGACTAAAACATATAGAACAGCTAATATACTTACCATTGCCATTCTATTTGTAGTAAATGTGTGCACTTTACTTGCACAATGTTTGATTTGTTGTGTGTAATGCAGCCAGAAATGATGTGATCTACTTACCATCACCAATTTTATTACTGTTCATTTTGTGATGATCTTCTATTACTATTAAATATTCTCTCTTGACTAATGTGTTGTGCCTTTCACCTATCACTGTTCATTGTTTTGGCTTTTTCAATGAATTTGTCAATCATTTCATGAGGAACATGGGCTGTTGTTACTGGTGTTGTAAAATTGTGCTGTATGAAAACGGGAGTTATCCCTAAAAATTATTGGGGTAAATAAATAGCATATTTGACAGCTTCATGCTCTATGACGGAATTGTTTAATAAACCGATCCATAAGCATAAGCATAAGCATATTTTGTTGTACATTATTCAACACGCCGTTTTAGTTTAGACTATAGAGATATTAAAAACTAGAAACTACTATTTAGTTCCCTTAACCGCTTTTGAATTGGAACCGGTATCGTTCAATTCTATGACAGCTGTGTTGCGTTCAGTCCAAGATGGCGGAGCTGCAGCTCTGCGCATGGGCGCGTTTGTTGCAATGGAACGTTCTATTGAGTTTCGCCTCTTGTTACTTCTATACTCTTTGACTTACATACATAGAAAAGAATGTACCAGCGTGGCTATTGTGCTGGACCATAAAATCTCTATTGTATATAAATTTTATGCTGAGGGAGAACTATATTTCTAACAGTGGCTATACGCTGATTTCACGCAGCCGTTATTTTGTAATTGAAAGCGAGGCTCCGGTGGAAAGTCAACCGGAAGTGCCGCCTTTAATCACAGGAGAGTCGCGAATGCGTTGGCGTATTGTTGTGTTTAATGTAGAAATTAGTTATTCTAAAACTGTACATACATTTCCTTCATACTTTAGACTATATAACTTACACTGAAATTAATTTATAAATAAAATAATTTTTTTATATATAATTCAGAAAGTAAAAAATGAGGCAGGAACAAACTATATACATCTAATAGTGTAAATCGCAGCAGCAGCTTCAGGTTGGTGGTAGTCCAAGGCTGCGTTCCAGTCCACTTTTAGACACGCACTTGTGAACTTCCCTAAGCACTTCCCCTCGGGGAATCCCTGCCGCCATTTTGAAGTGCGTTCCACTTCGCGAAGTGGACGAGGGAAGTTTGTATGGACAGACACTCGTTCCCTCGATTTAGACCGAGGGAGCGAGTCTACTTCGTACACTTCAGGCACCTATATTTCCCACAATGCAGTACGATTGTGACATTACCACAGATCTCGTCTAATCACAACCACAACAAACAACTCTATGATATATATATATATATATATATATATAAAAAATATATATTTAAAACAACCCAAACACACCTATCTTACTTATCACACCTAACGCTGCATTAAACAAATTCTTAGAGGGAAAACATGTTTAAATAATAAATCAACTCCATAGCTGATTCCAAGTGATCAAGGGCTTAGGACGTTCCAATTCAGCCCATTGCAGTTTCCGCCAGCAATGGGTACTTGTGCAACGTAAGCAATGACGTACATTCGAGTGAACGAGACAGAGGGAAGTTAGCGAGTGAAGGGCATGTCAATTTTGGACTGGAACGCAGCCCAAGGCATTGTTGTCTATCTGTACTTCTGGGATTCTTCCCACCAGAGCCTCGCTTTCGATTTCAAAATGGTGGCTGCGTGAAATCAGCGTATATGTAATAGATGGTCAAAACAGCGATGCAATTCGAATCAATAAGAGTTGATGATGTTGTTTCAGATGAATTATCTTCAACTTACATATTTGGTCATTTAACCCCCATAATATAATCGGTGAACATAAGTTTACAAGTGGCTAGCCAAGAAATTAAGAGCCACAAACCTGTATATTAAGCTCTTTTTTATTTAAGATACACTTGGGTACATTAAAACAAAACCCATATTTCCAATGCAAGTTTGATGCAAGATGAAAAATGTATGCTGAAAAAAGTCAGAAAAGACGCATACCTTGATCGAACAGGATCAGTTTATTTTATGTTTAAGATAAAACAATCATAAAATCTTACAGCATTAGCTGTAACATGGAGTCTGCAAACCTAATGTATGACTACTGGCTTTTAGGTGATAGTTCACCCAAAAATAAAAATTCTGTCATAATTTATTAATGTATTTATGTGTTTTTTGTCTTGTAGATTTTTCTTACGTACATGGAACCTAATTACCTGGGGCGTCTCCAATCGACACCCAAGCGTCTACAGTCGACACTTAAAGGTGCTATATGTAGCTTTTCTTCTAAAATGAATCCTTTTTTTTTTGCCTGTGTGTTAAAGGGTTTTAATCACACATTACAATGATCCACTTGTCGGGTTTTGCTATTACCTCTGAAGGCCAGTATTCCTATTTCTATGTGAAGTCTCTGGGTCGGATTTACCGTGAAATCCATCGGATGTGACGTGCATGCGCGCTCCTGAGCCTCTCTCCTTATACAGTCTATGCGACGGCACTGCAGCTAACGACATGGAGTCTGATAACACCAAAAAACGACCTGCCTCCAGCACAACACAGACTCCAACACAAATTCCACATAAATATAAAAAACTAAAAAAAAGTTTTATCTGCTGAAGCTCGTCAGGCCAAACGGGAATCGGATCAACTTCGGACGAAAACACGGATCAACATCGGCAGAGCGTTTGAATTATGGAGAGACCTCCGCTATTTTTATTGTGATAAATTACAAGTTTTTAGATATGCTGAAATAAATAATGGTAAACTGTAATGAAATAGCAAGGTAAACTACAACATACATGATACATGAAATGAATACAAAAGACTGTTCCAGGATAACAAAAAGTCGGTGCTTTAGGATGTAACTTTTATTTTATAGATCTACTGTCTAACGTCACTCATCCCACTACTATCATATTGTTTATAATACACATTTCCAGACACGTTCAGTACAGTAATGTTACTTCCTACGATCTTACTGTTACACTGAAATTGTTCAGTCTACTTCACTAACCGTTTTTGTTATCATATTATACATTCACCTATGTTGACATTGCTGATTGTGAAAGATACACGAATAGTTAGTGAAATGCCTTATGCTAGATAACACCACATGTCAGCTAAATGCAGTCAATGTAACGTTATCATGGTACGAGCATGGAGCATTAGTTCAACGTCAAGCTGATAAAAGTAGCCTATTATTGTAAGTTGGGAGTTTACATGAGTTTCCAGCATGTTGTGTGCATCTCCAGCATCTCTGGTGTGGTGAAAGTCTCAGTGTGGCCGGTGTTGTGCCGAATTTCGACCCCCTGTCAAATTATTACCCCCCTCGTTGAAGTCAGTACCTGATTGCCTAATCCTAACCCCACCCCTAATCCTAACCCCTCCCCCACAACTAATCCTAAACCTACCAATGCTAGGGGGGTAATAATTTGGCGGGGGTCGAAATTCGGCACAACACCGTTACCATGAGTGCTCGCTCTTGAGTTCGAGCACGAGTGCTCTTGTAAAAATTGGTTGCAATCTGAAACATCACCGCTAGAGGCCGCTAAAAACTACACATAGCCCCTTTAATAAATACATTTACCTGGGGCGTCTTCAGTCAACACCCATGCGTCTACAGTCGACACTTAATAATCTTTATACTCTAGCTCTGCGTCTACAGTCGACAACGGGCTTCGAGTTCGACGACGTCTCGTCCCTTTAATCTTCATATGCTAGCACTGCGTCTACAGTCGACAACTGCCTTCGAGTTCCCTAACCCTAACTTGCTGCGCTGCAATAATAACCGACAGACACCTTGGGTCACCTTCACCAAGGGATTTTTGCTTCTGTACAGGTGCACTGCCTCCATTACCAGCACTATCAGATCCTTGCTGCTGATGGTAAGAAACAAGGAAAATTGTTCCACCTGGTCACCACAGCAATTTTAAATTTGCAACAGGGCAAATTCAGTAGCATCTGTTCTTCTTTGAAAACTTTGTTAGCTTCAGTGCTCCTGTGAAAGAATGTCACTATGCGCCTAACTCACCGTAGCAACCGAGAGATGGCCGGAAGTTTCAGCGCAGCTTGCGATGGCAGCTTCATTGTGTGAGCAAAGCAGTCAATATGGAGCATCTCCATCATCTCCACGGCACGTATCATAGCGTTGTTGGTCACAACGATCCGGTCTTTCTTAGTAAGCCCCCACTCTTCCAACGCATCTGAAACCAATGCACTATATTTCCCCTGTGTGACTAGTCTACATAGCTCTGGTCTGCAACACATTTGAAATGAGAACCCAGTCGTCTAAATAGTGGCAGGTAATTGTCACATAGGTGTCTTGATGTCTTGACGTCCAACCATCACAAGTGAGGGTGATGCGTTTTCAACTACGCTGTATGGCCTTATATCTTTGCAAATAAAAAATGCAATCGATTTAGTGATCTTTTGTGCACGGGGTGAATTGTGAGGAATTTTGCTTGTGAATGCATTTGAAATCTTCGGTTTTGTGCTCGGCTGTTGGGGTATTGGATCCTGCACGTCTGGTTGATGTCTCATCAAATGGTTCCGCAGATTTGTAGTATTATTACATCATTTCACCTCAGCATTACAAATCACGCATACAGGTTTGTTCTTGTCCACACTATCGTTGTCGTCTTGCTTGCGAAATCTAAAATGCTTCCATACTTCTGACTTTTTATGTGAAAGTGGCATTAAAGTCGACAACGCACCTGAAGCCGCCATTTTAAGCACTGAATGAATGACAGGCTCGCCTCTCGTTCCGTTGTTAACATCATGCAATTTTGAATAGACCACATTTTATAAAACGATTAATCGAAAAATCTATTTTTTTGCCCAGCCTTATTAGCCGTATACAGCATTGTAGAAAACTCATTCAGAAAGTAAATTTGGAAACTTAACAAAATATAAAGTGCCATACTGGGTAAGTGTACCTATTAAGCCCACCAAAATCTAAGTCTAGGTTTTTTTCATAGATATTGACATAGTTTATAAGAAAAATCATTTGTTAAAGTGCAAGATTTATCTCTGATTTGAAAATGTATTAATTAATTGATTTACATTTTTTTTAAATTATAAAATGAAGATAATTTAGGAATAAAGTCAGAAGTCTGGGGCTTAATTGGTACTTTGGCACCATTTAAGCCTGCATGTGTTCCACATAAGCCCGCATCATCATTGATTCTCAATATATATATATTTTTTGATTTTAAAGAAGTAAAACCTCAATATATTTATTCAGTGACAGGGAAGTATTAAAAAAAAATCCTTTTGCTAATGTTTGATAAAAAAAAAATTCCTTTTGCTAATGTTTGATTAGAGCCCTGGGTGGGATGGGTAGTTGTTAGTGGCCGGTGGTCTGGAACATTAAGTCGTCTTGACTGGAGTTGTAGCAGGAGTCAAGCTGGAAGTTTGACCGGGTGTATCTCGGGAGCCAAGCCGAGTCGGGGCTCCATACTCTGGGCTTAGGGGGGGCTCCTAGTTGGCCCTCCAGAATGGGAGTCTGGAGCCTTAAGTCAGCTTGGCTTCCGAGTTATGCCTGGTCAAAGTTCCACAGGAAGTGACCATATCTCAGGAAAAAAGACAAGTTAGGGCTCAATACTCCCGGCATAGGGGGCCCACTGGGTGACCCCTCCATGCCCGAAGTCCGGAGCCCCAACTCAACTTGGGTCCTGAGTTTTGCCCGGTCAAAGCTGGACAGGAAGTGGCGGTAGCTCGGAGCCGGACGGACTGTAGGGAACTCTGGGACCTCTCCATGCCCGGAATCTCAAGCCTTAACTCTGCTTGGCTCCCGAATTATGCCCGGTTATACATAAAGGACTTTAGGACAAAATAGGCTCTATCTCAATGAATGTTTGTAATTTGTAGGCTTATCTACATATAGTTGCAAATTAAGGTAGGGAGTAAGGTAAGGTAAAAGCACACAAAGAAATTTTATCATTAGACACTTTCAGAAAATGTTTCAAAGTTTGCAATTGGAGGGATTCCTCATTGAAATGCATAAGGTGGGCTTAAATGGTTCCACAATGAGTAATGGTGAAAAAAGACAATGTTAAAGTTAATGGAAATGTATCTCTGCCCTCAGTCATTCTCCATTCAGCTCACGTACTGTTATGGCCCCGCTCAAAGGCCACAACAAAAAGAGGAAACCACGCTTAAAGGAGTACCAAGAAAGGATGTTTATTAACAAAAGTAATTTAGTTTAACGAATGTGGCTTGCAAAACATAATGCCAGGTTAATTTAAACAAACAAAACACAGCAAAACAAAAAGGAACGCCGTGCTGGGGACCAGCAAAAGAACAAGCAGTCCAGCACGCAACAATCAGGAAGGGGCGGGTTTTATCCAATCTAGAGACAGTGGCCAGCTGCCTCTGATCTGCCTGATGGTCTCAGCTCCACTCCACCAGGAAGTTTACCCTGCAACAAAACACAGACAGAGACACACACACAAATACCCTGGCAGAAGCCCCTGGGCCGTTACACGTACCTATATTCACAGATGGTTTGAAGGTGGAAGATAGTGTAACGGCAGCAATGGTGACTGGACATCAACGCTGTGGAATCCGTATTCCAAAACAGTGCTCAATTTTCTCTGCTGAAGCACGTGCTTTACTTTTAGCTTGGGAACATATTGAAAATACACAACAAAAGGATTCTATCATTTTTACAGACTCGAAAATTTGCCTTCAAGCAATGGACACTTTAAAAATTTATCATCCTTTAGTGGACTGCATCTTAACCAAAGTGGATCATCTACTAAATCAGTTCTTCAGTATTATCTTTTGCTGGGTTTCAGGCCATGTTTGCCTTTCAGGAAATGAACGAGCTGATGCAGCTGTTGTAGAAGATTTTGTTATTTAGAAAACAAGTAATTTTGCTATATATTTGGACACAATTATTTCTTCTGTCTGTGACTTTGGATTTCCTCTGTGTATGTGAAAGACCTTGAATGGAATGTTGTTTGCTGCAGAAAATTCTATTCTGAGAAGTCACATGGTAAAATACCTTTACCCAAAACTATCTATAGGGTGTGTTACCTTCTTTGGAAGAAGATGTATGTATATAACTCTGTACACGAAAATACTCGGGAGCGCGCTGGAAGGCCAGGGCCAGTGGTAGAAGATTTTATTATTTAGAAAACAAGTAATTTTGCTATATATTTGGACACAATTATTTCTTCTGTCTGTGACTGGATTTCCTCTGTGTATGTGAAAGACCTTGAATGGAATGTTGTTTGCTGCAGAAAATTCTATTCTGAGAAGTCACATGGTAAAAGACCTTTACCCAAAACTATCTATAGGGTGTGTTACCTTCTTTGGAAGAAGATGTATGTATATAACTCTGTACACGAAAATACTCGGGAGCGCTAGAAGGCCAGGGCCAGTGGGCCGCAGGGCCAGAGCGTTAGAGCGTCGTTCTATGGAACGGAACGGCGTTCGAAAATAAATTCTAATTATTTCTGGCATCAAAGATCTCTGCGAAGTTATTTTTCAGAAAGATTGAAAACCACTTCACTGTTAAGGAAGCTCTTAATCATGAAGTTAATGAATATCAAATCCCTCCCTCAGATATCAGACCGAATCCGATTATTAATAATTAATTAATCGTTACGACAGTAACACGAGGAAACTCACTCCAAGATGTTTCATAAAAGGGGGAGAGCAGGGCACAACGTAATGCGGAGAGAGTTGTAACACTTGTTCCCTTTCAGTCGATAACGTAGGACGTAGTCGACGGTCGACTGAATGGGGATCGCGCTAGAGAGCCTATCATCTTCGATTACTATTGAACGAGCCAATGGAATTTGGCGTGCGTGATTTGCATCACACACTCTGCCCCCGCGGCGCGGGTATAAATACGGAAGTGGATGCACGCACTAGTTGCCTTTCGCTTCGGAGCCGTTCGTCTTTGATGTCTCTGAAGAGTGCTGTTGTTTTCAACGAGCGAGTGTGTCGGTGTTCTTGCGGGAAGACCTCTCCAGTGTTGGTGTTCTACAGCGTGGTGCAGCGGTGATCGCGAGCTTCTCAGCTCTCAACTGCTGTTTTAACAGCATCAAATTTCTATTGTTTGTTTGTTTGTTGACGGTTGGTTAGAGGGCGAGAAGTGAGTGCTTCACTGTTAGTTGAAAGACTATTCAGTGTTTGCCGCGGTCATTCCCTGTGTGCTCCGGCACTGGTGACGGTCCCATTTCCTAAAAGAGCAACACGGGTGTGAGTGCGTCTTTTTCAAGATGCCATTCCATCCGTGCGTTTCTGGGTGCGGTCTGGCGCTATCCCCCTCTGACGGTCACGAAAGCTGTGTCGCATGTTTGGGCTTACAGCATGCCGAGGCAGCTTTCGTGGATGAGTCATGTTCTCACTGCGGGAACATGGCCATCTCGGTGTTGAGATCTAGACTCGCCTTCGTCAAAAGCGTTGGTGTAGTCCCCGCCTCTGGGCCCCGCCCTCGTTCTTCCTCTGGGTTACCTTCCCAGAGAAAGACTGGGGTGCCGTCCAAGCTGGGTGATCTGAGGATCACAGTGAGGGGTAATCTGCCCGGCCAGGCCCCGTGGATCCCTCACTCCTCTTTCGCACCGCAACCGGTGGAGCTCCCCATTGATCCCGCTGGTCCCTCTGTAATGGACAGGCCAGCCGTGTCATTTGGGGCCCCTCCAGGGGATACTATGTCAATCGCAGCATCGGAGGGGGAGCTGAATTCTGGAGATGACGACTCGGCTGCACTGCCTCCCTCCGGGAGGCCAGTGTTGCCCGAGCCAGATCCAGAAATGTCAGCTATGCTTTAAAAGGCCGCCGAGGCGGTAGGGCTCGTGTGGAACCCTCCACCGTGTCCCGATCTGTCTCGGTTGGATGATTGGTATATCGGGGCGGGCCGTACTGGTTCTCAGTCCGCCGCCCTGGTTCCTTTCTTTCCTGAAGTGCATGAGGAGCTTACGAGGGCATGGATGGCACCTTTCTCTGCCAGAAACCGCCTGAGTAGCTCCTCCCCCCTCACTACCCTTGATGGGGGAGCGGTGAAGGGTTACGAGGCTATCCCTCCAGTGGAGCGGGCTGTTGCGATGCAGTTATGCCCAGCAGCCGCCGCTTCCTGGAGAGGTGATCCTCGTCACCCCTCTAAAGCCTGTAAGAGTCTAGTCCGCTCTTACGGGCAAGGCTTACAAAGCTTGTGGGCAAGCCGCTTCCTCTCTGCATGCCATGGCGTTGCTCCAGGTCCACCAGGCCCAGGCACTCATGAACATGCACGAGGGTAGTCCGGACCGTGAGCTCATGGGTGAGCTTCGCACTGCAACTGACCTCGCCCTCCGGGCGACGAAGGTGGCAGCTCGCGCGGTCGGTTCGGCGATGTCCACACTTGTGGTCCAGGAGCGCCATCTCTGGCTCAACCTGGCTGACATGAGAGAAGCGGACAAGGTTCGGTCCCTGGACTCTCCCATTTCCCAGGTTGGGTTATTCGGCGACGCTGTGGAGAACTTCGCCCAACAGTTCTCTACAGCCCAGAAACAGACGGAGGCTATCCGGCACATCCTGCCTCGGAGGGAAGCTGCTGCCTTCACCCGCCCACCGAGGTCAGATCCTCCGCCTGTTCGTCGCCGAGGGCGTCCGCCCGCAGCCGCCTCAGCTCCCGCCGGACCATCGCAGCAGCCTTCACCCAGGTTCCGGCGTGGAGCCGGCCGCGGACGGGGCGTCCAGCCTGCTCCAGGCGCTGCCAAGCCAGGTGGTAAGCATCAGCGCAAAAGAAAACGCTGAACCTGGACGGGCTCCCAGGGATGGAGGAGTTGCTTGTGGAGTGGTCACCGATCCACTCCCTCTGGCTGGTAGGAGGGCCGGCTAGAGTTTTTTGTTATGTGTGTGTTTGTTCCGCCGCTGGCCCCTATAAAAACGGGGTCAGCGGTACCCACATATTCAGAAAAAGAGCAAATTTTCTATTCCTGGGTCCCAAGTGAACCAGTCTGGCGGGTGTGACCCTGTAATAGCCTTACATCCCCCAGCTTCCCTTGGTCGCCAGCAGGCAGCTTGGGGCGTTCGAGGACCCGGTCATCCGCCTTCTCACATCCCCCTGCCACTAGTGGAGACAGGTAAGTGTTGCACTGCACACTAACACCACTATCTCTACTTTGCTGCCCCACCTCAGGCTCGGCTACCCCGCTCAAGTCAGTGATAATCATCACATTAGGTGTTGAGCAGACGTGCTCCTGAAAATTCAGTGATATTCATCACACCGAGTGTTGAGCAGTGCTCCTGACTTGTGCATGCTTATCTTATCCTGCTGGCGAAGGATTTGATATAGCCGCTCCTCCAGCCGGTACGAAGGCCAAGTGTAAACTCGTTCTTCGTGCTACTAGGTGGTGGGTCGTGACCATCTTGGCCCAGGATTGGTCTGCAGCTCCGACCTGAAAGACATGTGCTTCAGATCTCTACCTTCCGCACCGCAGGCCATCCTGTGTGTTGCGTGTAAGGGTGGAGTATCAGTACAGTGTCCTTCCCCTCGAGTGCTCCAGAGCCCGTTGGGTCTTCAGGTCAACTGGAAGAGAGTCGCCCACGGGCTGAGTATCTCTTTTTCAGTTTTGGAGATGGACTCGGTCTACCACGTCTCTCCAATGAGAATGTGTTCAGCTGGTGTTGAAGTGAGAAAGGGTCCCACTGAAAGAATGTTCAGAGGCTCCTGGGGTATATGGTAGTTGCAGCCTTTGGCTTCCTCCATATGTGACCGCTTCAGCGCTAGCTTCATGATCGAGTCCCGAGGTGACCGTGGCAGAGCAGCTCACCCTGTGTGACTATAGTTCATCCCGGTCTGCTGCCAAACCCTCTTCAACAGAGGGGCCATGTACAAAGGGCGTGTTTTAACGGGGGCCTGGGCGACCCTCGACTACACGGGCATTCGTGCCTCGAGTTGCTAGACATTTCGACCGTTGCGAAACAAGCTTCCCTTGCATGTCACAACTCACCCGTCACCTCCTCCTTGGAGTCAGAAGCTTCTGAGGACGCTTTGTTCCACTCTTTCCGCTCTACTCAATCGTGCCGCCATCGAGCCTCACGACAGTTGTAGCCAGGGCAAGTGGAGACTCCATCCCCTGGGTCCAGCTGGGTCATGACCATTCCGGGGCCACTCAGTTGCCCTCCGGTTTCGTCTTCCTGCCAGTGTTTGTATAAACCGAGCGGACTACCCTTGGACAAACACTGGCTCTCAGCTGCCCCAGGGGTCCGCAGAAATGCGTTCAACCCCAGTGAGCCTTCTAAAAGCGACTGCGACTCGTGGTCGCCTGGCGCCTGCTCAAGTCAGTGAATTCATCACACTTCCTGTTGAGCAGAAGTGCTCCTGAAACTCAGTGAAGTTCGTCGCACTCACGTGTTGAGCAGCAATGCTCCTGTAGCTCAGTGAGTTCGTCACACTCAGGTGTTGAGCAGAAATGCTCCTGTAGCTCAGTGAATTCACCACACGCAGTGCTGAGCAGAAATGCTCCTGTTGCTCAGTGAGTTTATCACACTCAGGTGTTGAGCAGGAATGCTCCTGAAGCTCAGTGAGTTTATCACACTCAGGTGTTGAGCAGGAATGCTCCTGAAGCTCAGTGAGTTTATCACACTCAGGTGTTGAGCAGGAATGCTCCTGAAGCTCAGTGAACTTGTCACACTCAAGTGCTGAGCAGAAAATGCTCCTGAAGCCCAGTGACCTTCACATGTTGTGTTGAGCAATGCTCCTGTCTTTCTGCGCCCGTCGCTTGCACCTATGTGCCAGGTCAGGAGAGGAACAGGTCTTCATAGTTGCCCCTTATTGGCCCAACTAGACCGGGTTCCCATCGACAGCCTTCCTGACTTCCCCTGAAAACTCTTTCAGGGACGGGGCACGATGGCACCCGTGTTCTTCCCCCGGAGATCCGGGCGGTCTAATACATCTGAACGCGGAGGTTCGGGTGGCTATCACACGGAACATGTGATAGTTACCATCACTTCTGCGAGCACCCCCTAGAAATGGGTAGCGTGCTTACGCCTTTTGAAGTGGAACCTAGTCGTTGAGTGCGTCTTCTCTCCAGAGGAGATCCTGAAAGCTTTCGATCACTCCAGTGCTCTCTTTCCTGCAAAATGGGTTGGAGTAGGCTGTTTTCCTTCACCCTCAAAATGATGTTGCCTCGGTGTTTAAACGACGCTCATCGTGTTGCAGAAGTGTGCAGAAGCACGTTCTGATCGTCAGGTTCCTGAGGAGCAAGGTCTTGTAAATCCTTGCGTCCCTCTTTATCCTCTTGGGCCTTGTCCCTGGTGCGACTGCACTGCAGAGACCGCCCCTGAGCCACTGCAGGCAGTGAGTTAAAAATTCTGTTATATCAGTTCTCCTGCTCGCGTGGTCTCTACTAGAGGGTAGGGACTTGCTCGCTTTCGGTCAACGTATTGTGCCTGGAGTCTGGGCCGGCTAACTCTCATGAGCTGAGACCCCGGCTCGGATTGTGCCCAAGGTTCCTACCTCTCCCGTAATAGGAGCAGGTGGTGAGCCTGCAAGCGCTGCCCTGGAGGAGGCAGATCCAGCCCTGGCTTCTCTGTCCGTTCGCTTGGACGTGTACAGAACGCAAGCCATAGACCTCAGACCAGCTCTACAAATATCTGTTGGAATTCAGCAGAGAGGGAAGGCTGTTTCCATGCAAAGTTGCACTTAGTGCTTGCCTTCATTTCGGTAAAAATCCGAGATGTAACATGTCCACTTAGGTGTTGAGCTCCTCTATGATGAGTGTAAAGTGCTCCGCCTGGGCTTTGACGATATGCTTTGCTAAACAGATTCTAGAGTTGGGGGCTGGACGACACCTAGTTGAACCGCTGCTTCCCGTGGGCTCCCTTCTCATGAAGCCAGTTTCACCGTGAGCCCGGTTCAAGTGTCGGCTTGCTGCGCCATTCCCCTCCTATGGACTGGATACGTGCGCCTTTCTACTCCAGTTGAGTTCCCTTAAAATTGAACCCTGTTGAGTTCCTCCACACCCCTCCGACGTCGGACGTGCGGAACGTCTGGTGTTAGGCCTACCACTCGTAAGCAGTGTGGAACCTGTGTTAGGCTGGGTCCATATGTTGCGGTCCCTACGGCGACCCCATATCTGTATTCTTCCACGATACGGCTCCCTGCGGTGAGCCCGTGTCTTCCCTCGGCAGAGTCTCTCTGCCGTCACTGTCCGGTGTGTCTCCCCCCGTCTTAGGCTGGGGCCACCCCAGTGACATTCCATATGTTAGACTGCCCGGTTTCCGCCCAGTTCATATCTGTATTCTCCACGTTACCTCCCTCTGGGTTGGATGTGGCTTCCGCAGCGTCCCTTCCTTCCAATGTACGGGGAACGCTTTCCCAGTGGTCCTGTAGGAACAGCAGTGACTTCCCTGGCCTAAGCCCTGTCCTTCCCCGCCTTAGATTTGCGGGGGCATCAGGAGGCTTTGGTTTAGGCACTGGAAGGTGGCAGCGTTAGTGGCGTTTTCAATGGTTATCCCCATTCAGTCGACCGTCGACTACGTCTGACGTTATCGACTGAAAGGGAACGTCCTGGTTGCGTATGCAACCCACCGTTCCCTGAAGGAGGGAACGGAGGACGTAGTCCCCTTGCCACTACCGCTGGACCACCGCTGACCCCGGGTTACTCTCGGCTCCTCAGCGAAAAAGGCAACTAGTGCGTGCATCCACTTCCGTATTTATACCCGCGCCGCGGGGGCGGAGTGTGTGATGCAAATCACGCACGCCAAATTCCATTGGCTCGTTCAATAGTAATCGAAGATGATAGGCTCTCTAGCGCGATCCCCATTCAGTCGACCGTCGACTACGTCCTCCGTTCCCTCCTTCAGGGAACGGTGGGTTGCATACGCAACCAGGACGTTTTAAATACTTCCATGCCAGCATGACGAAACTTAGTGTATTTACTAGTTGCCATATCAACACTAAATAGAAAATATTGCGCCAAAATTCAGAAATCTTTGGAAGATATCACTGAACATTTATTTAATTATAGCAAAAGTAGGCCTACATTTCTTAATTATGTAAATTTTGTTTTTGTTTATTAAAATTAGACAAATCTGATATTATTTTAATCTCCAATATGTTATTTAACAGTTGATTTAATGGTTCTTTGATGCTTCGCTAACTAGCAGAACACACTAGCCGGGTTTAAATCCCAGTTGTGCGGGTGGGGCACGTTGTAACACTGTTAATGTGCCCCTATTAGAACTATGCTATTCTATTCTATACTTTTATGAATTCTATTGAGAAAACATGAGAAAATTTTAAAGACTGAGAGTCAATATTCAGAAATTATGAATTATTATTATGTTTTGAACTGTATAGCTGTGTTTTCCGGTGTGTTTGTTCACAAAGTCAAACATTTGTTTATTTTTTAATTATTAAAAGGAGATCATTCATTTATATGAAAAAGTTAATAATTGTATTTTATTGAGAAAATATTCTAGTTTGTCTTGTATATGTGTTTATTAGATCAGATAACATTTTAAGTTGTCATATGGTCATTTGCCCCTCACATGTTACAATGTACCTCAATTATGGGGCATGTTGTCACATTTCACTTCCATTCTTTCGGGGGTATATCAAGAAAAAACTATACACTGTATTAATAAAACAAATAAAAAAAAGAAATACTCTAAATCCTCAGTAGATTTACACAAACTGAGAAAGTCAAAAAGTGTTACGCTGTACCCCGCTTTCCCCTACTCAATCTTACTGGAGTTTATTTATGTTTCTCAATCATGCTCTTCACGCACACATGACTGAAATTTAAAACTGTTACAAGAAAAGGCTCAATAAACTGTTACACAGATATGATACACAAAGCATCAATATCTCTTCCTCTTGTTTTCTGAGCTTTTCAATGCGAAGTGCTGTGCGCTGTGAGCCAATGTTGCCTCAAGCGCATCATTCTGCGCACGGGATGCGCATAGGCGCTTTGCCGCTCTGTATTCGCGCCTTAATACTTTTGCGCAATGAAAATTAAGATTATTAATGGTCTTTCTTACTCTGTCCTATCTATCAAATGTTGTTGCCTCATGAAAATGCTGCGCTATACATTTAAAATAAATGTCTTTTCATTTTATAGTATATGTAAATACATTTATTTGTTTTTCATCAATGTATTTTATAATAATAGAAAAAGCAATGTTTAGCATTTTACCTTTCATTTTTTCCAAACTAATTTGTTTTCCACTATAATAACATTTGCTACTGAATTATCCACTAACCTTATTTATAATAGCATTTTAATAAAACGAGAGAACGTTTTGAACATTTTCATCTTGTTTTAACAAAACCGTGATCATATTGATAATCGTGATAATTTTGGTCACTATAATCGTGATAAGTTTTCATTACATAAACATTATATCCCTAGTGTGAATCAATCCAGGGTGTTTTCCAGCCTATGGCATGAGACATTTGGAGATGGATGTCAGATAAAAAAAAAAAAAAAGCTTAAATAGACCATCTGAAAAAATAATATTGGTAATGGCATTTATTGGCCGATCTCTAACATTAATGCATCGAAATAATAATTGTATAGCAGTTACATTCTTTCTGATATTACATTATGGTTCACCTTTGTGTCTTTCCCTTTACATTTCTCTATTTCTTTTTGTTTTACTGAAAATGAACCTTTCCTTACTTTCATTTTAGACCTGATGGAAGACAATGAGGAGAGGGAAGAACTGAGTGAAGCGGAGAAGAAACAACATCATGTCAAAAATGTTGAAAAATCTTTGAGTCGCTCACAGACTGAAAATAATTTATTGAAAAGAAGAGCCAAAAAAAAATCTTTCACCTGCCCTCAGTGTGGGAAGAGTTACACAGTAAAAAGAAGCCTTAGTGATCACATGAAAATACACACTGGAGAGAAGCCGTACACATGTGATCAGTGTGGGAAGAGTTTCACAGTAAAAAGACGCCTTGGGGAACACATGACAATCCACACTGGAGAGAAGCCATACACATGTGATCAGTGTGGGAAGAGTTTCACAACAAAAGGAGCCCTTAAGAAACACATGACAATCCACACTGGAGAGAAGCCGCACACGTGTGATCAGTGTGGGAGGAGTTTCAGAAAAGCATACACTTTGAAAATACACCTGCGTTGTCATTCTGGAGAAAGACCGTTTACCTGTGATCAGTGTGGTAAAAGATTTTTTAGGGGAGATGCGCTGAAGGACCACCTGAAAGTTCACACACAGGAGAAGCCTTACACATGTCCTTTGTGTGGAAAGAGTTTTAGTCAGATCGGTACTCTAAATTTACACCTGAAAAGACACAATGGTGTAAAGGATCACATGTGCTTTGATTGTGGGAAGACTTTTGTTAGAGATGCTGACCTAAAAAAGCACCAAAGAACTCACACTAGAGAAAAACCTTACAAGTGTTCACACTGTGACAAGAGTTTCACTGACTCAGGATCTCTGAAATCACATGAGAGGATCCACACTGGAGTGAAACCGTATCACTGTCCTCCGTGTGGGAAGAGTTTCACTCATTCATCTTCTCTACTCTATCATACAAAAAACAAATGTTTGAAATCATGAAAGCATGTCTGAATTCATCTTCGGATCCATCACATTAAAAATGCGACACTGTGTCCTCACCAAACAATAAAACTAAGCAATCGAATCTATCTCTTCTATATAAATCTGCCCAAACCAGCCACAACAAGTGACAGGACAATGAAACATTCCAAGTTATTACAGTGAACAGAGTCCCTCTTTACCGAGATCAACATGAGTTTCTCCCAAATCAACAATATCTAAGAAGTTCTTGTATAAATGTTTACTTCATGATATAATACCAAATCATGCTTTATTATGATTTTTGTATTTTGATCTATTTATATTTAAAAATTTTATAAAAGTGAACGGGAGTGGATTCTTATGCTCCATCGCCTTCCCTTTGCCTTCTTATTATATCCTTTTACTCCATGTTTAATCAGCATTTATTAATCAGTATTATCTTTTATGCAGTGATTCAATAGACTGCAATGTTTGTAGAATGTGCTTCGCCAAGCTGTAAAAAACGCGAATTGCTTGTTAACTGCAGATTACTGGTTACTACAGTGCGCATAAAACCACGGTGGCGAGCAGGACGAGGCCGAGGGCCGTGAGCACGGCCGCATTAACAATAGGTCTAGGCGGGGCTAAAGCCCCGGGGGCCGAGCAAGGAGGGGGCCCGTGATTGGCTGTGGAGCAGATTGACTACTACTAGCCATCTGATTGCCAAAGCCTTACCGCGCCCCCCACAACTTATCCCTGTTATTTAGTGTCGCTTTGCCGTATATTCCATGCATTATCATGGAATCATTATCATTAATAGGCCTACTATAGTGACCGTTCGCAAAGACCCGCCTTTTTCAGTTACTGTGTGACAAGCCGGCTCTCACGAGTCACGCACATCATGTTCTCACTCACGCAGTGAAAAATATATTGCGGGGCATAGACTAACGTTACACTGAGTGACTACGCACCGACATACAAGAGAGAGCTCAGAGCAGCTTACTGTTGATATGAAACAAAGTCTCAACTTTCAAATATTGTCATTTAAGTAATTTAAACAATACCGTTTTTCAAGTTCAAGTCCACCGACGTTAATCTACTGACAGCTTTGTTGTCGGACAAAATTGCGTATTCGGCGTTATGATTGGTCAGGTCGCCTGTCAATCAAACCCCCGTGGGCAGCAGGGCATGGTGAATTGAAACGTCACGTTTTAATTTGATATACCACTCAAATACATTTGTTCTATGTTTAACTTGTGAACGACCGACCTGCTGCTGCACGTAGGCCTATCAGATGATGGCTGCCTGCGCCTTATTAGAATATACGCATCAACCAATCAATCGCCTCCACTCTTCACTTCATTCTAGACTACTCTTAAAATTGTCACGCATTATCTTCGTCTTCGATAGGATAGCTAAAAATGTCATCTTTAAAAAACATGTTTGAGTGGGGCTCAAAAAAGGATTTAAAAAAAAAAGCTAAACAGCAGAGGAAACATGAGTTGCTCAGTAAAATCCCCAAGCTATCTGGTTATTTTACTAATATAAAAAAAATATAAAGCTGATGATCACGGAGAAGTTGTGGAACAGCAAGTGGGCCGGTGTTCTGACCATGGTTCTGACTATTGATGCTACCCATCGAGATGTGCTACTTACTGGTTATGCGCATGTTCAGACTCATTTTTCTTCTGCTTACCACGCCCATAAATCTATGCATCCTTGTTGTGGAGACTAGTAGGAAACTTTGACAGGTCAAAGATGAATATTTGATGATAATTGTTACTTTTCTCACCGTTTTAAAAATAAAAAACAGTACAGTATACAGTACTCATAACTTCGAAATTTATTATAGGCCTAATTGTATTTCATATAATAATGTCATTTTTACTTGTTATATCAAATGTGATAATTGCTAGTTCATTTAAAATATTAAAATATGCTCCCCATACACTTACCCTGATTTAAATGAAGTAACGATGTCATAATATTGTGAGATCTACACCATTATGGAAACAATAGAGAATTCTCTGTGATCGATTCACGCTATAGCTTTTTTGAGAAGGCAGCACAAATCGTCAGAACACCGGGCACATGTTGGAGCAGATAAAGACACAGCGTCATCATCGACCCCACCAATTTTCGTCTAAGTTTGATTATTAACTTGATGGATGTATGATATTGCTTTTTTTGTTTGATCAAACTCTATATTCGCCTAAAGGGCTGGCGATAATATATCTGGTAGAAATATGTCAATTTTGCTGCGCCATCATGATGTAAGTTTATGATTTAAACGCGTTTTTAAGCATTGTGGTTTAGAAAAAAGCATTGTGGTTTCATTTTGTAAGTGCCAGGTTTGAGACCATGGTGAACTTGAGACGGTTTTTGCCCAGCGCACTTGAGTTCCGACCCTGAGGTCTTAAAGTGACAGAAGCTGCTAATAAAGCTGCTG
Organism: Siphateles boraxobius; assembly: GCF_051911475.1. NCBI lineage: Eukaryota > Metazoa > Chordata > Actinopteri > Cypriniformes > Leuciscidae > Siphateles > Siphateles boraxobius. The sequence continues at coordinate 14,124,220 of NW_027508733.1, read as the reverse complement.
TCGCCATTTGTGTAAATAATGTTAATCAAACATCAGAAGGAAAGTAATTTACTGCCCTTGACTGAATCACTTTTGTAAAATAAAAATCTTTTTGTAGAAAAAATCTGCGAGGCAGATGGCGGGATCACTGATCAGCGACACCAGTGAGGCGTACCGGTCTCGTATCTCTCGCGGAGGAGTGGAAGCTTAAAAGGAGGAGCGACGACAGTGAAGGATGAGAGAGGACTGGATTTTATTTGATGTTTTGTTTTTGTCTTTACTTTCGTTTTTGTATTTGTTTATTTTTTATTATAATTTTAGTTTGTTCGCCGTTTCCAACCTCCTTCTTGCCAGAACATCTAACCTTGTTAGAAAACCACATTTGAGATTCGATTTGGATCTTCATTTAAGACAGCTTTATTGGGTATACATATCATACACTGATGTACTGATGAAATTTAACTCATTTAATTGTAGAAATCTGGAAGCCAAAGAAAGAATACATGTATGCAAGAATAATATTTTGTTTAACTTCATTCACTTAAAAAGTGTTATCATTGTTAGGCATACACAGCAGTCATATATCATTAAAATTCTGTGGAAGCCACAGAGATCACACATCATTACTTTATACATTTTGTAATTAAAGACTATATATATATAAATTAATGATTAATTTTCTCTTTATTCATTAAGTTGCATTATATCAGCATAGTGCTTTGCAGCCACAGTCATTCAAGTTTTATTATAATTGGTCAAACTTGAAAGCCAACATCAATATTGTTTACTTTCTTTAGACAATATACAATATCACTCAATACACAACACCTACTATTACACATTTGCTGGTGGAAATGCCGTGGAGTATACCTGTCGTGACATTCCCTACTCTGCCTTCTCTTAAAAATTGCATTTTATCAAGGTAAAATCTACATATAGTTCCCAACGAAAGTATTGCCTCTCCTTTATTGATATCCATGCTTTTTTTTGGCTAAAGGTTGCAGGCTTGCCTTCCAATGGCTCTGGTATGGCTGTGTTCTCGTTGCATTTACAATTTTGACCAGCAGGTGTCGCTAGTGTACAGTGTTTCGGCCTCTTTCAATCAACTCCTTTTCTGGGTGTTTTTCTTGTTCTGAATGATGGATTGGTTTTGCTATGACATTCACTGGTGTGTAACAGAGGTGGGAGTAAGTCACACATGTGCAAGTCACAAGCAAGTCTTAACCTTCGAGTCTCAAGCAAGTCCAAGTAAATTTTTTATAAAGCAATGTCAAGCAAGTCAAGTCAAGTCAAGTCACTGCCTTATGTCAAGCAAGTCAAGTCAAGTCGTAGCTTAGGGTCACAAGTCACTGGCAAGACATACAAACGTTTGACGATTTCACTGAATTTATATATTAAAATAAGTTAAAACTACAGAAGTTGTGGACTATGGTTTTATTTGCAAAATCTTTTATATATATATGCATTTCCACATACAGCTGAGTGGTTACTACAATAAAAATCTAAATGTAACTGAAATTAGGACAACATTAAAGCATGAAAAAATAAATATGCCTCAAACATTGCAGAAGACCATTAAAAGGTATTAAACAATTCACAATTCAAGTATAGTTCCTATGCGACCAAAGGCATTCTTCAAACTGGCATCCCCTTAATACAAGCTATATACAGGTCCTTCTCAAATAACTAGCATATTGTGATAAAGTTCATTATTTTCCATAATGTAATGATAAAAATTAAACTTTCATATATTTTAGATTCATTGCACACCAACTGAAATATTTCAGGTCTTTTATTGTTTTAATACTGATGATTTTGGCATACAGCTCATGAAAACGCAAAATTCCTATCTCAAAAAATTAGCATATCATGAAAAGGGTCTCTAAACGAGCTATTAACCTAATCATCTGAATCAACTAATTAACTCTAAACACCTGCAAAAGATTCCTGAGGCTTTTAAAAACTCCCAGCCTGTTTCATTACTCAGAACCACAATCATGGGTAAGACTGCCCATCAGTAGCTACGTTTACATGGACACAATCGGAATGAAATCAATACGATTGATGAATCCGAACACGGTGTTTACATGAACTATAAATAAAGTAATCGGGTTGATGTGCGCGTTTATATGTCACAAGATTCAAATCGGAATTGATTTTTTGGCATGCCAAATATTCTGCACGAATATGCCGCTGTTCGCGCATAACTATTCTCCTTTATTGGTTCTTTATTTTTTTTAAACAGCAGACTTAATATTTATCCGTCTCTGGTCATGATTTGGAGACGATGAGCATGAAACCGTTTTGCCGTGCTGCTATTGATCACGCAGTAAAACCACGCGCCCAAAACCTGTCGTCCATGGATGATAATCTGAAACAAGCACTGGTGGGACGTTGTCCTGCTCCACTTCACAGACGCTGAGTGAGAATTTTTTTAATGACGGAACACTCATTTATATTCACTTTATTCAACAGGAAGAACAGCTTGTTCCACGCGTCATACGTCATTAAGCTATTTCAACGTCATTGCACATGCGCAGTCCTTTAAGTTTCGGTTTTCAATCCGATCAAGTGTTTACATGTTCTCTCGATCGTATTACAAAAGGAGTAAACCACCCCTTTCAATCCGATCGAAATTTCAATCGGATCGAGCTCAATCGGATCGATTAAGGTGTTTACATGAAGGTTTTTTAGTCCGATTGAGCCGTCAATCCGATTATAAGTGTCCATGTAAACGCAGCTACTGACACCCTCAAGCAAGAGGGTAAGACACAGAAATAAATTTCTGAACAAATAGGCTGTTCCCAGAGTGCTGTATCAAGGCACCTCAGTGGGAAGTCTGTGGGAAGGAAAAAGTGTGGCAAAAAACGCTGCACAATGAGAAGAGGTGACCGGACCCTGAGGAAGATTGTGGAGAAGGACCGATTCCAGACCTTGGGGGACCTGCGGAAGCAGTGGACTGAGTCTGGAGTAGAAACATCCAGAGCCACCGTGCACAGGCGTGTGCAGGAAATGGGCTACAGGTGCCGCATTCCCCAGGTCAAGACACTTTTGAACCAGAAACAGCGGCAGAAGCGCCTGACCTGGGCTACAGAGAAGCAGCACTGGACTGTTGCTCAGTGGTCCAAAGTACTTTTTTCGGATGAAAGCTAATTTTGCATGTCATTCGGAAATCAAGGTGCCAGAGTCTGGAGGAAGACTGGGGAGAAGGAAATGCCAAAGTGCCTGAAGTCCAGTGTCAAGTACCCACAGTCAGCTGCTGGTGTTGGTCCACTGTGTTTTATCAAGGGCAGGGTCAATGCAGCTAGCTATCAGAAGATTTTGGAGCACTTCATGCTTCCATCTGCTGAAAAGCTTTATGAAGATGAAGATTTCATTTTTCAGCACGACCTGGCACCTACTCACAGTGCCAAAACCACTAGTAAATGATTTACTGACCATGGTATTACTGTGCTCAATTGGCCTGCCAACTCTCCTGACCTGAACCCCATAGAGAATCTGTGGGATATTGTGAAGAGAAAGTTGAGAGACGCAAGACCCAACACTCTGGATGAGCTTAAGGCCGCTATCGAAGCATCCTGGGCTTCCATAACACCTCAGCAGTGCCACAGGCTGATTGCCTCCATGCCACGCCGCATTGAAGCAGTCATTTCTGCAAAAGGATTCCCGACCAAGTATTGAGTGCATAACTGAACATAATTATTTGAAGGTTGACTTTTTTTGTATTAAAAACACTTATTTTATTGGTCGGATGAAATATGCAAATTTTTTGAGATAGGAATTTTGGGTTTTCATAAGCTGTATGCCAAAATCATCAGTATTAAAACAATAATAGACCTGAAATATTTCAGTTGGTGTGCAATGAATCTAAAATATATGAAAGTTTAATTTTTATCATTACATTATGGAAAATAATGAACTTTATCACAATATGCAAATTTTTTGAGAAGGACCTGTATTTTTAATTATGAAGTTAAAACCGCCAATAGGTGGCGCCAAATTACCGTATTAATGTACGAGTCATAGAAGCATTCATCCATTTTCCAAACCAACTGTCCAAGGGTTTTCTTCCAAACTGTTTCACTAACAGTATCTGTGATTACAGTAAGGTTAAAAGTATTATTATATTTGCATGCAGCATTGCTTCCCTCTGAACAATATTTGGGTCATAAGCCACCAGTTGGGAAACACTGCTCTATACTGCAATGAGACTGAATTATTGTAGGCAAAATGTTAAAAGTAATTTTGCTCCTTAGCTCATCTTAACACTCGAGAACACCATTTCATCATCTTCATTGCGTTTCTGTAAGAAAACACAAAAGTAAAATCAGGAGCGGTGTGCAGATTGATGAACAGATGCAAAACTGTAAAAAGAGGTTAATCTTTCAGAGAATAACAAACTACAAGAAATCCATCAAAAATATTGATCTATCATGATTAGTAAAGTTGAAAGTAAGATGCTCTGCACCCACACTGTAATTTTGCCTGAAATTTCTCTTTCAAGAACAGTGGCATTCGCTCTATAAAACCAAACAAGATGTTCATCCATTCCTGTAAATCTTTCCCAGTGCAACTTTTGATTACAGTCTGTACATCTACTTTAATGCATTCTTTTGTGTGACACAAATGCAGAAGTTTAGAACATGAATGTTTTTGTGGCTCAGTGTCAACGAATAGTCATTTTATACTGGAGAGGAAGTTCTGAAAGGGACATCGTGTCTAACAATTGTGTTTCCTATCAAATCAGAATCCAAATCCCTGAATGAGATAACTCATGCATCCATCAAAACTGACAAATGACAAAAGAAAAAATGGTAGCAGAACATCTTACAATTGAGATGTCAATGAAAAATTAACCAAGTTTTCATACATCTAGTCAATCTGGAACATACATGACATGATCTGCACACACAGATATGTGATCATGCAAGTGTGTGTACACACCGAACATTCAAAGAAACTCACAAATCACAAGATCATAAACATGATACAGTAAAGCAGCAAAAGACAACAGCAATAAAGTCTTCCTCTTGGTGTTCAATCAAAGGGTGTAAACAACATCATTATAAGGTACATACCGTATAATATGATATCAATATCAATTAAGCTTGATAATATAATATTTCTGTTAGATAATAGTATAACTGCCATTCATATTATTTCTATTATTTAACGTTTTGTTATATTTGTTTTTTCTATTCATGAAAATTGAGTGTTGATGTTAACTAGGAACTAAAGTACATTTTGCCTTGCACACGGACACTTTTTAAGGTGCAACAGAAAAATACACTTTTGGTTAGAAGAAGTTATTCTCTGTGTGTGGAGCATACAAGAGCTACTTGTGTTCGAAAGAAGAATTAAAGAAGATGTTTTAATTTTTGTTTTTGAACCCGGTATTTTCAAGTGAACTCATTACCTCTTGGTCTTGGTTATATTCAGCCAGCGAGGTATGTGTATTACGTTTGTATTCCCGAGTGGTTTTTATATTTACCTCTTTAAAGTGTATGTGAACGTGTTTATCTTTTACATTGTCATACTGTAGTTTGACGGTGGATTTCATTGACGGTGAATGTGATGACGGCGAAAGGGATGACAAGTGCAATAAATCCATTAGTAACCAGAACCATGGTGTCGTCTATTTCCTGGAGGGAGTGATAAATACTGATTACAATACAATAATTTTGTCCTTTTAGACCTTCACTAAACATCTATTTGCAAGTAAATATAAACAGCAAAGGAAACAAAATGATCACCATTCTGTGTCTGTTTGGCAAGTGTGAACAGCAGGAGTTTGATGTAACATCACTACATAGTAACCTACATGGAAATTTACAACAATGCAAAAACCTATTGACAAACTGCATGATTTTTCAAAACAGATTTTTTTTTATATTTGGCTTTTTTTCTTTCTTTTTTGGACTGGTTTGTTAATCACTGGTAGAACAGGTTTCTTAACTGTTAACTGACAAACTGCCGACTTTTCAGTCTGTTGCTTTTGAACAATTTGTCAATCTAATCTATTTATTTCCGGTCAGATTTGTGAAGATTTGTGCACCTGTAATACAGTATGTGTAACTGAAATAGCCAAACCCTGTTAAGCAGAAAGGGATGTGTCCTGAAGTCTTTAAATGAATCACTAGCATTAAATCTAAATTCATCTATAATTCATCTTAACATAGAGCACATATTTGCTTAGGCTATGATAAGAAACAAGCAAGCACAGACAGGCACTGAGATTTGTGAGTCATTTTGTGAAAGATCATGAATGATCATCAATGCACTGGTGCGGAGCTTTACAGAGAGGCAGCGATACACAACGCACACAGCAACACTGTATCTTACCGTATTCTGTAAATGACGTGCACAGAATGTTGTTGTAGCATAATGTATTTCTTCAGTTTCAACTGTTTTAATAATAATCACAGTTTAACTATAAAAATTATACATGAACCTGAAATGGTGAAACACAAAAGACTCATGTCAACTGCTAATACTTACCACTTGGTGTTGCTCGTTTACGGTTCTTGATGTGCCAGAACACAATCCCTCCAGAAACTGCAGTTATGGCCAGCAATAACAATAAAACTACCAGTAGTATAACATATGAACGGTGACTCTGTTCTGTAATGAACAAACAGAGAAAACAGTATGTATTATATATTAGTCCTGCCAGTCTGACTTCCACCTGAGACACCAGACAGAAGATCAGGGAGATCATTTCATATATTACACAACTGTAAATAATAGTTGAACTATTCAGCTTGACATGATGCTGACCAGCCTTTGTTCAGAGAGCTTTAACACCAGGGCCAGTTGCATAAACTGTTAAGACTAGTCTTACAAGTTAGTCATCAATTTTTATTCTTTAAGACACAACTTAAGTATGTTACATAAAGACGTAGATTGGCCTAATTTGATACCAAAAAGTAAGATTGACTGTCCCTTGACTTACTGCTAGTGGCTCATCCTAGAGACAGTGTGTTAACATAAAATGTCTATGCAACTGGCCCCAGGTGTTTAAAGTAATGTAAAACCTAATATGCAACCCATACTCAAATATACATTTGTGTTGGGGTTATAGCTCCCAACAATTAACCTACAAAATATTCAAATAATTACAGGTCAGAAGACTATAATATCAGTGTTGATGTACCTGCACATGTGTGACAGAGTCGACTGATGTCCAGATGTGTGGTCTGGTTTCTGATGGGATTGTTGATCACACAGCTGTAAGTGTTTTTATCCTGATATTCCACCTCCAGAGGTAGAGAGAGACTGATGCTGAGATCACACACACTGATGCTGGACAATACACTGATTCCTTTGTACCAGGAGAGAGTCACATCTCTCACATTCAACACTGAACACACCAGTGAACATCTGGACTCTGTTGATCTTGATCTTGATGATGATGATGATGAACAGTTTGAAGAGTCACTGGAAATGACAACAATGGGTAGAGGAGCTGGAAAACATGAAAGAACATGAAGTCAAGTCAAGTAACCTTCATTATAGCGCTTTTAACAATATAGATTGTTTCAAAGCAGCTTTACAGTGATAATAGAAAATTCCAGTAACAGAGATTGTTTGGCTTCACAGCAGCTCTAGAATAAAGTTATAATTTGTCCAGCTAAAGTTAGTTTTGATTGATTCACTTCACTTCCATTGTAAAGATCATTAGTTATTAACTTTGGAGCCGCTAACACAAACCGTTTTTCCCGAAAACAGACACACTTTGAATGTGTTCTGGCCGTTCACTTGCACGACAGCAGTGTCTGGTGGCTCGAGAACACAAACTGTGAAATAGGTTTCCAAGGTGCAAGTTTTGAAAGATTAAGAAAAACGATATGATGGCTTTATATCAGTATTATTATCAAAAATCAATAACAAAAATAACATGATGTAGATGTTTTCTTGCAAGGCTAATCAAAAAGAAACCAAAAAAGTGAATTAAAGGCTGAAGAAAGAGAAAAGCCTGCATCTAAACTAAAATACAGATTGATCATTTGAACAGCTATCCTGCATATCATATCTTATTAATTATTTCAACAATTTGTACGAAATTTTGGCTGCAATTTTGGGCAGTTGAATGATCATTTATCATGTCAGAAATTAAAGCATTTGTGATACGTTTACTCACCATACACAGTAACATTGAATCTCTTGAGTGTTTTTCTGCTGCTGACGACAGTCAGTTCATAAAGTCCAGTGTGTTCAGATCTGATGTTTCTGATGGTCAGAGATCCAGTTTGACTGTCCATCTGGAGTCTGTCTCCATCGTTACTGACAAATATATAGTTCATTTGGTCTCTTCTAATGATTTCAGCTATTCGAGTGTTTTGAGGTCCAAACGTCCACAGTATCTGATCATCTCTCTGTACTTGAACATCAGTGTTTAGAGAGACAGAATCTCCCTCAGTCACTGACTCTGACTTCACTTCATCAGTTTCACCAAACACACCTGAAACAGATTAAAACAAATTAATTTTCTTCATCATAACAAACAAACAAATAAATAAAATTGTAAGGCATGTATTTTGTGTTTTATTAAATTAAGTTGAAAAGTTAAATTTGGTGTTTCAATCTGAAACCAAACCAAAAAAGGTTGAATGAAAACGCAATTTAGAAAATAGAAATGTAGGTCTATTTGCAAGTATGTATACTACATTTATTGTTGGGCTGTTCCAGTCCTGCTCGCGCGTTGCATGAGATTAAATTCTGCTTACCATTTGTGATCAGAATGCATAGACATACGAAAGCAGTGTTTAAAATCATATTCCTCAAAAGATGTCCGATCGACTTCTGATAAATAAAGTCCTCATTGCGCTGTTGAAATCGTTTTTTTAAGCAAAGTAGCCTAGTGTACAAAACTTAAGTGTTTCTCTGAATGTGTCTGTCTGCTGCTCGTGCTCACACAGAGGAAAAGATGACGTATGACTCTATCATTGCCTGCAGCCGTAGCTACAGCGCTTATAGAGATTATGTGAATTCTATTTGTTCTTATTTTGGAAGTATTTCATTCCACCATAAAATTACATGTGTTAAAAAGCATCTTTAATTATCAAACAATACAGTCGCTATATCTAAAATCTAGGAATCTAAAAATGTAGTCAAATGAACAGTTAGCCTGTTTTTTTAATGCATAATATAGCGTTCAAACGCGTGTATTTCAGGCTGGACCAGCTAACGCGCGGTCCTAAGCGACTGTGGCGATTGGCTCTTTTATTTAGAAAGCGGGACTTAGGCTATTCTGATCACAGTATTACTGCAGCATTCACAGTATTACTGTAGTATGCACTTGTTTATTTAAATTCCCCCTATAGTCAAATTTTATCTCTTAAAACTCATCTCTGATCATCAAAATTACATATTTAAAGTTTTTTTCATGTGAAGAGAATATTTTCTTCATGCCTTAAATAGCTTGAATTACTCTAGTCTACACCCTTGCTTATTTTAGTCAATGGGGATTCATGAATATGCAAATTAATTCCTGCCTCCACTCAAATCACACCAGCTCTGACTACCTGATCCACTGGGTCAACTAAACGCTACTCAATGGAGAGTCGAAATTCATGATTGAACCAGAAACTGATTCAGGAGAAGAAGAGCACATTCAATTCACACGGTTTGTTTTAAAGCATATTAAAACAACATAAACATATAAACAACATCAAAAAAGTCTTTTAAAACATTAAAAAAAAATACTGATTTTGAAAAAAAATGTAATCAATATTGACACCTCTATTCACTATTCACACCTCTAGAGATTTTTTGACACATTGGGTTCTGGTAGGCCACTATTTCCTGTTGAGCAATGTATAAACACAAAGTGTTATCTGTGTTCATCAATAACTGTGATGTATCATCATGATGTGGTGTGTGCTGAATATCATTAAAATAAATGGTTTCAGACCTGCCCATATTTCCATGCAAATATGGATATAATCATAATGTGCAGTTATGATATAAAAAGGAAACATAGAAAGTCAAAATAAGAGGAAAGTGTGTTATTCTGAACCAGGATATCTGTACTCATAATGCCAACTGATGTTTTGGAGATCTAGGCTGAGCATGTAATGAATCTTTAACACCATTCATATATTTTGAAGGAAGCATGAGGATATTGATAACTGCCCTGAAAATCTTAAATTATGCAGAAAAATTGAAAGAGGTTCACAAATTTAAAATAAATAATTACATATACTAACGACCCCTTAAACCAGACCACAGAAGATCTCGCTCTGACTCAGAAACTGAGTGTGTCACAGTGCATGAAGATCTTCATGTTTATTCCACTCAGAGTTAAAATAGACCATCTGAGGCCTTGAGCGAGTCACTGCAACTGAAGATTATACTTATATCTCACTGAAAGCACAGGTTTCTCCAGTTGTATGAGCAATTACCCTTTAAATGCATATCAAGGGCGTGGGAATGATTTAAAAAGGTGGTGAGGCAAATCAATCCTTTCGGGAACATTCGAATTTCATTCAGCCCTTGAGAAATCTTCTGTTCTCTTGTGAAATCTTTTCTCGAGTGAATCAAGATCAAGGACAATTGCTGCACAGTGCACGTGCCACTCTTTTGTGTTTTTAGTCACTTCAAAGTCCTCCTGTCATAGACCTCCATGTTCAGGTTAAACAGTTGTGAGAATAATGTATTTAAAACATGGATTAAAATCTGTTACTGGCTGGCCTGGAGTGAATATTCATTCTATTTACTGTAAATTACAGACGTTTATCTCCAAACTGTTAAGTCAGCTTTAGATAACAGCAGGCTACAATGTGGGCTCGTGCATATCTCAGTTTCTTTTTTTCTTTTTTCATTGACGGTTGGTTATTTGAACTCTCTATATGTATTGTATTTTTTACACCGCCTTTGTACACCATAATGTTCAAAACAACATGTTAACCATTTTATCGTGATGGAAAAGCAGATATTTTTTTTCCTCTCTCTGTCTTTCCCGTAATGCATTAGCTTGATGGCAGCTTTTATTTGACTCGGATTCACTAATGCTCTTCCCAGACGATCACAGGGCTTTATTACTTCCTGCTGACTGGACTTCTCGTCTCTGAACATGATAGTGGAAGTTCCCCGTTTTTGAATTGAGTTCTCTAAAATCCTGAGTTGACTAAAATCTTTTCATGAATGTGACAGATGGAATAAAAACAACAGAATAATCTTCGGGAGTTGTTGTTAAATCAAAGAAATTGCTTAATTTGTTAAAATGAATAAGAAAGTATTCGTAGGCCTATGTCAAATTGTAGTTAGTTAAACAAACAGAAAAACTTTGCCACTTCAGCTCTGAGAAATTCATTCACTCCCTCCCTCTATTTCAGTTTCTGCATCTCTCCATCTCTCTCAGACAAACCACATCCCACACTATCATAAGAAACATAATCAGCACGTGACTATAAAAATGATATATAATACAAATGAAAACACATATTTTTAATATTACATAAAATATTTTTATGTATTTTTTTATATATATTTTGTTATATTCCTAACCCTACAATATATTATATATAACTTACACAAAATACTTTAACTCAGACATGTAAACAGACTCATGTACACGCTGATTGATGGCTTTACGAGAGACCGCACTGTTTTACTGGCAGTGTTCGAGAAATTTGCTAAACATGTAATTCATCACTACATTTTAATGATGTCATCATTAATGGAAAATAGCTTTTTGTCTGAGATATGGGGCCAGTTGTTCTGTTAGAGGGGCCAGTTACATTTAGACCTTATTGTTGTCATATCATTTTCTACACTGCACTGCAGGCATTAACAGGCAAAATACCATGTTTATAATCATTCAACAAAGTATTTGCATTTCCATTATATTTTTACATTTGCATTACATTTTCAGTATTAGTCACAGTAACTGTAATTGACATGAGGTCCTACTTTCTCTTCATTTTGGTGAGAACTATAGAGCAAAAGCAATGGGGACTAAGAAGCTTATTAATTCATTTACTGATAATAACTGACTTGCTAGGTAACTATGTCTAACCGTTTACAGGGTTCCTGCACACTTTTTAATGTCAAATTTAAGGCTTTTAAGACCCGAAGAAATCAAAATTCATACCGTACATTAGGGGTGTGCAATATTGACAAAAATATATCTCAATATTTTCAACGTTTTGTTGATAATAATTAGATGATATTTTACTGATTGTGTTTTTGTGCTGGTGCCATGGCTGGTTTAGGCCTGTTGTTGACAGCAGACTCACGGTATTCATATTTTTCCTATTCTATGCAGAGGTCAGTTCACAGCAGTGACAGAAATTATTTTTTTAATTAAGGGCCAATATTTGCCACCTTAAATTGATTTCCAGGGGGCATTTTCACCTATATATGGACATTCTTTCTAACTTATTTAGAGTTATGCATCACCTTTTATGTCAAATACTAACATTCAAATTATACAGTAATTATACTTATTTATACAATAATACTTAATTATACAATAATTATACAGTACCACTGTTACCAGTCAAATTAAATCATTCAATCAAAATCCATCTTTGCAGTGCAGAGGTGACACAGAAGCGGCACTAATATATTTACACTTCATTTACAATTGCATAAATAAAGCATCAATATTTAAATAAATGATTTCTAATTTTAACCTTTTAATTAAAGGGTACTTTAAATATGAAACTAAAACCGCCAGTAGGTGGCGACAAGTCACTGTCTTAATAAGTGAGCTGAGGGAGTCATTCATTCAACCAATTCGTTCCAAGGGCTGATTCATTCGTGAAAGAAGCGAGTGATTTAATTTTACACCAGAAAAGACACAATGGTGTGAAGAATCACATGTGCTTTGATTGTGGGAAGACTTTTGTTAGAGATGCTGAACTAAAGCTGCACCAAAGAACTCACACTAGAGAAAAACCTTACAAGTGTTCACACTGTGACAAGAGATTCACATGTTCAGAATATCTGAAAGTGCATGAGAAGATCCACACCGGAGAAAAACCTTACAAGTGTTCACGCTGTGACAAGAGTTTCATTCAGTCTGGATCTCTGAAATCACATGAGAGGATCCACACTGGAGAGAAGCCGTATCACTGCCCTCCGTGTGGGAAGAGTTTCAGTCATATATCGTCTTTACACAGTCATACAAAAAACAAATGTTTGAAATCATGAAATCATGTCTGAATTCATCTTCAGATCCATCACATTCAAATATGACACTGTGTCCTCACCAAACAATAAAACTAAGCAATAAAATATATCTCTTCTATATAAATCTGCCCAAACCAGCGACAACAAGTGACAGGACAATGAAAGTTATTACAGTTGAAGACTGTACAATTTTACTGTTTAATGTTATTTTTTTAGTATTATTTTTCTTTATTTATTTTCAATTAAAATTTCATAATGTATTTTGTGAAGTCAGAGTATGTTGTACATGTGTCCTGAGCAGAGATATGGAAGCTTTAGTGTTAAGTTCTGCCAGGAAGACACAATTGCTACGTCACTTATTAGCTACCTTCTCATCTATCCAATCATGTCTAATACTTGCGGTATAAAAGACCGGTACTTACACGTTTGAGTTCGCAGATGCTGACGCTTTCATTTATCTCCATCCTCGCCACCACCTCCAAGATGGTTCCTTCCCCTCCATCCTCCCCACCACCACCACGATGGTCCCTTCCTATTCCTTCCGTCCCGGGGGGTCGGCTGCGCCCCTGCCTTCGTCTTCAGGCAGGAAATGCAGAGTCCGGACCCTCGGATTGCGAGCTATGGACGGGGCCTACGCCAGAGAACTTTTTGCTTGCTCGGCTATCAATAAATGTATTTATTGTTACAGTATTTATTGTAAATTTCTGATAAATTGCATTAATGTTCTCCTATATAGTATTATATTTATATTTTAATAAGACATTGTGGTTCTACAGTGTCTCCTTGCCTGTTCTGCTTTTATTTTGAAAAGCGCCGTTTTTTCTTCTTCTTCTGTTTTTTGTGACGCAAAACTTCCTACTACTTTCTCTTCACAATGTGGTGCTCGCGCGTCGTCGGAAGAACGCTAAAAAACTGACCTACGAACTGTGAGAGTGTCAAGCTAGAGAGCACGATAGCTGATGGCGTAAACTATTTGATTAGCGTCCTTGGAGAGTGGAATGAGTTTTCACGGTGTTCATGGTGCTTATGCTGCATGGTGCACATTGAGAGGAAGAAATAAATCGACACCCGTTTGAAACTCTCTGCGTCTTGATCAATACATCCAAGGGGCCGCTACAGTGAAAACTCATCGCTGCACCAGCCCTGTCATCCCTGGTGAGAAGCTGACGCCATCACATCCGAGGTCCAACTACCAACCTGATACCAGCCAGTTAACATCGCTTCCATCCAACTCCTGCACCCAGGCAAGACTTGAAATGGACAGCATGCTTAAGGTACAACTAGAGATGCAAAAAGAGACACTGGATGCCAAAGAGCAAAAAGGCTAAAAATGGACAATTTCTACACACGCAAGCTTACAGCATAACTGAAGTGACTTAAATAATAACGTCCTGGTTGCGTATGCAACCCACCGTTCCCTGAAGGAGGGAACGGAGGACGTAGTCGACGCCGACTGAAATGGGATCACGCTAGAGAGCCTGTCTTCTTCGAGTACTATTGAACGAGCCAATGTAATTGGCGTGCGTGATTCGCATCACACACTCCGCCCCCGCGGCGCGGGTATAAATACGGAAGTGGATGCACGCACTAGTTGCTTTTCGCTGAGGAGCCGAGAGTAACCCGGGGTCAGCGGTGGTCCAGCGGTAGTGGCAAGGGGACTACGTCCTCCGTTCCCTCCTTCAGGGAACGGTGGGTTGCATACGCAACCAGGACGTTCCCTTTCAGTCGATAACGTCGGATGTAGTCGACGCCGACTGAAATGGGATCAACCATTGAACACGCCACTAACGCTGCCACCTTCCAGTGCCTAAACCAAAGCCTCCTGATGCCCCCGCAAACTTAAGGCGGGGAAGGACAGGGCTTAGGCCAGGGAAGTCACTGCTGTTCCTACAGGACCACTGGGAAAGCGTTCCCCGTACGTTGGAAGGAAGGGACGCTGCGGAAGCCACATCCAACCCGAGGGAGGTAATGTGGAGAATACACATATGAACTGGGCGGAAACCGGGCAGTCTAACATATGGAATGTCACTGGGGTGGCTCCAGCCTAAGACGGGGGGAGACACACCGGACAGTGACGGCAGAGAGACTCTGCCGAGGGAAGACACGGGCTCACCGCAGGGAGCCGTATCGTGGAAGAATACACATATGGGGTCACCGAAGGGACCGCAACATATGGACCCAGCCTAACACAGGTTCCACACTGCTTACGAGTGGTAGGCCTAACACCAGACGTTCCGCACGTCCGACGTCGGAGGGGTGTGGAGGAACTCAACAGGGTTCAATTTTAAGGGAACTCAACTGGAGTAGAAAGGCGCACGTATCCAGTCCATAGGAGGGGAATGGCGCAGCAAGCCGACACTTGAACCGGGCTCACGGTGAAACTGGCTTCATGAGAAGGGAGCCCACGGGAAGCAGCGGTTCAACTAGGTGTCGTCCAGCCCCCAACTCTAGAATCTGTTTAGCAAAGTATATCGTCAATGCCCAGGCGGAGCACTTTACACTCATCATAGAGGAGCTCAACACCTAAGTGGACATGTTGCATCTCGGATCTTTGCCGAAATGAAGGCAAGCACTAAGTGCAACTTTGCATGGAAACAGCCTTCCCTCTCTGCTGAATTCCAACAGATATTTGAAGAGCTGGTCTGAGGTCTATGACTTGCATTCTGTACACGTCCAAGCGAACGGACAGAGAAGCCGGGGCTGGATCTGCCTCCTCCAGGGCAGCGCTTGCAGGCTCACCACCTGCTCCTATTACGGGAGAGGTAGGAACCTTGGGCACAATCCGAGCCGGGGTCTCAGCTTGTGAGAGTTAGCCGGCCCAGACTCCAGGCACAATACGTTGACCGAAAGCGAGCAAGTCCCTACCCTCTAGTAGAGACCACGCGAGCAGGAGAACTGATATAACAGAATTTTTAACTCACTACCTGCAGTGGCTCAGGGGCGGTCTCTGCAGTGCAGTCGCACCAGGGACAAGGCCCAACAGGATAAAGAGGGACACAAGGATTTACAAGACCTTGCTCCTCAGGAACCTGATGATCAGAACATGCTTCTGCATACTTCTGCAACACGATGAGCGTCGTTTAAACACCGAGGCAACATCATTTTGAGGGTGATTTAGGAAAACAGCCTACTGCAACCCATTTTGCAGGAAAGAGAGCACTGAAGTGATCGAAAGCTTTCAGGATCTCCTCAGGAGAGAAGACGCACTCAACGACTAGGTTCCACTTCTAAAGGCGTAAGCACGCTACCCAATTCTAGGGGGTGCTCGCAGAAGTGATGGTAACTATCACATGTTCTTGTGATAGCCACCTGAACCTCCGCGTTCAGATGTAAGACCGCCCGGAATCTCCGGGGGAAGAACGCGTGTGCCATCGTGCCCCGTCCCCGAAAGAGTTTCCAGGGGAAGTCAGGAAGGCTGTTGAAGGGAACCAGGTCTAGTTGGGCCAATAAGGGGCAACTATGAAGACCTGTTCCTCTCCTGACTTGGCACGTAGGTGCAAGTGACGGGCGCAAAAGACAGGAGCATTGCTCAACACAACATGTGAAGATCACTGGGCTTCAGGAGCATTTTCTGCTCAGCACTTGGGTGTGACAAGTTCACTGAGCTTCAGGAGCATTCCTGCTCAACACCTGAGTGTGATAAACTCACCGAGCTTCAGGAGCATTTCTGCTCAACACTTGAGTACGAAGAACCTCACTGAGCGACAGGAGCATTTCTGCTCAGCACTTGAGTGTGACAAGTTCACTGAACTTCAGGAGCATTCCTGCTCAACACCTGAGTGTGATAAACTCACTGAGCTTCAGGAGCATTTCTGCTCAACACTTGAGTTCGAAGAATTTCACTGAACGACAGGAGCATTTCTGCTCAGCACTTGAGTGTGACAAGTTCACTGAGCTTCAGGAGCATTACTGCTCAACACCTGAGTGTGATAAACTCACTGAGCTGCAGGAGCATTTCTGCTCAACACTTGAGTGCGAAGAACTTCACTGAGCACCAGGAGCATTTCTGCTCAGCACTGCGTGTGACGAATTCACTGAGCTACCTGTGATGAACTCACAGAGCTACAGGAGCATTGCTGCTCAACACCTGAGTGCGATGAACTTCACTGAGTTTCAGGAGCAATTCTGCTCAACATGAAGAGTGATGATTTCACTGACTTGAGCAGGCGCAAGGCGACCATGAGTCGCAGTCACTTTTAGAAGGCTCACTGGGGTTAAACGCATTTCTGCGGGCCCCTGGGGCAGCTGAGACAAAGTGTTTGTCCAAGGGTAGTCCGCTCGGTTTACCCAAACACTGGCGGAAAAATAAAACCGGGGGGGCAACTGAGCGGCCCCGGAATGGTCATGACCCAGCCGGACCCAGGGGATGGAGTCTCCACTGCCCTGGCTATAACTGTCGTGAGGCTCGATGGCGGCACGATTGAGTAAGCGGGAGGAGTGGAACAAGGCGCCCTCAGAAGCGTCTGACTCCAAGGAGGAGGTGACGGGTGAGTTTGTGACATGCAGGGGAAGCTTGCGCAACGGTCGCAATGACTAACAACTCGAGGCACGAATGCCCGTGTAGTCGGGGGTCGCCCAGGCCCCCGTTAAAACACGGCCCTTGTACATGGCCCCTCTGTTGAAGAGGGTTTGGCAGCAGACCGGGATGAACTATAGTCACACAGGGTGAGCTGCTCTGCCACGGTCACCTCGGGACTCGATCGTGAAGCTAGCGCTGAAGCGGTCAAATATGGAGGAAGCCAAAGGCTGCGACTACCATATACCCCAGGAGCCTCTGAAAGTTCTTTCAGTGGGACCCTTTCTCACTTCAACACCAGCTGAACACATTCTCATTGGAGAGACATGTTGGACCGAGTACCTCTCCAAAACTAAGAAAGAGATACTCAGCCCGTGGGCGAGACTACTCTCTTCCAGTTGACCTGACGACCCAACGGGCTCTGGAGCACTCGAGGGGAAGGACACTGTACTGATACTCCACCCTTAGACGCAACACACAGGATGGCCTGCGGTGCGGGAGGTAGAGATCTGAAGCACATGTCTTTCAGGTCCAAGCTGCAGACCAATCTTGGGCCAAGATGGTCACGACCCACCCCCTAGTAGCACGAAGAACGAGTTTACAACTGGCCTTCGTACCGGCTGGAGGAGCGGCTATATCAAATCCTTCGCCAGCAGGATAAGATAAGCACGCACAAGTCAGGAGCACTGCTCAACACTCGGTGTGATGAATATCACTGAATTTTCAGGAGCACGTCTGCTCAACACCTAATGTGATGACTATCACTGACTTGAGCGGGGTAGCCGAGCCTGAGGTGGGGCAGCAAAGTAGAGAGAGTGGTGTTAGTGTGCTGTGCAACACTTACCTGTCTCCACAAGCGGCAGGGGGCGCGTGAGAAGGCGGATGACCGGGTCCTCGAACGCACCAAGCTGCCTGCTGGCGACCAAGGGGGAGCTGAGGGGTGTAAGGCTATACAGGGTCACACCCGCCAGACTGGCCCTCTTGGGACCCAGGAACAGATGAAATTGCTCTCTCTTTGAAGTGTGGGTACCGCTTGCTCCGCTTTTTTTTTTTTTTTTTTAGGGAGCCAGCGGCGGAACAGACACACACACAAACAAAGGCTCCACCCGGCCCTCACCCGGGGGGAGGGAGTGATCGTGCCACTCCAAGAGCATCTCATCCATTCCTGGGCGGCCCGCTCCGGAATGCTTGCGCTGTCGCTTGCCACCTGGCTTGGCAGCGCCTGGAGCGGGCTGGGCGTCTCTACTGCGGCCGGCTCCATGCTGAGGCCTGGGTGGAGGCTGCTGCGGAGGGCCAGCAGGAGCGGCGGCCGGAGAACACCCACGGCGACGAGCAGGCGGAGGAGCTGCCACCGGCGGCGGGTGGAGGCAGCAGCTGGCCACCGGGGCAGGATGTGCCGGATGACCTCCGTCTGCGCTTGAGCGGCAGAGAACTGTTTGATGCAGTTCTCCACCGCGTCGCCGACCAGCCCAACCTGGGAAATTGGGGAGACCAGGAACCGAACCTTGTCCGCATCCGCCATACCAACCAGGCTGAGCCAACGAAGGCGCTACTGGACCACCAAGGTGGACACCGCCAGACCGATCACGCACGCTACGACACCCGTACCGCGGAGGGTGAGGTCGGATGCAGTGCGGTGCTCACCTATGAGCGCACGGTCTGGATTACCCTCGTGCATGCCATGGGTGCCCTAGCCTGCAGCAACGCCATGGCACGCAAGAGGAAGGGGCTTGCCCACAGGCTTTGTAAGCTCTGCCCGTCGGAACAGACGAAACTCACAGGCCTTAGGGGGGAGACGAGGATCCCCCCAAAAGGCAGCGGCCGCCGGACACAGGTGCACCTGTGTCGACAGACCGCTCCAATGGAGGGACACCTCGCAACCCTTCACCGTTCCTCCATCAAGGGTAATGAGGGGGAAAAGCTATTCAGGCAGTTTCTGGCAGAGAAAGATGCTGTTCACCTCCTGATAAGCTCTCCATGCATTTCGGGAAAGAAAGGCACTGGGGCGGCGAGCTGAGAACCAGCGCGGCCCGCCCCAAGATACCAAACTCCAGATTCCAACCGAGACTGAACGGGACACGGTGGAGGTTCCACTCGAGCCCGGCAGCCTCGGCGGCCCGTTTCAGCATAGCTGATAATTCTGGATCCGGCTCGGGCAACATTGAACTCCCGGAGGGAGACAATGCAGCCGAGTCATCATCTCTAGAAGTCAGCTCACCCTCCGATGCTGCAATCGGCGTCCTGTCCTCCAGGGGAGCCCCGAGTGAAACCGCTGGCCCACCCATTACAGATGGACCAGCAGACAACACAGGAGGCTCCAGTGGTTGCAGTGGAAGGGAGGAGTGAGGAGCCCACAGGGAATGGTTACCGGGCGGGACATCCAACACTATCCTCCGGTCACCCATCCCACACAGCACCCGAGGGTGGGGCATGGTAATGGGGACTCGCTCTCCGCGAACGAAGGCGAGTCTCGCCCTCAACACTGCGACAGTCATGTTCCCACAGTGAAAACATGAGCTGTCCACAAAAGCTGTCTCAGCGTGCTGTAAGCCAAACACGTGACACAACAGTTGTGACCATCAGAGAGAGACAGGGAACGACCGCACCCAGAAACGCACGGGCGGAATGACATCTTGAAAAAGACGCAAACGCACCCGTGTTGCTCTTTCAGAAAATAGGACCGTCACCAGTGCCGGAGCACACAGGGGAATGACCGCGGCAACACTGAACAGAGAACTGAAACAGTGAAGCACTCACTTTTCCGCCCTCTAACCAGCCATCAACACACACAAACATTTAGAAATCTGTTGCTGTTAAAACAGCAGTTGAGAGCTCAAAGCTCGCGATCACCGCTGCACTCGCGCTGTAGAACACCAGCACTGGGAGAGTCTTCCTGAAGAACACCGACACACTCGCTCGTTGTAGACAACAGCACTCTCAGAGACATCAAACGATCGGCTCCGAAGCGAAAGGCAACTAGTGCGTGCATCCACTTCCGTATTTATACCCGCGCCGCGGGGGCGGAGTGTGTGATGCGAATCACGCACGCCAATTACATTGGCTCGTTCAATAGTACTCGAAGAAGACAGGCTCTCTAGCGAGATCCCATTTCAGTCGGCGTCGACTACGTCCGACGTTATCGACTGAAAGGGAACGTGGTATTATAAGGTCAAAATAACTTGCAAGCTAATTCTCAGTTCCTAACGCTTCTAAAAATTGTGACTATTTCAAGACCAATGTGCTTGTGTCATGTCTATTTATGAAAGGGTGAATTTTGTTGTTACTGTTTTATGCAAAAATCCTTTTGGATGTCCATAATCTGTTAGTGCTTGGTATAAACATTACTCTGTGGTAAAAGATAACTACAGCTTACAAGTGTACATTCAGGCATAGGACAGTCAAAGGCTACACTCGACTTAAAGAAGCAGCACAAACAAACAAGATGTCACGTAAAGACACACCAGTCAGATCCAGCTCACGTGAAAGAAAGCTAACAGAGAAAGGTCAAGAGATGCATGACCAAGACACCAGAAAACGTGAGAAAGCATTTAACAAGACCTATGACTCTTGGAAGCTGATAGCAAGGGAGACTAGGAAAAAATTAAAGACCCTCTGTTCATCAGAAGACCTTAATGAATTACAGAAAGACATTCAAGCAAAGCATGATGACGTAGGCCAGCAGTATGAACCTATCCTACGCAACGGTAACACCACACCAGAGATTGTAAAGAAAATGGATGCCTGTGTTACGCTAACAAAAGACATTTGTGACCTCATAAGTAACCGTCTAGAGACCATTAATCAAGATTATAATGACCAACTTGAGAAGGAAAGGGTAAGAGAAACTTTAAACAAAGATGAATATGGGTCTGTCTTTGGCCACACTAAAACCGAAACGGTAAGCTCAGGGGAGTCACCGGAGAGATTGAGCAACCACTCCAGCTCAGCCAGTACCCACAGCAGTAGAGTAGATGCACAAGCAGAGCTTGCGGCTAAGCTGGAAGAATCAAAAGCCATGAAAGAAATCCAAACACAGCAAGCACATCTTCACAAGTTAGAGAATGAATGGAAACTTAAAGAGGCAAAAATGTTAGTAGAAATGAAACAAAAAGAGGTGGAAATGCAACAACAGTTGGAACAAGAGAGAGCCAAATTGCAGCAGTTACAAGCAGCAAAAGACGTTGCCATAGCAGCAGCTCGTGTGAGAGCATATGACGATTTTGAAGGTTTGGAGAACCATGATGAGGAGATTGACAAAACTAACTCTGCTTGCTACAGAACGGAAACTGAACCTCTATTAAATCCTGATGCTGCATCCTTCCAACCTCACCAAGCTCCTCCTGAAGTGACAATGACCCAGGAGTCTGTCAGTCTAGCCCAAGCAATCGCCAGCTCATTAAGCATGAACCGCTTGCCAGTCCCTGAACCAACCACGTTCAGTGGTGACCCTTTACAGTTTACAGATTGGAAGATGTCATTCATAGCTCTTATTGACAGAAAACCCCTCCCACCAAGTGAGAAGATGTTTTATCTCAAAAATTATCTTGCTGGAGAGGCGTACAAAGCTGTAGAAGGTTTCTTTTATAGAGATTCAGAGAGCGCATACTATGGAGCATGGAAAGTCTTACAAGACAGATATGGGAACCCGTTCATCATACAAAAGGTTTTCCGAGATAAGCTCATGAGATGGCCAAAAATCAACACAAACGACTCACTAGCACTACAAGCGTTCGCTGACTTCCTTCAAGGCAGCACTGAGGCGATCCCACATGTCAAAGGACTAGCTATCCTTAACGATTGTGAGGAAAAACACAAGTTGCTCAAAAAACTACCAGAATGGATTGTGCGCAAGTGGAGTCGAATTGTTGTAGAGGAACTTGACTCATTCGGCAGCTATCCAGATCTTGCATGCTTTACGAAGTTCCTGAGCAAAGATGGACTTTATTCCGGTGGACAAGTCTTACGTCCCAAGAAAGGAAACAGCATTACAGTGGCCTCACCTAGAAAGACAAGGAAGTCAGAGCTTTGTGCATCGGCTCACAGTAAAAGAACTGCCAATTCCATCGGTGACAGATGTTCTAAAAGCCCTAGAATCAGACTTCACAGAGAGAACTTATGAAGATAAATATGTGTCCCAGAACAATGTTCATTTTATACAGTTCCTCAGTGACAACATCACGCAGAAGAAAGACGGACATTATGAGATGCCCCTCCCTTTCAAGGGCAACATTCCACCCAACCTATCAAACAACAAGAGGTTAGCCACAGTTCGACTGCAGTGCCTTAAGAAGAAATTAAAGACCAGTAGACAATATTATGATCAATACAAAACATTCATGGAAGAAACAATTAACAGGGGTGATGCAGAGCCTGCCCCTACAACAACTGCTGGAGAGACTGAGTAGTACCTTCCGCATCACGGCATCTATCACCCCAGAAAACCAGACAAGCTGAGAGTTGTATTTGACTGTTCAGCCAAATTCCATGGGGTTTCTCTAAACAACACTCTTTTAACTGGGCCTGATCTTATCAATCCTCTGGTAGGAGTTCTTTGCCGCTTCAGGAAGGAGGCCGTAGCGATTATCTGTGATATCGAAAGAATGTTTTATCAGTTCTCGGTTACTCCTGAATCCCGGAATTATCTGAAATTCCTCTGGTGGAAAGGTGGAGATTTGGAGAAGGAACCACAAGAATACAGGATGGCGGATCATCTCTTCGGAGCCGCCTCGTCCCCAGGATGCGCCAATTTTGGCTTGAAACATCTGGCACAGCAACACAAAGCTAACTATCCATTGGCCTCGACATTTGTAGAGAAAAACTTTTATGTTGATGACGGGTTAGTCAGCGTCCCATCGGTCGAGGAAGCCAAGAAACTGATCACTGAGTCACAGGAGTTGTGCAAAAGAGGAGGCCTACGCCTCCATAAATTCAACTCAAATGAGGAAGCAGCCCTCGCCTCCTTAGATCCCTCAGAAAGAGCAGCAACCATCGAACCTCTGGGACTCAATCCATCCCTATCAGAGCGTGCACTCGGCATTCAATGGTCGATTAAAACGGACATTTTCAGCTTTAGCAGCAGCTTAAAAGATCAGCCTTCAATCCGGCGTGGTTGCCTCTCTGTCATTGCCTCTCTTTACGACCCACTTGGATTCATCGCTCCATTCAGTCTAACTGGAAAGCGTATACTTCAAGAGCTGTGTCACAGAGGCATCGGATGGGATGATCCACTCCCAGAAGATATGAGGCCACGGTGGGAGGAGTGGATAAATGGGCTTCACAGGTTGAAAGAGGTTTCAATTCCGAGATGTTACCACCCATATGACTTCCATAACATTGTCAGAGTAGAGCTGCACCATTTTTCGGATGCCAGCTGCGTGGGATACGGTGCATGTTCTTACCTCAGGTATAAAAATGACAAGGATGAAGTCCATTGCAGTCTCGTGTTGGCGAAAGCAAGAGTTGCACCCTCAAAGGTCACAAGTATCCCGAGGCTAGAACTCGCGGCAGCTGTGGTTTCTACAAAAGTCAGTGTCATGTTAAAAGGTGAACTTGACATAAAGATTGATGAAGAAGTTTTCTGGACAGATTCACAAGTTGTGCTTGGGTACATTAACAATGATGCCCGTAGGTTCCACATATATGTTGCGAATCGTGTTCAGCTGATAAGGGATAACAGTGATCCCAGTCAGTGGCATTATGTGGACACCGCAGAAAACCCGGCAGATCATGCTTCCCGAGGTCTTCGTGCTTCAGAGATTCATTCAACAAACTGGCTGCGAGGACCGAAGTTTCTCTGGGAGCGTAAATTACTTCTAACACCCAGCGCTCCATCAGAATTACTCTAGGTGATCCTTAAGTCACGACAATTCAGGTGCTTGCAACTGAAGTCAAAAATTACAATGACATCCTCAGGCGTTTGAGTCAGTTTTCCTCTTGGACAACAATTCTTAAGGTGGTGGCTAGAATCAAGAGGCTGGGGTCTAAACAGAAACAACACAGTGAGAATGTGACTGTTAAGGAGCGTGAGAAGGCTGCAGACTAAGTGATTAAGATCTTACAGCAGCAAGCCTTCCCCCAGGAGATAAAGATGCTTCAGGGCAAAAAAGACCTTCCAAAATCAAAGTCTCTTTTCCGTCTCCCTATCTGGTCTGAAGGACTCCTCCGTGTTGGTGGGAGATTGACACAGTCATCGCTCTGTCACAAAGTCAAGCACCCAGTCATCTTATCAAATAACAGCCACATCACCAAGCTGATTGTGTCCCATTTCCACGCTAAGACATGTCATCAGGGGCGAAGCCAGACTTTAATGGAGCTTCGGGCCAACGGATTCTGGGTAATTGGTGGGAGCAAGTTGGTCGCTAAGCTGATACACGCTTGTGTGTTTTGCAGGAAACTGCGACGGCCGACAGAGACACAGCAAATGGCCGATTTTCCCAAAGAACGCGTCGAAGCCTCAGCACCTTTCACATGCAGCGGCATGGACTGTTTCGGCCCTTTCATTGTAAAGAAAGCCCGCAAAGAATACAAAAGATACGGCTTGATTTTCACATGTCTGTACTCTAGAGCTGTTCATATTGAAATGCTCGAAGATTTGTCAACAGACTCATGCTTCATCAGCCTGAGAGGAGCTGTTCAACAACTACGCTGTGACCAAGGCTCTAATTTTGTTGGCGCTAGGAATGAGCTCAAGGAAGCACTTATACAATGTGACACTAAGCAACTGGAAATCTTCCTGACTGAGAAGCAGTGCGAATTTGTTTTCAATGCTCCCTCTGACAGTCACGCAGGCGGTGTCTGGGAACGCCAGATCAGAACTGTTAGAAACGTGCTAAATGCCACCTTTGCACAGTGCCCAGGTCGACTTGATGACGCCTCCCTCAGAACACTGCTATATGAGGCCATGGCTATTGTTAACAGCCGCCCGTTAACAGTGGATGGAATCAATGATCCTCAGGCACTGGAGCCTATAACACCGAATCACCTCATAATGATGAAATCTAAAGTTGCTCTTCCTCCTCCTGGAGAATTTGTCAAGGAGGACCTGTATGCGACAAAGAGGTGGAGAAGAGTTCAGTATCTTATCGAACAGTTTTGGAGCCGCTGGAAAAAGGAGTAGGCTATCTGTTGAACTTGTCCATAAGACAGAAATGGCACTCACCTCAGCGCAACCTCAACGTGAATGATATTGTCATTATTAAAGATGACAATCTCCCAAGAAATCAGTGGCAACTTGGACGAGTGATTGAGACTGTTCAAATTAGTGATGGCTTAGTTTGTCGAGTTAAAGTGCAAGTTGGGGAGAGGAAACCTCATAAAAAACAAGATCTTCCATCCAAGCCCTCAGTAATTGAGAGACCAATCAAAAAATGTGTGCTCCTCCTTGAGAACGGATTAGAAGAAAGCAATTTACAACACTGCACACCACTTTATTATGCATGAGGCGATATAGTTACACCTCTGATAGCTTAAGTTAAGACTATTCATTAGAGTCAAGAAATCCTGTACAATTCATTGACTCTGTGTATTTGTTCATTCATGGTACTAGGATTTGGTGGGAGTGTAAATGTCTGATAAATATTGCATTAATGTTCTCCTATATAGTATTATATTCATATTTTAATAAGACATTGTAGTTCTACAGTGTCTCCTTGCCTGTTCTGCTTTTATTTTGAAAAGCGCCGTTTTTTCTTCTTCTTCTGTTTTTTGTGACGCAAAACTTCCTACTACTTTCTCTTCACAATGTGGTGCTCGCGCGTCGTCGGAAGAACGCTAAAAAACTGACCTACGAACTGTGAGAGTGTCAAGCTAGAGCAATAGTATCCAGCTGCAGACCCGCAGCACCACCAGTTTCAGAACCCCAGCGCCAGAACCGGAAGTAAGGGGCGGAGCTTACGTTCTAACACCAGCGCCAGGACCGGAAGTGAGGGGCGGAGCTTACGTTCTAAACCGAGTAACGCCACCTAACGTTTTGGAGCGTAATTTGCTTAGACACGAAACGTCATTATTACACACGAAATGTCATACTTTATACTTGTATTTATACTAAATATGATACATTAAGGTATAGTACAATAAGCATTTAAAACATTGATTTTGTGTAATATAATTCTATATAGTTATCCGTTTTATTGTATTATGAGAGTTACTTCCTGATCGTGAAAATAATGCTTGAAACTTATGGTCATTTTATATAAAATATACTTTATTTCACAAGAACATGTGCAGCATGCATTTTTCTTTATGTAAAATAATGTCAAAAATCTAAAAAGAGAGAGAAAATCCGGCATTGTTTTAAAAGAAACCATAAAAATGTACCGTACTTCAAATAATAGCCGAGTCCCAAATAGACGATTGTCTCTTTACACGCCTGGTGTGGCTGCAGGTCTGGGTAAATATAAGTCCGGTCTCAAATAGAGGTCGGGTCTATTTTTAGTTTCAGGTTGTATTAAATCTTCTAAAACCCGTCAGATCGTCCGCTTTTTGGCGGAATAGAATGACTGCTGCGCATGACAGGGCGCTTAACGAGCAGAGAGAGAGAGAGCCCCGGCCGCGCGCGCGCACTCTGACGTCTTCAAACAACACGAGCACTGTCTTGCTCTTTATTTGTCACATACCAGTTATAGTTCATACAACGAGCAGTGACTCACTGTGTAATAAAAACATACCCTAAATATTATTTAAAAGGTGCAACAATTTTTAATATTTGTAAATACTTGCAAAAATAACCATGCTTGTGTCATTGTAAATAATTCCGCCCCTCCCTCACTTCCGGTTCTGGCGCTGGGGTTCTGGCACTGGGGTTCTGAAACTGGTGGTGCTGCGGGTCTGCAGCTGGATATATCTCAGCTAGAGAGCACGATAGCTGATGGCGGAAACTATTTGATTAGCGTCCTTGGAGAGCGGAATGAGTTTTCACGGTGTTCATGGTGCTTATGCTGCATGGTGCACGTTGAGAGGAAGAAATAAATCGACACCCGTTTGAAACTCTCTGCGTCTTGATCAATAAATCCAAGGGGCCGCTACATTTATTCTCCCGAGTCTTTCTGGTAGAAATGGATAGAGGTATACTTTGCTTAGAGGTAGGCCTATGTGTGCAATGAGCATAATCTGTTCACTGAGCAGAAATGTTCCAATGATTACATCATGATACGTAATAAATAGAGATCTCTTGGCAAAAGTAACTGGTGTAGCTTCCGTGATTCAACAATAATGGGGAAAGCATGATTTTAATTGTAGATTTGAAAATCATGCTTTCCCCATTACTATTGAATCACCGAAGCTACACCAGTTACTTTTGCCAAGAGATCTCTATTTATTTTGTGTCATGTCATACAGAGAGAAACAGGCATATTTAAATAAGGCTATAGTCGAGGAGGTCATTCCAGATTTCTCTGTTCCCCATTTCTCTATTCTCTCACCCCATCAGGCCAGCTGTAAATGGTTTCTTGGTGTTTCTCCTTCTTCACCACATCATCTCTATGTTTGTCCTCCCTCTCACCCCGTCATGCCTTTATGTTTCTCTGGGGTGGTACAGTAAGGATTATAGAAAATATAAAGAAAAATAATAATAAAAAATTACATTAAAGAGTAAAATTTGAGTCTTCAACAGTGAACAGAGTTCATCAAGACCGAGATCAGCATGAGTTTCTCCCAAATCAGCAATATCTAAAAAGTTTTATTCTTGTATAAATGTTTTTCTTCATGATATAATATAATACCATATCATGCTTTATTATGGTTTTTGTATTTTGTTCAATTTATGTTTAAATATTTTATAATAGTGAACGGGAGTGGATTCTTGTGCTCCATAACCTTCTCTTCTCCATCTTATTATATTATTTTACTCCATGTTTAATCAGCATTTATTAATCATTATTATCTTTCATGCAGTGTGATTCAATAGATCGCAGTGTTTGTAGAATGTGTTTCGCCGAGCTGTAAAATTGTTACGTGAATTGCTTGTTAACTGCAGATTTCTATAGTGCGCATAAAAACACATTTAAGATTAGATTTGGATCTTCATTTAAGACAGCTTTATTGGGCATACATAGCAGTGATACAAGTCACTAAAAATGTAATTTAATTGTAGAAATCTGGAAGCCATAGAAAGAATACATTTATTACAAGCTTTATATTTTGTTTACCTGATTCATTTAAAAAGTGTTATCATTATTAGGCATACAGTCATATATCATTAAAATTCAGGTCTAAATTATTTGTTGAAACCTGGAAGCCACAGAGAATACACATCATTATTTTATAAATTTTGAAATGAAAGATTATATATATATAGAATTAAATTTAGTTGCATTATATCAGCATAGTGCATGGCAGGCACAGTCAAGTTTTATTATAACTGGTAAAACTTGAAAGCCAACATCAATATTGTTTATAGGCTATTCTTTAGACAATATACAATATGACTCAACACAACTTACACAACGTCTAATATTAAATACTATTACACATTTGCTGGTGGGAACAATATTATCTGTCTGCAGTCCCGGAGGCTGCATTTTCAGGACCCCACTTCTAGGACCGCATTTCTAAGACCCTAGTTTTTTGTGACAGCGCCACCTACCGAGTCGGAGAACCACAGTCCCAGGAACGCATTTCCAGGACCCTAGTTTTGGAGGACCGAAAAAAGTGCCACCAATGCAGTATTTCCACCCAGTTTTAACTACATTAGAGTGTTTTTTTTCTTTCAAGTTTTATTACACCCAAATACTACTTTCTTTATTGCAATTAAACCAGTTCCTAGGAATGTTGACAAATTATTGGGTCTAAGTAGCATATAATAACTCAAGTAAAATAAACAAGGAATCATTTTATAGTCTTTTCAGTCACTATGGACCACATTTTCAAGTACAGAGGGAAGACAAGGATGACTCTGGGGGTCATTTAAGATTTTGTATTTTACAAAATAATATAAAACACCTGAACTTGAACACACAAAATATTTTACAAAATAATATATAACTGAAATTGAACACACAAAATATTTTACAAAATAATATATAAAAACTGAAATTGAACACACAAAATATTTTACAAAACAATATATAACCACTGAACTTGAACACACAAAAAAACAAATTTGATCATGACCTGAACCACATAGACAGAACTTCAATGGATGGACAAACACATGGACAAACACATGGACAACATCATCACTGACTCCTAAGAGAGAGAAAGAGAAGTGATTTAAATAAGGAACATTTAGTTGACCATGTTCTACTCTCTAATTTTAAATTTCATATTTAAAAGATCTTAGTTACCACAGAGTAATGATAATGATAAAAATAATGATATCAATCTCCATACCAATTAATTTTCATAATAAAATTATTGCATACTGTTCAAAGATTTGAAAAAAAAAAATGATTTTGATGTTCTCGGAACAAAGGTTCTAGAAACACTCATGTCGTTTCTTGAAAAACATTTTTAAGTTAATTTCATATAAATAAATAGACATAAATTTGGCCTAAGCCTAGTGCTTAACCAGTTTATTTATTTATCTTTTGTCATACTATTGCCTACCCTGAGCTGTGTCCTTGATAGCACTTCATCTAGAGTACAGTATACAGTAAATGACACAATCTAACACGTGGGATTTCAATTATTATAATGGCCTCTCGGATATGTCTGACTATTAAAATGTCATATGTCTCAACCAACTTTATAAAACCATGTCAAAATGAAGAGACGTACACATAACATGTATTGTGGGTAACGTTAAACAGGCTGACTGTGAGCAGGTGACAGTGAAAACATTACGATTATTTTAACTGAATTAAAATGGAAAAACAATGAGTAATAAACAAGCTTTCAGAACAAACATGCTACAGTTTATTGTGCTGTAAATAAGTCAACACAGGCTTATCATGCAACAGTTCCGTTAAATGAACGTGCTAACAATTAATTTTCCAGCATTAGAGGCTAATATATGATGGCTATGCATTCAAGACTGTTTAGCAAATCACCAGCACGTTGGCAACGTTAACTTTCCAATGAAATGCATCAAAATTGTTTTTAAAGTTAAACAAATAAAAAATGATTCGCATTTGATACTCACACTCTGAATGTCATTCATCTTCGCTGGTCCTCTAATTCGGTAGGTGGCGTTGTCACTAAAAACCTAGGGTCCTAGAAATGCGGTCCTAGAAGTGGGGTCCTGAAAATGCAGCCTCCGTGTCTGCAGGCAGATGCTACTCGGTGGGAATGCTGTGTTCTCGTTGCATTTACAATTTTGACCAGAAGGTGTTGCTAGTGTACAGTGTTTCGGGCTCTTCGAAATCCAAAGGATTTCTTTTTTCAATCAACTCCTTTTCTCCCAGCACTATTATGCAGGGTGTTTTTTTATTGTTCTGAATAACGGATTGGTTTTGCTATGAAATTTACTGGTGTGTAACTCATTTGTTCTGTGGCTACAACAAATATGTAAACCATTATTCTGCGAGTTTCACAAATATTATTCTGTACAGTTCTCCAGCATGAAAAGCAGAGAATGCCAAGAATTTACTGTATGGCTGAAGCCCAGAGACTTACAAGTGGGAGGAGTCTGTGCCTCAAGTAGGCGGAGCCTCACATTAGTGGAGTTAAGTTTAAAGGTGTGGTTGGGTATGGAGCTTTCATACAACCCATTTGGACACGTGGTGCTCAGTGACCAAATGACGTCCAGCTCCACCTCTGTGGGTGTAATAGGTGGAGGAAGTTTTGGGTAGGGTTAGTGTATGGTTGGAACATCGCTCCACCTATTATTCCTATATTTCAAAGAGGGGGAGCTGGACTTCACACTCCATCCATCTGGGCTGCAGTAATGTAGAATGAGGGCGGAAAACATTCCAGTGTTCCCGCCTTGGAGAACAGCCAAACTTGTGGAAACACGTCCTATCATGCAGGAACTCTGCAGTAACTGTTGAAGTGATAGTTAGACTAAAGCAAGCTGGTTTTAATGTTAACTAGATGGAAAAACTCAATTCATATTTTATTTTTTTGTGTGTAATTTAGTGTTTCTTATGTTAAAAGCTATCAGAGACTAGATTGTTTTAGGTTTGAGAAAATAGTATAAGAAAAGTGATTTAATAATAAACGCTTCATAAAGTGAAATGAAATTGTTTATTCTGTTACATTCCATTCAGTACACAATGTTCATGAAATAATCAATGCTGAAATATGGTAAAATACACAAACACTGACAGTTGTTTTTAAGGCAGCTGTAGCACAAGCTCAAGTATCATCTCAGGTCTAGACAGGTTTTTAAGATTCGTGGGCAGTTCTTGTGGGATTATGAATCTGTTATTGCATCCTCTTTTTCATAGGTCATAACTGAAAATAACACAATGAAATGGCAGTGTGCAAATAAATAACTAAAAAAATAACACATTTTTACATTCTGCTTTAGTAATTCTCAACTGTTTATATTTCCAGACCCAGATTTTAATTTAGAAATTGTTAATAATACTAAAGTGAAAGTAGTAATACTATTTAAGTAGTAAGGAAGTAGTAATACTACTATTTTATAATACTAAAATACTTCTACCGGTTAAGTTATAGTATTACAGTGAGCTGCATATTAATTATTAACATTAAATTGGCTGAATATGAAACTATTTTAGTTTCTAAATTCATCAATTTTCCAAACCAACTGTCCAAGGGTTTTCTTCCAAACTGTTTCACTAACAGTATCTGTGATTACAGTAAGGTTAGAAGTATTATTATATTTGCATGCAGCATTGCTTCCCTCTGAACAATATTTGGGTCATAAGCCACCAGTTGAGAAACACTGCTCTATACTGCAATGAGACTGAATTATTGTAGGCAAAATGTTAAAAGTAAGTTTGCTCCTTAGCTCATCTTAACACTCGAGTAAACTATTTCATCATCTTCATTGCGTTTCTGTAAGAAAACACAAAAGTAAAATCAGGAACAGTGTTGATGAACAGATTCAAAACTGTAAAAAGAGGTTAATCTTTCAGAGAATAACAAATTACAAGAAATCCATCAAAAACATTGGTATATCATGATTAATATAGTTGAAAGTAAGATGCTCTGCACCCAAACTGTACTTTTGCCAGAAATTTCTCTTTCAAGAACAGTGGCATTCGCTCTATAAAACCAAACAAGATGTTCATCCATTCCTGTAAATCTTTCCCAGTGCAACTTTTGATTACAGTCTGTACATCTACTTTAATGCATTCTTTTGTGTGACACAAATGCAGAAGTTCAGAACATGAATGTTTTTGTGGCTCAGTGTCAATGAATAGTCATTTTATACTGGAGAGGAAGTTCTGAAAGGGACATCGTGTCTAACAATTGTGTTTCCTATCAAATCAGAATCCAAATCCCTGAATGAGATAACTCATGCATCCATCAAAACTGACAAATGACAAAAGAAAAAATGGTAGCAGAACATCTTACAATTGAGATGTCAATGAAAAATGAACCAAGTTTTCATACATCTAGTCAATCTGGAATATACATGACATGATCTGCACACACAGATATGATCTTGCAAGTGTGTGTACACACAGAACATTCAAAGAAACTCACAAGATCATAGACATGATAAAGTAAAGCAGCAAAAGACAACAGCAATAAAGTCTTCCTCTTGGTGTTCAATCAAAGGGTGTAAACAACATCATTATAAGGTACGTATAATGTTATATCAATATCAATTAAGCTTGATAATATTATATTTCTGTTAGATAATAGTGATTACAATAACTGTGTACTTCAAGATCTTCACTAAACTTCTATTTGCAAGTTAATATAAACAGCAAAAGAAACAAAAATTGTTGCCATTCTGTGTCTGTTTGGCAAGTGTGAACAGCAGGAGTTTGATGTAACATCACTACATAGTAACCTACATGGAATTTACAACAATGCAAAAACCTATTGACAAACTGCATGATTTTTCAAAACAGATTTTTTTTATATTTGGCTTTTTTCTTTCTTTTTTGGACTGGTTTGTTAATCACTGGTAGAACAGGTTTCTTAACTGTTAACTGACAAACTGCCGACTTTTCAGTCTGTTGCTTTTGAACAATTTGTCAATCTAATCTATTTATTTCCGGTCAGATTTGTGAAGATTTGTGCACCTGTAATACAGTATGTGTAACTGAAATAGCCAAACCCTGTTAAGCAGAAAGGGATGTGTCCTGAAGTCTTTAAATTAATCACTAGCATTAAATCTAAATTCATCTATAATTTATCTTCACATAGAGCACATGTTTGCTTAGGCTATGATAAGAAACAAGCAAGCACAGAAAGGCACTGAGATTTGTGAATCATTTTGTGAAAGATCATGAATGATCATCAATGCACTGGTGCGGAGCTTTACAGAGAGGCAGCGATACACAACGCACACAGCAACACTGTATCTTACCGTATTCTGTAAATGACGTGCACAGAATGTTGTTGTAGCATAATGTATTTCTTCAGTTTCAACTGTTTTAATAATAATCACAGTTTAACTATAAAAATTATACATGAACCTGAAATGGTGAAACACAAAAGACTCATGTCAACTGCTAATACTTACCACTTGGTGTTGCTCGTTTACGGTTCTTGATGTGCCAGAACACAATCCCTCCAGAAACTGCAGTTATGGCCAGCAATAACAATAAAACTACCAGTAGTATAACATATGAACGGTGACTCTGTTCTGTAATGAACAAACAGAGAAAACAGTATGTATTATATATTAGTCCTGCAGTCTGACTTCCACCTGAGACACCAGACAGAAGATCAGGGAGATCATTTCATATATTACACAACTGGAGAAACTCTTAAAAATAGTTGAACTATTCAGCTTGACATGATGCTGACCAGCCTTTGTTCAGAGAGCTTTAACACCAGGGGCCAGTTGCATAAACTGTTAAGACTAGTCTTACAAGTAAGTCAACTATTTTTTTTTCTGTAAGACACAACTTAAGTATGTTACATAAAGACATAGATTGGCCTAATTTGATAACCAAAAAGTAAGATTGACTGTCCCTTGACTTACTGCTAGTGGCTCATCCTAGAGACAGTGTGTTAACATAATATGTCTATGCAACTGGCCCCAGGTGTTTAAAGCAATGCAAAACCTAATATGCAACCCATACTCAAATATACATTTGTGTTGGGGTTATAGCTCCCAACAATTAACCTACAAAATATTCAAATCAATACAGGTCAAAAGACTATAATATCAGTGTTGATGTACCTGCACATGTGTGACAGAGTCGACTGATGTCCAGATGTGTGGTCTGGTTTCTGATGGGATTGTTGATCACACAGCTGTAAGTGTTTTTATCCTGATATTCCACATCCAGAGGTAGAGAGAGACTGATGCTGAGATCAGACACACTGATGCTGGACAATACACTGCTTCCTTTGTACCAGGAGAGAGTCACATCTCTCACATTCAACACTGAACACACCAGTGAACATCTGGACTCTGTTGATCTTGATCTTGATGATGATGATGATGAACAGTTTGAAGAGTCACTGGAAATGACAAGAATGGGTAGAGGAGCTGGAAAACATGAAAGAACATGAAGTCAAGTCAAGTAACCTTCATTTATATAGCGTTTTTAACAATATAGATTGTTTCAAATCAGCTTTACAGTGATAATAGAAAATTAAAGTAACAGATTGTTTGGCTTCACAGCAGCTCTAGAATAAAGTTATTGTCCAGCTAAAGTTAGTTTTGATTGATTCACTTCCATTGTAAAGATCATTAGTTATTAACTTTGGAGCCGCTAACACAAACCGTTTTTCCCGAAAACAGACACACTTTGAATGTGTTCTGGCCGTTCACTTGCACGACAGCAGTGTCTGGTGGCTCGAGAACACAAACTGTGAAATAGGTTTCCAAGGTGCAAGTTTTGAAAGACTAAGAAAAACGATATGATGGCTTTATATCAGTATTATTATCAAAAATCAATAACAAAAATAACATGATGTAGATGTTTTCTTGCAAGGCTAATCAAAAAGAAACCAAAAAAGTGAATTAAAGGCTGAAGAAAGAGAAAAGCCTGCATCTAAACTAAAATACAGATTGATCATTTGAACAGCTATCCTGCATATCATATCTTATTAATTATTTCAACAATTTGTACGAAATTTTGGCTGCAATTTTGGGCAGTTGAATGATCATTTATCATATCAGAAATTATAGCATTTGTGATATGATTCATAACGTTTACTCACCATACACAGTAACATTGAATCTCTTCATTGTTTTTCTGCTGCTGACGACAGTCAGTTCATAAAGTCCAGTGTGTTCAGATCTGATGTTTCTGATGGTCAGAGATCCAGTTTGATTGTCCATCTGGAGTCTGTCTCTGAATATTCCATCATTACTGAAAAATATATAGTTCATTTGGTCTCTTCTAATGATTTCAGCTATTCGAGTGTTTTGAGGTCCAAACGTCCACAGTATCTGATCATCTCTCTGTACTTGAACATCAGTGTTTAGAGAGACAGAATCTCCCTCAGTCACTGACACTGACTTCACTTCATCAGTTTCACCAAACACACCTGAAACAGATTAAAACAAATTCATTTTCTTCATCATAACAAACAAACAAATAAATAAAATAGTAAGGCATGTATTTTGTGTTTTATTAAATTAAGTTGAAAAGTTAAATTTGGTGTTTCAATCTGAAACCAAACCAAAAAAGGTTTAATGAAAACGCAATTTAGAAAATAGAAATGTAGGTCTATTTGCAAGTATGTATACTACATTTATTGTTGGGCTGTTCCAGTCCTGCTCGCGCGTTGCATGAGATTAAATTCTGCTTACCATTTGTGATCAGAATGCATAGACATACGAAAGCAGTGTTTAAAATCATATCCCTCAAAAGATGTCCGATCGATTTCTGATAAATAAAGTCCTCATTGCGCTGTTGAAATCGTTTTTTTTTTTAAGCAAAGTACTGTACAAAACTTAAGTGTTTCTCTGAATGTGTCTGTCTGCTGCTCGTGCTCACACAGAGGAAAAGATGACGTATGACTCTATCATTGCCTGCAGCCGTAGCTACAGCGCTTATAGAGATTATGTGAATTCTATTTGTTCTTATTTTGGAAGTATTTCATTCCACCATAAAATTACATGTGTCAAAAAGCATCTTTAATTATCAAACAATACAGTCGCTATATCTAAAATCTAAGAATCTAAAAATCTAGTCAAATGAACAGTTAGCCTATAAATGTTTTTTTTAATGCATAATATAGCGTTCAAACGCGTATATTTCAGGCTGGACCAGCTAACGCGCGGTCCTAAGCGACTGTGGCGATTGGCTCTTTTATTTAGAAAGCGGGACTTAGGCTATTCTGATCACAGTATTACTGTAGCATTCACAGTATTACTGTAGTATGCACTTGTTTATTTAAATTCCCCCATAGTCAATTTTATCTCTTAAAACTCATCTCTGATCATCAAAATTACATATTTAAAGTAGTTTTCATGTGAAGAGAATATTTTCTTCATGCCTTAAATAGCTTGAATTACTCTAGTCTACACCCTTGCTTATTTTAGTCAATGGGGATTCATGAATATGCAAATTAATTCCTGCCTCCACTCAAATCACACCAGCTCTGACTACCTGATCAACTGGGTCAACTAAACGCTACTCAATGGAGAGTGGAAATATTGATTTAACTCTTAAGCTTGAACCAGAAACTGATTCAGAAGAAGAGCCCATTAAATTCACACGTTTTGTCTTAAAGCACATCAAAACAACATGAACATATAAAGAACATCAAAAAAGTCTTTAAAAACATTAAAAAAAAATATTGATTTTGAAAAAAAGAATTTAATCAATATTGACACCTCTATTCACTATTCACACCTCTAGAGATTTTTTGACACATTGGGTTCTGGTAGGCCACTATTTCCTGTTGAGCAATGTACAAACACAAAGTGTTATCTGTGTTCATCAATAACTGTGATGTATCATCATGATGTGCACTGAAAAAAATTTGGAGGAGGATTTACTTGAAAAAAGCTAGCTAACTTTTTTCACTCAGAAAATGCTAGTAAATTTACAACGATTTGCCAAGTAAAAACCTAAACATATTTATCAGTAGCTTTAATTAGAAATATTTAACTTTAATTTACTTGGAATATGGAATTAAGTAACCTTTACTTGACCTAGTCAAGGGAAAGTAACAAAGAAAATAATTTTTTTTAACTTGACTAGTAAAAGGTTGAGTAATATCAATTTAATTGAAATTTCCTTTGCATAACATTTCACTCAAACAATAATATTGAAATACCAGTATGTGCTCTACGTAGAACTTCTAAGTAATTTATACTACATCATGTCTGATGCTAAACATAATGTGAATGCAAAGACCTCAATACTTGGTAGAAAATACACAATGACGGTAACATTTGATGGATCGTTTTTGTGTTTGAATGTGTCATTTTGAGCAGAAAATTTACTTGAAATGTCACAAAATGGCAAGTTACTATAATCCTAACAACAAAAGCAATGATAAAACAGTGTAAATACAGCTGGAAACCAGTGAAAAATCAACCTCATTAATTATTCAAGGTCCAGTGCATGATGGGAAACCCAGTTTTTTTTCTTAATTTTTATCAAGTTGATATTTACGCTTTCATTTCTACTCGCTTGAATTAAGTACTGATATGGAATTTACTTAGTTTTTTAATTCTTGCCTGAACTAACTTTTTCATGTAAATTACATTGTTTTTTTGCAGTAGTTTTTACTTCACCACAAAATCATTTTTTACAGTGTGGTGTGTGCTGAATATCATTAAAATAAATGGTTTCAGACCTGCCCATATTTCCATTCAAATATGGATATCATCATAATGTGCAGTTATGATATAAAAAGGAAACATAGAAGGTCAAAATAAGAGGAAAGTGTGTTATTCTGCTGAACCAGGATATCTGTACTCATACGGCCACCTGATGTTTTGGAGATCTAGGCTGAGCATGTAATGAATCTTTAACACCATTCATATATTTTTCATGAACCATGAGGCCATTGATACAACTGACCTGAAAATCTTAAATTATGCCGGAAAAGAGAAAGAGGTTCACAAATTAAAAATAAATAATTACATTCTAACGTTTTCTACTCATACTTACTGTATGTGTAGGTCATGAGCCTGAGAACAGAAATGTCCCACTGCCTAAATGCAGAAACACCAACCACATACATCCCATAATAGACAAGCTTTCATTTAACTGTTGTGCGTTTACCAAAAACAAAACAAAACCACATGGGTTCAGTGCATGCATAGTTGTTCTAAACATGCATATGTTCTATATACACCAGACCACAGAAGATCTCGCTCTGACTCAGAAACTGAGTGTGTCACAGTGCATGAAGATCTTCATGTTTAAAAATCAATTTTTCAATTTTTCAATCAAATCAATCCTTTCGGGAACATTCAAATTTCATTGAACCCAATCTTCTGTTCTCTTTCTCGGGTGAATCAAGATCAAGGACAATTACTGCACAGAGCACGTGCCACTCTTTTGTGTTTTTAGTCATAATATTACTTCAAAGTCCTCCTGTCATAGACCTCCATGTTCAGGTTAAACAGTTGTGAGATTAATATATTCAAAACATGGATTAAAATCTGTTACTGGCTGGCCTGGAGTAAATATTCATTCTATTTACTGTAAATTACAGACGTTTATCTCCAAACTGTTAAGTCAGCTTTAGATAACAGCAGGTTACCATGTGGGCTCGTATATTTGTCATATGTCGTGCATTTTTTTTGTGTGTTTTTCCACTGACGCTTGGTTATTTGAACTCTCTATATGTATTGTATTTTTTACACCGCCTTTATACACCATAATGTTCAAAACAACATGTTAACCATTTTATCGTGATGAAAAAGCAGATTTTTTTTTTCCTCTCTCTGTCTTTCCCGTAATGCATTAGCTTGATGGCAGCTTTTATTTGACTCGGATTCACTAATGCTCTTCCCAGACGATCACAGGGCTTTATTACTTCCTGCTGACTGGACTTCTCGTCTCTGAACATGATAGTGGAAGTTCCCCGTTTTTGATTTGAGTTCTCTAAAATCCTGAGTTCACTAAAATCTTTTCATGACTGTGACAGTTGGAATAGAAACCGCAGCATACTCTTCGGGAGTTGTTGTTAAATCAACGAAATAATTTGTTAAAAATGAATAAGACAGCATTAGGCCTATATTAAATTCTAGTTAGTCAAACAAACAGAAAAACTTTGCCACTTCAGCTCTGAGAAATTCATGAACTCCCACCCTCTATTTCAGTTTCTACATCTCTCCATCTCTCTCAGACAAACCACATCCTGACCACACTGTCAAGAGAAACAGAATCAGCACGTGACTATAAAAATGATATAGAATTCAAATGAAAACCCACATTTTAAATATTACATCAAATATTTTAATGTAATCTTTTTGTAATATTTTGTCATATTTACCTAACCCTACAATATATTGTATATATATTTATTACATGGCTTGGTTGAATTCTAATGTAGAATGCGGTCTGTTATTTCTTGATAACAGACCGCTGCTAAGTATAACACACCGTTGCCATGAAAAACAGAGCGTTGCTATTGGGACACAGTTCTGTTCACTCTGGAGCAATACAATCGTTTTTAAATCAATTAACTCCTTTTTAAATCAATATTTTGTGTCAAATTATTGATTTATTAGGTAGCCATGTATTAAGCGGGATAATGTAGAGCGAGGCGGTTGTTAAAGTGAATACAACCCCTTCAGGCTGATTCAAGACCACTCGCTTCTGGTTTGTATTCACTATAACAACCTACTCGCTCTACGTTATCCCTTACATATATATATATAAATATATATATATATATAGCTTACACAAAATACTTTAACTCAGACATGTAAACAGACTCATGTACACGCTGATTGATGGCTTTACGAGAGACCGCACTGTTTTACTGGCAGTGTTCGAGAAATTTGCTAAACATGTAATTCATCACTACATTTGAATGATGTCATCATTAATGGAAAATAGTTTTTTGCCTGAGATATGGTGCATTTATATGAACATGCATTTAAATGTATAATTTAGGGACACTGGCAGGTCGCTGTGATTTTGTCAAGTACGACATGTTCCTGGATTAACATACTTTCTGGATCCTGGAATAACATTCCTGTCCGAAAATTAGTCCTAACCCTATCCCTTAATCTTAGCCTACCCATAACTTATCCATAAAATCAGAGGGAAATGATAGAAACACAGATGTAGAAGCAACAAACCCTGATTGTAAGCCTAAACTTGTCATAAACGGTAAATGTGTCCCTCAAATCTGATTGATTGGAATGTTGATCCAGAATCAACAAAGATCCAGCTGTACTTGGTGAAATCACTCAAATCTAAACATACAGAAGACATTATGACCAGTCACAGGTGAAGCAAATATTTGTTCATCATCTCCTCATCATCAAGGCCACATATTAAGGTCTGTGTAGATTCTCATAATCAAAGTTTTGGATGCAGGAGAAATGGGCAGAAAGAAAGATCTGAGCTACTTTGACAATCCCACTGATCATCTGTGGGATGTGCTGGACCAGCAACTTCGATCCACGGTGGCTCCACCTTGCAACTCACAGGACTTTAAGGATCTGCTGCTAACGTCATGGTGCCAGAAACCACAGGACACCTTCAGTGCTCTTGTAGAGTCCATACCTCTGCGGGTCAGCGCTGTTTTGGCAGCACGTGGA
Organism: Siphateles boraxobius; assembly: GCF_051911475.1. Lineage (NCBI taxonomy): Eukaryota > Metazoa > Chordata > Actinopteri > Cypriniformes > Leuciscidae > Siphateles > Siphateles boraxobius. The sequence continues at coordinate 14,082,863 of NW_027508733.1, read as the reverse complement.
GGAATAACAGCATATTAGGAAGGTGGTCATAATGTTTGGCTCATCTGTGTATATATCAAGTCAAGTCACCTTTATTTATATAGTGCTTTTTACAATACAGTTTGTTTCAAAGCAGGTTTAGAGTTTTGTAAAATAATGCAACAAAGTTCGTTTCTATAGTAGAATAGTGTCATAGTCCAGCTTAAGTAAGTTCAGTTATTAATTTAGTTCATTTATATATATAGCCGCTCTGGAGAAAACTGTGATGTCATCGTCCAACTCAGTTCAGTTCCCACACAATGGTGTCAATAATATTTTTGAATATTAAATGTCCCCAACTAAACAAGCCAAAGGCGACAGTGGCAAGGAACAAAAACTCCACGAGGTGACAGAATGGAGAAAAAAAACAGGCTCAGGCTTGTGAGAAACCAGGTTCAGTCGTACCAACAGTGTATGATTATGATTCAGGCAGCATTGCAGTCTAGAAGTCAGATTGGATCAGAACATTCAGAATATTTATCCAATATCAGCCTTCTAATACGCTGCATGATGCTTTGTGCGAATTATGGGTGTAACTTGCATCAAACTGTAAACAATCATGAAAGATTCACTCTTTTTCATATTGTTACAGTTACGCCGTAGGCACATTAGCAAAAATGTGGATAGACATTCAGTTTGGTGAGCAGTAACAAATCCAGTCTCACCTATCCTCCCACAAGGCTTGTGTATTATGAATATTCTATGAGAGATTAAATAACATCTTCTCATTGTGCCGGCATTAAATCACCCTTGTCGTGTTTCTTCCTACAGGACAAAACAACCAGGTCAGAAAAGAGATATGTGCACACCTGGAGTTTATATACTAGCTGGAATCCATCCACACACATCAAACACCACCATCTGGTCTGTGGCTCATGATGATATATATAATCAACAGAAAGAGTCGGGGGGTTTTATTTCCAAAACATTGCTCAAACTGGATCTACAATAAAGAACAAAGTCCAAGAGGCAGAGCAGCTGTCGAGCAACTCAATGCAGCTTTTGATATGAGGTTTTAGCTTGCAGAAAAAACAGGTGTCAATCTGGTGGGAAGCACCTATCAAACTCTATTCAGCATTATTTCATTAAACTCTAAACCTCTACAGGTGCAAAATGATCACAACCAATGCTCAGGTCATCTTACAATGATTGCTGTTCATCTTGATGTTCTTCTCTATTGATAGTCCACAGCTGTCACTGTTCTGTCCTCACTCAGTAAGGATATCTATAAAGAAGAAACATTTACCATTACAAACAGATAAACTTCTATGCTGAGTCTGCTGACTAGAAGTAGGGCTTCAGACCTTCATCTATTCATGAATGTGAAATATCTAAAGTAAAATCAGTAAAAGTGTGTGTGCTGACCTGTGGCAGACCTCTCATCTGAAGACAGTAGATGATCTGTGTGTATTCTGACATGCTTTGCTGTTCTGTGATCGTCAGGTCTGCAAACACAAACACATGAGTGGAAATTACTGTAGGGCCTAATAAAAATGCCATCATCTCCGCGTCGCTTTTACTACATTTCAAATCCTTCAGTTCTCGCCATCTCCAAAAAGCCAAGCATTGATTCTGGTTTTATTATGAGCTCTGTCATGTTCTCTTATGCAGACTCTTCTATGTTTGTTGTCCGTTTACGGGTGATTCCCCAGAGGTTTGAGATTCAGCAGCTCAATGTCAACCAATGTATGCAACTTCCTGTGAAAACCATCATGACATGTCTAAAATATAAACACTTAACCTGATACAAAACACGTTAAGAAAAAACAGAAACGTGAAATAGTGCAGCTTTAACATCAGTAATGTTTAACATCAGATGGTTTCCTGCCATCTAGTGGAACATGATGACATTACAATGGACAATAAAGTTTACAAGATTACAAGTGATGAACTGTCGAGATGTTTATAACTTTTAATACATTTTTCTGTTTTCCCAACAAAAATACAAGAGTTATATGCATTTATATAAACCTAAACCATTTTATTAATTCAATGAAATGTTTTATATTATTTAATATTAAATATTTTATAATTTTTATATATAAACAAAACGTTTATTAATATAATATTAATGTAATATGGTGTACTTTGTCAGTTGTTGGTAATACTTGCCTTTTTGTTGCGCTTGAAAGAATTTCCTGGAGTAACAGTATACGAGAATAACAGCAGACATGAACACACACACACTGATTATTATCAGAATAAAATATGAACGATGGCTCTGTTCTGTAATGAACATATAGAGAAAAACTTTCAGTCTTTCCGTTATGAATTCAGACAAAAATATTCTATAAATAGAAAATATCAGTCCTACAAACAAATCAGACATATCAGTTGACGTACCTGCACATGTGTGACAGAGTCGACTGATGTTGTCCAGATGTGTGGTCTGGTTTCTGACAGGATTGTTGATCACACAGCTGTATGTGTTTTTATCCTGATATTCCACCTCCAGAGGTAGAGAGAGACTGATGCTGAGATCACACACACTGATGCTGGACAATACACTGATTCCTTTGTACCAGGAGAGAGTCACATCACTCACATTCAACACTGAACACACCAGTGAACATCTGGACTCTGATGATCGTGATCTTGATGATGATGATGATGATGATGATGATGATGATGATGATGAAGAACACTGTGTAGAGTTACTAGTGATGACAGGAATGGGCAGACAAGCTGGAAAACAGAGAGAAAAAAAAGGCAAAACAACTCAAATAAAAATAATGCAAAGCATTGTCTGAATGTAACTTGTTTTTTTCAAAAGAAAGTCAATAACATAGAACATATTATATCACTAATTAAATTTACGACTGAACAGTTTACTCACCATACACAGTAACATTGAATCTCTTCATTGTTTTTCTGCTGCTGACGACAGTCAGTTCATAAAGTCCAGTGTGTTCAGATCTGATGTTTCTGATGGTCAGAGATCCAGTTTGATTGTCCATCTGGAGTCTGTCTCTGAATCTTCCATCGTTACTGACAAATATATAGTTCATTTGGTCTCTTCTAAAGATTTCAGCTATTCGAGTGTTTTGAGGTCCAAACGTCCACAGCATCTGATCATCTCTCTGTACTTGAACATCAGTGTTTAGAGAGACAGAATCTCCCTCAGTCACTGACACTGACTTCACTTCATCAGTTTCACCAAACACACCTGAAACTATATATATATATATAGAGAGAGAGTGTAGTTTGAATTAAAATAGTTTAACTCAAATTAAACAAGTCAAACACATAGAACATATTTGAACTAAATACATCAAATTAAATTAAAACCACTTACAATTTGTGACACACACATATAGACAGAAGACGGCAGCGTTTGACATAATGTTTAAAATGTCTCTGAAAGCAACAAACTCCTCATAGTGCCGTGATGTGATGAACAACAGAAATTTATGAAATATCCAACTACACACTCTAAAACTCTCAAAGGTTTCCTGAACAATCCTGAACAAAGTAGAACACACTGAACAACTGCAAACGTCTAATAAGACACACAAAGGTTTGTCGAGTAAAAGGTTACGTTGACCTAAAAAACATACCGAAGGTTTTACCGCAGCTGTTAGCGTCAGAGCATGAAACGTGAAGTGGAAAAAACTGGTAAGTCAACAGATACTTTTTCTGATTTTAGAGATTTAAAATAATACATTATTGAATGTATTTTAACACAGAAGTGATCTCAAGGTTCTTTAGTGTTTCTGCTTTTCTTGCATACAAAAAAAAAACTTCCCGTGAAATCAATAGATCTTTAACCCACTGTCAAGTTAACATAGAAACAACAGGATCACACAACCGAAAATAATGCCTGATGCTGGGATTCATGAACAATGGAATTAATACCATGAATAGTCTTGCATACACTATATGAAGGCCAATGCGTTATCCATCTCATCTCATCTCAGTGTGTACAACTTCAAACTGATAAGTTTAGTGGAGACAAACACAATACGTACCGAGTGAAAGTTTAGAAATGTTTATTTCACGGCAAATAAACCAAACACAGCATACTGATTACAACACCATTTTAAAGTACAGTACTGTAAAAGCTTTTGTAAAAAAAAAAAAAAAAAAAAAAAAAAAAAAAAAAAAAACACTTTAGCATGACATTACATTAGCCCACTTAACACCACTTAATGTCATGGAAGCATTCAGTAGAGAATGTCTCTTTGCAAAATCTTCTTGGTGATTACATTACAATGTTTAATGTTGAAATTCACACACAGTGTGTACCATATTCACTGACATGACAATAATAAAGATAATCTCAGATTACCATTATAAGATATTTTCCTCAGATCTTGTCATTAATGTTGAAATATGCGTTTGCGCGTCAGGTTGTGCAGTTACAGTTCTGTACAGTACCAGCAGAGACTAACTTGATCCATGATCCAAGATAACCAGCCAAATCCATCACAGTGATTCTTGTAAATCTCACTCACAGTCAGTAGAGGGAGGCCTTGACTGACTTCAACAGGCTAAAGCATGTTGCTTTCATTACATATAGCCTACTTCTTAAGCGAAATCTTGATGGTTGTATCTACTTTTCTGAGTTTACTTCTTTCTCTTTATTTCTTTTTGTCCTGACTCTTGTAATAGGATAGTATCATGTAGATGGCTGTATAATAATACTTACAACTAAGCATGCAAACCAACTCTACTCACGTCTAGACATGACTGAGTCATGAAGCACGGGGAGGTGTGCTCAACATGCTCTGTCTGTTCTTTAATAAGTGGGCTGTACAATAACAGACTGTGTGGTTATCACCTCAAAACAACTCTTGAATACTCCGTCTCATCCCGTCTATTAGTCTCCTGCAAGAAAGAAAGTCAAGAGAGAGAGAGAGCTGCAACTACTATACATGCTTAAAGCAGAAAGATAAAAGAGCAAATTCACAAAATAATATCAGCTATAAAAAGTAGCACAAATGTTCCAAAAATGTTAAAATGGGGAATTAAACATATTAGAGAATTCAATGTATCACTATCAATAGGATCCTACATCTAGTCAATTGAGAGCTTCATTATCATGTAGGAACATGAATGGAATCCACAGAAGAACTGGACTGAACCCGAGTCACGCACAACCATCAGCATATCATGAGGGTGATGTTCAAACGCAAATCATGTTTAAATATGGTAAAAAAAATTGGATTGCCTAGGCCACAAGCATCAACAAAATAAGAACAATTATTCATGACGTCTGAGTGTTAAATTATGCAACATCATGCATATAAAAAGCAGCCAAAAGCAGATACGCAAACAAATAATATCGACTCAGTGTTTTACTACCAGCAGACAAAGAGATTTAGGTAAATAACAAAGGTATCTTACCGTATCTGAAGCTCTGTGTGTGGCAAATGTCACATCGGTATAATTGACCTCTTCCTCCGTTGTCTGAGCTGTTTAATAATCAGTTCAGAAATTTAGAAATTTGTTGGCACTACATCTGCAAAAAAGATACATTGCAACAAGTCGCTAATACTTGCCTTCTTGTTTCTCTTGTTTGTACTTTTTACAGCGACAATACATCAACACAACCCCCACTATGATCACTACCAGCAATACCACAATTATCAGCTCCGTGAGAAATAAATGTTGTCTGGCTCCTACAATGCATAGGACAACAACAGCCATTACTGTAAATAAGTATAAAAATGAGGAGTATAAATACACAAGAGGGACAAACAACTTAACTGGATACAGGTGAAAACAATGGGTAACTATGGAAACAAATCAGCACTAGACACCATGGAAACAAATAAACATAACTAAAACACTGGAAACTCAAACTCAGAAATGACAAAAATAGAAAAGCCAGAGCAGAAATGATCAAACTTGGTTGTGACCATAAGAATATATCCATCAAATGAACGTTATGTAATGAGGAAAACGCCAATCAAATGCCTGGTGTGATTAGTAAAATGCTTGTATGTGTACATTGCACGTGAATGTGAGTTCAAGATGCAGAGTTTGTGGAATGTTGACTCGCCTGGACACGTCCGACAGAGATGAGTGTTGTTGAGGTGTGTAGTTCTGTTGCTGAATGAATAAGACACTACACAGCTGTAGGAATCATCCAGACACTGAATCTCCAGAGGTAGAGAGAGACTGATGCTGAGATCAGACACACTGATGCTGGACAATACACTGATTCCTTTGTACCAGGAGAGAGTCACATCACTCACATTCAACACTGAACACACCAGTGAACAATTCTGACTAGATGATCTTTCTGATACTGAAGGTTTTTGTGGAGAATCACTGATGACAGGAACAGTTAAAAGCGCTAAAGAAATGAAAACATTTTTTAGGAAGAATGAGTCATTAAGATGTCTGTAAAGATTGTCAATTTAAAAATACCAATGCCTCTTAATATGCTCTAAAACAAATACTATAGTATAAGGCGTGAACAATGGCAACTAGTCTAATGTTTCGATAAACAAAATAATATACATTTTTCACATTTTTCTTAAGAATAATTATTGACACTAACAGCCTTCAATCATCCACATACTAGACCAAAATAAAGAATTTGATTTACTCACCATAGACACCAATATTGAAACTCATGTGTTTGACCCTTTCATTGATGACCTGTAGTTTATAAAGTCCAGAGTGCAATGTGCTGATGTTTGTGATGGTCAGAGATCCTGTTTTCTCATCTATCTGTAATCTGTCTCTGAATCTCTCATTATTATCTTTATCATATATAGAGATGATCTGTTTATAGATTTCAGCGATACGAGTCTCTGATTTGCGAGGTCTAAATGTCCACAGTATCAGATCATCTCTCTGTATTTCAGTAACATCAGTGTCTAAAGTGACAGAATCTCCCTCCAGCACTGATATCATCTCAGTTTTATCTGTATAAACACCAAACACACCTGGAAGAAAACAGTCAGCACAACAGACACAGATTATCACCTCAGATATCAGATAGTTTATTTAGAGAAAGACAAAATAAAACACCACTATAATTTCTTAAATATTTTAAACAAAGTACATAAAGCTAAAGATACAACAAAAACAAAAAAGCATAAAGCTTCACAAGGACATTACTGTCTACACTAATAAGCTGCACCCTAATGAAATAAGATCATCTTAGATCATCTTACCATTTGCTGTTGAGCTGGCAACAGTATTTGGATGTAGTTGCTGCTGTGTCAACTTTAAAACTGCAAAATACTTTAACAGTTTAATGAAACAGCTAAAAAAAAACCATACATAATATGATACATTGTGAACCCTAATAAGTTGAGACTACTCAAATGAATTGAGGAAAGTGATTCCCTCTGTTCAACTGAGTAATGGACACTCAATTTAATTAAAGCTGCAGTCCGTAGCTTTTTTGGGTTAAAAATTATACAGAATAAATTTGAGCTAGTAGGCCTACATACCCAGCCAGTTTTCAAAACTAGCTTGCCTCAGCTCGATTCGCAACGGTAAGCTTGTAATGATGTTTTTAATTCCAGTGTGGTACTGGAGGATTTCCGAGGGAAATTTTCAGCATGTCTTTGCGTCATTACACACATCTGTACACATAAAGACGGAGTCTCGGCTAGCTATATTGTGTATGAGGATGTTAGAGGATTTATAGCCTTTTCTCACAGCACTTGATATATTTAAACTTATCCATTTGATGGCGGATCCAGAAAGGTTCAAACGAGAATCGCAGTGACAGCTGGAGATTCACCCGATGTAAAATGCAAAAGATTTTGGACTGAGAGTTTGCAAAAAGAGACTACAACCGGCCCATGCAAAAACAAGTGTTCAAAAATATCTGAAGGGCTTTACACGTAGTCACGCAATGCTGATGTTGTTAACATTAGCAATTTGAGAACAAAGTATAATTTGCACGGTTTGACATGATATGATAATCGATCGTTAGATTTAATCAGCGCGATTTACTGCGATTCATTCTCCTTAGTTGGTCAGAACAAAAGTGGACTTTACTTACTTGTTAGATGACAATTTCCGTGAAAATTATTATGTTGGCCATACTTCCAAAAAGTAGAATCTGTGATTTCGAATGACAGTATACACCATAGACTGTAAAAAAAAGGGTGACTCACAGTCGCACATTCTCCTCAAAACATTGGATTCATCCCCGCTGTGCCGTCCTGAGGCACAACTTGCGTAAAGCTGATAATTCCGCGAATAACTGCAATTGTAGATTTTGAACAGAGAGGGCGACAAAGATGAAAAACTACAGACTGCAGCTTTAAGTTGACCTAATGGGGTATTTTCATTGAATTAACTTTAATGTTTAAAGTACAGATAACTTAAACTAAATGCAAACTTTCCAATTTATATTTTGTTGTTTACTTGTATTAAATTATTAATCTTTAAAACATATATATTATCAAATGTTTTAGAGGACATTTTAGTTCGCATATGGCCCATGTGGAATACAAATATATTATATTTTTTTAAGGAAAATAATTAGTTGAATACATTTGCAACTGTGCATGATCTTGTAATGCACTTATAAGGATAATAATTCACCTAATATCTGCACATATTATGATCAACACGAACTCATGAAAGTGCGTATCTATAGCAAGAATTGTGTTTCTCGTGCCATTTATACGCTAAAATAGGTTTTGCATTGCAATGATACGCACTGTAAATCACTTTATAGTGGAAAGCATAATATATTTATGGCATTAAGTGCGTAGGCAAAAACAATTTTTGGCGTATAAATGGTACTAGGAATTAAATTCGTGCTATAGATAGCCTACGCACTTTCATGCACATTTACTATAAAATTTATGAAAATGTTTATTGACATTGTTATAGTGTCCAATTTTAAACAGGAAAGGTAGCATATATATATATATATATATATATATATATATATATATATATATATATAATTAAATATTTTTTTCATTTATATATTGCTATATGCCTACCATAGAGAATTAAGCGTAATTGACCATATCAGAACAATTAAAAGCACACTGTAATGAACAACAACAGACATGTTTGTCATCAAGGAAGCCTTATATTTCACCCTTTGTCTAATTTACAAGAATAATGAGAAAAGACCCAAGACTACAATAATTAAAGACAAAAAAAATTGCATTAACTTACCTCCTAAAAGACATGAGCAAAAAAATAAAGATGTGTAAACCATCTTCTTTAACAGCTCAAACAGTTTGTAAGCAAAAAACGTAACATTTATGCAACAATATTCAAGTTGTCTACGTCTTTCCCATAGACTGCAAGAAAAGAGGTTGGCTTTTATGACGGAAAAAAAGAAGCAGGCTAATACTTCGAGGGACTCAATTGTGCGCAAATTAAATAATTCAGAGTTGAATAAATTCCGCTGGAAACCCGTTGGTAATGTCGTGAAAAGCGCCCATGTAAACAACTACGGACCCTGTATTTTGGCAGACAATTCTTAGGTCAGAGTTATACTCCATTCACCGTAAGATCCGAATAATAGGTTCGTTTGAGATGCGCTTTGCCTGAAACGCGAGAGTCTGCAGTGAGGGGGGGGAGTGAAAAAAGTTAAGACGGACTTTTCACAGTTAATCAGATATCAAAGGCAGTCAGATATCGCTGATAATATCGCGCTGCTAATACACTGGATGTAATTTAAGTTCTGTTGCTTTTATATGAAAATAAATATGACGAACAAGACACCAAAAGTAGCCTATTTAATTAGGCTGCATCGAAAGACGTGTTTGTCAATATTTTTTACTTAAATACAGGCATGTTCTATGTTTTATAGGCTATATGTTTTTTACTTAGAAATATTACAATCACTTTCATCATAGAGATAGCACTGCCAGAGAGTTTGGGAATATTCACACATAATTCATACACATAAAACAGGATATCAGAGTTTTAAAATCAAACCTTTTTAAAGAGAATAAAGAGAATTTATTTTCTCTTTTAAAGAGATTTTTTTTAACCAAAGCATTAAGCTAAGCTTTGTTGCCAGAAAGTCGTTTCCCATCCTGCCTTAAAGCCGGCTCCACACTGTACGATTTTACAATTTTACCTCAGATGAAATTCTGGCAGTGTCAGAAGATTTGACTCACAGACCTGCAGTGTGACTTCTACAACGACCATCAAAAATTGTCTTCATTTTTTAAAGGGGATATCATGAAAATCTGACTTTTTCTGTGCATCCAGAAAATGTGAAAAAAGACAACCCAGTAACTTTGTTTTGGTAAGCCTTTCTCTGCAAGCATGTGAAAAAACAAGCCACTCAGATTTCATTCCCCTTCTAACTAGGAGGGGGTCTTATTATATTATTACCGCCCCTTAATCTGGATGTTTACACCCATGGCGCACAACATTTCCAAAAACTAATTTTGACCTTTGTTGAAAACTTTTTCTTCGTTGTCGAAGCAGAGACCAGGAGACGTTTGGATATATTTCAAGCAGAAGTTACTCTTTATTGAGGACTTTGCTGTGCGTCGCTGTAGTTGTCCAAGTTTAAACTCATTAGCTCAGCACAGTAGTGTTCATATACCTTTAAAGGGGGAGGAGTTACATAGAGGTGGAGACACTCTGAAACCAAGCATTGTAAATGAAGCACATGGCTGCGTTCCAAACCGCATACTCAATGAGTAGGTACTTAATTTCAATGAGTACTTACTTAACGAGCGCTAAAAGAGTAGGTACTTTATAGCCAAATCTCGTTGAGTATGAATGCGATCCGGACATCATCCGCCATGTTGACGTTATCATGTGACCTACGACACGTTATCACAAACGCAACAACTTAAAAGATGAACGACACGTTTAATTCATCTATCTGTAAATATCTTGATATTGATGAAACTTGCTCATTTTGTGGTATTGTTGAAGAAACAGCTGCCAATTTATTTTGTGAATACATTTAGGGTTGATTTAAGTTGTTATATTTTAAACCCTTCTAATGTGACCCACAGTTCCTTATAACGATTTTTTAAGAAACCCCAAAATCGTTATCTCTTGAATATGTTGTTAATTTCTTTATTTTATACCCCAAAAGTTTCTCATTCAAGTTTTCCTCTTTTCTTGATGAATTTACCTCTCGTTTCATCCCTCAGACAATAACAACAAAACTATTTTTAATGTAGCTATTATGAAGAACTATTTATATTTAAAGATATTTAGCCTTGTTATTGTTATTTTTTCCTGTGTATAAATATCATATTATGATGTACACAAACCAATGATCTTTATGTTTTCTGTTTTGTCATTATGATTGTTCATTGTTAGATACAACTAGTATCTTTCCATGATCTTTATGTAATAAGTTTAAATTATATGAGCGACAGGTGCACTAACACTTCATAACATCAGTAACTCGACAGCACAACCTAGAACAGTTTTCCTCTGCGTTTACTGTCTGCAGTGCACAAGGAGACGGGCCGCTGCTCGAAGATCTCCTTTGGAGAAACTGTTGACTTTATACTAAAAAAATGCAAGTATCGCTCATAAAAAATTAACATTACCTCAGAATGAATTGCATTGTTAGCCCACCCCAAAACTTAAACAAAATAATATTAAATGCTGACCAATACTTAATTATATTACTTTTTTTATATACTAAAAATGATATAATTTAATAAAACAAGCAAAATGTAATTTGTTTTGTCATATGAGTTATGCATGAATACAAGTGAACATCTCAATTGTCAGTCAAGCAATGAATTAATGCATACATTAAATAATTATATTTATATACTGACAACAATAAGAAACATGAATAAATGAGTAAAAGAACAAATAAAAGTAACCATCACACAATAAACAAATGCATGCACATGAAACAAATCTTTATTCAAACTACAAGCATGTATTTGGGCGCTGAAGCCCACATCCTACTGCCATCTCAACACAGCGGTTCCCATTCTGCGGCTTTATTCTGATGAATTCACCAGAGGTGACCGTGCCTTCGTGCCGGAGCTTGTTGCTGCGCTTCGCTTCACAATCTGAGGCGATAAGGGCAGATGGAGAGATCTTATGACAGTCTCATCCATGGCACCGTTTCCAGGATTCAGCTCTGGGCTCCTCATCCTCAGTGCTCACACCAGTCTGAATAAAATCATGTTTAGTTACTTTATAGATTTGTTTATTTACCTTATTTACAGCACATTAGTCTAATGTCAACAGTGTTGACAACAGTGAATTAACGTTATCCTATCCTATGATAATGCCACACATACATCACTCAGATGTCTTTTTCATGTTGTGATGTGCTCATCTGCAATATGTCAATACTTACAATATTTTCCTTTCAGATGTAAATAGACATTTTAAATAAGCGTGTTTAAGATGTATATGGTTATGTAAATCCAATTTAGAGACGTTACGTGTGCTTAGAGCTCCCCTGTTAGCTAGCTATACAAAACATGTTTTTACAGCAAAATCACAACTATACTATACTGTCTAACTACTTTACACCTTCAACAGTTAAAACGTCTACTCTATTGTAGTTTAACACATAAGGAACCGTGTTTACTCACATTTGAAAACCCCCGGCGTCGCTGATCTCCGTGATGTTTGATAATGACGTATGCTCTCGCGTGGCCTCCTGGGATAGAAGAGTATCCATCGGTTTAGCACTCAAAAATCGGGCCGGAAGCAGTAAGCCATCCGGGAACTTCTCCCCTACTATTTTATGAATACTGATGTTTCGAACGTACTGCTTCCTTCACGTACTGTTTTCGCCTACTATATAGTAGGAAAGTAGGCACATTCGAACGCACTTAAGTCCAAATCTCGCGATAATTGGTACGTCACCCAGGTAATTTTCGCCTACTCTTTTGGATTAATACATACTTTTTCGCTCGCCTACTCTTTTCCCATACTAAATAGTAGGGAAGTATGCGGTTTGGAACGCAGCATCGGTTCAACTCTTACCGGAAACTCCCCAGCCCTGATCTCATCAGCATATCAGTGTGATTCGAATGCATAGAAACTAATCTAATCAGCCGATTCAACGACTGGGACAGGGGGCTCCAAGAGCCATTTAAAGACTAAAGGTGATAGTCTCAGTAATCTGATTAATTTAATTTACAATAGAGAGATCAGGACAGGCAGGAATCTCTTGCTGGAAACTCTGCATTGATACTTCAAATACTAAATTCAGTCTACTAAACTTTCTCAGTTTATATACTATTGTATTGGAACCTAAATTAAACATTTAATACATTTGTAATACAACACCTTCTTAAGGCTGACATACTTATAGGGGTTAACATTTATTTCAAACACTGTTCCTGAACATTATAACCCCAACGTTTATCTGTGCTCTGCACCTTTTTTGGAGAACAGCTTCTCTTTCTTTTGTAAGCTCTCGCTTCTATTCACTGCTCCCTAGGAAAATTTACCACGGTTTTGTGATCGATTACTGTTTGTAATACCTTAGTTTTCTGACAAATATCAGGATTAAATGGTGGATAACATATGATGTATAAGAAACTTTCCTGTGAAATCTGCATGATCCTCTTGTTCATCAACATTGCCAGAGTCTGAATCGGGCTGGAATTGGTTTGAAATTGACAACATCCTCTATATTTATACTAGAGCAGAACATGCAGTTATGGAGGGGCGGGACATTTCCCAAGGGTCACCCATTGATTGATAATGTAAAACTCCAGACGAATGTTCGTGTTCATCCGTTTTTAACGTGTCTTGACTGTCATACAGACTGACATTAATGACAAGTGAGATCTTTAAGTGTGACATGATGGATTACGTCGGGGATCATGTTTGTACAGTCTGACAAGGAACAATCATAAAAGACTATTATAAATTGCACTGTTCACCCGGCTTTTGATCAGTGCAGTCGGTGGACAGCAACTGCACTGGACTGCAGAATACGACACAGCCGCTTCACTGTTGCAATAGTTTTTTGACATACCCCTACTCTTTACGAGAAGTGCCATGGGATTTTTAATGACCAGACTCAGGACCAAACTTCAACAACATAAGGGACGCAGCTGATGACGCTATGAGTGATCAAGCATTCCAATGTATAAAAAGCTTTCATTAGATTCCTCCATCCTCATTTTCTTTCCTTGCAGCCTTCCCTCGCATCCTACAGGGGGTGGAGCTGAGATGCGAGAAAAGGAAGCGGGAAAAGCAGTGGCGTCATGCCCATTCAAGGTGGGCACGTGCCCCCTCAGATTTTTCCTCCCTGGTAATTTTTTTTGTCACAACTTTATTCCTATTATGCATAATACCAGAGCCTATAACAACTCAAATGTATTCTTCTGTATGTGTAATAAATCGGTCAGCATCAGCCCGCTCCTTTTTCCTAATATGGTGTCTGTGTATATCAAATCTAGAGGCTACGCGCGTATCGCTCTAAAATCTTTGCTGTGTATGTTCAAGCAACTCACTCGTCTCGCACGTTGAGCTGGCAATGTTTTACAGATGGTCTTGAATTGGTAAGTGGGCAAAGCAACAAATCGGCATTGAATTAGTTATCGGCTGATATTAAAAGGTAGTGGGTTTATTGGTGGTTAACCTGGACATTTTAACTTGATCAAAAAGTTATGGATTTGATATTAGCTGCAAATTCAGAGCATTAATTTAAGTTGTGTCAGTGCAACGTTATCGATAGCTAGCCTAGTCTAACCGTAAACTAGTTGGCTAACGTAACTGCCTGCCATACAAAGCCAATAAGCCATAGTAGGTTAAATGTACAAGTTACAAGTTATTAGCTTTTCTGTTAGCTCATAAATTACTCTTTACAAGTTCATTATTTAAAATAATATAATAATGAGCAGTGTAACTACAGTATTTCAATGATTTTACTAAAGTAATGTTACATATTACATTTGATTTGATTACTTTAATATTTGATTACTCACTTTACTTTACATTTCTGTCAAATATTAACCATTTTCAAATAAACGGGGTAGTGTTAACCTTATTCAGCACTGAAATCTGTCAAACTTCTTTCAAAGTCCTTCATCACATAGTATTAATATTAAAATAACTTAATTTTAGAGCACCCCAAAGTCAGACCTCAGCACCTTTATGTACTTTTAATGTAAGATCGTTCTTAGGTCACATACCAATTTATAATCATAACATAAAAACTGCAATGGTACTGTTTTTAAAATCATGTGTAGTAGGCCTAAGTGTACAGTAAGTGTGTGTGTAAACATGCTTTAATGAAGTAGACTTCAAAAGCTTTTGAATTTGAGCTTACAGTTCTTTCATCAACCTGTCTTTTACATAAACTTACAAAATAGATACTTTAACTTAGTCCTCAGATAGAGGAGGGTTGCTGCTAGCTCCGTTAAGGTATTTCTGTCCCTCCCAAACTGCATTGAAATAGTATGTTTAGCAGCCAGAATTTAAACATTTTCAGGGGGAGAAACCCCCTGACCCCTCCTAACATGATCCATATCACCCGTCAGAAAACAATTGCAACGTCTCAGATTGTGCCCCCCAGAATTTTGGCTTGCATGAAGCCCCTGGGGAAAAGGAAACAAGGATTTGCTTCATTCACTCACAAAAATGTGTCCCTGGATCACAAAACCAGTCTTAAGTAGCACGGGTATATTTGTGGGAATAGCCAACAATACATTGCATGGGTCAAAATTATAAATTTTTCTTTTATGCCAAAAATCATTAGGATATTAAGTAAAGATCATGTTCCATGAAGATATTTTGTAAATTTCCTACCGTAAATGTATAAAACATTTATTTTTTTGTGAGTGAATGCAGCACAATCGCGAACATAAATGGACAAGGCGTTTTTCAACCTCTTTGCCTGATTTGTTAAAATCGAGTGGGAGATTGAAGAACACTGAGAGAGACTGACTGCATATGAATGCAAGGGATTTGCTGTAAACTAGCCGTTATTTAACGTTTTATTTGTGTGAACTGAATTCTGAAAGTGGTTCCAGTGATATCGTTCCTCATAGTTGTAGTGTGTGGGCTATTCTTTTCCATTTAGAATGATTTTTTTTTAAAACTACATTTTATCATTATCAATATAGTTATCATCCTTGATGTGAACGAGCCTTTGGTGTTTATAGTATGAAATGCAGTGAGCTGAATGAACGCAGTTCACACAGAACGCTTTTTTAATCTTAGAAACACAAGGCGCAGTGCAATGAATGGAATAAAAAACGTGTAGTTCATTCCACGTGAAAGGCAATCGGCAAAGCCAATTTGGCTCCTACATTGTTGTATTTATATTTTAAACATTAGTTTGCAGTTAGGCTGTTTACTCTGATAAAGTCTAGGGACAATCCGCCCTGCCCCTTAAACCACCCACACACACACTCTACGCATGTACCCTATACACATAGCTTTAGATGAGACCACAGAACATCTCACTTTGACTCAGAAACTTAGTTGGAAAGTGTCACTGTGCATGAAAAGCATCTTTATTTTAATCACTGCAAACAAACAAAAAATGTACAGTGTTCAAGAAATGTCTAACACAAAATGCACAAAACTGAGAAATTGCATTGCAGAGTACTGAAACTGACTTTACATTTGCACACTGAATTTAAGTACATTTATTCCATTTGCAATTAAATTTGTGATGTACAGCTGTTTCTGTCCATACAAAGAAAGTAAATGAAATCCACAACTTTGACCACTTTTGACTTTAATGGTATGGATAAAAACACAGAGTCATTCATGTAAATATCTTCTTATTAAGATTACATGAATGTAATGTTCATTTCTGAGTGATCGGTACCTGTAAGAGAAAAAAATTTCTGTTTTGTAAGACTGGCATTTCCTCCGTGTCTCACTTTCAAACCACATCCTGTGAAACTCATGTGAAGACATGTTATGAAAAACCATAATCCAATCCAAATAGATTCTCAAAACATGTTGTCTTTACGAAAACATAACAATAATTCATACCTTTTTATTTTAAACTATCATTAAACAAAATTAAAACAATAAGTAAAAATACATAAATAGTACATTTTATAGTGTAGAAGAAAGAGAAAATCTGTTTTTTCATGCATTTAAATAATGAAATAATAAATAATATAAACTGTTTCATATTAAAAACAGGTTAGGTTATATAATAATGCCTTGGGAAATATGTTTAATATATTTTGAGTAAGACAAAACAAGCAATAAAATAAGCTAAAAATAACAAAAATAAAATCCAGGTATTTTCTTAGGGCCTTTTTATGAAAATATTATTTTTTCATATGCTAAACTCAAATGTTAAACATGTTTTTAAGTTTACACAAATGAGCTTTATGTCAAATACTGAATAGACACCACGAATTGATAACTAAACATAAATGGAAACGGCCTGAGGTCAATCCATGCTATAAATGCTGAGTGCAGAGACAAGAAAACCCTCCTCTGCTGTCACTAAAAATATGCCAAAAAACATGTTTATCAGTCAGTTATTGCAGTTAGTAAACAGACTGTTAGAGTGGTGTTAACTCAAGGTCAAGTAAACACTTCAACAATATAAAATAAAATAATAAAAACATGCAAATCAGACTTTTATGGTATAACTAAAAATTTGGGTTTTTTTTTCTATGCAAAGTTTAACGAGGTTTATGCAAAACAACCATCAAAAAAATAAAATGCATGTCATAAAATGTAAATCTACAATCTAACCTTATTTCAAATGCAAATTCTCAACAAAAACATACAAGTAAAAATTCATGAACGAACAGATTTATTGTTTACAGGCTTGGGCATCGACCTATAAGACAAAAACAGACCTTAAGAAATGTAACCATATTGTCTTTTACTAAAGTAACCGTATAGTTCCACCATGGTATACAGTGACCACCTTTTAACCATGACATTTCACATTTGTTGTAAAACCATGACATAATAAAGGATAATATATTTTTTAAATATTTTTTTATTCATAATGACAAAGGCAATGTGAATGCATGGATACTTCTCCTTCCTCACACACACACACTATGGACTACATTTCCCACGTTCCCAGACGTTAATTGTTCAGTTTTCAGATAATAAAATTCACATATTAAAGTGAATTAAATGTAATAATAATTACAATAATAAATAAATGCTGGTCTAATTATTTTATGGTTGTATACTGCTTATATGGCAGAAAATATGGTCATGCAATATATGTTAGTGAATGGAATTGAACTTCCATAAACCAGTAGAGTAGTGGTCTGGGTTCAAACATTCCGACATAAAGTGCAGCTGCATTCACGTGACGTGCCTGGAAAGAAAGCGAGGCTTCGTTGATCACGTGTTTCTAAAAACAATACGCGCTCCTGAGAAATTGCTCTGCGTCTCGATGAGCACGCTTTGAAGCTTCAGTGTCACATGTAACATCAGGCTTGTTCGACTTGAACCGGCGCTGCACAGACCGATCGGTTGATGACATCAAAGTACCGCGAGAGCGATTAGAGAGCAGACGGCTCCTTATGCTTTTGAATCGCTCTCGCGGTACTTTGATGTCATCAACCGATCGGTCTGCGCAGCGCCGGTTCAAGTCGAACAAGCCTATCACCATCTCCAGCGTCTCAGGTTCGTCTACCTGTGTGTAGGTTATTATAAGATTAGGCCTAACTTACCGCCATCAAGTCGAGGTGTGTGTATCCTTGGTCATCTCCCTTCCCCTCAACATCCACGATCTACACCATCAAACGGCAAAAAGAGTAGGCTAATCTATAACCTATAATGTCAACAGAATAAGATCCTCGGATGCACCCGTTATGTGCCACTGAACTCTTCAAGATAAACGAAGCTTTACGAAACTGTGAATCAATTGAACCAATTGTTTCGGAAAACGATTCACTGTGGCTCGAAACGCGACACGCTGGTGACCTCTACTGGTCAAAAACATCTATTAAATTTTTTTTCAAACCAATTGCAAATGTTTTATTGAAAGTGTAATCTATTAAATGTAATTTAAAAATGACTTGATAATATGAAATGTCTGTATAGTAACGAAATGCTATATAAACAAATTTTTATGTTATAAACAAAATACTATGTTATATAAACAAAATGCTATGTTTGTATATGCTATATATATAAAATAACTGTTTTCGATTTTAATATATTTTAAAATATAATTTGTTCCTTTAATCAAAGCTGAATTTTCAGCATCATTACTCCAGTCTTCACTATCACATAATCCTTCAGAAATCATTCTAATATGATGATTTGATGCTCAAGAAACATTTATGATTATTATCAATGTTGAAAACAGTTGTGTAACATTTTTTTTAGGATTCTTTGATGAACAGAAAGTTAAAAACAACAGCATTTATTTGAAATAGAATCTCGTGTAACATTATATATGTCTTTACTGTCACTGTTGATCAATTTAATTCCTACTTGATTTATTGATTATTTTATTTATTCCCCCCCCCCCCCCCCCCCCCCCCAAAAAAATAAAATTCTTATTGACCCCAAACTTTTGAACGGTAGTGTTTAATGTTACAAAAGATTCTGTTTCAGATAAATGCTGTTCTTTTGAACATTCTATTCATCAAAGTATCCTGACATAAAAATGTTAATAACTGTTTTCAACATTGATAATAATGAGAAATGTTTCTTGAGCATCAAATCATCATATTAAAATATGATGATTTTATAAATATTAACCTATAATAACTGTTTATTTTCGGACTATTTAGTCCAGCGGGTCGCCGCCGCTGTGGAGTAGCACAGGACCTGGGTGACTCGTCCATAGTCACAAACGGAGAGAGAAGTAGCGAACAGTTTAATGTTTTTCTTTTGCTGTATTTATTTATTCATTCGGAGAGAATGTGTTAAAATAAGAGTTTATTTCCTGTCAAATAAATAAACATACCCCTTATAGGCTATATGAATGAAAAAGTACAAAAGAACATAGAGCTGCTAATGTGAATATTAATTAAATTAGCTGTCAGAAGACGCATAAAAAATTATTAGAGTACCTTTTTCAATACATCACATACTCCATATTTATTACATCATATAATTAGCAGAGCTCTTCTTCGAGAGATTCAGATTTAGCAAATACTTCATTAAAACTCTTACAATTTGAAAAACAGACATTGCTAAAATTTTAGTCTGTAGCTTAAATACACATTATCTTTATTAAGAAAAATAACTTGACATGAATCAATCAACGCGTTACATTCACATGTCCTTCTAACACATTCAGTAGTGAATGTAAATTCATGTCAATGTCAGGACTGATTTGACTATTATAACCAGCCAAACCCATTAACTCATGATTCCTCAACCAGTCAGCAGGAGCCATTAGCACAATTAAACAGATTCAATACTGAACACACTGAGTACTTTGACATATTTATGGCATGGTTTCTGAGTGAAATCTCGCTTGTTTTGACAAATGCATTTGATAAGGTTAGACAAATCAACCAAAATGTTGACTGACACAATTTAAAGACTGCAGTATATAGTGCATTTTTATTGAGATATTGCTGGGATGTTAAACTTTTCACACGTGCTTGACAGTTATCTGAAATTGTCTTACACTCTTTCCCATTTCTCACTTTCAAATACAATCCACTTCCTGTGAGACCTAAGCTTCAACCACAGTCAAGTTATTAGAGAAACAACAGAATCCAATTGTAACGGGGACAACAGAATCAGTATTCAGTGTGTTTTACCCAACAGAGGTTAAATAAGGCCTAGGTTCGACTCTAGGACTGTTTAAAAGTAGAAGTTTAGGCCAAATTAAATTCAAGCAATGAACAGCCGGTAATTGTATTACAAAGAATCAGCATAAAAAAAAAATAAAAAAAAAATAAATAAAAAAAAATCTGCAACAAACAATGCAGTCACATTAAATCTGCTGCTTATGATCATTTGACATGCCGACCAATAAAAAAGGAAAGGGTGAAAGAATATTAATTAGTTATTAATTAGCCAATTATTATTATTATTATTATTATTATTAAAATATTAGCCTACTCTTCCATAGTGATTGAAAGTTCAAGAGGAGCATATAATCTAATCATGCCAAAGGTTTTGGGTCATCGTTTTGTTGTCATGATAGTAACATTATGAAGAATAGGCTATTCTTTTTCCTTTTCTTTTTTTTATGATATATAGGCTACATATGAATCAAAGTTTTGTTTTGATCGCTAAAATGTTTACAGGCGCATCCTTCTGATCAGCTCTCAAAGACACATCACTTATCACATTTTTTATTTTCTTACTATAGTGACTTTGTGATAACATTTTATAAAATATTGAACATTAAGAAAACGATACTGCGTTGACTTGCATTATGAATGCTCAAGCACATGATAGCTAGAAAAAAACGAACTTAAAATCAACCTAAAATGATTTGCTTTGAAAGGTGTCCATCGCTTGGTGTCCCGTTATGTGCTTTCTTACTGAACTCTTCAAGATAAACGAAGCTTTTCGAAACTTGAATCAATTGAACCAATTGCTTCTTCGGGAAATGATTCACTGTTTCACAGCGCTGGAAAAGCCACAAGCTGGTGACCTCTACTGGTCAAAACAGTGTAAATGCAACGAAAACTCAGCCAAAACATCCATTACAACTTTTACAAACCAATTGCAAATGTTTAGTGAAAGTGTAATCTATTAAATGTAATTTACAAATCACTTAATAATATGAAATGTCTAGGTGTTATAGGTATAACCATTGACATTTCAGCACGTTTCGAAACATTTTTGTTCACTGAAATCACGTAGCCAAACTTG
Organism: Siphateles boraxobius; assembly: GCF_051911475.1. Lineage (NCBI taxonomy): Eukaryota > Metazoa > Chordata > Actinopteri > Cypriniformes > Leuciscidae > Siphateles > Siphateles boraxobius. The sequence continues at coordinate 14,061,191 of NW_027508733.1, read as the reverse complement.
TGCAGTTTATTTTATACACAATCCGAATCACTGATTCGAAACAAACGATTCGCAAACTTTTCGAAGCTTTACGAAGCATTGGCGTTTCGAAAGCGCCAATTTGATAGGTTAAATGTTAGAGGCATTTTTGTAACGTGTTACGTGACTCACATTCAAAACTGAACACAGCAGCACACATTTAGACACGAATTATCTTGATGATGAAGAACAACATTGTGAAGAGTTTCTGCTGAAGGCTACAACAGACATGAGGAAAACTAATAACCTGTTTATTAATTTAGGACAACCATAGGCTATTGATAATACGTTTTTAAAGGTTGTTGATCATTGAAGTTCAATAAATGTACAAACATATGTTTATCAAGTTATAACAATGTGTGCATGTGTGAATAATTGTAACTGGACAATAAGGTCCTGGCCTTTGAATAGTCAGATGAGTCAGAAGACGAACACTCGTTTAGGCTATATCCGCTTTGAGGCAACTATAATCAGCGGACAATACAAGTTGGACAATGATATTTTCGGATAAAGGAATAACAATTTTATTAAATTATTAATTGATGAAGTAAATACAAAAATCATACGGGTGAGTGAATGACAAGTAACGTCATTCTAAGTTTAGCATCTGCACGTGGTTTCTACATCATAAGTTATATGGTGAGAACTGCAAGATAAAAAACAAGTTAAAGATAGATATGGGCCTTGCACGAAAGAAGGTCAAGTGTGTGAAGTTTGTTTGGGTTACACAACCCTGTTCCAGTCATCTAGAAATACTTTACACCTCTACAAAACAAGAAAATAATTAAAACAAGATACATACACATCTGATATGAAGCAGACACTACTTGAAACATAATGCAATAATCAATATGCAATCAAACATTATATAAATGATAATGGAAATTAAAAATTATAAGCATATATTATAAGCATATTATATAATTATAAATTATATAAAAATAGGGAATTAAATGAATAACAAAACTTGTTTTGTATTTTCCAATTAATTTCCTATCTTTCATCAAATAAGTAAATATATTAAATCTTTAAATCATAAACAGTAACACTGAATCTCTTGAATGAGATCCCTCTGTTTCTGATGACGGTTAGTTTATAAAGTCCAGTGTGTTCAGATCTGATGTTTCTGATGACGTTTAGTTTATAAAGTCCAGTGTGTTCAGATCTGATGTTTCTGATGACGTTTAGTTTATAAAGTCCAGTGTGTTCAGATCTGATGTTTCTGATGACGGTTAGTTTATAAAGTCCAGTGTGTTCAGATCTGATGTTGCTGATGACGGTTAGTTTATAAAGTCCAGTGTGTTCAGATCTGATGTTTCTGATGACGGTTAGTTTATAAAGTCCAGTGTGTTCAGTTCTGATGTTTCTGATGATCAGAGATCCAGTTTGACTCTCTATCTGGAGACTGTTTTTTAATTTCACATTACTGTATATGAATATTAATGAGTGATGATCAGTGACCGGTGTCAGATCTGAAGACGGTAGATGATCTCTGTGTATTCTGACATGCTTTCCTGATCTAAAACACAAACACATGGAGATTTTAACATATGATACTTCATCAGGTGACATTTCACACTGATGTATTTTCTATTCTAAAATAAAGATACTTTTCATTTTAGAAGTATTAAATGTTCAAAATTAAATTTAGGCTCTAAGTTGTAAAACTAATTTGCATAGAAAGAGTGTTGTTTGTCTTGTCATTTAGTAATATAGTAATACTTGCTCTCTGTTTTTTCTCGGTTGCATTTCTTGCCGCAACAGTAAAACACACACACACAGAAATGAACAGCAGAAGCAGCGCACAAACTACTGTTAATGAATATCAAATGAGATGAAGTCTGTTTCATTTTTGTAATAAAGAAAGAGAAAATGGTCTATCCTTTCAGGACTTCATATAGACACCGTATGAACTGCACATTTATAAAGAAAATATGTTGAAATTGTTGCTGCTGACATACCTACACATGTGTGACTACACATTACACTAATTCCTAAAGAGTTAGGGTTAGGAGATGGTTAATTTCTCAATTATTAATATTAACTATAAGCACGTCATGCAAAACCGGTAATACAATTCTTCTTGCTATATAGAAGCTGAAGGAAATTGTACCTTTTTGTGCCGTTCTTTTGTGTTTCCTGTAGAGAAAGTACATCAAACCAGCAAGTGAAAGCAGAAGTGCAGCAGAAATACATGCAGCAAGGACTCCATGTCCACTCGGAGATCCTAAAAGGAAAAGGGGTTATTAACTTAACTTTGGCCTCATATCAGCATTGCCTCCATAGACCCAGAGCAATGATACCAATGCCATTCAGACAGAGGCAGAAAATATTTAATCTGTGATATTTGATGAAACAGAACAATTCAGTAAATAGACACTAATTACTGTTGATGTACCTTCACATGTGTGACAGAGTTGTGTGATGTCCAGATGTGTGGTCTGGTTCCTGATGGGATTGTTGATCACACAGCTGTAAGTGTTTTTATCCTGATATTCCACCTCCAGAGGTAGAGAGAGACTGATGCTGAGATCAAACACACTGATCCTGGACAATACACTGATTCCTTTGTACCAGGAGAGAGTCACATCACTCACGTTCAACACTGAACACACCAGTGAACATCTGGACTCTGATGAACGTTCAGATGATGAAGAACAGTTTAAAGAGTTATTAGTGATGACAGGATTGGCAAGAGGAGCTGGAAAACAAAAATAACATTAGAAACCGTAAACGTCAATTTGATCTGTAATTAAAAGAATGTATACAAGATACTAATGTTAACTAATAGGCATGACATGTTTATTTTAAATGTTCTCATGAGTTTAATTTGATCATAGTAAGTCTGTCTGACATAGATGTACATTTATAATACTTCAATTTACTCACCATAGACAGTAACATTGAATCTCTTGTATAAAGTTCCTTTGCTGATGACGGTTAGTTTATAAAGTCCAGTGTGTTCAGATCTGATGTTTCTGATGGTCAGAGATCCAGTTTGTTTGTCCATCTGGACTATTTTCTCAAATATCATAACAGTGTTATCTATATAGATGTTCTGTCTGTGGATTTCACCTATACGCCTATCTTGAGGTCCAAACGTCCACAGTATCTGATTATCTCTCTGTACTTGAACATCAGTGTTTAGAGTGACAGAATCTCCCTCAGTCACTGACACTGACTTCACTTCATCAGTACCAGCACCAAACACACCTGAACAAGATATAAAACACATATAATTATCTGACAGACTTTATATAATCTCATTTCCTGTTTAATCATGTAGGCCTACTTCTAAAAGGTAAAACATGTTTGTCTCTTGTAAAAATGCATTAGTGTTTAAATAAATGATCTACTGCTGATTAAAAGTATAAAGAGTTTCTCACCGCTCAGGACAAACAGGATCAGAACACACAGAAGAGAAGACATTGTGACAGAAACGTCCTGCCGAGAGTCAGAAGAGCGACTTCCTGATTAAAAAATTGAAGTTTTTCCAAAGTCTAAACTGCTAAATCAAAAGCAAGCTGGATTTAGTAGTCTCTGTTCCCTATCTGTGCTCTGCTGACTAAGTTCAATGTATTCTTTATCTTCCTCTCAATATTTCAGAAACTCTCACTGTGTATCTCATGAACAAATGTTTCATCACAACATCATTCTGGATTCCTCTTCATTAGAAAACTCTCATTTTCAAGTTGTTTCGGAGTCTATCAGGTTCTCAGAAGGTTTGTTTGTGGTTGTGAGAAGAAACTGCATGTCTCACACTCTCACGAACACAAACACACATTATCAACTGAACATCCGGCCAGCACATTAAACCACACAAGCATTCAGTTCAAACTCATTTACTGACCTCAATAACACAAGAGCTGACTCCAAAACATGTGCTGGATCACACAATACAATGATGAATATCTTTCAAACTATTTGAATGAGTGAATCAAACTATTATTGATTTAATTGTCTTTTTTAATTCAATTCATATTTTAGTAGGCAGATTCATCAATTGTTCATAAATTACAAGATGAGCACATTTTAATTATATCAAATCAAATGCATTTTACACTTTGATGTTAATGCATATGTAACAAGGGCCCTCAACGTAGGTTGGAGCAATGGACCAGTTTCTAGGTCAGTGGAGAACAGAATATTGGCAGTAACTGAATCACAGACATCAAGTAAGGAAAGTATTTGTAATTGTAAATTGAACAGTCAAATACATAAAATGGAACAGAGTTTTAAACAGCAAGGATAACAAAACCATAAAATTATACACAAATTATGAATTCTCTGTTGTCTTTGGGTTTTCTTATCTTATTCCTTTAAGATTTAAATTCCTTTTCTTTTTTCTTAAAACAATTTAATAAATGTTATCTATTTTATCTCTGTTTACATATATCTTTAGTAAGACTTTTATTAGATTGTTCCGTATTTTTTGGACAGCTCCCTGTCTTTCTTTTGTTTTATTATTTTAGAGTTTAGGGTTCTAATTCTATTTTGCCTTTAGTGTTATAATTTCCTATACCGTGTTAGACAAACCAAATAATCTCTTAAACAAAGTAAAATGGTGTATAACCATAATTTGACCAACGGAAACTTCTTATCACACTGAAATGGTAAAAGGAAATTCAATATTTACATGTGACCCACATTCAATAAACAACACTCTTGTTTTAACTCTTTCTTTGAATTGTCTCTTGAATATTGTCCAGAAAAAAATACTTTAAGAGATCCAGTGAGTAAATGCACAATCAGTTCAATCCTACCAGTTCGAAGAAGTGGTCCAAACAGAAAAAAAAAGAAAAGTCCTCCTAATTGAAGAAGTTGATGTCTCTGGCGCAACGAAAACCTTGTGATACAGTAAAAGTGTCTTTTCCCCAGGCTCAGAAATCAGCATTCAATTTTGGTGGCTCGCCATCTCAAATCCATGAGAGAATTTTCCAGTGAAGCAGTAAACCTGACCTGTTTTACCAAAACAGTGTCATTAACATTCGATATTATTTCTTTATAAATTTTCTGCTCTTTAAACAGTGTTTAAACATACATTTTCACTTTCATGACGAACATGTGATATCTCACAGGCATATTGACAATGTGCAAATTAATATTCATTCATAGCTAAGCAAAAATATATTACTCAACATTTCAAAAATCATATTAACATTCAGAAAATATGCAAATAGACTTCACAGCGTGCATAATATGCATAATAACATAAAATACATCCATTATAGAAAATAAAACAAATAAACTCACCAAATCCCGAGTTTCACAGTTTTTTTTAAACACCCGCTTCAGATTCAAAGGAGCTTCACAATCGGCTAGAATCCGCACTTAAATCAGCAATCACCATTCTTATTAATCCTTTCTGCATCACTCTCATCTCGTGTTCAGCGCGTCTCTCGCATTTCCGTGTGTCATCCGCTGACGTCATACGCAACTCGTGTACACGTAATATATCACATGTTCGGTGCTAGACCATAATGCATATTATTTTTATTTATTTTTATTTAATTCACAATGGATATGAATAGATCGTTTCAACTTTTTTATTAAAAGTTTAGCTATTAGATTATGCAATTATATTATCCATTTATTAATTTTTTTTAGTACCAAATTAAACATGGGTTACACATAGATCTTGTAACCTAAAGACCTTGTTAAACTGCATGATGGTTTTGATGAAATCAGTGTTGAATAATGAGTGATGATCAGTGACCGGTGTCAGATCTGAAGACGGTAGATGATCTGTGTGTATTCTGACATGCTTTCCTGATCTAAAAATCAAACACATGGAGATTTTCAGTGTATTTAAGATCAGGTGCTGCTTTCTACATTTCACACTGATATCATATATATATATAGATTGCATTACCAATATACACAAAGTTTTCATGTTAAAACTAACTTTAAATTAATTTTCCTGTTGTGTGTAATACTTGCCGTCTTGTTTTGCTTGTGTGTATTTCCTGCAGCGACAGAAGAACAAAACGACTAAAACTGCGAGGACCAGCAGCAGCAACAACAGCGATACAACAAGGAACAACGGAGTTCGGTGAGATTCTACAATGATAAAACACACACAGTCATTAATCTACTGTAAGATTCTCAATAAAGATGAAAACAGCAGATCTGATGGGAAAAATATCTTAGTGAATGCAACTAGAGTTATTTTGATAATCAATTTATCTGTAGGCCTACATTATTTGTAATTAACAGGATAAAAATTATTTTCTGTAATGAAAAAATGAATTATTCCAAATCTTGCTCAATGTTCACCTCAAAATTAACCACTATTTACCAGCTAACAAATTTATGTTCTACAAACATTGTGGAAACAGTGATTTACAATGTTTCTGAAGTGTTAAAATATCCATGTTTTCTTGCAGTGATTAGAAAGGTATTTAAAAGTTTACGCAATTTTAGTTCAGCATTCTCCTAACCGTATTGTTACTCACAATATTATAATCTTTGAATGTTTATTTGTAATATTCCAAGAAGGTCAACATTAACATCGATTGAGTACAAAATGGATGCTTCGAAAATGTTCTCAAAACTTTCTTTTAGAATATACCAAATATTAATAATGTTATACGAACATTCTATAAGTATTATTTAAATAGGCCTAATGTTTTATCTTAACTTCACATGACCAACACATAACCTTTACAAAATATTAGTGAAAGAGAAGTTGTGGTAACGTTGTTAGCTGTGATGCTGTACATTATGTGCTTTATAAAACACATCAAAACAAAAGAGCAACTTCTCGTCTGTTTGATAAACACACTCAACCTTCTATCAATACTCACTTGCTGCATCAGCCTTTCCACAAAACGAGAATTATACTCGAGAATTATACTTATAAATGAATTTATATAATTTATAGGTAAGAACATAACCTTCAAAGGATATGCTGTAAAACCCTCTCAAATGCATTAAACAGCACATGCTGTTGTGATGTCAGTCTGTGTTCCCCTGTCTTTTCATGTTTAGCAGTTCCCTGTCATGTTTATTAGTCTCCCCAAGTGTTTCTTATTAACCATGCCCCCTTGTTATCTTGTATAGCCTTGTATTTAAGCCCTTTGTTTTAGTCCAGTCTTTGTGAGTTCTTGTGTTGTTCCTGTTCCACACGCGTTAGCAGAGCGTATTTTTTTCGGCGCCCATGTTAAAGCTGCAGTAGGGAGTTTTGAGAAAATGTTGACTTAGCCTGAAAATTTGAAGAAGCACAACTTACAGGTCCAACCCCCTTGCTCTCTGCTGCGCTACAGCCCTCCCTCCACAGCTCCTCCCTCCACAGCTCCTCCCCCACAGCTCCTCCCCCACAGCTCCTCCCTCCACAGCTCCTCCCTCCACAGCTCCTCCCTCCACAGCTCCTCCCCCACAGCTCCTCCCTCCACAGCTCCTCCCTCCACAGCTCCTCCCTCCACAGCTCCTCCCTCCACAGCTCCTCCCTCCACAGCTCCTCCCTCCACAGCGGAGCCTGCCTTGAACGCACAGGCTAGTAAGCAGGACCACCGATGACGGCGGATTATAAACAGTTATGGAACATTCACTAATAGGGACGAAAAATCAACAATATGCTTTACATTGACTCTGGCCTGCCCATACTTTGACTACAAACTTGGTCCTCAAATCATTATGTATTTTGCAATACATGTAACTTTATAAAGTTGCACTCTTTCTATAAGTTATAGCTACTAAGATAACGTTAAAGGATTAGTTCACTTTAAAAAAAAACTTTTGCTGATAATTTACTCACCCCCATGTCATCCAAGATGTCCATGTCTTTCTTTCTTCAGTCGAAAAGAAATTAAGTTTTTTGATGAAAACATTCCAGGCTTTTTCTCCATATAATGGACTTCAATAGGACACAAACGTTTCGAGGACCAAATGACAGTTTCAGCGCAGCTTCAAAGGGTTTTAAACGATACCAGACGATGAATAAGGGTCTTATCTAGTGAAACGATCGGTCATTTCAAAAATAAATAAAAAACTTTAAGTTTTATAAGCACAAATGCTCGCCTTGCTCTGTTCTGTGATGCACGTTCGTGATCCTGTTCGAACTCGTTCATCGAAATGAACAAGTCTTTTTTCGAGTCATTTCGTTCGTTGAATGAACGAAATGACTTGAAAAAAGATTCGTTCATTTGGATGAACGAGTTTGAACAGGAGAGTCACGAACGACGGTACGCGCTCGCGCTGTGCAAGAGAGGGGTGATCAGCGCGTACACGAGCGTGATTGACACTGCTAAGACATTCCTCCTGGCTCTGATTGGTTGTTTCTGACCGGGAGCGGTGTATTTCTGCAAATGGCAGTAGGACCACAGGGAGGAGCCAGAGGAGCTTGATTTTTTTCACAGATTATCTGTCTCATATTCTACTTTCAGGACATAATGAGAGTTTTAACAAATATTTGTTTACAAAAGCTACCTACTGGAGCTTTAACAGATTAGAGCAGTGATTCCCAAACCCCGGTCACCGGGCCTTGAAATATTCCCAGAATTATTTTTATTTTTATTTTTTTTATAATAATAATTGTCTTTTTAAAATGCTTTTTAAAGTGCTATGTCATGCATGTTATTTAATCCAAAACATAAACAATAAATAGATTAAAATGGGTTTCTTTGAGCGCCTTGCGATTGGTTAGCAACGCATCGTATCTGAACAGACTGAAGTGACAGAGAAGTATGTGGAGAGATGAGCGGGCCTCAGCAAACTTCAGCTAATTTCATTGCAGACAGTTCCGGTCAAAGGAAAGACGATGACCAACTCGAAAATAGCGAGAGAGATAGAAAAAAGTCAAATTTCAATCGTAAATACGATACCTCATACATTAGGTATGGATTTACGACAACAGGCGATTCCGTGGCGCCAAATCCGTTGTGTGTTATTTGTGGTGAAAAACTCTGCAATCCGTCAACTTCAGCGGCACTTAACCACCAAACACCCACCATAACAAGAAACAAGGTGGCCCTCTAGGGGAGTAAATATGCAGTTACACCAAATGTATTTAACACTGCACTACAGGCGCCCAGTCTATCCGGTTGTTAAGTCGTGACGTAACCACTCTCCGATAATACTGTTTCCGGGTCCAAAGGCCGGGTCCTCTCTACCTACCTACCGCTTTCGCCCGAGTTTTAACGTGTTCCCGTGTTGTTTAAATAGATCTGAGTTAAAAAAAACAAGTGACATTCAACTGTCATTCTACCGCTTTCCCTGTGACGAGAAAGATTAGAAAAAATGGCTGCAGTTGATAAGGTAAGTTACAAATCTTAAACGAATGAAGAAACTTTGGTGCCAGTGGGTGCTATCCCTTAATCCCTAGTAACACCCACTGGAACTGAAGCGAAAAAAGCCCTTTGAGAAAAGGGTTTATGTAGTCTAGGATCTGGAGTGGACGAGCGGAGCGCTTGGGCCCGGAAGAGGCTAAACGTCACGCGTGACGTCAGACTTAACAACCGAATAGAGATTGCTAATGTGACGTCATCGTAACGTATCCGCGGCACAAACAGAAGGCCCCAGACTTGATTGCATGGAGGGAACGCAGTGTTCAAGATGCCGTCTACCTGCTGTGTTATAAACTGCAATAGTCCTTCTTGCACAGTTTTGAAGGACATGTTTGTGTATGCTCGTAGACAGCCACTCTGAAGCGGTCAGAGGCGATTCTAAAAGATTCAAAAAGTCGAGACAGGACCCATCGTCAAAATTCTACCCACCACTCTAACTTAGTTCATCCAAAACAAACTAGAAAATAGACTCAAAGTGCTAAATACTTGAATTATCCTTTAAGAACGGATCAATATATTTGTTTTCCTTAATTTTAATTAACCCTAACTTTATTCTCATCTGAATGGTAAATAATTGATTTTCGTATGAAATAATACTACCATTAAAAACACATTTGATTTTCTTTTTTAATCAATGTAGAATATGTAACTGCTCCGAAGACAAGAAATGAAAACCAATGCAATATGAGTAATGTCCAAAAGATGTAACCCACAGACTGTTTTGAAATAGGGTTGGATGTTGTGTGTGTTTGGTTGGGTGACAGTTGTAGGTTACAGCTTGACAAGAGTTTAGAGTGTGACAAAAGCACAATGTTGTGTTTTATTGCAAGTGTAAGTTAAACAAATATAAGTAAACACTTTGCAGTTTGAATGATAATCTCTATGAACAAAATGACGGAGTATGTTTTTATGTTTCCACTGTTCGATCGCGCCCGCACCTCTCTCTCTCTCTCTCTCTCTCTCTCTCTCTCTCTCTCTCTCTCTCTCTCTCTCTCTCTCTCTCTCTCTCTCTCTCTCTCTCTCTCTCTCTCTTTCTCTTTCTCTCCACTGTTCGATCGCGCTGGCGCCTCTCTCTCTCTCTCTCTCTCTCTCTCTCTCTCTCTCTCTCTCTCTCTCTCTCTCTCTCTCTCTGAGTGCATGCTGGGAGTTTGTGAGTGTGAGCGTGAGCGGTGACTCGTGCTTGTTTTTCTTTTTTCTATCTTTCTCTTTCTTTTCTTTTCTTTTTGTGTATGGTTTAGAAGTTTTAGTTTGAAGGGGGGTGGTTTTTTTGGTGTGTGAGGAACATGGCGGTTCCAGGTGCACAGGGGTTGAGTTCACTCACGCGTCGTCACGGGGTAAAAGTGGCGTCTACCGTGAGTGTGGAGAGCTGTTGTTTGGCTGTGGGGGAAATTGTGGGGCATGAAAACATAATGTCTGCCTCGAGAATGAATAGCGCTATTGTTCTTTTTTTAATACAGTAGAAAAGGAAAATGAGGTAGTTCAGAGGGGAATTATTCTCGACGGTGTTCTCACTCCCGTCTTGCCCCTTTCATTGCCATCTAAAAGAGTCACCCTTTCGAATGTCCCGCCGTTTGTTAGTGATGTTGTTTTGACGCAGGCTCTATCTCGCTACGGAAAATTAGTCTCCTCGATTAAAAAGATTCCAATTGGCCGCGTTTCTCCTTTACTGAAGCATGTTGTGTCTTTCAGACGCTCAGTTTACATGGTTGTAAACAACGACGCTGATTTAGATCTTGCGTTGAATTTTCGAGTGGATGAGCTTGATTATGTGGTTTACATCACCACTGATAAAATCAAATGCTTCGGCTGTGGTAAAGTCGGTCACTTGGTTCGAACTTGTCCTAGCAAACAAGAAGACGACAATCGTTTGGCTGACACTGAAGGTGTAGCTAACATCAATGTGCAGCCGGCCGGTGAGCCCGGTGAGGCCGGTGAAGCCTCAGCCGAGGCGGAATCAGCGGTGGCGCGGGCGAGTGAGTCTGATGGAGATCAACGCGCTGGGACTTCGAAGGATGATGTTGTTTCAGTGGAGGAGGAAACCGAAATTGAAAAACTTGTTTTAATCGAGGAAGACAGAGGTGAGTCAAGCGATAAAACAGAATCAGACATTGTTAAGCGGGATGTTCGGGAGGTTGACGGTAGGCCTAATGCTTTTGTTTCAGAACAAACAGTATTTAAAGTGCCATTAAAAAGGAAGAAGTCCGATACAGCTCATAGACAACAAAAGAAATTAGATCTTGAAGATGTTGCTGATCAGGTTGATTCAGAGAGTGACAGTGAATTATCTGACTCACGTGTTACTTTGTCACAAAGTGAGTTTTCCTGCCGCAATTATGATGTAGATGACATTAAACTGTTCCTTAAATCTACGAAGAATAAGAGGGGGGTGTTCGTCAATGAGTACTTTCCAGATGTAGCACAGTTTGTAGAAAAAACGTCTACGGTTACGTATGTAACCCTCGTTCCCTGAGTAGGGAACGGAGACGTTACGTCGGATGACGACGAATGGGGTTTCGCTTAGAAAGCCTATCAACTTCGAGTATTACAAAACGAGCCAATGGCAAAGAAATGCCATGGGTCTGCGGAATTTGCATGGCGTAACTCCGCCCCACCTCGTGGGTATAAAAGGAGGAAGCCGGCAGCAAGCAGATATGTTTCTTCGCTGAGGAGCCAAGACTGAGCTCAGGCGATCCCCGCGGTACAGCGGAAAGTGGCAGGCAGACGTAACGTCTCCGTTCCCTACTCAGGGAACGAGGGTTACATACGTAACCGTAGACGTTCCCTTTCGTTGTCACTCCGAGTTACGTCGGATGACGACGAATGGGGTTACCAGTCTAATCACGCCACCTTCTCAGCTGTCTTCCAGTGCCCTGCGTAAATCGAGATCCCTGTCAGCCTGGACAAAGGACTCCATATAACACAGGAATACCAAGGTACACTGGGAAGCATATCCCAAGCTTAGGGGAAGTATGCAATTAATGCCAGCCCAGAGGGGGGGGACTTAGAGAATACACATATGACCCGAAGGAAGCATATGGGAAACACTGGGGTGTCCAGCCGCAGGTGGAATATTTCAACCCCAGGGGTGGCAAGGTGGCTTGCCAAGGGAAAGACACACGCTCAGAGAGGCTTACAGTGGAAATACACATGTGGGGGTCGCTCAGAGGAGGGACCACGCACACGGGAGGCACCTAGCCGACGCACAGGCAATAGACACTGGCGCCGACGTCAGGAGTGCTGGAGGAGCTCAGGGCTTTCGGAGAAGCTCACCTGAGGAAAGTATCGCACGTATCCAGTCCGTGGAGTGGAATGGCGAGCAAGCGAAGACACCTGAGCGGGTCCGGTACTAGCTGGTTGAAGCGAGTACACGAGAGGACACAGGCTCCACTCGGAGATTATAGAATCTGGCGAATGTGTTAGGTGTCGCCCAGCCTGCAGCTCTGCAGATGTCTGTTAGCGAGGCGCCATGCGCTAGAGCCCAAGAGGACGCCACACTCCGGGTGGAGTGGGCAGTCACACCAAGGGGGCACGGTCGACCTTGCTGCTGGTAAGCCAAGGCAATGGTGTCCACTATCCAGTGAGACAACCTTTGCTTGGAGAGAGCCTTTCCCTTCAGCTTCCCACCATAACAGACAAAGAGCTGGTCTGAGGTCCTGAAACACTGCGTTCTGTCTACATAGGCGCGGAGAGCGCGTACTGGACAGAGCAGTGCCAAGGCTGGGTCTGCCTCCTCCGAGGGCAGCGCTTGCAGGTTCACCACCTGGTCCCGAAAGGGAGTGGTAGGAACCTTGGGCACATATCCAGGCCGGGGTCTCAGGATCACGTGAGAGGAAGCCGGCCCAAATTCCAGGCACGCTTCGTCAACGGAGAATGCGTGCAGGTCCCCAACCCTCTTGATGGAGGCCAGTGCAACCAGGAGCGCTGTCTTCATAGACAGGAACTTAAGCTCGACTGATTGCAGGGGCTCAAAGGGAGCACTCTTCAGGGCAGTTAGAACCACTGAGAGGTCCCAAGAGGGAACGAGAGGAGGACGAGGAGGATTTAGTCTCCTCGCTCCTCTCAGGAACCTGATGATCAGGTCGTGCTTCCCTACCGACTTACCTTCGATGAGGTCATGATGTGCGGCAATGGCGGCAACATAGACCTTCAGGGTGGAGGGAGACAGCCTTCGCTCCAGCCCCTGTTGAAGGAAGGAAAGCAAAACACTGATCGAGCATCTCCGGGGGTCTTCTCGGTGAGAAGAGCACCAGTTGACGAAGAGGTTCCACTTCAACGCATAGACGTGTCTCGTGGACGACGCTCTAGCGGAAGTGATGGTAGCCACCACCGCTGGTGGTAGGGTACTCAAACCTGCCTCGTCCCATCCAGGAGCCACACGTGGAGGTTCCAAAGATCGGGACGAGGGTGCCATAGGGTGCCCCGTCCCTGAGAAAGAAGGTTCTTCCTCAGAGGGATCGGCCAGGGAGGTGCTGTCGCGAGGAGTACTAGTTCGGGGAACCAGGTCCGGTTGGGCCAGTAAGGGGCAACCAGAATGACCTGCTCCTCGTCCTCCCTGACCTTGCGCAAAGTGTGCGCAAGAAGGCTCACTGGGGGAAACGCATACTTGCGGCCCTGCGGCCAGCTGTGCGCCAGAGCATCCGTGCCGAGCGTGCCCTCGGTCAGGGAATAGAACTGGGCGCAATGGGTCGAGTCGTGAGAGGCAAACAGATCTATCTGCGCGTCCCCGAACTGGTCCCAAATCAGCTGAACCGACTGGGGATGGAGTCGCCATTCTCCAGGGAGGGGCTGAAGCCGTGAGAGCTCGTCGGCTGCACAGTTCAGCGCTGCGGGAATGAAGATGGCTCGAAGCGACCTCAGATGCTTCTGACTCCATAGGAGGAGGTGGCGAGCGAGTTGTGACATACGGCGGGAGCGTAGACCACCTTGATGGTTGATGTACGCTACAGTGGCGGTATTGTCTGAGCGGACTAGTACGTGTTGACCCCTGAGCAACGCCCGGAAGCGGTGCAGGGCAAGGCGTACTGCCAACAACTCGAGGCAATTGACATGCCACAGCCGCTGGGGTCCTGTCCAGGAGCCCGCAGCAGCATGTCCATTGCACATGGCGCCTCAGCCCGTGGTGGAGGCATCTGTTGAGACAACAACATGCCGGGAAGCTCGTGCCAGGGGGACACCGGCCCTGAGAAAATCGAGGTTCGACCACGGGGTGAAGAACTGACGGCAGGTCGGAGTAACTGGTACTCGGAACGTGCCGTGTTGCCATGCCCACCTCGGGACTCGGTCGCGAAGCCAAAGCTGAAGCGGTCTCATATGAAGCAATCCGAGCGGCGTGACCGCGGCTGCAGATGCCATATGCCCCAGGAGCCTCTGAAAAAGTTTCAGTGGAACCGCACTCTTGCCCTCGAATTGTCTTAGGCAAGTCAGCAGTGACTGCGCGCGCTCGCTCGTAAGCTGCGCGGACATGGCGACCGAGTCGATGTCCATACCGAGAAAAGAGATCCTCTGCACGGGGCAAAGTTTGCTCTTCTCCCAGTTGACCCGAAGGCCCAGACGGGCTAGGTGCCGGAGCACTAGGTCCCTGTGTTCGCAAACCTGATCTCGAGAGTGAGCTAGGATCAGCCAGTCGTCGATATAACTCAGGATGCGAACCCCTTGCTCTCGAAGGGGAACAAGGGCCGCCTCGACGACCTTCGTGATGCGAGGAGACAGGGCTAGCCCGAAAGGGAGAACCGCGTACTGGTATGCCTGCCCCTCGAAAGCAAACCGGAGGAACGGTCTGTGTCGAGGAAGAATGGAGACATGAAAGTAGGCGTCCTTCAGGTCGATCGCTGCAAACCAATCCTGGGGCCGTATGCATTCGAAAACGCGTTTGGCGGTGAGCATCTTGAACGGCATCCGGTGAAGGGAGCGGTTCAGCACGCGCAAGTCCAGGATTGGCCGTAACCCACCGGTTTTCTTGGGGACAATGAAGTAGGGGCTGTAGAAGCCGGACCTCATCTCGGCTGGAGGGACAGTCTCGATTGCACCCTTCGCCAGCAGGGTGGCAATCTCTGCTCTCATGATAGGGGCATTGCCACCGACCAAAGTGGAGCGGACTCCCCTGAAGCGGGGAGGAGACCGTGCGAACTGAATCGCATAGCCGAGCCTGACGGTACGCGCGATCCAGTGGGACAGACGGGGAAGCTCTAGCCAGGCTCCCAGGAACTGAACCAACGGGATCATGCGAGCCACAGGCGTCCCCCCGGAGGGGCAGCGAGGCAGAGTAACTGGCCCAGATGTGGACGGCATAGCGGCCCGGAGAGGGGGCACAGTTAGCAACCGCACCCTGGCAGAGGGGGCCAGGGGAGGACCAGGCTGGTCGTCCCACGGGGGCCTGCTCTGCCAGGGGTCTGGCGACAGAGGGGGACAGGGGCGAAGCGGTCCGTGGACGGCACGCCGTGTCAACCGCCTCTGGGACAGAGGGGGGCGAGGAGAGCACGGCTTGTGGGCGGCGCTCTGTGTCGCCCGAGAACTCTGTGAGCTCAGGGAAGAGGGGATTGTTTCTGTCTTTAACCACATTAGGGTGCTGCCCACCCGTGGGTGAGCAGCGGGGAGTGGAGAACAAAAGATTCTCCCCCGGCCCTCCACCGGGGGAAGGAGTGGTCCTGCTACCACCTCCTGAGAAACAATCATCATCCCTGAGCAGCCCGTCTCAGGAGCGCCGCTTGGCCCGGCGTTTAGCGGGGGGCGGGGCAGGAGAGGGCTGTGGCGCCTTCTTACGGCTTCCTCCGCGACCGGCCCTGGGTGGAGGCTGCTGCGTGGTCCGGGCGGGAGGGGCGGGAGCCGCAGGAGGGCGCCCTCGGCGGGAAACAGGTCGAGGCGTCTGCCCGGCCGGCAAGGTGGAGGCAGCAGCGGGCCGGCGGGGCAGAATGTGTTTGATGGCCTCGGTCTGTTTCTGGGCAGTTGAAAACTGTTGGGCAAAGTCTTCAACTGCACCGCCGAAGAGGCCGGCCTGGGACAAGGGGGCGTTAAGCAGACGGGTCCGCTCAGCGTCCCGCATGTCAGCCAGGTTCAGCCACAGATGTCGCTCCTGGACCACAGCTGTGGACATCACCAAACCCAGGGAGCGCGCGGTAACCTTCGTCGCCCGGAGAGCAAGGTCGGTCGCGGCGCGCAGCTCATCAAAGAGCCCTGGGTTTGTCCTACCCTCGTGCATGTCTCTGAGCATCTGGGCCTGGTAGACCTGCAGAGTGGCCATAGCATGCAGTGAAGCAGCCGCCTGTCCCGCCGCTCTGTAAGACTTCGCCACCAGGGTCGACGAAAATCTACAGGCTTTGGATGGGTGCTTAGGCTCGCCCCGAGAAGAAGCACTCTGAGGACATAGTTGCATGGCAACAGAGCGTTCAACCGGGGGAAGCCCAGTGTACCCACGGGCAGCTGCCTCATCGAGGGGAGGAAAGGCGGATGAGACCAGCGAGCGGTCCCGAGAAGACAGGGGGGTCTTCCAGGACTTCGAGATCTCATCATGCACATCCGGGAAGAAAGGTATTGGGGTTTGCCGAGGACGAGGGTCGGCGGCCTTACCCAAAAACCAATCGTCCAGCCGCGAGCGCTCAGGACAGGGTGGAGGCCTCCACTCAAGTCCGATGCTCGCGGCTGCCCGGGAAAGCATGGCCGTCATCTCCGGATCAGACTCGAGCACAGCCGTATGCACACCGGAAGGTGGCAGCTGTGACGAGCCCTCACTTCCAGAAGAGTCAAACCCGCCTAGTGATGCTGCAACAGACATGGCATCTTCCTCTGTAGCTTCAACTGAAGCCCGCGGGCCACCAGAGGGTAGACCCGCGGGAATCAGCAGTTCACTAGCGGGCACCGTCATTGAAGAGGGGGGCTGGGGTCGCGGACACATAGTCGGCGCCTTGTTCCAGACCGTAACCCTCAGATCACCCTGGCCACCAGCCGCAGGACGGGGGGTGGATGAGGGGACTCTCACTCTTGCGAGTTCACGGAGTCTCGACCGTAATGACGCGATGGTCATGTTCCCACAGAGAGAACATGAGTCATCCACGAGCGCTGCTCTAGCATGATCAATGCCCAAACATACTATGCAACGCTCGTGCCCATCAGAGTCCGATACCAATCTGCCGCAACCAGAAGTACACGGGCGAGACATCTTTAAAAAGACGTGCCACGTGTAAGCTCTTTTAGTGAGAGAAAACTCAAGTGTTGAAGCACCCGGGGAGAAACGCACCGACTGGCAGACCACTGCAACAGATCAGCAGGAAGCACGCTCTCGCCGTAGATCGCCGTCACACCAACACTCGAGGTACTCGTTTGTAAAGCTGACAATTCAGAGATGGCTTGTGGAGAGAAGAATACACTTGGCTCCGAAGCGAAAACATATCTGCTTGCTGCCGGCTTCCTCCTTTTATACCCACGAGGTGGGGCGGAGTTACGCCATGCAAATTCCGCAGACCCATGGCATTTCTTTGCCATTGGCTCGTTTTGTAACACTCGAAGTTGATAGGCTTTCTAAGCGAAACCCCATTCGTCGTCATCCGACGTAACTCGGAGTGACAACGAAAGGGAACTAAGATTTTTATGACTGAAAGCTGTTTTTCAAACAGAGAGGTGTACCGTTTAAAGAAAATATTGCGAAACCTCAACATGAATTTAAATGATGGCAGTGAAAAAGTTTGAATCTATGATTATGAATCATAGTTTGATCTTATTCTTATTTTTAAGCATGATTGAAGTGTGTATTGCATCATTGAATGTAAATGGTGCAAGAAATCGCAAAAAAAAGAGAATTCTGGGAATTCTGGGAAAGTGCCAGGAATTGACGGCCTTCCTGTTGAATTTTATAAACACTTTTGGACAGAGGTAGGGGAGGACCTTTTGCTGGTTCTTAATGATAGTTTGAGTTCAGGTAGTTTGCCGTTGAGTAGCCGTAGAGCGGTCATCACTCTCCTCCCCAAAAAAGGAGATCTTTTAGAAATTAAGAACTGGCGTCCGGTTTCGCTCCTTTGCTCAGATTATAAGATACTCTCGAAGGCTTTAGCTAATAGGTTATCTAAAATTATAGATCAGGTGGTACATCCAGATCAGACCTATTGTGTCCCTGGTCGGTCAATTTTTGACAATATTTCCCTCATTAGGGATATTTTTGATGTCTCCAAGTTGCTCGGCCTTAATATTGGACTTATTTCTTTAGATCAAGAAAAGGCGTTTGATAGGGTCGAACACCTTTACTTGTGGAGAACTTTAAAAGTTTTTGGATTCTGTCAGGATTTTATTGACAAAGTGAAAGTGCTCTATGGTGACGTTGAGAGTGTGCTTAAGATAAACGGTGGCTTATGCACTCCTTTCAGGTTCAATAGGGGTATTAGACAGGGCTGCTCTTTGTCTGGGATGTTATATGCACTTGCTATAGAACCTTTGTTGCAACAATTAAGAGAACATGTTTGCGGTTTGATTCTACCTATTTGTAAAAGTAGCATTTCTTTTGTCTGCTTATGCTGATGATGTGGTAGTTTTAATTAATGGACAAAATGATGTACAGGTTTTAATGAAAGTTTTAGAAGATTTTAGAGTTTTGTCTTCAGCAAAAGTTAATTGGAACAAGAGTGAAGCAAGTTTAATTGGAAATTGGTCAAAAGGGAGACCAAGTCTTCCTGATGGTTTAACCTGGGGAACGGGAGGGTTTAAGTATTTAGGAGTGTATTTGGGAAATGAAATGTCCGTTCAGAAAAATTATGAAGGGGTTGTTGATAAGGTGAAAGGCAGGCTTGACAAATGGAAATGGTTAATACCAAAGTTGTCATATAAAGGGAGGACTTTAATTGTGAACAATTTAGTAGCTTCCTGCCTTTGGCATAGGTTAGCATGTTTGGATCCTCCCGCACTACTACTAGCAAAAATTCAAGGGATTTTGGTGGATTTTTTTTGGGATAAGTTACACTGGAGGGTGGTCATGGTCTGGTATATTTGAAAAGTAGAATAGCAGCTTTTCGTTTGCAATTTTTACAACGTTTTCTGTATAAATCATCAGTGAATGGGTGGCGGGCTGTTACATGCACCATTTTGCACAGAACTGAAGCATATAATAAATTATAAATAAATTAGAAAACAAATCCTTAAAATAAACATGCTTTGTAACTTTAGATGGCACCTTCTTGAATCTGCAATCTTATTACAGTATTTTGCACAAATAAAGTAATTATTTAATAATATGTGAATAAAAAGGAAGTAAACACTGTAACAGGGCACTCGGTAATCTGGGAATTTCATACTTGTCAGCTTTTGAATTTTGTTCTCGGGCAGGCAAAACTGGCCATTTACATGAGCAGGAAAAATATGGTGGATAGACTGTCGGGTGAAGATGTGGTTATACTGTTTTCAAATCTAATCAAATCACGAATATTGATAGATTTTTGTTTTTATAAGTCAACAAAGGATCTACTAACATTTGAAATGAAGTGGTGCTGTAATGGAGCGCTGTGCTCTGTTGTTGAGGATAATTATTTTTTTTCTTTTTTGGTGTAATTTATGTGTACTTATCTGATATACGTAATATAATTGTGTGATTTGTTTGGAATAAGTGTTTAATTAAGAGTGATTTATAGGAATAAAAGGCATTTTAAAATTCAAAATTCTCTCTCTTTCTCTTTCTCTCTCTCTCTCTCACACACACACACACACACACACACACACAGTTCAATCGCGTCTCTCTCTCTCTCTCTCTCTCTCTCTCTCACACACACACAATTCAATAGCGTCTCTCTCTCTCTCTCTCTCTCTCTCTCTCACACACAACACACAGTTCGATCGCGTCTCTCTCTCTCTCTCTCTCTCTCTCTCTCACACACACACACAGTTCGATCGCGTCTCTCTCTCTCTCTCTCTCTCTCTCTCTCTCTCTCTCTCTCTCACACAACACACAGTTCGATCGCGTCTCTCTCTCTCTCTCTCTCTCTCTCTCTCTCTCTCTCTCTCTCACACACACACACAGTTCGATCGGACACACACACAGACACACACACACACTCCAGCATTGCAATCTTGACATGAATTCTGACTGCATGCAGATAGGAGAGAGAGAGAGAGAGAGAGAGAGAGAGAGAGAGAGAGAGAGAGAGAGAGAGAGAGAGAGAGAGAGAGAGAGAGAGGCGTGTGGTGCTTAAAACATTAGCATACTTTTGAACGGACGACAGTTTTCTGGTATGGTCCGACAATGTTTTCTGTAGCCCGCTGCATTTTGTAGGATTATATTCTGTTTTTCACGCTATTTTTTTTTTCATGCCAGAACACTAGCCTGATATGCCAGCCCATGTAAACGGGCCAAACATACCCATAATTCTTTGCGTTCTGATGACGTTGCCGCCCAGTTGATCACATGTCCTAGCGATCTCTATTTTTGCCGCGCCGCTTACGCTGAATTAAAGTGATAATGCATTGACCATGGCCAAAAATCGCATTGATGATATCTATTGTGTTTAAAACAGTCAATCAAATGACATTCATCAATTTTAAAAGAAAACAAATGTCCAAAAACAAACTTGTTGACCAAACTACAAAAACAAAGATGGACCAAACGTTATATAATATATGAATTAATAAAATAAATGAAATAAAGCAATGCCAACTTACCCATTATAAAGTCTACTCTGTCTGTACACATGCCGCGGTTCAGCCTCGCGCGTCAAACGCATCCAGTGTGCAAGTAAAACGCGCGTGTCCTGCTTCCGCTCACCATACGCGCTGCTTACGCTCTGCTAACGCGTGCAGTGCGAAACCGGCGTGAGTCTTTGTAAAGTTTTCAGTTCATTGAATAAAGTGTGCTACATGTGGATCCTGCTTCAAATGGTGAAATTCTTGCAACAATGCGTAGTGTTCTGCATGCTTCTGCCCGTGATTGGTGGGAGACACTGAGATTTAAAGTTGATACTTGGGAAAGTTTTCAGCAGGCTTTTTTAGCAGTCTTTTTGCCGGAAGACTATCAAGATGTGTTGGAGGAACGAGTACGAAATAGGTTACAAGGAGCAAATGAAAGTGTTCGTGATTTTACTTTCTCATTTCAAGCTTTGTTTAAGCGATGGAAAAAGGAAGCCACTGAGGATGAGGTTTTAAAAGCTCTTTTTAAAGCTATGAACCCTTGTTTTGCTAGTCAGCTTCGAGGTCGGGCACAGTCTGTTGAGGAACCAGTGAGGCTGGTAACTCAAATAGAAAGGGATCATGATCATCAGAGAAGGTATAATCAGCTTCAGTTGTCCAAGAGCACTACATTTGATCATAATTCACAGACTAGAAAAATAAAAGAGGTAGAACTCAAAGTTGTCTTGCCTCCAGAGTAACGATATCCAAGCTTGTTGTGCTGGAGGTGTCATGAAAATCATTCTCCAATTTCTTGTCCTAATTTCAAGGGTTCTTTGAGTGGAAAACACTATGGTGAGCATGCACAGGGTGGTAAAGACCCTCACGGTCGTAGTCATCAACGAGGTGTAGTCTCTGCTTATGATGTTCAACGAGTTGAAAAGAAAGATCCAATTGGTAGAAAACAGGACAAGAGAGTTGGCTCTGTAGCTCTTAAACAGTTAGTTGTTCCCTTAACTGTGAGGAACTGTACTGGGAAAGCACTTGTAGATACAGGGGCCACATATACATTATTGCATTTTGATTTATGGAACAAAATGAAAGGACCTAAAGAGCAACTTGGTGCATGGCGTGAAGGACCACTTTATTTGGCTAACGGTGATGCTACTGTTCCTCTTGGACAGAAAATGCTTGATATTTATTTGCATGATTGCCATTTTCAGGTTCCTACAGTAGTCCTTCCAGCTCAGAAACTTGTCTACTCAATGGTGCTGGGATTAGACTTTATAGCGTTGGTGGGGTTGCAGCTTAATATTAAAGATCAGTTGTACAGTTTTTCGGGGGATCTGGAAAATCGCGTTTTCCCCTTTCAACCACCAATTACCTCGGGAAATACTTGGAAGTCTTGTAAACCACCTGAGTATGGTAAGCCTACTGCATCTCTTTATTCCTCTGTTCCTCCTGTCCAGCTGGAATGGTCAGTGAGTGAGTATATGGAGAACTGTGGGCAGGAAAGAACTGTTACAGAACTTGTTGAGCTAATACAAAGTAGGGTCAATGAGAGTAAATTGCCAGACAAAGAGTCTCATGTTCTTTTTACACTTTTGTATGATCATCCTGAAGTGTGTACTCCTTCTCTTGGCAGAACTCATCTGGTTCAGCATAAGATCGCTGTCCGCACAGATGTGGTTGTGGCACAAAAGCCCTATAGGTTACCAGTACATAAAAAGGAAATAGTAAAGGATCAGATTGATGATATGCTTTTACGAGGCATTATTCAGCCATCTCATTCTCCTTGGGCATTTCCTATTGTACTCGTTTCTAAAAAAGATGGAGGCCAGCGCTTTTGTGTTGATTATCGACGATTAAATGCTGTGAGTGAAAGTGATGCATTCCCTCTCCCTACGGTGGGTGAAATCCTGGAGTCACTTGCTGGAGCCAGTGTGTTCAGTACTCTGGATCTTAACAGCAGGTACTGGCAAGTGGCAATGGACCCAGACAGTATGGCTAAAACTGCCTTTGTGTCCCCTTTTGGGCTGTATGAATTTAAGGTTTTACCTTTTGGTTTGAAAAATGCTCCAGCTACATTTCAGCGGCCCATGAAAAGGAGCTCGTTTCCATTGGTCAGTTGACTGTCAAGCTGCTTTTGAGAACTTGAAAATGCGTCTTCACCAATATTGGGACACCCTAACCATGCTTGCACATTCATGGTTTATACAGATGCTAGTTCAACAGGTTTGGGTGCTATTCTTGGTCAACGTCCATCTATGTGTGGTGCGTCTGAAGAAGTACTGGTATATGCAAGTCGTACACTTACTGGTGCTGAAAGGAATTATTCCACCACAGAGAGGGAGTGTTTGGCTGTTGTTTGGGCAGTCGAAAGGTGGCGGCATTATTTGGAGGGCAAATCTTTTATTGTTGTGACTGATCATGCATCTCTCCTTTGGGTGTGTTGAGACTACCACTACCAAAGCAAACTCTCGCCTGATTCGGTGGGCTTTGAAATTGCAAGAGTTTGAATTTACTCTGGAATATCGCAAGGGAAAGCTTTACAGTGCTCCTGATGCTTTGTCCCGTATCAGTAATCATGACGCTACTCCAATAGTTGCTGCTTATGCTAAGCAAACCCCAGACAGTTTGGTTTTGCTGTTTCCTCTTTCTGACGAGAATATATGGACAGCACAACAGCAAGATATGGTGGTCCAAAAGGTATATCAGAATATAGTCGGTAATATGCAGAGTCCTGAGGAGTCTGGTTCTGGATTCGTTATCTTAGAGGATAAGGTTTACCGGAAGGTGATTCATCCTTCCAAAGGAACCTATTTTCAAGTGTATGTCCCACAGATCCTTCGCCAGACTATGTTGGAAGCATATCATTGCAACACATTGTGTGTGATGTAATGAATTGTATTTCAGCCCCAGTAGTCAATGAGTGATATGGTAAGCAACCGTTTTTTTGTTTTTGTTTGTTTTTCACTTATGTGGTTGCTTTATTGTATTTTGATTTGTTTCTGCATAAGATTTATTGTATTGCATTTAATTAGCTGAATTATTTATTTTGATTTATCTGTCATTCATTTATTACTGTTGGGTAATTAAAAGGTAAATGTTCCTGGGACTGAAATTAATAGAACCTGTTCATTAAATCTGTTTTCCATTCTAGTTACTTTAGGAATGGAATGTATTGATGTGCTGAATGAAAATACAATATGATTGGAATTGAACTTGACTAGTAAATATTAAATTGACTTTACTTCTGGTTCCTTGTTCTGTTGTTTCTTAATTGATAATATCATCCCTATGTGTAGTATTTATGAGTGATTAATTAAATAATTGTGGTGGTTTTTACCCCTGGCGCCCAAACTTAATCTTGTAAGGCCTAATACCGTCACGAACAACTCCAATTGACCCTTCGCTAAGCCACGCCCGAAAACCGCAACTGGCCAATCGTGTCTTAGCAACCGTAACTAGGCGCGGGGGGTCTGGCAAGCTTTCGAGCGAGTGAAACATGCCGAAGTGTTGGGCGTTTGTGCTAATCTGATACCCGGTATCCTAAAAGTTTGGACGGGGGAGTGTGCGTGGATCCAGCAGTGTGGGAGACCACATTCACAACTACATGTCCACAGGATTAACAAAAACACATATTGCTTGGAAGTTGGAAATAATGACTGTTCTTTGTTCATAATGCATATATTTTAACGTAAAATAAGATGATTAAAGACAAAATGGGGGCTCACTGACATACTTTAAAATATATTTCAGCATTTCGTTAATCGACGGCCTACCAACGTTACCCCTGACTGAGTAACTTTAACCCAATCTGATCGCGGCTCACCCGGTGTTAGTGTTATGCCACAAAATGTATGGATAAACTGTTTGATATATAATTATTAGATTATTTTCACATTTCACTTACCCTGCTGTGCACGAAAATAGCTGTGTGTTTCCCATCTGAATGGTCAGCGTATGAGGCTCTGCTGCTGCGCTGGGACTATAGGCTTTAGCTTCAATTTGAATGAAATTATTCGCTAATTGGTTGCATATTATTTCGTGGATATATCGCTCGAATGCATACTGCAGTCCCCTTTGTCTTGCTCTCTCAGATATTTCACATGTTCGCCAAAAATTACTAATTATCTCATTGGGAATGTCTGACACCGGTGCATACACACTGTAATAGACGTGCCAGACACGAAAGCTTGACAGGCGTAGCAACAGTAACTAGGGAGGGCGGGGCTTAGCGAAGGGTCAATTATGGGCTCTAAATTGATCTAAAAAATAATGGACAATAAATGTGCCCAGTATGAAAACCCCCTAATACTGCCTTCACATGGTTGACTGATGTCCAGATGTGTGGTCTGGTTGCTGATGGTATTGTTCAGAACACATCTGTATGAATCATCCAGACACTGAATCTCCAGAGGGAGAGAGAGACCGATGCTGAGATCACACACACTGATGCTGGACAATCGACTGATTCCTTTGTACCAGGACAGAGTCACATCACTCACATTCAACACTGAACACACCAGTGAACATTTTGATGATGATGATGATGATGAGTCTCTGATAATGACAGGAACGGTCAGAATACCTTTTGAAAATAATTTTTGAAATCTAAATGTCCACAGTATCTGTTCATCTATTTCAGTAACATCAGTGTTTAAAGTGACAGAATCTCCCTCCATCACTGATATCGTCTCAATTTCATCTGTATAAACACCAGATACACCTGGAAGAAAAGAGTCAGCATAGATTATTACCTCAGATATCTTTTGTTTATTTGAAGACAGAAAATTAAAATCCATTATAATTTCTTAATCCTAACACAGATAAAAGCCAGGGCCCTGTAAAATAAGTGATTTGGCTACACTGGATGCGGCGCGACACGAAAAATCCCTGCCAGTAAACAGACGTCTAGTTCTATTTCTGACGCACTCTGAGCACTTTCGCTATTTCTGGCACAGATAGGATAGGCAACGATCGCTTTGTTGCATTAAGTGTGGAGGCTCTAGCTTTTGCGTGTAGACTCTGAGTAAGAATTTGTACGGTAAAACACAGCGAAATGTAGAGCAAACTTCATTCCGAAATTACTGGTCATGAGCAGCACCATACTAAAATGGACAGTTCACCCATAAATAAAAATTCTGTCATAACTTATTCACTCTCACGTTCCAAACCTGTATGATTGACTTTTATCTGTGCAGCACAAAAAAAGTTATTATGTGTTTTCTTTTTCAATAAATATTAGTAATAACGATTTGATGTTACATTAGAAATCAGTCAGATCCATTATTGTTGACCCAAACATTTCTGGCATGATTACACTCTCATTGTTAAATATGGGTTTATTCTATTTGGTGATTAATCACTGTTGTTGAATGTAAAAAACAAAGAAGGAAACTACAAAGTATTTTCTTTGTTCCACATACAGGTCATAAAACAAATGATTAAAATTTACATTTTGGGGTAAAACAACTTCTATAAGTGATCAAATATCACAAGAAGTTGTACATATTTTGGTAAATATTTTTTATTTCAAAATATTGTAAATTGCACTTGATATGTAAGTAAAACCGCGCATTGTATCATTAATGCCATTTTCTTTTTTCATTTCTTTTTGAGTGAACTCCTTTAACATTTCAGGGTCAACGATTTGTTTTCAAACCCTAATTGAGTGAACAGTGAAAATGAGGCATGCACTTTTAATTCACACTGATATTATTTTAACAAACAGGCTCAAAGCAGTGCCATAACAGCCCAAATATTAAATATTTAAGTTATATATCCCTGCAGAGATCTGTCATCATTTACCATAAATGGACAAGTAAGGGTTGACGCATCTGTTCAGCTGGGTTGTTATTGGCTGTGACTTTATCGCAGAACTCGCTGCGATTGGACTTTCGTTTACCCATATAAAACGGTGCTTCATGTTACAAAGTATGTTTTGATGGTATTATTAGGTTAGTTATACATTAATAACTATGTTGTGAGAAATTACTCCTTTACCGAGATCCCAACCCTAACCCTAAGCATGTCTGCTCATTTTGTTGAACTACAGCACCATGTTTCCTGTTCCATTGATATGATGACAGAGATATGTGAGTAATGTAGTTTAAAACGTTTAGTAATGAATAGTGGTCGACCGATATGGGTTTTTTGATGGCCGATGCCGATATCTTAGAGAGCAGGGTGGCCGATGGCCGATATAAAGCCGATATTTATATATCAAACATATATACATATACACACACACACATATATATATAATATATATAAATATATATATATATATATATATATATATATATACACACACTTTATATTTATATAAATCAATATTTAGTAAATTAGATAACTTTAATAAATATTTAAAAATATTTAAAATAAACATGCTTAGGCCCTATACTTTAGATGGCAACTTCTTGAATCTGCAATCCTATTACAGTATTTTTCACAAATAAAGTAATTGTTTAAAAATATACGAATATGTGAATAAAAAGGAAGTGAACACTGTAACAGGGCACTCAGTAATGTGCAAATTTTTGTCCAAATTTTTGTCCAAATTTTTAAAAAGCCAAATATCGGCCGATATATCGGCCGTGGCGATATATCGGTCGACCACTAGTAATGAAACAATAAATGTTAAATAAATAATATCTTTAATGGACAAATGGATATATAAATTTGTTCATTGTGCAAACATTAATGAAATATATGAGGGACGGGAAATATATTGATATTTTACTGTGAGCACTTTAAAAATAACCTTTATGCCAGCTTTCCATGTCTGTAAACTGTGCCCAGCATTATTTGGTAAACATAGCACAAGCAGTTGTCCTGCCTATTTCCTCTTTGATACACTAACTGGACTTTGAGTTACAGCCATTTGAAATGTACCCAGAAGAGCATGTTTTTTTGCTCTTCTGGGGGCCATTGTTGGGCCCCTGGGAGTGTAAGAGTAGTACAATCTACACAGATCTACACACACTATTACTATTACACAAGGATAATGCAGCATTCAGTAAAACAACAAAAACATGATCAACATGAATCATCTTCAATTATACTTGAAGTGTTTATAGCAAACTAGCCCACTGCAGCCTCTTGTTATTCACTTACCTTTATTTCATTGAAAACTGGTATGCATGCAAGTATGGGAAACTTTTGTTGCATTGTTGTCACAAATATCCTTAACCAGATCTAAATTTGTATGTCCTATGTAAAATAATCATGTTAATTAATGATATGTAGTTATTTTTAAATTATGAACTAAAGAAATAAGAAACTAAAATGTCTCAAATAAAATTCTATTTACTGTACTAAACACCCCTTTCAATAAACAATATTCACGATACTTTATTTAACAACACTTTATTGGAGGACACAGCATAAAGTTGATAAAGTAGCATACAGACAAATGAGATTCAAGATAAATAAAAATGTGTCTTCAAATATTAAACAACACTATATTTGAGGACACAGCATAAAGTTGATAAAGTATAGCGTAAGGACAAACTAGATTCAAGATAATTAAAAATGTGTCTTTAAAAATACATTAACATTACATTAATCCATTCACAGCTGCTAATGCCACATAATGAGTGCCAGATATATATATTCAGTCACCAATGATACAGAAAACATATTTTAATATTGTGTTGGAAAATAATGATTCATTATCACAGCTAAACTGGTTTCTTGCTCTTCCCTGTACATGTCTCTATCGTGTTCATGTTCTTCTTCCTCATCTAAACAGTTTGTTCAGTTGTACCCTACAGTACAACTGATGAACAGAAGATGTGATCACTGATGTGGTGTAGCTTTTTCTCAGAGAAAGAAGTCTCAACATCCCATCGTCAGACGTTCTCCAGTCCTGGTCTGAAAGTAAAACAAACAATTCAAATGAAGTTGTTTAATGAACAGTCAGGTCAGCTTGTGTTGTGTGTTATTTAAAGCAGTGATGGGCAACTCTGGCCCTCCGCGTCCACTGTCCTGCAGACTTAGCTCCAACCTTTAACCCAGCTGCCGATTGTCCGATATATATATATATATATATATATATATATATATATATATATATTTACCCATATCAGTAGTGATCCTATTGAAGCAAGTGATGCTTGATTTCTTTCAAGACAACAAGAGCTTCTTTCAAGAGCTTCACTTGGTCAAAAACCAAGTCATAACCTGTACAATGTAAAATTGTCAACATCAAATATTACAGCATTGTTTCAATACAAGACATACCAATGGACTCGCGCACCTTTTCTGTCTTCTTTGGGCACCGGATGTTCCTTCCTCACCCGAAACAAAGGACTTTTTGATTAGCTTGCCACAAAATAAGGACTGGTCTTCCTTCTCTGCTGTAAAACGTCTCAGGTTACGTATGTAACCCTGGTTCCCTGAGAGGGAATGAGACGCTGCGTTGAGACATGGTGGGAACGCTCTGCGTGATTGCGTCGTGAAGCACGTGTATAATCAGTTCAATGGAAGAGCGAGACGTCATAGGCGGTGACGTCATAGACCAGGAAGCTATAAAGCACACCAGAAAACAGACCGCGACAGCTTCTGAAAAAGCCTGAAGCAAGTCGATCAGGGCATGCAGGAAGTATGGCGGGAGAACGCAGCGTCTCGTTCCCTCTCAGGGAACCAGGGTTACATACGTAACCTGAGACGTTCCCTTTCAAGGGAACTCGAGCTGCGTTGAGACGCGGTGGGAACCCCATACCCACTACGCCATAAGACAAATGCCCGTTCTGTGTGAAGTCCTTGCGCACACTAGAAGCAAGCAACCTAGCCCCGGGAGTGGAGAGGTGTAGGTCATAAAATCTGACAAATGTATGAGGTGAGGACCAGCCTGCCGCATTACAAATATCCTGAAGGGAAAGACCCGAAATTAAAGCCTAGAGGCAGCCATACTCCTAGTAGAATGGGCCTGAACAGCCACAGGTGAACGCTGTCCGGCCGCTTCATAAGCAAGTGAGATAGCCTCAACTACCCACTTGCTCATTATCTGTTTAGATGCAGGGCAACCTATCTTAGGTTACCCGAAGCAGACAAATAATTGTTCTGATAAACGCCACTGAGCAGCTCTGTGGACCTAAGCATCCAAAGCCCGGAAAGGGCATAACAGATTTAAGATTTTCCTGATCTGGGGTATTAAAGGTGGAGGACAGAAGGCCTGGAGCACAAATGACCCGCACATTTAGTAGGGACCTAGAAATACAACCCGATCTGGGGTGAAGAAATACTACCACCAACCAGGTGCAAATCCAAGTACGTGCAGGTCTCAGCCTCATTTACCACGGAGAAGACGAAATTAAGGATCTCTCCTCAGAGATAGCCCAGCAAAGAAACATTCATTACAGAAATCAAGTACTGTACCAAAAGGGCAGAAACGAGATTCAGAAGGCGTTCTCTGCACCAGGCAGAGAACAGCATATTAGTCTTCTCGTGGAGGGAGCTCTAGACTGGAGTATGGTCTCCACGACCTCGGTCGAGAAACCTGAATCTATGAGCCCCCTCAGAGGCCGAGCCCACAGTATCCACAACTCCAGAGCTCCCAGGAGCAAAGATATCGGGAAAAGCGTATAGGTGTAGTGGCAACCACACCTATTACATTACATCCAGTCCAAGCGGAGCTGGATGTGTGAGGGAGAAACACAAGGGCAATGCATTGTACAAGCGATGCGAAAGGTCGACTTGTAGTTTGACCGAAGTTCTCCCTAAGAAGCTCCACCACCTCGGGGTGAAGTCTCCATTCCCCGGGCCACAGCCCCTGCCTCAACAGGATATCTGCTCTGATATACGAGACCATCAGTGTGTTGTCCGGACCCTTCGCCGACCAACCACTCATGATTTCCCCCGACTTGTGAGGGAAACATCTGTCGATAGCATTATGCGTCGACAAGAAGCCCCCAACACTGGGCCTGGGCGAGGAACCAAGGTTCTTCCACATGACCGAGGCACGAAGGCATAGCCGCGTGACCTTGATCATGCGAAAACGGATTTCCCCTCGGAGAAAACCCCTTGGTCCCGAGCCACCACTGCAGGGGTCTCATGTACAGAAGGCCAAAAGAAACTACGTTGGACGCAACTGCCATGAGCCCCAGCCAAAGACCGTTCACCGAGCGGCCACTCATGACCGCCCCCCATCCTGTGAGGGAAGCATCCGTCGATAGCGTGACGCGTCGACAAGAAGCACCCAGCACTGGGCCCTGGGCGAGAAACCAAGGCTTCTTCCACATGACCGAGGCACGAAGGCATAGCCGCGTGACCTTGATCATGCGAAAACGGATTTCCCCTCGGAGAAAACCCCTTGGTCCCGAGCCACCACTGCAGGGGTCTCATGTACAGAAGGCCAAAGTAACTACGTTAGACGCAACTACCATGAGCCCCAACAGTCTCAGAGACTGTTTGCAGTGAGTGACTGACCTAGTTTTACATTCTTTACGGCTGTGAGAATCGCAGAAATACGTGCAGGAGACAGACGTGCTTGCATTGTTGTCGAATCCCATAATACACCTAGAAAGTGGTCCTCTGAGCTGGGAGGAGTACACTCTTTTTGGTGTTGAGCCGCAACCCCAACCTCCTTATGTGGGACAGAACGACATCTCGATGTTGAACTGCCAAAAGCTCGGACTGAGCTAAAAAACAACCAATCGTCGATATAATTTAATACGCGAATGCCCTGGAATCTCAGAGGAGCCAGAGCTGCATCCACGCATATTGTAAAAGGTGTGGGGTGATAACCTAGGCCGAATGGAAGAACCTGGTATGCTTCGCCCCTGAAAGCAAACCTCAGGAACCTCCTGTGATGAGGATGGATAGATAAGTAAGCGTCCTTTAAGTCTATTGTGACAAACCAGTCCTCGGACTGAATCTGTGACACAATCATATTTAGCGTAAGCATAATATGCTGTTTAATTGACGCAGGTCTAGAGTAGGACGCAACCCCTCATCCTCTTTCGGAACAATGAAGTAATGGCAGTAAAACCCTGACTGTCTGCCGGGAGGAGGAACCCCTTCTACAGCTCCTTTTGCAGAAGTGTCAGTACTTCCTGCTCCATAACCAAAGCCTGCTCGGGGTCCACCACAGTGGGGAGGACCCCTAGAAATCTGGGCGGACAAGAACCGAATTCTGAACCCTTTTCTATAGTGTGCAGGACCCACCAAGAAATATGTGGCAGTAGTTTCCACGCTGCCAGAAATTCTACTAGGGGAACCAGTCTCTCAAGACTGGCCTCTGGATTTGGCTGAACAGTCAGTACGGTGCCCTGAAGCGGCGAACCGGCAGGGAACAACCGAACTGACCGTTCTACGACCCTCCTCGGAGGATCGTATGGGGACGCTGACACTTCGGTGCCCTGAACGGCGAACCGGCAGGGAACAACCGAACTGGCAGCGCTGCGACCCTCCTCAGAGAGTCGCACCCCAGAGGGCGCCGAGGAGAAACGATTTCTCAAAACCGTCCCTGCCCCGGAGGAGCCCTCAGAAGCTTTATTAGAGATGACAGTCCTCAGATCTTGCCTCCCTTTAAATAAGTTAGTTCCAATGACCCTCCTCGGAGGATCATTGGAAAAAGCAGGCACCTCGACACCCTGAAACGGCGAACCGGCAGGGAAACCGAACTGACTGCTCTACGACCCCCCTCGGAGGATCGTTTGGGGACACTGACACCTTGGTGTCCTGAACGGCAAACCGGCAGGAAAACCGAACTGGCAGCGCTGCGACCCTCCTCAGAGAGTCGCACCCCAGAGGGCGCCGAGGAGAAACGATTTTCTCAAAAACCATCCCTACCCCGGAGGGGACCACCCTTTAGAAGCCTGATAGCCTCGGCATCAGGGCTTCCTATTGTCCAAGCTTTTTTAGAGATAAAATAGTCCTCAGATCTTGCATATCTCTAACTGGCTAGACTGCTACCGCCACCCAAGTCCCCTTTGATTGTGGAGGACCCAAATGGCGATGCTCGCTGTGCTGCGAGGAGCTTAGTAGACTGAGAATGCTCCGCCCAGCAGTCTCAGGAACATAGATTGGTGAGGAAGAAACCTCTGGAACGCCGCTGAACGGTTTATTCTTAGTTTTTTGAAAGCGGAGCATCCAGAAGAACAGATATAATTTTATCTTATTTTTCTTTACTTTTAAATCAGAAAAACGTATATATATATATATATATATATATATATATATATATATATATATATATATATCAGTCCGTGGCCACCAGCAGGAAAACAACCGAACTGGCCGTGTGCGACCCTCCTCAGAGAGTCGCCACCCAGAGGACGCAGAGGAGAAACGATTTCTCGAAACCGTCCCTCCCCAGTATAGTTTATCTGTTTTTTCACGACGCAATTCTCGAATAGCGTCAGTGCTGACAACCTCACATTCATCCATGTCTTTATAATTTACCCAGCAGCGTTGCCTAATAAAATTTTTTATTTAGATGGCTGGTGGGTAACGTCGGGATTAAAAATTATGACGCCGACTCGGGAGAGAGAAAGCTAGCAAGCGTCTCTTTAACCCGAGGCACTGTCATACCATGATACTTAATACCCATAGCATTACTATAGTTAGACGTAGGGCATTAAACACATAAAATAGAAACCGACTTATTCCACGATCTTGACACCTCAGTGTGGTGTGGAGATAGGGAAAAACGGCAGTCCCCGACAAGGAGGCTGAGATACAGAGTTTTTCTGTTTTTAGATTTATTTCATCTAATAAACTCCTTATTTTCACTCTCATAAAGTTCAGCTGGCCAGAAAATATTTAACTAGCAACAGCACTAGATAAACCTCCTTTTAAAGCTCCTCTTTATTCAACAGAGTTATGAGCTGACTTATTTATTCATTTATTGAAAACTCAAACATCTGCCTTTTCTTAATATCTTTATTTGTTTTGTTCTCTTTTTCTAAACAAAACACTAACGATACCAATTCCTCGGAACTGGAAATCGCCAGCATTGGATCTGGCAGGTGAAAGCTGAGATAGGGCGGAGCCCGTTCCAACCCCCGCTGTCAGATCCGTTTGCGAACCCCAAAATGCGAGTCGCCGCCGTGCATCGGCAACAGCGGGACCCGCGCGGGGAGCGCGAACCGAACCGTCCTCCTCGAAGAACGCCCGGCGGGAGCGGAGCGTCCTCACGGACAGTTTCTCGCAATGCTCACAGTCAGCCCCCTCGAGAATTGACTGTGGCATGCTCCACTCCCAAATAGTAACAAAAAGCTGATGTGTGTGTCCCCACCCGTGCTATAACGTGGGCAGGGAACAACACAAAAGCTGCTTGCTCTCTTTTGCCATAATATATATATATATATATTGCAACTTGACAGACAACAATAAATATGACAAGGACAGAATACACAGATCGCTTGCTGAAGGCAACAGAAGCTGTCGCGGTCTGTTTTCTGGTGTGTTTTATAGCTTCCTGGTCTATGACGTCACCGCCTATGACGTCTCGCTCTTCCATTGGACTGATTATACACGTGCTTCACGACGCAATCACGCAGAGCGTTCTCACCGCGTCTCAACGCAGCTCGAGTTCCCTTGAAAGGGAACAAGAAAGTCTTCTTACTCTATGTGCAATTACTATTGTTCTTGAAACATATCAATTAAGACAGTTATAAATAAGTTAATTTACCATACGTTTCAGGAGAGTGCATTTGATGAGTAAATACTGATTGAAATATTGTAGAAACTATACCTGGGAAGGGCTGATCACGGGAAGATTTCCTGCGATTCACTAGTAGCTCTTGTGAGGTTTGGCTATTAAAAGTGCTGTTGAGATTGATGTTGTAGAGCTTTAAAAAAAGAGCTAAGTATTCCTGCAAAACAGAAAGGAATGTAATTGTAATACATTATTTGCAAGTAGTCCATTTATATATAACTGTAGGATTTATTTCTGAAAAATTATTGCATATTTAAATGTTAAAAGCATTTTTATTTAATAAATTCACTGATATGTGGACATTTCTATGAATAAAAGTATGTCTTCAATAGCAAGCAATAATCATGTTAACTCTTTTAAAAATAACATGATTTACATGCAAACGGGACTGTTATCAGCAGTGTAACTGATCTGATTACTACAAAATAATCGAATATATGATGTCATGTGACAGTCAGATTAGCATTTCCACTCTTGCAAACAGAGGTAAGTTATGAGGTGTGAAGATAAATCCTGTATCATTGGAAAATGAACAGACAGGGACCAATTTGTAATAATACAATGCAATTAATCTCAACTTTCTGACAGTGTGTGGGACATCCGACTACTTTCCAAGAAGGGGCGCAACTGAATTACAAATATCGCAATACATATGTACAGGAATTGAGGCAGTAGCCAATGACAGCAGTAGGAGTAAAAGCTGCAGGATTATGTACGAGTATACTATATAAATATGGACGAGTATCCTACGAATTTGACAACTTGTTAAATCATGTGAATTATGAACTATGTCCGTACTGATTGGGCTATGGCTTTTGTAAGAAAAGGTTTAAGAAACAAGAAATGCTTTTATAAAATGTTTGATTTAGGGTTAAAACCAACACATACATACCATTGTGAATATTTGCCTTTGCAGCTGTCCGTCTCCTCGGTTTACTTCTAGAAGGAGAAGGAGATTCACATTAGAAG
The DNA here is from genome assembly GCF_051911475.1 of Siphateles boraxobius. Classification (NCBI taxonomy): domain Eukaryota; kingdom Metazoa; phylum Chordata; class Actinopteri; order Cypriniformes; family Leuciscidae; genus Siphateles; species Siphateles boraxobius. The sequence goes on along the minus strand of NW_027508733.1, from coordinate 14,025,677 downwards.
GAGATTCACATTACTATTTGGAAAGAAGCGTAAATGGATGGAAAAGTATAGGTTACTGTAAAGCTACGTCTTTGTTGGTGCTTATCTTGGCGAAAGCCGAGTAAAATCAGCATGAAGTTTAACATCTACTCTCGTGTAATGGAAATCGTGAAGATCTGGATACGTCCAGTGACTGCGGTGAATAGTGCTGCTGGCAACAAGGGAAAGACCTTGCGACAGCCTGGAGAGACAGCTGACAGGAGCTGGTAAGGGTTAGCTACCCTTTTCGGCAGTATCCAGCTCCGTGTTTACAGGATGCTGGAGACACCCGTCCAAGGCTTCTGTGAAATTAGAGAGGAAAATACCCCTAGAGGGTATTACACCCCTATGAGTATGGAGAGTACTTCACAAAAGACTAGTTCAGGTTCTGCAGTTAGCAAAGTCATTGAACTCCAAGCTTGTGTCTGTGGCTGGAGCAAGGCGACAACGTCAGGGGTTTGAAGATTCATCAAGGGAACATGAAATGCTTGAGGGAGAAGGGACAAGGGCCTCGCATTGATCAGTACTTCTTACGAAGTCTGTCAAGTCAGTCGAATGAAATCCAGCGACAGGAAGCAAACCAAAGTTCGCAGGATATCAGCACCCCTATCATAGAGGAGAGGAGGGTTTTCATGGTTAGTGATGAACACATTGATTCTTGTGAACCCGGTCAGACTAACCAGCATAAGAGAGAAAAGAACCTCAACGGGCATAGGCCTGGAGTTAGATGGCCAAGAGCTTTTGAGAAAACTGCATGGGGCACGGTAAACACAGATCTATGCTTTCCATTGGAAAGATTAACTGGTACAGTTGAAAATAAGCTGGATAAATTTGGGGAAATCATTTACGCATATTGAAGTGAGAGGTTTGGTGTGTAAAAAAGGAAGGAAAAAGTACAAACTACTCCTGGAATGTCTAGACGGCAGCAGAAAATTGAAGGGTTAGTTAGAGAAAGGAGGCAGCTGAGGAAGCAATGGAAAAGAGCAGAACAAGGTCAGAAGGAGTGACTCAATCTCTTACAAAGGGCCATAAAAGATAAGCTTGCAACATTACGCAGAGCTGAGCGCCTACGGAAACGCTACAAAAAGAAGGAGCGTGCGAGGGCTGATTTCTATAATGACCCATTCAAATTCGTAAAGAAGTTATTCACCAGTGAGAAGAATGTGACTTTAAAAGCATCTAGGGTTGAGCTAGAGAGATATTTGGAGGAAACGCATACAGATGCAAAAAGGCATGAGCCTATGTCAATTCCGTCAGACATCCCACCTATCAATCCACCAGAATATCAAATGGAGGTCTGTGCACCTAAGTGGAAAGAGATAGAGCAGGCTGAGAAAGGCAAGGGCTTCATCATCTCCAGGGCCTAATGGAGTTCCGTACAGAGTGTACAAGAGTGCTTCAGGAGCTCTACGAATTCTGTGGAAATTGATAAAAGTGGCATGGGAAAAGCAGGTTGCACCTAGAGCATGGCGCCGAGCAGGTGGAGTCTTTATACCTAAAGAAAAAGATGCTATAAGCATTAGTCAGTTTTGTCCTATTTCACTATTAAACGTCGAAGGTAAGATTTTCTTCAGTATTATTGCTCAGAGATTGTCAACCTACCTATTAAAGAATGGCTTCATTGACACTTCAGTTAAAAAAGCGGGCATTCCAGGGTTCTCAGGATGCTTAGAACACATCAATGTTATCTGGCAACGAATTCAATCAGCTAAAAAGGAGAGGAAAGAGCTCCATGTGACATTCCTGGATTTGGCTAATGCATATGGTTCAGTGCCACATGAGCTTCTTTGGGCAGCATTGGATTTTTTCAGGGTACCGATGTCGATAACAAATTTAGTGAAAGCCTATTTTGGAGATTTGCAATTTAGTTTCTCAACTCCAGAATTCAGCACTACATGGCAATGCTTAGAGGTTGGAATAATGGCAGGATGCACAATTTCTCCACTGGCTTTTACCATGGAAATGGAAGTAATCATTAGGGCATCAAAATGGGTAGTAGGAGGAGAGCGCTTGGCTTCTGGGATGCGACTACCACCAATCAGAGCATACAGGGATGACATGACAACCGTCACTACAACAGTAGCCTGCACTAATCGGTTATTGGGGAAGTTAACCGATAACAGTGATTGGGCACAAATGCAATTTAAGCCTTCTAAATCAAGGAGCATCTCGATAATTAAAGGCAAAGTGGTAGATAGAACATTCTTCATTAATGGTGAGGCAATACCAACAGTTTCTGAGAAGCCAGTGAAGAGTCTTGGGAGATGGTACGATGGGAATCTAAAGGACACAGTTCGAGTGGGAGAAGTTAGACGACAAGCAGTGGAAGGGTTGAAGAGCATAAACAGCTGCGCCCTACCAGGGAAACTAAAACTCTGGTGCTTTCAGTTTGGTCTACTGCCTAGGTTGCTGCGGCCTCTGACTGTGTACAAGGTTTCTTTGACAACAGTAATAAGTTCATATATCAGGAAATGGGTGGGAGTTCCACGCTGCCTCAGCAGAGTGGGACTTTATAGTAAAGGAATATTGCAGCTGCCAGTCTCTGCTTTAACCGAGGAGTTTAAGTGTGCCAAGGTCAGACTGGAAATGACCTTAGTAGAGTCACGCGACAAATGTGTAAGGGAGGCAGCACCTGTGTTAAAAACTGGTAGAAAGTGGTCAGCAAAGAAATCTGTGGAAGAGGCAAAGACTGCCCTTCAAATTGGTGATATCGTGGGGCAGGTACAGCATGGAAGAGGGGGTTTTGGGCTCAGTTTAGCTCCTCCTAAATGGCACAAGGCAGCCCCAGCTCAAAGGAGGAAACTCGTAGTCAACGAGGTGCAAAAGCACGAGGAGAGGATGAGGTGTATAAAGGCCATTTCCCAAGCCAAGCAGGGAGAGTGGATGAGATGGGAGAGTGTGGAACAACACAAGATGGGCTGGCAAGACCTTTGGTCAATGGAAGAGATTAGGATCAGTTTCCTTATCAGGTCAACATATGATGTTCTCCCATCACCACAGAACCTAAACCTCTGGGTAGGAGAGGATCCCTCCTGTCCTTTGTGTTCATCACCTGGCACATTAAGGCACATTTTGACAGAATGTAAGGTGGCTCTTAGCCAAGGTCGGTTTACTTGGCGCCATGACCAAGTACTCCGATGTTTGGCTTTAGCATTGGAAGATAAGCATAACATGACCAATAAGTTGCCACCTGTTCTGGCAAAACATTACACACAGAAAACAATATTCCTCTGCCCAGGCGAGCAACCACTAAGAAAGGTGTTAAAACCAATTCTCGCCCAGGACAACTGGAAGCTGCTAGGGACTGGAAAATGCTGGCTGATCTTGATCAACGGCTTATTTTTCCACCTGAGATTGCCACCACTAACCTCCGACCAGATATTGTTTTGTGGTCTGGATCAGCACACATTGTTCAACTGATAGAGTTAACAGTGCCATGGGAGGATGCTGTAGATGAGGCATATGAGAGGAAGAAACTGCGGTATGCTCAGATGGCCACTGAAGCAGAACAGCGAGGATGGAGAGTCCGGGTTTATCCAGTGGAAGTGGGTTGTCGAGAATTTGTGGCACAATCCACAACCCGGTTCCTTAGAGACGTCGGATTCAGTGGCCCAGAGTTGCGTCGCACAGTAAAGAACTTATCTGAAGCAGCAGAGAGGAGCAGCAACCGGCTGTGGTTGAGACGGAAAGATTCTGGCTGGCTGTGTACAGGCCGCCATGTTACGGTTTCGAAAAATTCTTGAAAATTTGAAGAGTCTGTTGGTTTATTTGTATAGTTTGCATAGTAATTACAGTTATTACGTTCCTGTGTATTTTGCGTGAATGAGGATTGGTGTTTGGACAGATATTGTGTTTTGCGGTAGTATGCCATACGGAACCGTTGCCACTGACCGCTTTAACGTTCGCAGTGGGGCTCGACAGCCTTAGTCAAATGGGTTGGCGCGTATGGTCGGGTTGTGGAGAGGCTGAGAGATTGTGGTTAGGTCACATGTGATCTACGAGGAAAGGAACAACCTCAGCAGCAGGAGGGATGTAAAGGTCAGTAAGCTGGGCTGAGTTGAGTGGGGGACGGAGGGGGGTGACTCTGGGATGCCAGAGTCACTGTCGAGCCCTCTTGAGGTGTCGTGGGCTAGTCGACGAAACACTAAGGACGGAAGGTGCCCACTTGAAGTCCCTAGAGATGTCCCCTACTCTGCTCAATCCAGACGGTTGTCATGAGGGTACCGCACTGTGGTTGCAGCCGTTGTGTGTGCTGACGCGCAAATATTAACACCAGAGAGAAGGAGATTCACATTACTATTTGGAAAGAAGCGTAAATGGATGGAGAAGTATAGGTTACTGTAAAGCTACGTCTTAGTTGGTGCTTATCTTTGTGAAAGCCGAGTACAAATCAGCATGAAGTTTAACATCTACTCTCGTGTAATGGAAATCATAATCTCCTCAAACAATAATGAGCTGACTAAGTCCGAAACAGCTGAAAAAAGAGAAAATAAAATATCATTATGTATAATATATAGCCGGGCTATTCAATTGGCGGCCCGCAGGCCAGGTCCGGCCCGCCAATCATCTCCATCCGGCCCGACGGCACCCCAACCTCCCTCCTCCTCTTTTCCTGGCAGTGCGGCTAAATTTGGTTAGATATGGCGTGGCCACAGTGGCGCCTGCAGCTGTAGCTATACGCACTGTGTGTGTACCATGACTGACCTGAGAAACGTTTTCAGTCCGAATGTTTAAGCAATTATGTGTGTGTCCCATATTTCTGTTGACTGAACCAGCGATATCAATCATTCGTGAATTAATCATTGGTTCGATTATTTCCTTTCCATGAATTGGCCAAACGCGCTTGCAAAACGCTCTGAAACGATTCGGATTCGTTCGGACTGTTCTGTCACTGAATCATCTGAAGCTGTTTCTCGGTCAGTAAGAACAAATAGCGCTGTTTTCAGTTGTTTCACTAGTTTTCTTCGAACTACACATCACGGCCCAGTGGATAACGGAACGCAAGCTTAAAGGAGTTCCGTTTACTCCCTGTCCCGGACACTATTATTAAACAGCGTTGCGACATCCAGTGAGAAGCGTTTCAATCTGACACAATTCTCTGCTACAAACCACAAATCACTCAATGATTTTAACTATTTTTAAATCGGATGAAACAGCCTCAACATTCCTAACACGACTGATGAGGTAAATAGCAGAAACATTGTGCCATGAACGAAGTTAGAAGACTATAAATCCCTAATCACCAGCCTTACAAACATTTACCATGAATGTTATCTACTGTAGTAATTTACCATAGTTTGGGCAGAAATGTGGAATATTTATATTGAATACAATGTTATAGTCATTTATATTGAATTAGATTTATTAGGGGGCTAGATAAATAATTAATTTTGTGTATAGTTTTTACCTGTTTAGGCATTTATTATACAGTGGGAGTGAGTGAGTAGCCATGCATGGTTTTATATGGTTACGAAGTCTCACTGTCAGAATATTTTAATTTAAGCCTATAATAATTATTAATTAAATAATTCTTACCAATAGCTACAATATTGTATAATTCATATATTTGTACATAGCAGTAAATAAGTTATTTATTATGGTCTGTTAAATCTGCATACTGTTGGGTACCACATTTCCAAGTAAATACAATACTTTTATGTTTACTTTAGCTTACTTATTGATACTATTATGTTTCAATAAATAAGCTAAACCCACCGGCCCACCTCAACTTTTCGATTTAATAATCCGGCCCTCTAATGAAGCTAATTGAAGGAAAAAGGAAAAAGTACTGATTTAACTTACAAATATTGGATGTTACATTATTAAGCATTAAAAGCATGCTAAGTGTTGTGGTTAATATGCATTTACAACAAATATCACTTTAAAACTACCAATACTGAGGTAAAAGCATGCTAAGTTTTGTGATTACTGTCCTGAAGGGGGTGGATTGGAATCCACTGCTGCTTCAATGTATATGTAATGATTGATTATAATTAAGGTATTAATCAATATTTTTCATATTTTTCATAAATATCAAATGAGTTGAATGACTTCTCTGGAGATTTTACTTTATTTATATAAGTTACCAGTGTGATTACTGAAATGTTCTTTTCATGTATTCTTTAATGTCTGTATTTGATATCTGAATGCAGTGCTTGCTTATTTAACCCAGCTTCCAGAAATGAAATAGGGACTTGTTTTGTGTTTGAGAAAGGTCTTCAATGTGTTAAAACATATAGGGGTCATTGAAGCCAATAGTTTAAGGGGCCATTTCTTTGTTAAAGCCTTTCTTTCCAGTTAGACTAAAGTTTAGCTATCCTTGAGAGAAAGAACGCATTATCTTGATGTTTTGAGAGGACTCTCCTGTTTATAATGAGAGCCTGGCCAAATCCAACCTTGGAAAAGCTGTGTGTCGGTGTGTGTGTTAGTCTTCTTGGTTACAGGTTAAGGAACCACTGGCATTATTATAGATTGACTGAGTTGTTGTTCTGGACATGCTGGCGCCCAGCAACCCAAATCTGCGACCTGGAAGGTCATGACGTGCCTAACTTCAGCTGCATAACCGATGGAGATATGCTTCAGTCTATCTGTATATGTGTGGAAAATTACTGTGTTTATCTATTTCATAGCCAATGAGAATCATTCATCCTGTAAGCAATGACGTAGCTTAGACCTTGGAAATCGTATAACTGCTGCGATCTTTGTAACTGTAAGCGGGGCGGCCTACGAACTCCTGTGCGAGTATTGAAGCTGACTTCTGCTGATGAAACTGCAAACTATCTTCAGTAAATATTTTCTTTAATTTTTTATAATTCTGACTCTGGGTCTTCATTCTTCATATCTGGTTCTGGGTCTTTAACTGTACACCCCTTACAGTCCTTTACTACACCCATCACAGTAAAACTAAGGTTACTGAGGTTTAAAGCATGGTAAAATGTGTGGTTACTGTCCTTTTACCACACCTATCACAGAAAAACTAGGGTTTCTGTAGTAAAAGCATGGTAAGTGTTGTGGTTACTGTGCGTTTACAATAAGTATCACATTAAAGTTTATATATAACTATATATATATATATATATATATATATAATACTGAATGGTGGTTACACGCTTTGTTGGCATTTTTAAAAACTACTTTTGCAATCAAATATTAATTTTCCTGTTGTATGTAATACTTGCCGTCTTGTTTTGCTTGTGTGTATTTATTGCTGCGACAGAAGAAAAACACGACTAAAACTGTGACCACCGGCAGCAACAACAGGAAAAACAACAGTGATAGAAGGAATAATGGAGTTTGGTTGGATTCTATAATGATAAAATACACAGTCATCATTTGAAAGAGAGTCTCAACAAAGATGAAAACAGCAGGTCTGATGGGGAAAATTATCTTAACGAATGCAACTAGCATTTATTTTGATGATCAATTAATCTATACTTTATTTATGATTGACAGGATAAAAATGATTTTCTGTATTGAAAAAACAAATTACTACAAATCGTGCACAATGTTCTCCATATTATGTATAAGCTATATCCCAGCTAACAAATTAATGTTCTACAATTGTTGTGGGAAACGTGATTTCTGAAACATTAAAATGTCTAGTTTTCTTGTTAGAACGTTATTTAAAAGGTTAAATAATGTTAGTACAACATTCTCCCAACCCTATTGTTACTCACAATATAACATTCTTTGAATGTTTATTTGTAATATTCCAAGAATGTCAACAATAACATTCACCAAGTACAAAATTGATGTTCCAAGAATGTTGTTCTAAGAACAAGTTTTCTCTCAACATTGTGAAAACGTTAATCAAGTAAAAACAACATCATAAAGAAGGCAGTGGAGCGACTCGAGGAAGCAGCTTTAACTCCAGCTTATATAAACCCTCCAGTGGGACTACTAACACTGGGATGAGGAGTATGGCAGAAAGATGCCTAAACTATGATGGTGGAGCTGGGGAGGTGGAGGGACGCTAAAACAGCTGATACCAGAGCAAGGTGAGCGGATGCTTATATGGTCCTGAGTTTCACAAATATTATTCTGTACAGGTCTCCAGTTTAAAATCATGAGTCTGCTAGAGAATGCCAAGAATATCGCTGAAACCCAAAGACCTCACAGTGGGAGGAGCCTGTGCCGCAAGTAGGCAGAGCCTCACATTAGTGGGGTAAGTTATGGGTATGCGTGTAGTTGGACCGTCACTCCACCTATTATGCACATATTACTGATACATCCAGAGAGGGGAGCTGAACTTCACGCTCCACCCATGGCTATTGGATAATGGGCTGCAGTGATATAGAATAAGGGAGGAAAACATTCCTGTGTTTCGCCTTGGAGAAGAGCCAAACCTGTGGAAACATGTCCTATCATGCAGGAAATCTGTAGTAACTGCTGAAGTGATAGTTAGATTAAAGCAAGCTGGTTGTGTTAACTAGATGAAAGAACTCAATTCATTAATTTTTTGTGTGTATAATTTAGGGTTTGTTATGTTAAAATCAGTGACTAGATTGTTTTAGGTTTGAGAAAATAGTATAAGAAAAGTGATTTAATAATAACAGCTTCATAAAGTGAAATGAAATTTTTTATTCTGTTACATTCCATTCAGTACACAATGTTCATGAAATAATCAATGCTGAAATATGGTAAAATACACAAACAGTGACAGTTGTTTTTAAGGCAGCTGTAGTACAAGCCCTCAATCATCTCAGATGTAGACAGGTTTTTACGCTTCATAGGCAGTTCTTGTGGGATTATGAAGCTGTTACTGAATCACTCTTTTGCAGATCATTGTAAGACATATTAAATGAATATAACAGGATGGTAGTGTGTAAATAAATAACAAAAAAATATATTTTTTAAATTCTGCTCCTGAAATACGTCTACAGGTTAAGATATAATATTACAATTGTCATGTCTTGTTTTGTTTCATGTTCTTGTGTCATGTCTGAGTCATGTTTCCTGTATTGTCATGTGATTCCCTGTTATAGTCATGTGATCCCACCATGTGTTCCCCATGTGAATGTCATGTCGTCATTGCTTTATTGTCTGATCATTGTACACAGGTGTCCCTTGTCTTGTCATTAGTCCTTGTATATTTAAGCCATCATGTTTGTTACTATGTCAAGTATTGTTTCGTGTAAGCACTTGTTGGTAAGTGCCATTTCATGTCCTTGTTTTATGTTTGATCTTAATAATATTAAACTGCACTTGGTTTCTGCAAACTTGCCTCCAGTGGATCAATGTTACAACAATGAACTGCATAATAATTAACATAAAAATAGGCTGAATATGAAATTATTTTGGCTTCTAAAATTCATTAATTTTCCAAACCACTTGTCCTATGTAGCTTTTCTCCCAAACCATTTCACTTAAAGTATATGATTACTGTAAGGTTAGATATTTTTGTAATATTTCTAAGTAGCATTGCTTCCCTCGGAACAATATTTGGGTGAGAAACACTGCTCTATACTGCAGTGAGACTGAATTATTGTTGACAAAATATTAAAAGTAATTTTGCTCCTTCGCTCATCACAACACTTGAGTTTCTGTAAGAAAACAAGTAAAATCAGGAACAGTGTTGAAGAACAGATGCAAAACTGGAAAAAGAGGTTAATCTTTCAGAGAATAACAAATGACAGATACTCCATCAAAAACTAGGGTCTATCATGATTAATAAAGTAAAAGTCAAGTTACCTTTCTTTATGTAGCGCTTTTACAATACAGACACTTCAAAGCAACTTTACAGTGACAACAGGAAAATAATGCAACAGTTTGTTTCTAGAAGAAAAGGGCATTATATGCCTTCAGCATAGCTTAAATTCTCTGAGTGGTTATTTTTTTTTGCTGTAAAAAAAAAAATATATATACATACACAGGTGCTGGTCATATAATTAGAATATCATCAAAAAGTTGATTTATTTCAGTAATTCCATTCAAAAAGTGAAATTTGGATATTATATTCATTCATTACACACATACTGATATATTTCAAATGTTTATTTCATCTAATTGTGATGATTAAAACTGACAACTAATGAAATTCCCAAATTCAGTATCTCCGAAAATTAGAATGTTACTTAAGACCAATACAAAAAAAGGATTTTTAGAAATGTTGGCCGACTGAAAAGTATGAGCATGTACAGCACTCAATACTTAGTTGGGGCTCCTTTTGCCTGAATTACTGCAGCAATGCATGCGTGGCATAGAGTCGATCAGTCTGTGGCACTTCTCAGGTGTTATGAGAGCCCAGGTTGCTCTGATAGTGGGCTTCAGCTCGTCTGCATTGTTGGACCTGGCGTATCGCATCTTCCTCTTCACAATACCCCATAGGTTTTCTATAGGGTTAAGGTCAGGCGAGTTTGCTGGCTAATTAAGAACAGGTATAAACCAGGTACTGATAGGTTTGGCACTGTGTGCAGGTGCCAAGTCCTGTTGGAAAAAGAAATCTGCATATCCATAAAGTTGGTCAGCAGCAGGAGGCATGAAGTGCTCTAAAACGTCCTGGTAGACGGCTGCGTTAACCTTTGACCTCAGAAAACACAGTGGACCAACACCAGCAGATGATATGGCACCCCAAACCATCACTGACTGTGGAAACTTTACACTGGACTTCAAGCAACATGGATTCTGTGCCCCTCCTCTCTTCCTCCAGACTGTGGGACTTTGATTTCCAAAGGAAATGCAAAATTTACTTTCATCAGAGAACATAACTTTGGACCACTCAGCAGCAGTCCAGTCCTTTTTGTCTTTAGCACAGGTGAGACGCTTCTGACGCTGGGTCTTGTTCAAGACTGGCTTGACACAAGGAATACGACAGCTGAAACCCATGTCTTGCATACGTCTGTGCGTGGTGGTTCTTGAAGCACTGCCTCCAGCTGCAGTCCACTCTTTGTGAATCTCCCCCACATTTTTGAATGGGCTTTGTTTCACAATACTCTCCAGGGTGCGGTTATCCCTATTGCTTGGACACTTTTTTCTACCACATCTTTTCCTTCCCTTCGCCTCTCTATTAATGTGCTTGGACACAGAGCCCTGTGAACAGCCAGCCTCTTTAGCAATGACCTTTTGTGTCTTGCCCTCCTTGTGCAAGATGTCAATGGTCGTCTTTTGGACAGCTGTCAAGTCAACAGTCTTCCCCATGATTGTGTAGCCTACAGAACTAGACTGAGAGACTTTTTAAAGGCCTTTGCAGGTGTTTTGAGTTAATTAGCTGATTAGAGTGTGGCACCAGGTGTATTCCATATTAAACCTTTTCACAATATTCAAATTTTCTGAGATACAGATTTTGGGGTTTTCATTAGTTGTGAATGAACACTTGAAATATATCAGTCTGTGTGTAATGAATGAATACGATGTCCAAATTTCACTTTTTGAATGGAATTACTGAAATAAATAAACTTTTTAATGATATTCTAATTATATGTCCAGCAGCTGTATATGCATGTATGTGATGTCATCGTTCCGTTTAGTCCTCATGCAATGGTGTCAATGCAGGCAGATCAATAATATTATTGAATATTAAATGTCCCCAAATAAGCAAGCCTAAAGCCAAGGTGACAAACCTGAAGTAAGATGTTCTGCTCCCAAACTGCTGTTTTGCCTGAAATTTCTCTTTCAAGAACGCTTTAGAAAAACAAACAAAATGTTCATACTTTAAATCTCACCCAGTGTCACTCTACAGAATCTGTGAATCTACTTTGACCCAATCTGGACATAAATATAAACGGTGAAGAAACTAAAAATTGTTAAATTATTTACATGTGGCCATTTTGTGTGGTAAGTGCTAGCACAAGGTGTGTAACGTAACATACAGTGAAATTTACAACAATGCAAAAACATGTTGACGTAAATTACATACTTTTAAAAAAAAATTCTTTAAAACATTTATTCCTCAGAGTATAAATGGTTTCCTTCTTTCTGAACGATTTTTTTTAACCTGTTATGCTGCAACCCCACTTTTGAAAATCCCCAGAAATGGCATACCTAAACTAAAACAGAAGCTGTTTCTCAATGTCAAGGATACTTTCTTGGCAGGACTGGTCCTTCCAAGTCATTTCCTTCAGAGGCTAGACGAGGCTCCTCTTTAGCATTTGGAGAACACGTAACTGGAACAGACTAGCAAGTGTACGTCAAGTGCACGTCATTACGTCAGTGAAAAGGTCAGTTTGTTCCTTGCTCCCTTTTTTAAAAAAAAGGGAAAGCTATGAATAACGCTGTGAATGGTATACTATTAATGTTAAATTACTTTGTACAAGTTAACTAGTTATTTCTAAAAGAAATGCCAGTGACGGCAACCAAGCTAACAATTGTTAAATGACAGGTCCGGTTCAGTTAGCCATCAATAGCGTAATTTGTTTATATTTGTATTATTTGTAATATCAAAACGGTAGTAATTTGTACTGACATTTAAACGTTAAACTTTACTTATGTACTTCGGTTATAACAAATTAATGGTAATGTAAATATATTTACATTTGAAAGCATATTGCCCCGTTATCGCTCCGACTCCGCTAACGTCCGACATTTTCTATTTTTTTAACAAGATAGCAAAGCTGCGAGCATAGGATTGTGGGTGATTTGAGAGCGCGAAGGCTACACATATGCATACTTTCCTGTATATGGGATATTTTCCGAACGAAGGACTCATGGTGCATTCTATTATTTATCCGTGTTGGATTTCCGACTAGTAAGACAGATGTTGCCTAGCAACACACACAAACATGCCCCCTTTCCTCTGATTTCCTAACTCGGACGTTGGACAACCATGAGGACACCGAGCAAGAATTCCGATACGGAATCCAAGATGGCTGCGCCCTGTGTGACTTGTATGAATTCTATTCATTGTTTTTGGACCGTTTTGATTGTTTAAATCACGATTTTAATCACTCGTATTACTGCAATACCTCACTGCGTCCGTATCACTGCCTGTGGGTATGTGGGAATTGGTCTAGTTGTGAGGGCAATATTGAATGAAGCCTTGTTTCAAACTGGTGTTACTAATGTGGCTAGCGTTGCTAGAAGATAAACAAAAAAATTAAATAAAGTGAAAATTTTAGAAGTTCAAATGGCTGCGTTTTGATAAGCGCCTGGTACTCGGCGAGTGCTACCATGGCAACAGCTTTCTGGGTCGCGTCCATGTTTTTCCTCCGACTCGGACGCGCAAAACATACCAGAACGCTTGAAGTGTGGAAGTGACGTCATATCCGAGGACCGAGTCGGTTCGTTGACAATAATAGAACGCAGGGTCAGTCCTTGGTTGAAATTCTGAGGATCCTCGACATTGGAACAGTCCTTCGACGGAAGTCGATGACATAGCATCCTCGAAATTCCGGCTTCCGAGGATCCTTCCTTGACATTGACAAAAAGTTACCTACAGTTCATGAACCCTTTGTACTAAAAGCACATTTATTCCTCGCTCGCTCACCTGGCTATGTCTGGCAGGTTTGTGAATTCGCCGCAATTCTCCGTATCAGCGAAGATAACTCGTGCGACAAAAGTTGAAGATGGATTCAAAGAGACCGGCTTGTAGTCCATTCAAAACCCCAACGCAAACTCCACGTAAGACAAAGAAAACACACTCTGGTTGCAGTTTTGCTTGTTGCCAGAGGGGGGCATAGTTCTGCAAAAAACTCAGACACTTGCGCTATGCACCTTTAAAAGATGACAAGTCTAAAACTCTGCATTTAGTTAAATGTTTTTCAAGATAATGTCATATGACTTTATTTTGATTACACTCTAAAATGCAAACTGATGTTTATTGTCATGTTCTAAGCATCTATTCAGTCTATTGTCTTGTGGTGCAAACAAGCCCCATTCAGTGTCAGTCTGCTCTGCACACATTCATACCTCTCCGGCCTGGTTATGGCTCTAAATATGTTTTTCTTTTGTCTTCATCATAATTACTAACGATTGGCTATTCAAACTGTTTCAATCCCCAAATTCTTTAATCAAAGTTCTCACTTCATATTTGAAACTGTATCAAATGACCTTCTTGAAAAAAGAAACATTTCAGTAAGCATTCCTATTTAGGAAAAATTCATTATTCAAATAACAACTAGGCTTTACATGCGCTTCATGAGGCACATTTGCACACACACGCAAGGTCTCTAGCTCTCTGCTGAGCGCGCACTACACGGTTTGGAGCTCGCGAGCTCGAGATTCCAGGAGATTTTAACTAATTTGCGGGCAATATGAAACTAAAACTACATAAGCTTAATTTAAAATGCCTTAGGAACTATAGGCTATTTAGAGGTGGATAAACACAATTTAGAGGTGGATAAACGCACTTTGGAGGTGGGTAAATGCTATTTCCGAATTTTGGGAGGTGCCCAAACGGCGTTTACGTACGTTTAGCCACCACTACATCCCTGCTGATATGGCTCGAAGAACACAGATAAATCAAATATCATTGCAATCAAGTTGTCTTCAAAACGTCCTTATCTGCATGTTATAGCGATCTCTAGAAGCTTTGTTTGTGTCAGGGACATCCTGGGATGTCACTTGATATGGCTCTTCTTCATGTGTTCCATATATGGACTGCATGTGCACAGGGTGCCCTCGGGCTGCCAGTATGGATTGAAACACAGTAGGCCTATGAGTATCCAGTGCTCATAATGATTACATCGGCCCTAGGGTTGCCAACCGTTCCGTATAATACGGAATCGTCCCGTATTTGACACATAAAAGTCTTGTTCCGTATTGAACTACGGAACGCACTTTTTTCCGTATTTTTGAGAATCAATTCAGTGCAAATCCATGACAGACACACAGCTTTTAATATATATCAGACAGACTATGAACGAAGACTTTTGTAGGCTATGATAAGAAAAAAAAAACGACGGTGCGGTAGATACTAATTTCTCCTCCTGTTTGTCTATGATCAGCCGCGTAGGGTTTTTAAAATCTTGGAACATCATCAGAGAATGCCCTTTTAATTGGTCGTTAGTCATTGTGAGTCACGTATCGTAGCAACGATGACGACAAGTGACAACAGCGGGAAATGTAAAAATGACTACCTCCGAGCAGCCGGCGAAAAGAAAGTTAAGCATAATGGAAGTATAATTACATGAAGATATTTGCACTACACTTCCTTAAAATGTTGTCTAATTAAATTAGAAATATTATTTTTTGCACTGGAAAGAACATTCTAGAAGTCTAATTCTATTGAATAAGTTTACACAAGGCTACAGAAAACTTTTGTGCTTATTTTTCTTCAAACGCAATCTAAGCCAATGAGTTTTGAATGTTATATGTGGTTTTTGTATAAGTAAAAAATAAAACTTATTATAAACTAAACAAATCCATGGTTCATTGTTGGCAAAATGATCATGATAGCCTTTATATATCTATGTGGTTCAGTCTTGTATATTAATTAGGCATACTTTGCTACTCTATAAATATACACTCACCTAAAGGATTATTAGGAACACCTGTTCAATTTCTCATTAATGCAATTATCTAATCAACCAATCACATGGCAGTTGCTTCAATGCATTTAGGGGTGTGGTCCTGGTCAAGACAATCTCCTGAACTCCAAACTGAATGTTAGAATGGGAAAGAAAGGTGATTTAAGCAATTTTGAGCGTGGCATGGTTGTTGGTGCCAGACGGGCCGGTCTGAGTATTTCACAATCTGCTCAGTTACTGGGATTTTCACCCACAACCATTTCTAGGGTTTACAAAGAATGGTGTGTAAAGGGAAAAACATCCAGTATGCAGCAGTCCTGTGGGCGAAAATGCCTTGTTGATGCTAGAGGTCAGAGGAGAATGGGCCGACTGATTCAAGCTTATAGAAGAGCAACTTTGACTAAAATAACCATTCGTTACAACCGAGGTAAGCAGCAAATCATTTGTGAAGCCACAACACGCACAACCTTGAGGCGGATGGGCTACAACAGCAGAAAACCCCACCGGGTACCACTCATCTCTACTACAAATAGGAAAAAGAGGCTACAATTTGCAAGATCTCACCAAAATTGTACAGTTGAAGACTGGAAAAATGTTGCCTGGTCTGATGAGTCTCAATTTCTGTTGAGACATTCAGATGGTAGAGTCAGAATTTGGCGTAAACAGAATGAGAACATGGATCCATCATGCCTTGTTACCACTGTGCAGGCTGGTGGTAGTGGTGCAATGGTGTGGGGGATGTTTTCTTGGCACACTTTAGGCCCCTAAGTGCCAATTGGGCATTGTTTAAATGCCACGGCCTACCTGAGCATTGTTTCTGACCATGTCCATCCCTTTATGGCCACCATGTACCCATCCTTTGATGGCTACTTCCAGCAGGATAATGCACCATGTCACAAAGCTTGAATCATTTCAAATTGGTTTCTTGAACATGACAATGAGTTCACTGTACTAAAATGGCCCCCACAGTCCCCAGATCTCAACCCAATAGAGCATCTTTGGGATGTGGTTGAACGGGAGCTTCGTGCCCTGGATGTGCATCCCACAAATCTCCATCAACTGCAAGATGCTATCCTATCAATATGGGCCAAGGTTTCTAAAGAATGCTTTCAGCACCTTGTTGAATAAATGCCACGTAGAATTAAGGCAGTTCTGAAGGCGAAAGCGGGTCAAACACAGTATTAGTATGGTGTTCCTAATAATCCTTTAGGTGAGTGTATATAGGCCTAATAAGTTGTATTATAATATGCTATAATGTATGATAGCATACAATATTCACCAGAGGTCATCATTTCAGGGGTTATGGGATGTTGTTTTGTCAAGCGCTGTCATGACGAACTCACAGGAGTTTTTTTCTGAATGAGAGCGGCTGACGCTCATAATTCATATTAAAGGTATCGACTCATTTTTGATTACATAACTCCTGACACAAATTAAGACATAACTGTCACTATAAGTTTCACAGAATATAGTGGTCAAATACTGAAACTTGAGTTTTATATCTTTTTAATGATGTTATTACCTAACTATAACTATACATTAAATCTTATAGTAACTTTGAACTATTTAAACAAAAAAAAACACTTCAGTGCGTCAGTGCACTGGCAACGGTTAACAGGTTTAAATTACAGGTAGAACAGGTTTCTTAACTGTCCACTGACAAACTGACGTCTTTTCAGTCTGTTGCTATTGAACAATTTGTCATTCTAATCTATTTCTTGCCAGTCAGATTTGTAAAGATTTGCGCATATGTAATAGGTGTAGCTGAAATAGCAAAAAGTAGAAAGGGGAAAATCTGACCAGCATCTCTGCATCATGAACCGATGAACTGTTCCATTAAATGTTTTTTTTATTTTTTTTTTATGCAGAAATAGCTTATTTCAGGCTGGACCAGCTAATGTGCGGTCGTAAGTTACTGTTTCTATGGCAACGGAGCTTGGCGACGTGACTTATTCCATGATATTTCGCATTCCACTTTTTATCTAAAGTCGTTGAAAACGCACTTGTTTATTAAAAGTTCCCAATAGTCAGTATGTAAAAATAATATTTTATTTCATGCCTTATTTATTTCATGCCATGAATATGCAAATGAGTCCCTGCCTCTCACCAGCTCTGACCACCTGATCCACTGGGTCAAACGCTACACGATGGAGAGTGGAAATATTGGTTTAATTTATATATGCTTGAATCAGAAACTGATTCAGAGGAAGAGCACATTAAATTTCACACGGTTTGTCTTAAAGCATAATAAAACAACATAGACATTTAAACAATATTAACTTGATTTTCACCACAGGGGGTCTTTAAAAACATCAAATGTTTTTTTTAACAAATGTGAGTGTTTTTTTTAATCCATTTTGTTTGAAACGATGTAGATATTAGTTGGAAAAATTACCCCCAAAAAATAACCTATTTATTGGCCAATTCACACCTCTAAAGATTTTTTGACACATTGGGTTCTGGTAGGCCACTATTTCTTGTTGAGCAATGTACAAACACAAAGTGATATCTGTGTTCATCAGAATTAACAGTGGTGTGTGAATAATGCTGAATATCATTAAAATAAATGATTTCAGGCCTGCCCACTGCATTACACTATAGTTAAAAGGAAACATAGGTCAAAATAAAAAGAAAGTGCTATTTTGAACCAGGATATGTACTTGTATATTATGACAAGCCGTATTAGGATTTAATCCTTAAAACCTATATTACATGTCAAATGAACATCATACAGCAAAGGCTTAAGCATTTACCAATAATGTGACATTAACATATAAGAACTCTTCATTAAGAACTGAAATGATATTCAACAACTTACTTCCAGACGTTTTTGTGCCCACTGAAAGCCACCCCATTCTCCAGGCGGGCTGTAATGAAAGCGGCCGTATCCTCAGATGACACTTTCAAAATTTAATTTGAAATGTTAATACAGAGTACTTGACGATAGCCAATCAAACATTTAGCAAGTACTACACTTATTTGTAGATGGAAACACAAAGAAAGTGTGTCGAAAGTGAAAAAAAGCATTTGAACAAAAACTGGTTGCGTTCTCCAATGCCATTTTCCCTGAACTTAGCACAATCGACTAATAAAGCCACTTCCCCTTGGACGAACACGCACAGGATTGTGGGATATCAAAGGCAGTGACGGACATATGCCTGTAGGATATAAAAGGCAGTGATGGACATAATATGCCGTCTTCAAAAATTGATCAGATGAAGGGAAGAAGTGAAACTAACCTTGGATTTGGACGTGCCTTGATGCCTTCCTAACTTGAAATGTGTCCTCCAAAGGCAGCATTTATCAGTTCACGGACGCAGCCAAAGACTCCACAACCTCAAATATGTCAGATGAGAGAGAAATAAAAAATGTGCAGTGTTGGGGAACTGTAAGACTGGAAGAACTGGTTGATGGAATCAACCTCACCACAGGTCTATAAGACAAAGGACCTTGCTTGCACATTAACATTTGAACACCTCACACACACACACCCCGCACCCCCCATCCTCTGAGCACCTTATCTACATTTTCTCTCCCTCTCAGTCAATAATACTAAAAAACTCACACAAGAATATATATGGTTTTAATGTGAATGTGATTATCTTTAAGGATCGTTTAGTATCATTTTAAAGGTCTCGGGGTGACTGGAACATAATGTCTCATTCCCAAAGAAGTAAAACAAAAGGTAATAAGGTTTTTAAAAGTTTAGGAATAACTGGCACACAAAGGAATGTGGTCTCTAGGCACTCCCAAAGGTGTAAATTCATGAATGCTAATTTCCACTATTCTTAGCAGATGGTCAACTTCTACCCCAGTAATAGTGGGGGAATACAGTAAATTTCCAGTAAACTCAAGTTTTACATATCAAATAAGGTCTGGCTATATAAGGAAAATGCAACGAGAGCTCAGGGCTTTTTTCTGTATTCAGATTAGCCCGTGTGGTTGAGGGTCTCGCGACTCTCAGCTCACGTAGCCATACAGTGTCGGGTAAAGGATCTTCCTCTTTGTTCTAGAACATTTGATGGTTTGCATTGATTATCTTTCAATTGATTATGGAATTGTAATAATACATTTACCTGACATAAATTGTTATATTTGATTATTCTAACAGACTTTGACTTTATTTTCATTGGAGTTAAAAGGAATAGTCGAACATTAACGTATATTTAATGATGCACAGATATCATTGAAAAACCTTTTCATTTTATGGAGTCAGATGAAACGAGTTAATACATAAGATAAAATGTATTGCATTTAATTAAAAATCCATTTGCCATGGGAGGAGACGGAACACGCGTGAGACCTTCACCTCTAATCGAGTACCGCCATTGGATCGAATTAGATGGCCTTACAGGAACCACTGTCAGATCAATAAAAATGCACATACAGATGGTCAGAGCATTTGATTTAAAAAAAAAAAATTATGTGATCTATTCAGTTCACTCACCATAGACAGTAGCCTAATAGAATCAAAAAAATCAAAGATAACATCAGTAGACTATGGAGTGCCGCAAGGATCGGTGTTAGGCCCTCTGCTATTCAGAATATATATGCTCCCACTTGGTAATATTATAAGAAAACATGGAATTAATTTCCACTGTTATGCTGATGACACTCAATTATATATTTCATCACGGCCAGATGAAAACACTAACTTATCAAATTTGACAGAGTGTCTCAAAGATATAAAATGCTGGATGACGCGTAATTTCCTGCTACTAAATTCAGATAAAACGGAGGTATTACTTATTGGTCCAAAAAACTACCCACAAACTCACTTACAATACAACTTTAATATAGAAGGATGTCCTGTTACTTTATACACTACAGTAAAAGACCTGGGTGTTATGCTAGACCGCAACTTGTCTTTCGAAAATCATATTTCATATGTTACAAGAACAGCCTTTTTCCACCTTAGAAACATTACAAAGCTACGTAACATGCTATCTGTTACTGATGCAGAAAAGTTAGTTCATGCATTCATGACCTCGAGACTAGATTATTGTAATGCTATATTAGCTGGCTGTCCTGCATCCTCAATAAACAAGCTACAGTTAGTGCAAAATGCAGCTGCTAGAGTTCTTACTAGGTCTAGAAAATATGATCATATAACACCAATTTTATCATCTCTACAGTGGTTACCTATCAAATTCCGTATCAATTACAAAGTACTATTACTGACCTATAAAGCCCTAAATGGTTTAGCTCTTGTGTATTTAATGGACCTTCTATCGCCCTACAATCCATTGTGTTCTTTAAGATCACTAAATTCGAGGCTTCTGGTCATTCCTAGGATATCTAAGTCCACTAAAGGAGGGAGGGCGTTCTCACATTTAGCTCCAAAACTCTGGAATAGCCTTCCTGATATTGTTCGAGGCTCTGACTCGCTGTCCCAGTTTAAAACTAGATTAAAGACGCATCTCTTTAGCCAAGCATTTACATAATGCTTACCTTTTATACCACTGCTGAATCAGATCAAATGCATTTAATATTATAAAACTTGAAGAGTCTGTAGGTTATTTGTATAGGTTGCATAGTATTTACAGTCATTACGTTCCTGTGTATATTGCGTGAATGACGGGTGGTTGGGTAGATATTGTGTTTTGCGGTAGGTGGTATGCCATACGGAACCGTTGCCACTGAACCTGCTTTAACGACGACAGTGGGGCTCGACAGCCTTAGTCAAACGGGTCGGTGCGTATGGTTGGGCTGCGGAGAGATTGTGAGATTGTGGTTGGGTCTCAGCAGCAGGAGGGATGTAGAGGTCAGTAAGCAGGGCTGAGTTGAGTGGGGGACGGAGGGGGGTGACTGTGGGACGCAAGAATCACTGTCTTCATGTTTTTTATCATTTACGCCCGTGTTATGGAAATCATTATGAACAGCAGCTACGCTAATTATTTTCCCTTTTTGCTTTTCTGCTGTTATCTCGGGACGGCGATATGGACCCTCTATGGTGGACGGCACTGATCCTCAACAACTCGTCTCAACACCGGCGTGATTACTTGGACTTCCAAAAGATGGAAATGGATAAATATTCTAAATGTTCCGATCCAATCTGCCTTGTAATGCTGCCCGAATCATAAATCATGCACTGTTCCTTCGTTGGCCAGAGGAGAACTGGCCCTCCGACTGAGTCTGGTTTCTCCCAAGGTTTTTTTCTCCATTCTGTCACCTGATGTTGGTTCCTTGCCACTGTTGCCTTGGCTTTTGGCTTGCTTAGTTGGGGACATTTAATATTCAATAATATTATTGATCTGCCTTGCTTAAGGTGGACGTTGACTCAATTTTCTTTTAGAAACAAACTCTGTTATATTATTTTCATGTTATCACTGTGAAGCTGCTTTGATACAATCTGTATTGTAAAAGCGCTATATAAATAAAGGTGACTTGACTTGACTTAATATTGAAACTCCTGTGTTTGACAGTTTCATTGAGGATCATTAGGACTACTTTATATAATCCAGACTGTACATGTGGCTTCAATATTGACCGATGCTTGTTAGCAATTATAAAAAAATATACAATTTACTTGACAACGCTAAAAGATGCTGCATTTCTCATTCACTCTTTATGTAGTAATACAGTCAGTAAAATGAAAAGATTATTCTTATCTATAATGAAATTTTTATGAGGATGCAAAGAGATGAATCCAAATGCAGACAGTGTACAATGAACACAAGGTTTATTGGTACAAAAACAGGAAAACAAAACCCACGAGGGGGCAAAACACGGATGGGACAAGGAATCTTAGGCTGACAAGACTAAATGACTGCACAATAAACAAACAATACTTCTAATAATTACTCACTATGACAAGACTTTCAACACAGATAAGATTAGCAATGAACCGACACAGGACAGCAAACACAAGGGGATTAAGTAGGGAGACTAATGATAACATAACAGGTGACACAGGTAAAGCAATTATGACAAAACGAGGATAACAAGGGGGCGGGGTAGACAACACAAGCACATGGCCCAAACAACAGACCATGCGCTTGTACACAAAACATGGGTCTGTCATGATCCTGCCACAAGACCAGGAAAAATCAAGGACATGATGGCAGAATCATAACAGAAATATTGATATATGTGAAAAATCATTCAAATTTTAAAAGTTTTTTTAAGTCAGTGTGTTATGAATGACAATGAATGCATTCTGAGTGAGAATTGTTGCAGGTGTTATGGTGGAACGAGACATGTATTAAGTGCTTAATCGGTGTGAGTGAGTTTTGTAGGTGAGATCAACTGTTTGGCCAATATTCATGTGGGTCATTTTTTTTATGAATTTTTAAAAAGTTTTGAAAATTTTTTGACAAAGACTTGAGTATTGACCGATGCTTGTTAGGAATAAAAACAAATTCTCTTGCTTTTTTAAATTACTATTTTTTTTTCATAAATGATTTAATAATCTGTTACACTGCCCTCTTTACTGTTGCTAAGTGTTTTTTGCATTACGGCAGTTAACAGTTTACTTCCGTCGCCTTTGCCATTCCATCAGCAGCTGCTTATAGAATGGGATGAGTCTGTAAAGACTCTGGGGCGGATCTAATCCGTGGGGAATTTGCATATCATAATTAATAATTGGTAATTAATAATTATTCATACATGTTTGGATTAGATCAGTCTTACATCTTAATAAAACTCCCGATAAGGGATGATATGTCATTTTACCTGCATGCATGTCTGTGTATCCTTGCACTTAACCACAAGTTGATTGCAATTACCTGCACGGACCACGTCTTACAAAACAGGCTAAATTAATTAGCTCAATTGTCAGACTAATATCTGTGGGAATCCACAATATCATCTTACTTTATAGGATTTCAGGAAAAGCAATTCTGTGGCCACAAGAATTGGGTTTCCTGCCCTAGAAACACATACTCTTTAAAGTATCTTTAATTTGTAAGGTTGTTGCTATAAGATCTTTTGGCACTTAAGGGACTTAAATGAGCAAAAAGGCAGTACATCAATCAGATGAATATAATGAATTTAATAAGGCAGAACTACTTATGTATTTACTACGGTTACATGGGATATATGTATTTACAAACATAATAAACAACAATACACGATAAGGCATCGATGAACGAGAAATGCATAGAGTGTGGACAATGGAAACACGTGTGAGAGGGGAAGGGACAGAGAGAGAGAGAGAGAGAGAGAGAGCATTGGCAACATTCCCCTGACAGTCCCCTGCCTGTGACAACACGAAAACATCATCTTAATGCTTCTTAGAAGCTCTATAAAGAGATATACTTAAGTTTCTGGGTCTCTCTGTGTCGCGGCATTCCTGCGCGTGCGTGAGCGGAGTCCTTTAGGAAGCGTCACTGGGTGCTGCTTGGCGCGCGTTGAACGGAGTTTCCAAGTCTTTGGGGTAACATTACCAAAGGAAAATAGTTCGGCTAAGTTTGTTTCACTTTGTGGAAGTGAACAGAGTCGACTACGGAAAACAAAACTTTGACTAACAAAGAAAAGAAATAAAGATCTCTACGGGGAAATCACGCGGAGTTAACGTCACATCTTCGCATGGCTGGTGAAGAAGCGTGTGTACGTCTCTCGCCACGTGGTCACGTGCGCGTGTTTCTCCTTCAAAACGAGCGCGCGCTCGTTTAAAGGTCCCTTGTAGATGGATTTGCTGAAGAGATATGTCACGCGGTGTTCTTTTCACTCGTCGATTGGAATTAAACACGGAGACTTATCTAAGACTGAAAAACACAAACTAAACTACAAACAAATAAAAGAAAGGCGAAGAGCTCGCCCGGAGGCGAGACCCTACATTTTTGACAGTCAAAAGTAACAGAGAGACGAGCGGAGGGGGGAAGCGTCATTTATCACCTTGGAGAAATCCGGCCTCTTCCTGTTGACTTGGCCAATTAGAGGGTTGGAATTTCACAGGCGGGACTTTGGTTTTTATTGCTCTTTGTCTAAGAGAGAGACATTTGAAACCGACGAAATTAGGGTGTTTAAGAGCAGAATCTTCACAATTCTTATAATACTAATGCGTCACAAGTTTAGCAAAATGTAATGTCAATTAACAAATGGGGAATGAAGATTGGAGTTTATCAAGACCAAACTTGCCACAAATGGATTTGGTTAAACATTAGTTGGCCGAGTTTAAAACATTATCGCATTAGAGTTGTCGAGAAACATAGACCAAACCACAAAAAGGCAACTCATGAAATAGGGAACTTAGATACATTGTTCATACAATTCTCAAGTGGATATATAATAGCATATACTGTATATATATGAATACAGGATTCATTTCTCCTCCTTGGTTAGAATTCAGAGAGGGTGGCAGTTCTGTGAACATTCCTTTGGGTCGTAAACGCCGTTATCTAAGAACACCAGTGATGTTAGTTTTGGTCTCTTTTCACTCCAAAGATGGAA
This sequence comes from Siphateles boraxobius, assembly GCF_051911475.1. Taxonomy (NCBI): domain Eukaryota; kingdom Metazoa; phylum Chordata; class Actinopteri; order Cypriniformes; family Leuciscidae; genus Siphateles; species Siphateles boraxobius. Next base: position 14,000,865 of record NW_027508733.1, on the reverse strand, counting down.
AACATAGTAAACTATATTTTTCATTAACTTCTTACATATATTTGGCTCGAGCAAGTTGAGCGATTTCGTTTAATACCAATCACTCCGTGTTTGTTACGCATACAAGGATATATATAAACTCTTAGACCTTTATAGAAGTCCGCAAGGTTCAACTACATAACTAACAGTCCTAGATAGACAGGATACAGTATAAACTTCAAACATACAGGAATACATCATGTTTACATTTCATAATCACTCATTTCTGGGTTTTAATGTTATAGATGCATATATGTGTGTGTGTGTGAGTGTGTGTTGTCCATTTGCGCATCTGGCATTCCTTCCTCGCTGGGGGGGGGGGGGGGGGGGGGTTTGGAGATAACGGTCTTCTTGGATGTTGGCTCGCGAACAAATCAGGATCGCGCGAGGATCTCTGTGGGGACTCATTACGCTGTAAAGGTGTCACAAACTAATCTACCCTCCAGACTGGCTGGCGCTAACGGAAGATTTGGAATTGGAAGAGTCATAGGTTGGGGCTTTAGAAACCCCTGTTAACGTGTGTTTATTGTGTTAAGGAATGCTGACTTCATGATTCTGCGCTCATACCCTACAAGTCATTAATACAGATATGCAGTAAGAGAGTAACACATGCATGCACGAGTAACTGTCGTTCCAGTACAGTAAAACAAATGAAAAAAAAAAGAGGAATTTTGCAACAGTTTATATTTTATTTTGTCTGCTTTTAACACATGCTGTAAACATCTACATAAAATATTACTTAAAATGTGACATTTAAAGGAAAAATACATTCAATTTTATACACCACTGTCAAAGACAACACATGTGTAAATAACAAGGATAGTACAAAAAATCTCTATTCATGACATCTTATGTTATCTCACAATTCTGACCACTAACAATGAAAAGCACTTTGAAATTGAGTTCTCTGCTGTTTCTGAAAGTAATAATAGTAATACGTGCACTTAAAAAAAAAAAAACTTCAGCTCACTTGACTGTCTCCTACTTGATGATGATAAATGGTAAAAAAGGATGATGATAGGATTTAGTAATTGCATTTAATAGATTACACATTCAATAAAACATGTAAGCTTGTATGTAAATGACCTATTTGGAGGACCACTGCCTGCAGAGTGTAGCTCCAACCAGCCCCAAAACACCTGTCTGGAAGTCATTAATCCTGATGACCTGATTAGCTGGTTCATGTGTGTGTTTAATTGGTTGGAGCTACATTTTTAAGGACAGTGGCCCTCTAAACTGAGTTCGACATCCCTGAACTAGCTAACACAAATCCGTTTTAACTGAAAACAGAAAACTTTTAATGTGTTCTGGGCGTTCTTTTACACGGCAACAGTGTTTGCTGGCTCGAGAATGCAAACTTTGAAATAGGTTCCAAAATTATAATTTTTTGCAAAACTTTATCATCTCCGTGTAAACTTCAAAAACATAAATCTGTGAAAACAGTGATGGCGTGCACGTTAAGGCCTATCTTAAAAATACAAAGCAATTAAAAATACTATTTGGCCAGTGCAAAAGATTGAAGAAAAAAAAAATTCTGAAATGGTTTTTATACTTTTTATTTATTTATTTAAAAACAAAACAAGGCTACTAAATGATTTTTAGCAATGTAATGTGACGGCAAATCCGTATCTCATATTTTCTAAATGTTTTGTACCGTTAAACATGGTATCACGTAGATGAATATGCAAATTATATGCAGATGAGGATATGCATAGTAAAACTAGGCCTTTTAAGCTCCATATCGTTATTTCGGGGTTGGAGACGCATGTGAACAATTTTCCTCTGACTGGGATTTATAAAGGTTCTGGTGTACGCACGGTATTGTAATATTTTTTGCTGTATGCCATTTTTGCCTTTCGGGCGCACGTACACTTTTAGTAAGGATCCTACACACAGTTTTATAAATGAGACCCCTGGAGAGATGCGGCTTAGGTGCACTCACATGCCCTTTGTGGGCGCTTTCGACGATGGGCAGGGATTATCATGAACATTCTGACCAGTCTCCTTCTACGCAGCCCCATACACAACAAACTGCGATGCATGTGCATAAATACAGTAAGCCTTGGGTGCCATTAAACCTAAATCTTAGTACCTGCTTGGATTTAAGCTTTCACAGCTTACTGGATAATTTTTAGCTAAAACTTGTTCTTGCTTTATTTATTATTGTTACAGTGTTTAATGCTTAAATTCATATACAGTTCATAACTGTGTAAAATAACTAAGAAGATTAAACACACAAACCAGCTCAACTCAAGTTTAGACATGACTGTTTTAGGAGTTGGTATGAAGTTGGACAGGTGCAGTCAAGATTGAAATCACAAATGAAAGCATTTTGGTGTTCCCCCTAAGGGGATGAAGGGAGTTTGCTTTGGCTCTTGTATTTGCAAGGGAGTTCACCTGCTAAGGGTTTTTCCTCACACCAAAATGTACAGTTGCCTCCTCTCATCCATGGCCCTGATCAGCCTCCTGTAAGTAAAGAAACACATTTGGAAGTCAGAGAGACAAGAGAGACCAGTACTGATGCAACACATGATTTAAGCAGAGAGATGAGGAAAAGAAAAGCAGGAAATTCACACACACACACACACACACACACACACACACACACACACACACACACACACACACACACACACACACACACACACACACACACACACACACACACACACACACACACACACAAAACAAACAGTTCACACAAAGGCTGTTAGAATAAAATGTCCAAGATAATTCAACAGATCAATAACAATAGGTTCCAACATCTATTTAAAATGAAAGATGCATGATCATACATGCACCAGATGAAGAATAACTCTGAACCCAAAAGTCACAAACCATGCATTAAAAACAGAGATGTTGCACCCAACACACTGAGTATCTGAACACCTTTAGACAAGATGAAAAACATTTTACAGTAAATGGTTAAAATAAACCATTTACAGGTGTCAGAAATTATGAAATAACGGGTAACTTACCCTTATTAAATAACTTACCCTATCTAAGGTTGCATTAGCACAATCTTTCTTTTCTTCAGTCTGGGCTGTTGAATACAATTAAATTTATAAAATTAAAAAGGCTTTTATAACAGGACTGTAAAATTAAGAGCCATAAATGTATCAGCTGTCAGTAAAACTTGCCTTTAGGTTTTGCTAGTTTGTTAAATATACAGCTACAGAACTTAAACACAACTATAATTTTGACTGCTAGTAGCAGAAATGCAGCTGTTATCAGCAGTATCCCAAGTACATGTTGGTGGAGTTCTGCAATAAACAAAGCAAAAACACAAATCAGTGTAAACAAGTTTCACCACACATTAAGTGATTTCTGAGAAACACTGTTGATATTTGAAATCGACACCCAAATGTAACACGTATACAAATTATACTTTTAAACGTATAATTAAGTAGAATTAACACAAAATTGGTCATTTACATATACCTGATGTGGCTGCCTAAACAAATTGAGTGCTTTCCCCTTTAATTGTTGTGATGTCATGAACCAACATAATTTCCTGTTCTGTCTCCTCTTTTGCATGGAATAGATCAGTTTAATTTGGTTTCTGATCATTTTATTTAATTATTGGTTCTATATTTCACCCCAATTTATGTGTATAATTTTATTTTACTTACTTGTGTGATTATTTTTTGTCATTTTACCTTTTTTTAGATTATAATTTTGTCTCCTGTTAAATATGGAAATGAGAGCACATGGTGATGTGTACATCATATTTATTTAATAGAGAACGTTAAGGATAATTCACCCAGAGGCTGCTTATTTGTTCTCTTGCATGAGGTATGTTTTTCTTTTTATAATGTTTTCTTGTTTAATGTCAGTTTTATTTACTCAATTTATGTTTTATGCTCCTTTTTTACCCCTTTTGCATTGTAACTGAATGAAAGAGAGAACATTAAGGGAAATTCACTAAGAGGCTGCTTAATTGTTCTTTTGCAACATAGAGGAGAGGAATAAAAGATCCGGCAAAACTGCCGCTTGCTGTCCCGTGTCTAACTACACAAAACACACAATGCATACAACAACCAGTTACACATGGTGCCGTGACCCGGATGGAAGTGAGGTTTAGGGGGTAAGTGTAACTGTCGTAAGTTCAGCTGTGCATTTAAACCTCACTCCCCTGATCTCAAGAGGCACGCTAGCGACTGATGTTAGAAGCTGTGATCTTAAGCCTCCTTGTTAGAGCGCCTGCTTCCCACACCAGAGACCTCAGTTCGAATCCTTCTCTGAGCGTGTCAGTAGGACTGTTTACACAAACAAACACACCCCTCCCTTTACTGCTCAGCCCCTCAAAGTAACAAACATGCAACCAGCTAGCGCATTAGACAGCTTTGGGGGAAGACCAATGAAGGGAGGGGTGTGTTTGTTTGGGTTGATTTCATAGCAACAAATTTCAAAGATTCTAAGAAATCGCTTACTGCACTTTAAAATCAATGGAAAATTGTAAAAATGTGTTTCATATGTTTTCATTAAAAGACACAGGCAGTTCAGTGAATGGACTAATAATGCTGACGTACTTGGACATGTCTGGCAGAGTCGACTGATGTCCAGATGTTTAGTCTGGTGTGTGATGGGATTGTTGATCACACAGCTGTAAGTGTTTTTATCCTGATATTTCACCTCCAGAGGTAGAGAGAGACTGATGCTGAGATCAGACACACTGATACTGGACAATACACTGATTCCTTTGTACCAGGAGAGAGTCACATCACTCACATTCAACACTGAACACACCAGTGAACACCTGGACAATGATGAACGTTCAGATGATGAAGAACAGTCTGAAGAGTCTCTGGTGATGACAGGAACATCTAGACGAGCTGGAAAACATTAAAGAAAAAGTAAAAGTAAGTATTATATCAGTATTGAGTACAATCAATAACTAACAACATCTTGCAGATTGTGCATATAGAAATTTATTTTTCTATTTGTTTTGAAATGTATTTTTATGCTTCACCTTCTGAGAACATAAAATTGCACTTAAGCAACTATTTAATCAGTTTTTGTACATAATTTGTCATTTCAGCATTTGGTAGGTAATTTTAGCTGCAAATTTGAATTATCACTTTATTGTTTTATTGGAACAACTTATAGCACACTGAGTTGAGCTCAGACTAAAATTAAAAGTTAATCAATAATTATAGCATTTGTGACATGATTAATGCAGTTTACTCACCATAGACAGTAACACTGAATCTCTTGAATGAATTTTCTCTGCTGTTGATGATCTGTAGTTTATAAAGTCCAGTGTGTTCAGATCTGATGTTTCTGATGGTCAAAGATCCAGTTTGACTGTCCATCTGGAGTCTGTCTCCAAATATCTCAATACTGTCAAACATATTAATGGTCCATCTAAAGATTTCAGCTATACGAGTCTCTTGAGGTCCAAACATCCATAATATATTATTATTTCGTATTCCAGTAACATCAGAGTTTAGAGTGACAGAATCTCCCTCAGTCACTGATATTAAATTCACTCCATCTGTAGCAGCACCAAACACACCTGAAACTGAGATTTTACTGTAATACAATTTATGCCCAATAATGAGGAACAAAGAAATTTTGTAATAAATACATAATAAGAAACCAAAATGTTATTGAAGGCTCAATTTTCAGCCTATTTGGTAATTTTGTTGGGTTATTTTCACACTGTTGCATAACCCACTGGTGCAATCTACAAAAAAATAGTAGAAATTATGCACCTTCTCACAAACAACAAAATAAATTTTTACAGCTTTTCTCTAGACTTTTTCATAGACCCCCTGTCACTCTCTTGAGTCCCCAGTTTGAAAACAGATGTCTCAGATGCAGGTAATACACTGGCTTAGTCAATATCTCTCTCATAATACCCTACTCCGTAACACAATAAGCTTCAATGAAGCGACTCAGCATTCTTAGTTCTAAAGTGACGTTTTAGAATTAGTAATGAATTCATGGATGAAGGAAGTACAAAAGAAGGAAGTTCAGCACAAAAGAGTGGTTTTAGAGACACTCCGTTGTTGTTTCACTAAGTCATGAGTGCCGTTGTACTTGGGGTGTATATACAAGAAAGTGTTTTTGCTGTAAAGATTACATGAATACTGTGTTAAAAGATTAGTTCAGCCAAAAATAAACATTTTGTCATTAATTATTCACCCTCATGTCGGTCCAAACCCATAAGACCTTCCTTCATTTTCGGAAAACACAAATGAAGAAATATTTGATGAAATCTGAGAGGTTTCTGACCCCACATGAAGCAACGACACTGCAGAGCTCTCGGATTTCATCAGAAATATATTAATTTGTGTTCAGAAGATAAACGGAAGGTCTTACGGGTTTGAAACAACATGATGGTGAGTAATTAATTACAGAATTTTCATTTTCATTTTTTAACCCTTTAAATTCATGGGATTTCCAAGTTTTAGCTGTCAATAATCTGGTTGTTGAAGTTGAAAAGCCCCAAATTATGATTAGCTGCAAAATGGATATGTCCTTCATGTGGAACTGCGAGAGCTGATGTACTTTTTCGGGTAAAAGTGTGACGCCGGTTGGAGTTCTGTAATAAAACTCTTTATTTTGCTTCAATTGTTCCTTCATTAAAACCTCTATACAAACCATAATTGCCTTTGCAGGGTCACTTTTACCTACTTTAGTTGTTTTTATTAACCGACATTTTTTAGTGTTCTAATAAATATTGAGTTTTAAGGAAAAAGTTGTTGTGTTATATGTGTTTAAATTTTGATATTTAAACAATTACTTGCATGTTAGGTCTGGTTTTGACAGCATTTCATGAAATTAAATCCGACTTACCATTTGTGATCAGAATGCAAAAGCAGATGAAAGCAGTGTCTAAAATCATATTCTTTAATATATTTCCGAAAATATCTGATAATTAAAGTCTCCATTGAGCTGTGGAAAGTGTGTTTTCCATGTTTGCAACAGACTAATACAGTAAGGCAGGTTGTTAAACCTGGAGGTATGACGAAGAAATCGGTATCATTTTTCTGGTTACATGACACCACACCCTTTTGTGAGAAGTTGGGGCTGTGAACAGAGACACTAAATCACTTGCATTTGTTTATAAAACATACAAGATAAAAAGCATGGCCGATATTTATTTTACTCGAATTAAACAAAGTTTAGTCAAGTCATTTATTTATATAGCGCTTTTTACAATACATAGTGTTTCAAAGCAGCTTTACAGTGATAACAGGACATTAATGCAACATATATTTTTTAGGACTGTACAGCGGCTCTAGAAGAAAATCATTGTACATTTTAAGTAAGTTCAGAGTTGATTAATTTCCGATGTGAAAATCATTAGTTAATATAGGGGCCGTTTACACGACACTGTTTTCAACTGAAAACAGTAAACTTTATACATTCTGGCCGTTCATTTACACGACAACAGCATTTGGGTGACCTGAGAACGCAAACTTTGAAATAGGTTTCAAAGTGCAAGTTTTTAAAAATGAGTTTTGGAAACGATACTGTTATCATCTCTGTGTAAACTTCAAAAACGTGAATCTCTGAAAAACGGTGAGGCATGCACGTTTGAATGCGTATGTGTGCAGGCATGTACACTTTTCTTTCTGCTGCTTTTAAATTTAAATCAGGAACGGGCAACTCTGGCCCTTTTGAGGTGGAGAGTTTACCTCCAACTATAATAGAGCACATCTGAAAAATGTAACCAAAGTGTTTAGGTTTACTTATAGACAATAGACAGGTGGGTTTGAGGTCGGAGCTAAATCTGCAGGACAGTGGACGCTGAGGGCCAGAGTAGCCCAAAACCATTGCTTTAAATCATGCTTAACATAAGCTTACCTGACTGTCCATTAAAAAACGTAATTTAAATTGTTTTGTTTTTTTGTTTTACTTTTAGTGGAGAATGTATGACAATGGGATGTTAAGACTTCCTCTGGTTGAGAACAATCTTCGCCACATCAGTACATAGGTGATCACATCTTCTGTTCATCAGTTGTACTGTTGAGCAGGACCCATCTTTTGAGGGGTATGTGCAGAAACTGAACCCCCCACTGCTTTTAAAATGAAGATTATTTAGTAGGCTTACATAAAAGGAAGAAATGGTCACATCTTATTGACAAATTAAATAACACATAAAATAGTATCAAAATCTTTATGAAGTTCCTAAACGTAAGTTTGGGAGGTGTGACCCAATCTAATCTTTCAATTAACAGCCTGAGTATATAAGCAGCCGCTTACCTCTCTCTAGCATCAGCTGTCCCAGCATCCCTACCCTTCTCTCCTTCGAAATGCAGCAAGAGCTCTCCCAGTCGAATCGGAGTGTGAGCTTTCCATTCGGGCGCCGTGGGGGCTCTCCCTTTCTGAATTGCTGTGTGATCCTTCATGTTTTTAACCATGGAGGCTTTTCCCGTTCAAATTGCAGTGTGAGTCCTCCTATCCGAACAAGCAGACTGGAGGTACCAAGGATCGTAGGTCCCTTGGACGCAGCGGGCCCTCATGTCTTCATGTGATCTAAGCCCCCCACGTCAGAAGGACGGTAGTTCTGCATTTTCTCTATATACCGTAGGTTCCCTCTTTCTGCGGTAGAGGGGTTCGTTTTGGACATCAGTGGCCCATTTACCTTTAGCGATGAGGACCTCCTTCCCCGTCCGTGACATCTGGGGGCCCCTGGTTCCTTTGACTTTTTACAGCTTGGGGCTCCATGTCATTGATGCTGCGGCAGGGCGTTCTCCAGCCTCGTACTCAAACCTCCAGTCTCAAGATACTCCCGCATGAGTCATTTCTGAAAGTCACTGCCGCAGCAGTGCAGCAGTGAGATGTATCCCAGTCCACAAGCCTCATGTTGTTATAGCTCCACATGGTGGACACAGTAGGTAGACACGTACCAGCCCAGCTCCTACAGGAGCCCCTTTAAATATCAATGGTGCAGCAGTGTTCATCCATGCTCCATACTGCTTAAATTTCCACTCCTTTTGGGGGGTAGCATGCTTTAAGCTTTTAGGCATCCTTAATACCTTAATTACTTTGATCATGCTTAATTTAACTTGCTGTCCCAAATTCATTCGGCACTTTTTCGGGGGTATATCAGAGCTCAAGTTGAAGCTGCTTCATGGACAGCAAGCCAAATAAGTTTAACCTAATATCCTAAAGATTTTATGGGCAAGCAAACTTGTTAAATTAACATAAACAACCTTTTCATTGTGTGCATGTATCCGGGACTGTATATTATGTGTAATATGTATAGATATATGAATTCTGTAATGTCATTTTTTAAATCATTTAGCGTTTATAGGTCAGTTGTTCGCACATAATGAATTGCAGTAAGCTGAATGAATGCAGCTCACACAGAATGATTTTTTGCTCTTTATAACATGAGATGCAGTGCAGTGGAGTGGAATGAATAAACACGCAAGGTCTTGAGACGCATTTTTTAAAGTTGAATATATTTGACACGTCAAAGACGACAGTCTACCACAAGTTGATATAAAAAAACAGCAATGGACCACAAAAACAAGATAAACTGTAACCTGCTGTTGAAAATATTAGGTTTGTTAACTCCTTTTGTCATGGACTTTGTGCTTTGTTACTTCACAGATTGTTTACATGCACAAACAGTTATTACACACTAAGAAAAAACTGAAAAAAGGCATAATAGTTCCCCTTAATGTGTGGTAAGATTTTAAAGCATCACCCCCTGCTCCTGTCATATTGAATGCTTCCAGATTTGATGTCATAAACCAACACAGCAACAGTAGCCGCGCCCACCAGAGCAGAGATGACCAATCGGATCACAGCTTCAGAGAAACCACAACAGTGTACACTGGACAGAGTCTGAGGGAAAAAACAGAAGAAAATAGTGTACTTTAACTCTTTCAGATGTGTAAAGAGTACTAAAATGAATGCTGACTTGCCTTGACATGTGTGACAGAGATCAGTGTTGTTGAGGTGTTTAGTTCTGTTGCTGAATGAATAAGACACTACACAGCTGTATGAATCATCCAGACATTGTATCTCCAGAGGTAGAGAGAGACTGATGCTGGGATCAGACACACTGATGCTGGACAATACACTGATTCCTTTGTACCAGGAGAGAGTCAAATCACTCACATTCAACACTGAACACACCAGTGAACATTTCTGCTTTGACGATCTTTCTGACACTGAAGGGTTTTGCAATAAATCACTGATGACAGGAACAGTTAGAAGACCTAAAATAAGCACATATATATATATATACAGGTGCTGGTCATATAATTAGAATATCATCAAAAAGTTGATTTATTTCAGTAATTCCATTCAAAAAGTGAAATTTGGATATTATATTATTCATTCATTACACACAGACTGATATATTTTGTTTATTTCATTTAATAGTGATGATTAAAACTGACAACTAATGAAAATCCTAAATTCAGTATCTCCGAAAATTAGAATATTACGTAAGACCAATACAAAAAAAGGATTTTTAGAAATGTTGGCCGACTGAAAAGTATGAGCATGTACAGCACTCAATACTTAGTTGGGGCTCCTTTTGCCTGAATTACTGCAGCAATGCGGACGTGGCATAGAGTCGATCAGTCTGTGGCACTGCTCAGGTGTTATGAGAGCCCAGGTTGCTCTGATAGTGGCCTTCAGCTCTTCTGCATTATTGGGCCTGGCGTATCGCATCTTCCTCTTCACAATACCCCATAGGTTTTCTATAGGGTTAAGGTCAGGCGAGTTTGCTGGCCAATTAAGAACAGGGATAAACCAGGTACTGGTAGCTTTGGCACTGTGTGCAGGTGCCAAGTCCTGTTGGAAAATGAAATCTGCATCTCAATAAAGTTGGTCAGCAGCAGGAAGCATGAAGTGCTCTAAAACTTCCTGGTAAACGGCTGCGTAGACTTTGGACCTCAGAAAACACAGTGGACCAACACAGGAAGATAAAATGGCACCCCAAACCATCAATGACTGTGGAAACTTTACACTGGACTTCAAGCAACATGGATTCTGTGCCTCTCCTCTCTTCCTCCAGACTCTGGGACCTTGATTTCCAAAGGAAATGCAAAATTTACTTTCATCAGAGAACATAACTTTGGACCACTCAGCAGCAGTCCAGTCCTTTTTGTCTTCAGACGCTTCTGACGCAGTGTCTTGTTCAAGAGTGGTTTTACACAAGGAATGTGACAGCTGAAACTCATGTCTTGAATACGTCTGTGCGTGGTGGTTCTTGAAGCACTGACTCCAGCTGCAGTCCACTCTTTGTGAATCTCCCCCACATTTTTGAATGGGTTTTGTTTCACAATCCTCTCCAGGGTGCAGTTATCCCTATTGCTTGTTCACTTTTTTTCTACCACATCTTTTCCTGCCCTTCGCCTCTCTATTAATGTGCTTGGACACAGAGCTCTGTGAACAGCCAGCCTCTTTAGCAATGACCTTTTGTCAGTTTTGTCAGTGCCACAGACTGATGCCACGCCGACTCCATGCCACGCCGCATTGCTGCAGTAATTCAGGTCCAACTAAGTATTGAGTGCTGTACATGCTCATACTTTTCATGTTCATACTTTTCAGTTGGCCAACATTTCTAAAAATCTTTTTTTGTATTGGTCTTAAGTAATATTCTAATTTTCGGAGATACTGAATTTGGGATTTTCATTAGTTGTCAGTTTTAATCATCACAATTAAATGAAATAAACATTTGAAATATATCAGTCTGTGTGTAATGAATGAATGTAATATCCAAATTTCACTTTTTGAATGGAATTACTGAAATAAATCAACTTTTTGATGATATTCTAATTATATGACCAGCACCTGTATATTATATATATATATATATATATATATATATATATATATATATATATATATATATATATATATATATATATATATATATTATTTAATTTAAACTGGACCATCTGTCAATGCATTTCTTTGATTATTTGAATAGATATATATATATTCAAATAATCAAAGAAATGCATTGACAGATGGATCAGTTTAAATTAAATAAATAACACAATTTGAAATGATTTATCCAGTTTACTCACCATAGACAGCAATGTTGAAAGTCTTGTGTTTGACCCCTACATTGATGATCTGTAGTTTATAAAGTCCAGAGTGTAATGTGTTGATGTTTGTGATGGTCAGAGATCCTGTTTTCTCGTCTATTTGTAATCTGCCTCGGAATCTCTCCTTCTCACCACTATCATATATAGAGATTATCTGTTTATAGATTTCAGATATATTAGTCTCTGAATTTGTGATTCAGAGACTAATAAATGTCCTAAATGTCCACAGAATCAGACTATTTCTGTGTATTACACTATCAGTGTTTAAAGTGACAGAATCTCCCTCCATCACTGATATCAATTCAGTTTCTTCTGTATAAACACCAGACACACCTGGAACAAAACAGTGAACAACAAGTCAAAGATTTTCATCTCAGATATTGTAAAACAGTTGTGAATTGCCATGCCATTTTGTTGCCATTTTACACTATATAATCTAACAGATCCAAACTATTAGGACATACTTGAATAGTTAAAGGGATAGTTCACCCAACAATGAAAATTCTGTCATCATTTATTCACTCTCATGTTTTTCCAAACCTGTATGAGTTTCTTTCTTCTGTTGAACACAAAAGAAGATATTTTGAAGAATGTTGGTAATCAAACAGTTGTGGGTAGCCATTGACTTCCAGTATGGGGAAAAAATATTAAGTCAATGCTACCTTCAACTGTTTGATATATCTTCTTTTGTGTTCAACAAAAGAAAGAAACTCATACAGGTCTGGAACAACATGAGTAAATGATGACAGAATTTTCATTTTTGAGTGGATTACCACTTTGATGTAGAAAACTTGTTAGGATGACAGATCATTACTGACTGCATGCAAGACTAAAACAACTGAAGACATAAAAATGTGGAACTTACCTCCTAAAAGCCATAAGCAAAAACAAATTAATGTGTAAACCATATTCTCTAAGATTATGTCCTGTGAGATATCACGACAACAGTCAGGTGAGGCATTATGCTATGGTGCAATGTTTCGTCACGCACCGATGCATGTGATGTTCATTTGACAGAATTCTCATGTGATGTGTTAATGTACTGTATATAAACTGTTGGATATTGTTAGTACACAACTTTAACAACTAATGGGAGTGTAAAACAAATCCCAAAAAACTATGGAAATCTCTCATTCTGTTTTTATAACATGAAAATATGTCAGTATGGGAATGAAAATGTTATATTTCATATTTCATTCAGTTGCAGTAGAAATTACATTGCTTATTCAGACCTGCAGACATGCAACAGGAAATCATCATACACACAATCCGATCATATACATTGCCTTTGCTTTTACAAACAACATATGCATTCTTTACATCACATTTGTTTTACACTTGTAGAGATGGCGGTTGACGGTAAGCTCCTATTTCCTGTAGTCTACAGAGAAACGAGAAACGAGAAACTCTTCTTTACATTGGGACCTCCAAAGTGGATTTGTCTGAAGATGTCAAAGATTCCTGTATTATAACTCACAGCATTAGTTTACTGTAAGGCTGTTTACTCTGAAGTTGAGGGACAAACTGCCAGTCAACTAAACCCACCAACACACACACACACACACACACACACACACACACACACACACACACACACACACACACACACACACACACACACACACACACACACACACACACACACACACACACACACACACACACACACACACACACACACACTGTTTAGTCTGCTCTCTGCAAAAGGAAAAAAAAAACTGAACCCCTTGAAGCCAGTGTAGTAATGTAGAATTAACTTTTCAGTTACATTTGTGATGTACATTAATAATTTCTCTATTTAAATCTTCTCTATTAGATTTCATAATTTTAATACTGTAAAGGGCTGATACAGAATCCACATAACATACCACTCTGTCTGGTTTTACTTCCTCCACCCACTGTCACCATACTCTTAAGAAAAATGGTTCTAAACAGTAACAAATTATGGTTCTTCTGCTTGTAACAATAGCAAAACCCTTTTTGGTGCTAAATAGGTGGTTTGCAGTCACGTGATTGTGATGACGCGCAAAATGCAGATGGAGGACAGAAAGTGAAGAGTGGAATGGATGAGATGGATGAAAGTCCATACTGTACTACTTTAGACGCTATTACAAGAGAAAGATATAAACAAAAAATCGAAACATATGTTGGACGTGATCCTTACGTTGTGAACAGGAGCGATTTTTCAAATGAATTTAAACATTTGCCTGCCATCAAGGCGGTAGATATCAGCAACTACCTTGTCTTAAGTTGTATTAACTCACCTTTGACTAAGTGATCACTGCACACACAAGCATTTTCCAAATCAGCTCCTCCCAACCGCAGACGTAGGTTTGCAAGCCAATTTTCCAGCATTTTTCTGTCAATTTCTTGCATTTTTCCCCCTTATGAACAACAACTTTTGGTACACGATAAAAACTCGTGGTTTCTCGGTTTGATCAATTTGAGCAACCATAAACAACGCAAAACAATGGCCCAGTCCCAATTCTCATACTATCCGTCCTAAATAGTATTCGAAAATAGAATCAGTACGTCCCAAATCGTGAAATGAGTTTTCCAAAGATACCCGGATGGTCTACTATTTCCGGTCAGAATCCGAAGTGCAGATCGATGCACACTCTAACGGCTAATATTGCCCACAACCCATCCCGCGTTGGACGAGGTTTTGGTTAGAACTACAAACACGAGTTAAAAGTGTTAAAAAATTACAGACATTGAGGACACGCGAGTCCGGCGGTTATGTAGAGAGGTTTAGATAAAGGTGTTTGAGTGATTAATTATCAGTATCTAACCTGACGAAAATGTATTTATTCAATGTTGTCTACACATTATATTGCATCTGCAGCAGCATTGTGAACTTTTGTAAAGATATGTTTAGCCATTACCTTTTAAATGCATCATTATACAAATTGCAAACACATGAGGAGAGTCTCCGCATGAAAGACCCACGACTGCAGATGAATGTGCTCTCCGAAACGGTAGGAAATCAAATTAGATTGAATGGAGGATTTTAACTGTGACACGATGATTGACAGGGCAGTTTACGGTGACAGGATGCACACAACAGATCTGTCCGTTAAAGGTGACATGATGTCCAAAGCTTATACTCTTTTGCTACACACTCACAAAAAGAGTACATACTTTTAGGTCGTAGTATAAGTAGGCAAATTGGGACTGGGCCATAGGCATTTTGAGTTTGTTAGTGCTTCCTAAATACAGCAAATCACTTACTGCCCTCCATCTGCATTTCACGCCATGGCAACGCAGTGACGTGACGTCATATGCATACAGGCTATAGAACCCTTCTTATAAGGTTCCATAAAGAACCATGCTTTGAAAGTGATAAATAGAACCTTAATGGTGATATAAATAACATTTTCAACAATATTTATTTTCATTATAGTATAATACCTTCATATTATTAATATTATCATATTATCATATTATTAATACTTGAGACATCAGATTGTCACGAGCATCACATATTACTGCAGTAGCATCCTCTACCCCAGATACGGCTCTGACAAGGACTGCAAACACTGGTCTCCTAACACCGCCTATACATCTTGAGAACAGATTTGAAGTATTAATGAATGAGGACTCCCCAAATTTGATGAATGTGATCGAACACAGACTGAATCAGCCTGTAGCTAACACTGATGCTAACTGGGGCTCAAGGTCGAGCAGACAGCGGCACTCAGCTCACAGTGCAGCCGGGCCCAGGACTCTTATAGTGGGCGACTCCGTAATCAGAAACATTAATAGCAGGGATACAACAACGTGCTGCCTTCCACAAGCAACAACATCTGATGTAAACAGGGAACTTCAGAACATTCTGATGAAACATAAGACTGCAAATCGACTCATCATTCATGTGGGGAAGAATGATATTCATAAAGAGCAGTCGGAACTTCTTCAAAAGGGTTTCAATGAACTTTTTGAAACACTTAAAAGACTGAAAGTGCAGACATTCATCAGTGGACCACTCCCAGCAAGAGGAACAAACAGGTTTTCACGGTTGCTTGGACTTAATACATGGCTGCAAAAAACCTGCAATATAAAATAAAGTGAAAACTTTATTGACAACTTCAATCTTTTCTGGAGTCAGAGGCAACTGTTTCAACAGGATGGCCACCACCCAAACAAACTTGGTAAAAGAGTGCTAAAGGACAATATCTACTTCTCCCTCAGTCATCCTTCTGCAATGTGTGCCAATCCACTCAACCTGAATGGCACACACACACCTGGATACAGTATGAATGACCACAGGATTTCACTTCAGCACCTGAATGGACATGCGGTTGACACATCACACAAGGACAGTGATAACACCACTCAGCCACAACAACCTCTGCTCACGGACACAATCTCAGCTGAGCCCTGCCCACAGAGCTCACCACTGACAGACTGTGACATACTAGCACTGCTCCAAGATACAGCACCAAAGGACGACTTTCTGGAAAACAGCCAGGGAAACCAGGACAGCATATTACAGCCTCCAATAACACCAGAGCAACAACCCCTCTCACCGGAAACGTTATCACTCTCTCCAGCATCTCCACTTCTGTGCTTCTCAGAGAAAATGGAACAACTGGTGCATGCTGGAACTAGACTATCCCACTCTTTTGCTGCAAACCCCCAGATACCAACCAAAAAACGCCAGGCCCCAAACCCACCAATTTTGCGGGCCCAGCTCGCCCTCCCCCTCCTCCTGTGAGAGCTCTTCGGCCTCTGCCACAGCGCCAGGGCCCACACCCTCCTCCAGCGGCTCGAGGTGAACCAAAAACAACTGATACCAGCTCTCAGTGATATGTGTCGGGTCCCCGCTATGATAACAATAACTTTCTCAAATGTTTACAGAACAAGCGGGAACCCAGTGTGCCTGTATCCTTTTCTATTGCTGTTCGATTACATGATAGAAAGTCTAAGGCCTTCAAAAGCCGTACAGCAAACCCATCTAATCTGGTGCCTATTACACGACATACCAAGATTGCTGTGGGACAAAAAGTAAGACTGTTAAGTTAGCACTTTTAAACATCCGCTCACTTAAAAATAAATCACTTTTAGTCAACGACTTAATAACCACATACAACCTGGATTTTATGTTGCTAAATGAAACTTGGCTAGAAGAAATTTGCAGTCTAACAGTCCTCAATGAAACAGCCCCTCCTAACTTTACTTTTATGAGTGTCTGCAGATCTGTCAGAAGAGGCGGAGGTTTAGCTGCTCTTTATAAAGATGTCTATCAATGTAAGCAAATATCATTTGGGAATTACCCGTCTTTCGAATATCTGGGAATTGTGTTAAAAGGTGCTCCACGCATTTTACTTATCATTGTTTACAGCTCTCCAAAATACTCTCCAGCTTTTGCTGAGAACTTAACAGAACTGTTATCAACAATTTCCTCAGAGTTTGACTGCTTTGCCATTGCTGGAGATTTTAACATTCACATAGATAATGCAGAAAACAATATGGCAAAAGAAATCAAAACTGTTTTAATAACTTTTGATCTGACTCAGCATGTACATGGACCCACACATAATCGTGGACACACTCTAGATTTACTTATCAGTAAGGGTCTAAACATTTCATCAATTGTTATAAAGGATGTAGCAATGTCTGATCATTTTTGTATTTTCTTTGATATATTGATCTCTCCTGCCATTGAAGCTAGATATGTGTCTGTCAAGAAGAGATGCTTAAATGAGAACACTAGTGTACTATTTATGAAGGCTATATCTTTAACACCAAGCATATCTGCTGACTATGTTGATTTTCTCCTTGATTTTTTTAACTCAGAAGTTAAAAGTGTAATTGATGATATTGCTCCTGTGAAAGTCAGGAAGAAGAGTGGCAGACAAAAAGCACCTTGGAGAAACTCAACAGCAGTGCAAAATATGAAAAGACAATGCGGAAAAGCAGAGCGCATGTGGCGGAAGACAAAACTTGTAGTCCATTATAACATCTACAAAGACAGCATCCATGCTTTCAATAAGGAACTAGGCAAAGCTAGACAGATTTTCTTCTCGAATATTATAAACAGCAATATAAACAACACGCGCACTCTTTTTGCTACTGTAGAGAGACTGACAAACCCCCCAAGCCAGATTCCCAGTGAAATGCTCTCAGTGAGAAAGTGCAGTGAGTTTGCTTCTTTCTTCTCTGAGAAAATCAATAATATCAGAAAGGTGATCAGCTCATCCTTGAGTTGCGCTGGGGTCAGACAGATCAGACAACAGCACGAGAAAGTAGCCACTATGTCTGATTTCGAAGAAATTGACGGCAACATTTTGGAAGAAACAGTACAGCACCTAAAAACATCAACCTGCGCCCTTGACGCACTTCCCACATCTTTTTTCAAAAATGTGTTACACAGCTTAGAAGCAGATCTCCTAGAAGTGGTAAATGCCTCACTTCTCTCTGGGAGTTTTCCGACCTCCCTGAAAACTGCTGTTGTCAAGCCCCTCCTGAAAAAGAGCAATCTGGATAAGACCATATTAAACAACTATAGACCGATCTCAAATCTTCCTTTCATAGGCAAGATCATTGAAAAAGTTGTCTTCAATCAGCTGAACAAATTCTTAAGCTCGAATGGATACTTTGACCATTTTCAATCTGGTTTCCGACCGCACCACAGTACAGAGACCGCGCTCATAAAGATAATAAATGATATTCGCTTAAATACTGATACAGGCAAATTATCAGTGCTGGTACTACTCGACCTCAGTGCTGCATTTGACACTGTCGATCACAACATACTTCTTGACAGGCTGGAAAACTGGGTCGGGCTTTCTGGGATAGTCCTAAAATGGTTCAGGTCATACTTAGGAGGCAGAGGTTATTATGTGAGTATAGGAGACCATAAGTCTGAGTGGACATCCATTACATGCGGAGTCCCTCAAGGCTCAATTCTTGCGCCACTCCTATTCAACCTGTACATGCTCCCAATGAGCCAAATAATGAGAAATAACCAGATCGCTTACCATAGCTATGCAGACGACACACAGCTCTACTTAGCCCTATCGCCTAACGATTACAGCCCCATTGACTCCCTTTGCCAATGCACTGATGAAGTAAACAATTGGATGTGCCAAAACTTTCTTCAGTTAAACAAAGACAAAACTGAAGTCATTGCGTTTGGAAACAAAGATGAAGTTCTCAAGGTGAACGCATACCTTCAGTCTAGGGGTCAAACAACTAAAAATCAAGTCAGGAATCTTGGTGTGTCTCTAGAGTCAGACCTTAGTTTCAGTATTCATGTCAAAGCAATAACTAAATCAGCATACTATCACCTGAAAAATATTGCAAGAATTAGATGATTTGTTTCCAGTCAAGACTTAGAAAAACTTGTGCATGCTTTCATCACCAGTAGGGTGGATTATTGTAATGGACTTCTCACTGGCCTTCCCAAAAAGACCATAAGACAGTTGCAGCTCATACAGAACGCTGCTGCTAGGATTCTGAGCAGAACCAGAAAATATGAACACATCACACCAGTCCTCAGGTCTTTACACTGGCTGCCAGTTACATTTAGGATTGATTTTAAAGTATTATTACTGGTATATAAATCATTCAATGGCCTAGGACCTCAATACATTGCAGATATGCTCAGTGAATATAAACCCAACAGATCACTCAGATCATTAGGATCACATCGGCCAGAAATACCAAGGGTTCACTCTAAGCATGGCGAGTCTGCTTTTAGCTACTATGCCAGCCGCAGCTGGAACCAGCTTCCAGAAGAGATCAGATGTGCTCCTACAGTAGTCACATTCAAATCCAGACTCAAAACACATCTGTTTAACTGTGCATTTACTGAATGAGCACTGTGCCACTGTTCGTCCGACTGTTTGCACTGCATTTTATTTTGTTTTAATTACTCTGATTTCATTTGATAATTTCTGTATTTTATTTCTTATTCTAAACTGTTTTAATTATTCTGATTTCTTTTGATTATTTTAATTTCTTCTATGTAAAGCACTTTGAATTACCATTGTGTATGAAATGTGCTATATAAATAAACTTGCCTTGCCTTGCCTTGCCTTATTTTGTATAAATTATTTCTTAATATTTTTATTTTTTTATTTTTTTGCCCTCCATCTGTCTGGTCTTATATCTTGTTGCCTCTATTTGGGTTTTACATAAAAAAACAGCATGTTCTTGTTCATGTACTTTTATTATTTATTGACATGGCAGATTGTAGCAAAAATGACAGTGCTCTAATAACAGTTGTTAGCTTGTTCTGAAGAACAAGTTCTACCAGAAAGACTCTGGAGAATAATAGTGTAACAATTAACCATTTATTAACACCCCAGCAAGCAATATTATGATATAAATTTATTTGGCGTAGGCCCAGTCCGTAGCTCACAATCCGAGGGTCCGGACTCTGCATTTCCTGCCTGAAGACAAAGGCAGGGGCGCAGCTGACCCCCTGTGAGGTATGGGAAGGGACCATCCTGGTGGGGAGGATGGAGGTGAATGGAAGTGTCAGCATCTGCGAACTCAGACATGTGTAAGTACCGATCTTTTATACCACAAGTATTAGAACACGATTGGATAGATGATAAGGTAATAAGTGACGTAACAATTGAGTCTTCCTTGCAGAACTTATGCTAAAGCTTTCATTTCCAGTGAAATATCTTCACAATCCTCTATGATGTCTTTACGTCCTTCATTATGTGTGTATTCTGAGGGGCAGTTTCTCTCTGCAGATGATGAAGTTATGGTACAGAATGAAAAAATGGACAGAATGAGCCCTTTACCATGTTAAATGGAAAAAGTGATATAAAGTAATGGTATAGCTTTAATGTTTTTTTGACTGGGTATGTTTAGGCATAAAGTCATAATTTTAAAAAAAATATTAAATTCCATTTCTCTGTTACTTACTTTGTGGAGAATAGAAGATGAGTAGGGGAGCACGGGGCACAACGTAACGCTTTATGACTTTCTCAGTTTGTGTAAATCTACTTAGGGTTTAGAGTATTTATTTTTTCCCACATTAATTTCCCACATGTCTAGTACAATTATGTGGTTTTGTTTTATTAATACAGTGAACACTTTTTTCTTGATTTACCCCGAAAGAATGGAAGTGAAATGTGACAACATGCCCCATAGGTGGGGTACATTGTAACATGTGAGGGGCACATCGTAACATCACCATATGACAGCTTAAAATGTTATCTGATCTAATCAAAAAAATATACAAGTCAAACCAAAATAGTTTCTTAATAAAATACAATTATTAACTGTTTTATATAAAATAATGGAATTTTTGGAAGTGTCTGATTGGGTGAAAGGGAAAGAGTGGGCGGTGATGATGATCGTGGTGGAGATGGAATCCTGACAGTAACGCTGGTTTCACACTGCACGCGTTAGCAGAGCGTGACCCCTAAAATCCACTGGATCCGTCTACGGCGCGGAACGTCAGCGCCACGTTTTTGATGCGTGCCTAGCTCGGCGTCAAAGTCCACTGGAAGGTGTTTCAGCAACGGAGCATTGGTGACGTCTTCATTTTTCCTCAGAATCGGACGCGTTTCAGCAGCGGAGCGTTGGTGACGTCTTCATTTTTCCTCAGAATCGGAGCGTTGTTTATTTGTTGTTCATTTGTCTTCTTTTGGCTCAGGAGCAGACAGTTAATTGTGCTACCTTATTGATTTTTTTTCTTCAATTTTCCTCTTTGTGCTTCTAAGTGGGTTACTTAATTAAGTGAATTCTTTCTATTAGTTTTTTCTGTTGTTATTTTCTACTTGGTATCCAATCAGAGGCATTGTTGTCCAAACTGTAGGGATGCGGAGTCTCCACAGGGTGTTTATTTTGAAATTGATAGTGTTTTTTGACTTTTATTTTGTATTCACGGTGCGGCTTGGACGCGGGTCCGTCAAAAATAGACTAGGCACCCAGGGACGTGCACAGGAATTATGAGGGGCAGTTGCTCTGACCTGAAAAAAGGGCTTCCTGTACATTCAGTTGTGCTTCTTGCTCGTATTCAGTTCTGATGGTAGGCTACGGGCAACTACGCATGATTTGTAGTATGATTGCGTAAAGGGAACAGCAATTCCGGTAGGGAACAGAATCGACTGCTAAACCCAGGGCCGATCCTGAACTCCCCCTGGGGCCCTAAGCAAAAGGGGCCCTCTACCTGACCTGTGACGCCGTGAGCTATGTAAACCATTTGCCATTGCCACACAATCACACCTGACACTTCAGTGCTCCCAATACAACCCTCCCTCCTTTAAACAAAACAACAAAGTACAACAATATAGAACAGAATGAGGTTCAAACAAACAATATTTATTGAATAGAGTATTTTCTATAGAATGTTAACATAACAAGTGAATATTAACGTAAACATAAATAAGAAGAAAATAATAAATTATAACCCTGAGCTTTGGCTTTTGGGATTAACTTTGGTTCTCTCTACAGCCTGCACTGTAAAAAATTTCCTGTAGAATTTACAGGAATTTACTGGCAAAAAAGTTGCCAATAAAGTCCTGTAAAAATGTTGGTAATTGCTGTAAAATTGATTACAGTATAATACTGTAAAGCAATTTACAGTTAATTGTTGCATATGAAATACAGTAATTTGTAGCTTTTTTTACAGTAACATTGAATTAAACTTGTATTTTATTTTACAGCAATATTTTGTAATTTCACTAAAGTACAGTATTTACCTGGCAATAAAGTTGCCAATAAAATGCTGTAAATATATTTTACAGCAATGTTTTGTAATTTCACTAAAGTACAGTATTTACCTGGCAATAAAGTTGCCAATAAAATCCTGTAAATACCCCCAAAATTCAAGAAGATGCTGTAATAGTTTAACATTTAAAAAGCTGAAAAGAATCATTTTAACAGTAAACTGTACTCTATTATTTACCATTATATTGATGTAAATGCATTAAAATAAACATTTTAAAAAACAAACACAAAGTCAAAGCTGTTGTAGAAAAATATTTATTAAAATAATATCTCATACAGGTTTGGAACAACATGGGGGTGAGTAAATGATGACAGAATTTCCATTTTTGGGTGAACTAACCCTTTAAGCTCAATCAACAGAATGGCATTATGGTTAACTCACATCTCCTGTTAAAACTCGCATTTCTGCTTTGTTTAAATTGTTTTTTGTATAAATGTTAGTGATAAACAACACAAATGCTGGTGATTGACAACATTCCCTCTAAAACATTTAAACTGTTTTAATGTAAAGTACTTTTTTACATTTTATGTAAGTTGAACACTTTTGGGCAGGAGAACAAGATTATATATAGAAATAGTTCACCCCAAAATATAAACTCTGTCAGTATTTACTCTCCCTCATGTTGTTCAAACCCGTAAGACTTTTGTTCATCTTCAGAACACGAATTAAGATATTTTTGATTAAATCTGAGAGCTGGATCACTCCTCTATTCGCTTCTAAGTGATTGAAACTTGCCGGCCCCGAAAAGTTATTAAAGAAATCGTTAAAATAGTCCAAGTGACTACAGTGGCTCAATCTTAAGTTTATCAAGCGACAAGAATACTTTTTGAGCGCAAAAAAACAACAAAAATAACGACTTTATTCAAGTATTCATTTCCTTCTCTGTTGGCCTCGAGATATTCATGTAGTATAATTGTGTACTGCTTCTGTGTTATACGTCACACACATCACACACATGACCAGCGTTGGCCAATAGTGAGCCTACATGTGACGTACAACACAGAAGCAGTATGCAATCATACTACGTGAATATCTCGAGATTGAGCCACTGTAGTCACTTGGACTATTTTAACGATTTCTTTAATAACTTTTCGGGGCTGGCAAGTTTCAATCCCTGAAGAAGCCTATGGAGGAGTGATCCAGCTCTCAGATCTAATCAAAAATATCTTAATTCGCGTTCTGAAGATGAACGAAAGTCTTACGGGGTTGAACAACATGAGGGCGAGTAATTACTGACAGAATTTTCATTTTGGGGTGAACTATCCCTTTATGTGTCATTTTATAGACATCTCCTCCTGTAGTTTTTTTTTTTTATATACATTTGACAACTTACATGCTTAACCACTCAAAGTCCATTAGCCTTCTGAGAAGAGTAGACACATGAGGATTGACTGTGTTGTTCCTCTTCTCTGAGCTCTTTCCACGTCTTGGTACCAGTGGATGGGTTGATTCCAACAAAACATCTGCACAAAAATCAGTCAGAAAAACACAAGCAGACTAATGAAAATATACCACTTTACAATAAGCATTCGCTGCACTACTAAAAAGGGTTAGTTCACCCCAAAATGACATTTCTGTAATTAATTACTCATTAATCTGTCATTAATTAACTACTGACCTTCATTTATTTTCAGGAACACACATCAAGATGTTTTTGATGAAATCAGAGAGGTTTCTGAACTACACATAGACCACAATGTCATTGCAACATTCAAGGCCCAGAAAGGTAGTAAAACACATCATTAAAATAGTCCATGTAACTCCAGTGGATCAACCTTAATGTTATGAAGTGATGAGAATAATTTGTTCTAACGTAGAATCTGGAAGCACTGCACTGTGCTTACTACATTAAGAGTGTCAGAGACTGACACAGAAGAGAAGAGATTGTTGAATTAAGTCATTATTTTGGGGGGTTTTGCGCACAAAAAGTATTATCATGGCTTCATAACATTATGGTTGATCCACTGTAGTCACATGGTCTTAACAATGTCTTAACTGCCTTTCTGGACCTTGAAAGTTGCAATCATTTTGCCAACTATGTGCCACTATGTGTGGTTCAGAAAACTCTCGGATTTCATCAAAAAATATCTTAATTTGTGTTGTGAAAATGAACGAAGGTCAGTAGTTTAATAATGACAGAAATTAAATTTTTGAGTGAACTAATCCTTTAACATACACATTTATATTTAAGTAAACTGTTACCTTTGAACAAATTCAAGTGTGTAGGATGCCTCGTGCTGGTACACCAGATTAAAGTTGTAGTAAATTGCAAACAAAGCAGCAAATCCAGCCATAAAACTGGGGTGTGGATTCATAACGACCTGACCCTCAATACTCAGCATCAGGGTTGCAGTGAGAATTTCACCTAAAAATAATAAAAATAAGAAACACTTTCTAAAAATGCATGCTAAAATAGCACAGGCAAAATGTATTAAGTAATTTAAAGATTTTGAAACGTACATTACCTAAGACAATCAGTCTCGGAAAGTCTGGAAGTATATAACTTTTTTCCACATCAGCTGCTGTTGCTGACATCTACAAGAAAAAGAAAAAAAAGGAAAAACATTCTTGAGATATGAGATGCAAATGTGGATTTTACACTAAATGTCCTCTCACAACTCTTAAAGGGGCATTTTATTTCCCTGCCCTCATCAATATGGCCTTTTAAATGCCTAATTAAGTTATTCAGAGTTGTACATGTGAAATGACAATATCCAATCTGGCAAATCAGGGTTGTGTCTATTTTGTCAAATCTGGCACCTTTACGTGACTTCTGATAACCTGTATGGTCTCTATATAGATGAGACTTAAAAGCTGCAAATTTTGTAAATGCACGGGAACAGTCAGGTACAACACAGGTAAAACAGCAGTTTGGAACATTACTGTGACCTATTATGCTTAGTAAAACCTACAATGGTAGTGCTCTCATGTTGACACAATTTACAGTGATACATTTCTCATTTAGATTTAGGTTCAAGTTATATTAAGAAAACGATAACTATGGGAACTTTGAACAGAAAATAAAATGAACTTTCAATCTTTTGCCAGTCAATTTGAATTTAGTTATGACGCAGCGATTTGTTAAACTGGTTTTACATGCTCTCAATAAGAAATCCAAACTAGTGAAATAAATGAGAAATAGCACCATCCAACGATCTTAAAATCATATATTCTAATGTTTTTCATCAGCAAAGCTAACTGCACGTGCGTATAGTTTTGTCTCACCAACACTTCAGTGGATTTGTCTTGTCTGCCAAACAACTGCAAATGCTCTAAAAAAAAACCTCTCTCGAGAGCAAAGGCGAATAGGCATATTACTATCATTGTTCGCAGCAAATTGCTTTGCGTTAAATTTAGTTTTGACGCAGGCCTTTGTTAAACACTGGTTTTACATGCTCTCAATAAGAAATAAAAACTGGTGAAGTAAATGAGAAAATAGCAGCATCCAACGATGTTAATATCATAGCCTAGTCTATTTGTTTTCGTCAAGAAAGCTAACTGCAAGTGCGTATAGTTTTGTCTCACCAACACTTCAGTGGATTTGTCTTGTCTGCCAAACTGCAAATGCTCTAAACAATACTGTCTTGAGAGCAAATGCGAATAAAACTGTAACAAACTGCATCATTCATCCATAACATTTACGATGGTTTTACCTTGTAACAGTTCAGCTTCATCTCAACACTGTTTTGGCGCGCGCCGTCGCGATTCTATGCCTCGCCTGAAACAAGAAATTTTAAATTAAAGACACATTCCTTTACTAAATAAACGTAACGTTTCGGGGGGGGGGGGGGGGGGGGGGGTATTGGAATCAAACACTTTTACATCCCACTAAATGTCCTGATAACACGCAGTTGTTAACAAGTTTGCATATCTGACATATATGTTATGAATTCTGTTCATAATTGCTTAAACAGCATTAAGTAATACATTAGATCGTAATATATATGGACGTAAATTTAAGTTAACTTACCAAAAATTGAGTAAATAATGCCTTTTATCTTCAACTCTTCTTGCCCTGCATGCTCCAGTTCGCCAGTTTTCAAACCTGTATTCAGTCCGCGCAATCCCATAATGCCACATCACAATAAGTTGTTGTAAAACGTATGAACTACAGTGAAAACACCTCTTACCTGTAAATCAATTTACAGTTGACAGGGAAATATACTTTAAATAGCTGTAATACTCTTTTTGACCCATAATGCATTGCGAATTACAGTAATAACTTGTACAATGATAAAACAATAAATTTCTGTAGAATTTTGCTGTAGAATCTACAGCAATTTGTTACAGTGTGGGTATTTTCGGCATCAGTATGATTTTTTTTATTTATTATTATGCATGTTGAAGCAATTCTTGATTTATGGTTATAATTTACTGAGGGATGTGCATCCATATTGACCAGTATGTCCAGCTAATCAACATTTTAAATTCAATATAGCCTATAAATCAATAGTCAATCAATGTCAAATTGTCAATACATTGCTTTCTATCTTGCATAATTAGTGCAGTTGTTTAGAGTTTTTAACTACACTGAGACTAGATAATCAGTTTCTTGTTTTATAAATGTGACTTTGATTGGGAGTGCCATCATTCACGTGCATGTATTGTACAGTATGTCTGGTCTCCACATATTTCAGCTTGAAAAATGCGAGTTTCATTTCGTGCACGCGCATATGAACGCACGATAACACACGCGACACGGTTATGTTTTCCGAGCTGCAGTAAACAAACACCGTTGCACTTTGTCGTTTATCAAAAACAAACGTAATAATTTTTTTTATTTTACTCTCACTTTTGTCAGGCACAAAGTGATGCAAGAGATGCACTGCCTGCCCAGCTAGGTTAGCAAGACCGAAAAACATCAAACTTTGCTGACATCAAACTTAGAGAGGAGAGAACACAAGTTTACCTGATTGTTGTTCCCGCAATTCACTCTCATGGGTTTTTTCTTCTTCCTCTTTTCGTGACCAGAAGGATAGTTTCGCTTCATTTTGTCATGGATGTTGTACACATTAATTGACACGCTATGACACGGGATGGAGGCGGGGCCTTAAGTAATTTGTGGGGTCTTACGCACCGGTCGCGTGCAGCGCTGCAGCCACGTAAACAGTTTGCCCTTACCTTACTGACTTTCACGTTCGGTGCACGAATGGAAGTGAATGAGGCTTTGCGAATTTAAAAAATAAAAAATGTATCTAGGCCTATGTGAAATTCTGCAGCCATTTTACTATTTTTTTTTTTTTCTCGGAAGGGCAACTTGAGTCGAGAAGGGCATATGGGCAGTTGCCCGGGCAACCTGAGCAACCCCCCTGTGCACGTCCCTGTAGGCACCTATCTTTAGCGAAGCGGCGCGGAGAGCCGCTTCTGGGACACTTCTGAGACGCGCTGCGTCCGCAACTGGTGGACTTTAGAGCATTGACTATAATGGCTGCGATTAGCTTCGGCATCCGCAACGCTGACGTTCCGCGCTGTAGACGGATCCAGTGGATTTTAGGGGTAAGCAGCGCGTATTTTTTTCGGCGCCCAAGTTAACAGATTAGAGCATTCACACCGCACGCAGAGGCGGCGCGGCAGCGCGTAACAGGAGCAGAGCAGGAGAGCAGTGCCACGATCGTTTCGGCGTCCTGTCTATTTTTGCCGCGCGGCTTACGCTGAATTAAAGTGACAATGCATTCATCATGGCCAAAATACACAGCAGTTTTACCCAAAAATCGCATTGATGATATCTATTGTGTTATAAACAGTCAATCAAATGACCTTCATCAATTTAAAAATAAAACAAATGTCCAAAAACAAACTTGTTGCCCAAACTACAAAAACAAAGATGAACCAAACCTTATATAATATATTAATGAATAAAACTAGCTTATTGACAAGTCTTTTACCTTAAATGTATTTGAAAATGAAATAAAGCAATGCTAACTTACTCATTATAAAGTACTCTGTCTATACACACGCCGCGGTTCAGCCGCGCGCGTCAAAAGCTGCCAGTGTGAAAGCAAAACGCGCGTGTCCTGCTTCTGCTCACCGTACGCACTGCTCCTGCGCTGCTTACGCTCTGCTGACGCGTGCAGTGTGAAACCGGCGTAACGCAGTGTTACAACCATAGGTTACAACATGCCCCAACTGCATAACTGTCGTTTAAAACCTGCTAGTGTCTTCAGCTAGTTAGGGAAGCATTAAAGAACTATATCAACTGTTAAACAACAGATTGGAGATTAAAACAATATCAGATTTGTCTCATTTTAAATAAACACAAAAAATAGAGATACAAAATTAACTTAAGTAAGAAATGTACTTTTGCTATGGTTAAATTAAATAAATGTTCAGTGATAAAGATTTCTGAATTTTGGTGCAATTTTTCTCTATATAGTGTTGATATGGCAACTAGTATATACACCAAGTTACGTCATGCTGGCATGTGTGGAAGTATTTAAAACAAGTGTGTTACAACTAGCCCCGCGTTACGTTGTGCCCCACGCTCCCCTATCTTTAAATGAACAGAGCTGCTCACACTTACATGTTCTGTTAAACTAAAAGAGAAAAATACATGATTGTTAGGAAATGATTGTTACAACTTTTAAAGTTATAATTTATAGACATTTTAAAAAAGAAACTATTTACATGTTGACAGTCTGTGTAGTTACTATAGTTGTACAGCTGAGCTCCAGAAAATCAGTAATGAGGTGGCTTTGACAGTTACAGATTTGAACAACAAAAAGGCGGGAATAATGAACCCTAAACTCTAACATAAAGAACCATTTCAGCATATAATGGGTTTCTTCAGGACAATACTGTTACAGCCAGTCAGGAACGAGACGGAGAGCGAATCCAATCGCAAGCACATTTAATAAACAAATACACACAGGTAATCCAGGGAACTCAAAACCGGACAGAAGTAACATTAAACAACAACCGACAGCCAACAACTGAAACACAGGGGTTTAAATACACAGACAAACAAGCTAAACAAGATAACAAGGGGGCGTGGTTAATAAGAAACACCTGGGGAGACTAATAAACATGGACGAGGAACACCTGTGGACACTGAGCAACAACAACAAAAGACAAGACACATGGCAGGGTCACATGACAAACAAGGAATCACGTGATATACAAGACACAGCAAAACCCACACGTAACATAGCCGCCCCCCCCCCTAAAGTTCAGGAGGGTGGTGAAGCGGAGGTGGTCTTGGGGGAGGGTAGGAGGGCCAAGTCCTAACAGGGGAACGGGACCAGGGCAGAGAAGGTTGCGCACGGGACCAGGGCAGAGATGAGCCCTCGGACGGCCACGGCGGAGAAGACAGTCCATCGGGCGGCCAGGGCGAAGAAGACAGTCCATCGGGCGGCCAGGGCGGAGAAGACAGTCCATCGGGCGGCCAGGGCGGAGAAGACAGTCCATCGGGCGGCCAGGGCGGAGAAGACAGTCCATCGGGCGGCCAGGGCGGAGAAGACAGTCCATCGGGCGGCCAGGGCGGCGAAGACCCTTCGGGCGGCCAGGGCGGCGCAGACACCGGCTCAGGAACAGCAGACAACACACACACTGACTCTGGCTCAGGAACAGACAACACAGACTCTGGCTCGGGAACAGACAACACACTCACTGGTTCGGGAATAGACAACACACACACTGGCTCGGGAACGGACAACACACACACTGGCTCGGGAACGGACAACACACACACTGGCTCGGGAACGGACAACACACACACTGGCTCGGGAACGGACAACACACACACTGGCTCGGGAACGGAAATCACACACACTGGCTCGGGAACGGAAAACACACACACTGGCTCGGGAACAGACAACACACACACTGGCTCGTGCTCAGGAATAGACAACACACACACTGGCTCGGGAACGGACAACAGACACACTGGCTCGTGCTCAGGAACAGACAACACACACACTGGCTCGGGCTCAGGAACAGACAACACACACACTGGCTCGGGAACAGACAACACACACACTGGCTCGGGAACAGACAACACACACACTGGCTCGGGAACAGACAACACACACACACTGGCTCGTGCTCGGGAACAGACAACACACACACTGGCTCGTGCTCAGGAATAGACAACACACACACTGGCTCGGGAACGGACAACACACACACTGGCTCGTGCTCAGGAATAGACGACACACACACTGGCTCGGGAACGGACAACACACACACTGGCTCGGGAACAGACAACACACACACTGGCTCGGGAACAGACAACACACACACTGGCTCGTGCTCAGGAATAGACAACACACACACTGGCTCGGGAAACGGACAACACACACACTGGCTCGGGAACAGACAACACACACACTGGCTCGGGAACAGACAACACACACACTGGCTCGGGAACAGACAACACACACACTGGCTCGGGAACAGACAACACACACACTGGCTCGGGAACAGACAACACACACACTGGCTCGGGAACAGACAACACACACACTGGCTCGGGAACAGACAACACACACACTGGCTCGGGAACAGACAACACACACACTGGCTCGGGAACAGACAACACACACACTGGCTCGGGAACAGACAACACACACACTGGCTCGGGAACAGACAACACACACACTGGCTCGGGAACAGACAACACACACACTGGCTCGTGCTCAGGAATAGACAACACACACACTGGCTCGTGCTCAGGAATAGACAACACACACACTGGCTCGGGAACAGACAACACACACACTGGCTCGGGAACAGACAACACACACACTGGCTCGGGAACAGACAACACACACTGGCTCTGGAACAGTCAACACACACACTGGCTCTGGAACAGTCAACACACACACTGGCTCTGGCTCGGGAACAGTCAACACACACACTGGCTCTGGCTCGGGAACAGACAACACACACACTGGCTCTGGCTCGGGAACAGACAACACACACACTGGCTCTGGCTCGGGAACAGACAACACACACACTGGCTCTGGCTCGAGAACAGACAATACACACACTGGCTCTGGCTCGGGAACAGACAACACACACACTGGCTCGGGAACAGACAACACACACTGGCTCGGGAACAGACAACACACACACTGGCTCGGGAACAGACAACACACACACTGGCTCTGGCTCGGCAGAAGTGATGGGTCGCTGGAGTGGCGCCAGCGGACAAGTCTTTGAGGAGCCCTTTCTCCTCCTCCGGGCCACCGGACTCGGGATCACCGGACTTGAGACCACTGGACTCGGGACCACCGGAACTGGGACCAGTGTTGAAGGCCTGGCGTACCGTGGGAGGAAGCTCTCCAGACATCGGGAGAGTGCCTCTCTCCAGTCCAGACCGGAGATATTGGGAAGCTCCCTCGGGTTGACCTCCTTAGCCCCCAGCCGGTAACACAGCTTAATTGCCTCGTCTCCGAGGGAGCAGGAAGCAGCGAGAGGAATAAACCCCCACGTGAATTGGAACAGATCGGGGCTATCCAGGGCCAAGGCCACGATCTGACCCGCGAATTCCTGGCTCATGCTGGGGAGATCAGGCGAGATCCGTGCTGCTGGATTCATTTTTGGTCGATTGTTCTGTTACAGCCAGTCAGGAACGAGACGGAGAGCGAATCCAATCGCAAGCACATTTAATAAACAAATACACACAGGTAATCCAGGGAACTCAAAACAGGACAGAAGTAACATTAAACAACAACCGACAGCCAACAACTGAAACACAGGGGTTTAAATACACAGACAAACAAGCTAAACAAGATAACAAGGGGGCGTGGTTAATAAGAAACACCTGGGGAGACTAATAAACATGGACGAGGAACACCTGTGGACACTGAGCAACCACAACAAAAGACAAGACACATGGCAGGGTCACATGACAAACAAGGAATCACGTGATATACAAGACACAGCAAAACCCACAAGTAACAAATACGATACAAAATCGAATTGTTACTACGTGTAAAGAACCTTTAAAGAACCAAATTTTTTTAGAGTGTACAATAATCAGGTAATCTTTTCCCAATACTTATTTTCAACGTTGATATGTATCCTAAAAAAGTTGTTACTGAAAGGTTTTGTGCACCCTTACATCAAACCAGTCACATGTTTGTTTTTATGTGTGTGTGGTTAGATTTGAGAACATCGCCCCCTGGTGTATGTACTGTCTTACTGAACTCCTCCAGATCTGATGTCAAACCATCTGCCAACAGTAGCCACGCCCACCAGAGCAAAGACCACCAATCAGATCACAGCTTCAGTGAAACCACAACACTGCAGAGTCTGAGGAAAGAAACAGAAGAACTTTAACTAATTTTTAGTTGTGTTAAAAGCACTAACATTAATGCCCAAGTAACCATACCTGAACATGTCTGACAGAGATGGCATAAATTATGTTGTTTTTCACAGTTCTAAATGTAGCCCATGCACACAAATAACCCACCTCACCACATAAGCATCTCTTAACATAAAAAAAAAAAAATATATATATATATATATATATATATATATATATATATATAGCCTATATGCAAAAAAAGTA
Source organism: Siphateles boraxobius (assembly GCF_051911475.1). Taxonomy (NCBI): domain Eukaryota; kingdom Metazoa; phylum Chordata; class Actinopteri; order Cypriniformes; family Leuciscidae; genus Siphateles; species Siphateles boraxobius. The sequence continues at coordinate 13,967,603 of NW_027508733.1, read as the reverse complement.
TGCTGCGTCGATGCAGTTCTCTCAATCAATTGTGTCATGTCTTGATACATGCCAGTCGTCACAGAAAGAGAGAAAAATTATATCAAAAACTCATCAGACAAACAAAAAAAAACATTTAAGAGCGAAAATTGTGCTTTTACATAAAAATGCTCTCTCAAACAGGAAGTCATCAATCCTCACGAACATGAGGTAAAATCTGTGAAGTCAGTGTTGAATGAGATGAGTGATGATCATTGACAGATTCTCTCATCTGAAGACAGTAGATGATCTGTGTGTTTCTTTATGAGCTGAAGGATAGACTGACCCTCTCGTCCCGTTTGTTTTTTGTTGCACAGAAGAAACATCACAGCACACATCACCAGAATCACAGCTGACATAGAAATCCACATATGCAGAAGAGAAGATACTCTGACTGAAATAATGAGAAAATACTATAATAAACTAATTACATCAAACTTGAAATGTACAATGTTGTGATCTATACGTTTTTACAGTAATATAAGCACATAAGAGGAACTAGCAACAGAGGAAATAATACAATTTTATTCACTTTACTCACCATAGACAGTAACATTGAAGTTCCTCTTCTGATGATGGTTAGTTCATAAAGTCCAGTGTGTTCAGTTCTGATGTTTCTGATAATCAGAGATCCAGTTTGGTTGTCTATCTGGAGTATTTTCTCAAATGTTGTACCAGTGGCATATAGATGTTCGGTCTGTGGATTTCAGCTACAACTCTCTTGAGGTCCCAACATCCACATATCTGATCATCTCTCTGTACATTAATATATTAAATATATTTTATTAAATATAATTTAATTAATATATATTATTATCAGACAGAGACATAACGTCATGTCCTGTAGCTTAATCATGCACTTCTAAAGGATTTTGTTTTATCTCTTGTGGAAATGCATTAGTGTTCAAATAAATGCTCTGCATCTGCTGATTAAAAGTGTTAAGAGTTTCTCACCGCTCAGGACAAACAGGATCAGAACACACAAATGAGAAGACATTGTGACAGAAACGTCCTGCCGAGAGTCAGAAGAGTGACTTCCTGATTAAAAAGCTGAGGTATTTCCAAAGTCTAAACTGCTAAATCAAAAGCAAGCTGTTTTTAGTGATATCTGTTGTCTCGCTCTCCAGATAAAGTTCAATGTATTCTTTATCTTCCTCTTAACATTTCAGAACCTCTCACTGTTTATTTCTACCAGAAAGACCAGGGAGGCAAAATACCATAACAAGTATGCATTTATTTACAGCTCAGAAAGCAAATATTATGATATAAAGTTATTTGGCGTAGACTCCGTAGCTCGTAGCTCTGTAGCTCGCAATCCGAGGGTGCGGACTCTGCATTTCCTGCCTGAAGACGAAGTCAGGGGCGCAGCCGACCCCCTGTGAGGTATGGGAAGGGACCATCCTGGTGGGGAGGATGGAGGTGAATGGAAGCATCAGCATCTGCGAACTCTGACATGTGTAAGTAAGTACCGATCTTTTATACCACAAGTATTAAAACACTATTGGATAGATGATAAGGTAATAAGTGACGTAACAATTGAGTCTTCCTGGCAGAACTTTTGCTAAAGCTTTAATTTCATAAACAAATGTTTCATCACAACATCATTCTGGATTCCTCTTCATCAGAAAACGTCTCAGTTACGTATGTAACCCACGGAGACGTTACGTCGGATGACGACGAATGGGGTTTCGCTTTTTTATTACAAAACGAGCCAATGGCAAAGAAATGCCATGGGTCTGCAGAATTTGCATAGCGTAACTCCGCCCCACCTCGTGGGTATAAAAGGAGGAAGCCGGCAACATGCAGATATGTTTCTTCGCTGAGGAGCCAAGACTGAGCTCAGGCGACCCCCGCTGTACAGCGGAAAGTGGCAGGCAGACGTAACGTCTCCGTTCCCTACTCAGGGAACGAGGGTTACATACGTAACCGAGACGTTCCCTTTCGTTGTCACTCCGAGTTACGTCGGATGACGACGAATGGTGTTACCAGTCTAATCATGCCACCTTCTCGGCTCTCTTCCAGTGCCCTGCGTAAATCTGAGATCCTTGTCGTGAGACTGGCACGGACGAAGGACTCCTATTTAGCACAGGAATACCAAGGTACACTGGGGAGCATATCCCATAGCTTAGAGGAAATATGCAATTTTTGCCAACCCAGAGGGGGGGGGGGGGGGGGGGGGGAATCGGGGGGACTTAGAGAATACACATATGACCTGGAGGGATTCATATGGAGAACACTGGGGTGTCCAGCCGCAGGTGGAATATTTCAACCCCAGGGGTGGCAAGGTGGCTTGCCAAGGTAAAGACACATGCTCAGAGAGGCTTACAGTGGAAATACACATGTGTGGGTCGCTCAGAGGAGGGACCATGCACACGGGAGGCATCTAGCCGACGCGCAGGCAAATAGACACTGGCGCCGACGTCAGGAGTGCTGGAGGAACTCAGGGCTTTCGGAGAAGCTCACCTGAGGACAAATCGCACGTATCCAGTCCGTGGAGTGGAGTGGCGAGCAAGCGAAGACACCTGAGCGGGTCCAGTACTAGCTGGTTGAAGCGAGTACATGAGAGGACACTGGCTCCACTCGGAGATTGTATAATCTGGCGAATGTGTTAGGTGTCGCCCAGCCTGCAGCTCTGCAGATGTCTGTTAGCGAGGCGCCATGCGCTAGAGCCCAGGAGGACGCCACACTCCGGGTGGAGTGGGCAGTCACACAAAGGGGGCACGGTCGACCTTGCTGCTGGTATGCCAAAGCAATGGCTTCCACTATCCAGTGAGACAACCTTTGCTTGGAGAGAGCCTTTCCCTTCAGCTTCCCACCATAACAGACAAAGAGCTGGTCTGAGGTCCTAAAACACTGCGTTCTGTCTACATAGGCGCGGAGAGCGCGTACTGGAGAGAGCAGTGCCAAGGCTGGGTCTGCCTCCTCCAGGGGCAGCGCTTGCAGGTTCACCACCTGGTCCCGGAAGGGAGTGGTAGGAACCTTGGGCACATATCCAGGCCGGGGTCTCAGGATCACGTGAGAGTAAGCCGGCCTGAATTCCAGGCACGCTTCGTCAACGGAGAATGCGAGCAGGTTCCCTACCCTCTTGAGGGGGGCCAGTGCAACCAGGAGCGCTGTCTTCATAGGAATTTAAGCTCAACTGATTGCAGGGGCTCAAATGGAGCACTCTTCAGGGCAGTTAGAACCACTGAGAGGTCCCAAGAGGGAACGAGTGGAGGGCAAGGCGGATTTAGTTTCGCTCCTCTCAGGAACCTGATGACCAGGTCGTGCTTGCCCACCGACTTACCTTCGATGAGGTCATGGTGTGCGGCAATGGCGGCAACATAGACCTTCAGGGTGGAGGGAGACAGCCTTCGCTCCAACCCCTGTTGAAGGAAGGAAAGCACAACGCTGATCAAGCATCTCCGGGGGTCTTCTCGGTGAGAAGAGCACCAGCTGACGAAGAGGTTCCACTTCAACGCATAGACGTGTCTCGTGGACGACACCCTAGTGGAAGTGATGGTAGCCATCACCGCTGGTGGTAGGGTACTCAAACCTGCCTCGTCCCATCCAAAAGCCACACGTGATCCAGAGATCGGGACGAGGGTGCCATAGGGTGCCCCTTCCCTGAGAAAGAAGGTTCTTCCTCAGAGGGATCGGCCAGGGAGGTGCTATCACGAGGAGTACTAGTTCGGGGTACCAGGTCCGGTTGGGCCAGTACGGGGCAACCAGAATGACCTGCTCCTCGTCCTCCCTGACCTTGCGCAAGGTCTGCGCAAGAAGGCTCACTGGGGGAAACGCATACTTGCGGCACTGCGGGCCAGCTGTGCACCAGAGCATCCGTGCCGAGCGTGCCCTCGGTCAGGGAATAAAACTGGGCGCAATGGGTCGAGTCGTGAGAGGCAAACAGATCTATCTGTGCGTCCCCGAACTGGTCCCAAATCAGCTGAACCGACTGGGGATGGAGTCGCCATTCTCCAGGGAGGGGCTGAAGCCGTGAGAGCTCGTCGGCTGCACAGTTCAGGACTCCGGGAATGAAAATGGCTCGAAGCGACCTCAGATGCTTCTGACTCCATAAGAGGAGGTGGCGGGCGAGTTGCGACATACAGCGCGAGCGTAGACCACCTTGACGGTTGATGTACGCTACTGTGGCGGTATTGTCTGATCGGACTAGTATGTGTTGACCCCTGAGCAACGCCCGGAAGCGGTGCAGGGCAAGGCGTATTGCCAGCAACTCGAGGCAATAGACATGCCATACTGCTCAACACTACATGCGAGAATCACTGAGCTTCAGGAGCAACCTTGCTCAACACCTAAGTGTGAAGAAATTCACTGAACTTCAGGAGCATTTCTGCTCAACACCTGGTGTGATAAATCTCACTGAATTTTTCAGGAGCATTTCTGCTCAACATGAGAGTGTGACAGCATGTCCATTGCGCATGGCGCCCCAGCCCGGTATAGGCATCTGTTGAGACAACAACATGACGGGAAGCTCGTTCCAGGGGCACTCGGACCCGTAGAAAACTGAGGTTCGACCACGGGGTGAATACTGATGGCAGGTCGGAGTAACTGGTACTCGGAGGGTGCTGTGTTGCCATGCCCACCTCGGGACTCGGTCGCGAAGCCAAAGCTGAAGCAGTCTCATATGAAGCAATCTGAGCGGCGTACCTCGGCTGCAGATGCCATATGCCCCAGGAGCCTCTGAAAAAACTTCAGTGGAACCGCACTCTTGCGCTTGATAGTCTCAGGCAAGTCAGCAATGCCTAAGTGGAGAAGGCGACCAAGTCCATACCCAGAAAAGAGCTCCTCTGCAAGGGGCAAAGTTTACTCCTTTCCTACTGACCCGAAGGCCCAGACGAGCTAGGTGCCGGAGCACTGGGTCCCTGTATTCGCAAACCTGGTCTCAGGAGTGAGCTTAAGACAGCCAGTCACCGAGATAGTTCAGGATGCAAACCCCGTGTTCCCATGGAGGAACAAGGGCTGCCTCAACAACCTTGTGAAGGCGCGAGGAGACAGGGCTAGCCCGAATGGGAGAACAGCGTACTGATATGCGCGCGCCCTGACAGCAAACCGTAGGTATGGTCTGAGTCGAAGGAGAAAGGAGACATATAAGTAGGCGTCCTTCAGGTCGATCGCTGCAAACCAATCCTGTGGCTGCACATATCCAGAAATGTGTTTGGCCAGGAGCATCTTGAACGGCAGCCTGTGAAGGGAGCGGTTCAGATGCGTAGGTCCAGGATTGGCAGTAACCCACCAGACTTCTCCGGGACAATGAGGTAGGGGCTGTAAACTCGGACCTCATTTCGGCTGGAGGGACAGTCTCAATCGCACCCTTCGCCAGTAGGGTAGCAACCTCCGCACTCATGACAGGGGCATAGCCATCGACCAAAGTGGAGTGGACTCCCCTGAAGCGGGGAGAAGACCGTGCAAACTGAATCGCATAGCCGAGCCGATGGTTCGCGCGACCCAGCGGAACAGATAGGGAAGCTCTAGAAAGGCTCCCAACTGTGCCAGCGGTGTCAAGAACCACAGACGTCCCCCCGGTGGTGCAGCGAAGCAGAATGACCGGCCCAGACGTGGACGGCATAGCGGCCCGGTGTGGGGGCAAGGTCAAGACCGCACTCTGGCAGAGGAGGCCAGGGAAGGACCAGCGTTCCACGGGGCCCTGCTCTGTCAGGGGTCTGGCGACAGAGGAGGACAGGGGCGAAGCGGTCCGTGGACAGCAAGCCGTGTCAACCGCCTCTGGGACAGAGGGGGACGAGGAGAGCACGGCTTGTGGGCGACGCTCTGTGTCGTCTGAGAACTCTTTATGCTCAGAGACGAGAGAGTCAGCTCTTTCTGAATAAGGATTCTTCCCCAGCCCTCCACCAGGGAAAGGAGTGGCCCTGCTACCAACTCTTGGAAAGAACTGAGTCTCATCTCTGAGCAGCCCATCTCAAAAGTGCCGCTTAACCCGGCGTTTGGCGGGGTGCGGGGCTGGAGAGGGCTGTGGCAGCCCCACTACGGTCTTCCAGAGCCAGGCCCGGGTGAACGGGCGGGGTTGGAACCATGGGAGGGCGCCTTCGGCGGTGGGCAGACTGAGGGATCTGAGCGGACGGCGGGGCCGTCGGGCAGAATAATCTCAATCTGCTCATGGGCGGTTGAGAACTGTTGGGCAGAAGCACTCAACCGCACCGCCGAAGAGGCCGACCTGGGAGATGGGGGTGTCGAGCAGACGGGTCCGCCCGACATCGTGCACATCAGACCGGTCAGCCCCAGAATGGTGAACATCACCTGACTCCGAGAGCGTACGGCCACTTTCGTCGCTCGGAGAGCAAGGTCAGTGGCGGCGCGCAGCTCACTGAAGAGCCTCGGGTCAGTCCCGCCCTCCTGCATGTCCATGAGCATCTGGCTCAGGTAGACCAGCAGAACGGTCATGGGATGCAGTGAGGTGGCTGCCTGTCCTGTGGCACTATAGGATTTCGCCACAGATTAGTGTAGACGAAAAGAACTACAGGCTTTGGATGGGTGCTTAGGATTGCGCCGGGAAGCACTCAGAGGACACAGTAGCATGGCAACAGAGCGTTCAACCGGGGGGACCCCAGTGTACCCATGGGCAGCGGCCCCTGAGGGGAGGAAAGGCGGATGAGACCAACGAGCGGACCCGTGATCTCATCATGCACATCCGGGAGGAAAGATATTGGGGTTTACCGTGGACGCGGGTCGGCGGCCTCACCTAAAAACCAATCGTCCCGGGAAAGCATGGCCGTCATCTCCGGATCAGACTCAGGCACAGCCGTATGCACACCAGAGGGTGGCAGCTGTGACGAGTCGTCATTTCCAGAAGAATCAAACCCACCTAGTGATGCTGATACAGACGCAGCATCATCCTCTGTAGCTTCAAATGAAAACACACGGGCCACCCGTGGGTAGACTCGTGGAAGCATCAGTTCGCTAGCCGGCAACTTCAATAAAGTGGGGGGCTGGGGTCGCGGACACAGAGTCGGCGCCTTGTTCCAGACCATCACCCTCAGATCACCCTGGCCACCAGCCGAAGATCGGGGGGTGGATGAGGGGACTCTCACTCTTGCGAGTTCACCGAGTCTCGACCTATATATGACGCGATGATCACGTTCCCAGCGAGAACATGAGTCACCCACGAGCGCTGTTCAAGCATGATCAAAGCCCAAACACACTAGACAGCGCTCGTGCCCATCAGAGTCCGATACCAGTCCGCTGCAACCAGAAATGCACGGGCGAGCCGTCTTTAAAAAGACGTGCGTGCAAGCTCTTTTATGAGAGGAGAAAAAAACTCTGCGATGTTGAAGCGCATAGGGAGACACACACACACTGGCAGATCACTGCACAGATCAGCAGGCACTGTGAGCTCGCTGCAGATCGCCGTCACACCAACACCGGAGAGAGAAGCTCGTCTCGTAGAGCGAAGTCAGAGATGACTGTGGAGTGAAGAAATACTCTTGGCTCCGAAGCGAAAATATATCTGCATGTTGCCGGCTTCCTCCTTTTATACCCACGAGGTGGGGCGGTGCAAATTTCTATGCAAATTCCGCAGACCCATGCCATTTCTTTGCCATTGGCTCGTTTTGTAATACTTGAAGTCCTTATGTGTTCTAAGCGAAACCCCATTCGTCGTCATCCGACGTAACTCGGAGTGACAACGAAAGGCAACTCTCATTTTCATGTTGTTTCTGAGTCTATCAGGTTCTCAGAAGGTTTTTTTTGTGGTTGTGAGAAGAAACTGCACGTCTCACACTCTCACAAACACAAACACACATTATCAACTGAACATCCGGCCAGCACATTAAACCACACAAGCATTCAGTTCAAACTCATTTACTGACCTCAATAACACAAGAGCTGACTCCAAAACATGTGCTGGATCACACAATACAATGATGAATCTCTTTCAAACTATTTGAATCAAACAGTTCACACAAATTTAAACAAATCTAAGTGAATCAAACTATTATTGATTTAATTGTCTGTTTTAATTCAATTCATATTATATTAGGCAGATTCATCAATTGGTCCTAAATTACATGTTGAACACATTTCATTATATCAAATCAAATGCATTTTACACTTTGATGTTAATGCATAAATCTTGTAACCTAAAGACCTTGTTAAACTGCATGATGGTTTTAGTGAAATCAGTGTTGAATAATGAGTGATGATCAGTGACCGGTGTCAGATCTGAAGACGGTAGATGATCTGTGTGTATTCTGACATGCTTTCCTGATCTAAAACACAAACACATGGAGATTTTCAGTGTTTTTAAAATCAGGTGCTGCTTTCTGACATTTCACACTGATATCATATATATATATACTTGCCGTCTTGTTTTGCTTGTGTGTTATTATTGCGGTGACAGAAGAACAACATGACTAAAACTGTGATGACCAGCAGCAGCAACAACAACAACAACAGCAGCGATGCAAGGAACAATGGAGTTTGGTGTGATTCTACAATGATAAAACACACACAGTCATTAATCTACTGTAATATTCTCAACAAAGATGAAAACAGCAGATCTGATGTGAAAAAATATCTTAGTAAATGCAACTACAGTTATTTTGATAATCAATTTATCTGTACATTATTTGTAATTAACAGGATAAAAAATATTTTCTGTAATGAAACAATTAATTATTCTAAATCTTGCTCAATGTTCACCTCAAAATTAAATATACACTATTTACCAGCTAACAAATTTATGTTCTACAAACATTGTGGAAACAGTGATTTACAATGTTTCTGAAGTGTTAAAATATCCATGTTTTCTTGCTGTGATTAGAACATTATTTAAAAGGTTAGGCAATGCTAGTACAGCATTCTCCTATTATTACTGTGTACAAGATCAGGTTCAGTTCCATGCTTATTTTATTTACTCTAAGCTATTCCACCTGAAAGCTTGTTACTATATAAACTTGAACATGTTAGTTTATAAGACATTGTGTAATATTATGTTTAAAAAAAAAGTATAGGCCAAATATACTTAGATTTTTCTGTCAATAAGTCAATTATACTTAAGTGCATTTTGAATTTCTGAGAAGTACATAAAAGTAGACTGAAAGTATACTTTCTTATTTTTAGTTTAAAAGAAGTATACTAATAGCACACTTGAATCAACTTTTTTTTTTGTAAGGGAAACTGTATTGTTACTCACAATATTATACTCTTTGAATGTTTATTTGTAATATTCCAAGAAGGTCAACATTAACATCGATCAAGTACAAAATGGATGCTTCGAAAATGTTCTCAAAACTTTCTTTTGGAATATATCAAATATTAATAATGTTATACAAACTTTCTATAAATGTTATTTAAAAATGTGTTTTATCTTAACATTCACATGACCAACAAAATATTAGTGAAAGAGAAGTTGTTAGCTGTGATGCTGTACATTATGTGCTTTATAAAACACATCAAAACAAAAGAGCAACTTCTCGTCTGTTTGATAAACACACTCAACCTTCTATCAGTACTCACTTGCTGCATCAGCCTTTCTACAAAACGAAAATTATACTCAAATGAATTTATTTAATTTATAGGTAAGAACGTAACCTTCAAAGGATGTGCTGTAATACCCTCTCAAATGCGTTAAACAGCACATGTAAAAGGGCGTAATTTGTCAAAATGATCAAATGTGTGTGAGAACACACATCTATAACACATTTGAGAGATAAAACAGCATGATGTTATTAACAAGTCCAATTATTGACTCTAAATTGAACTCTAAAATAATGTACAATAAATGTGCCCAGTATGAAAACGTCTACGGTTACGTATGTAACCCTCGTTCCCTGAGTAGGGAACGGAGACGTTACGTCGGATGACGACGAATGGGGTTTCGCTTAGAAAGCCTATCAACTTCGAGTATTACAAAACGAGCCAATGGTAAAGAAATGCCATGGGTCTGCGGAATTTGCATGGCGTAACTCCGCCCCACCTCGTGGGTATAAAAGGAGGAAGCCGGCAGCAAGCAGATATGTTTCTTCGCTGAGGAGCCAAGACTGAGCTCAGGCGATCCCCGCGGTACAGCGGAAAGTGGCAGGCAGACGTAACGTCTCCGTTCCCTACTCAGGGAACGAGGGTTACATACGTAACCGTAGACGTTCCCTTTCGTTGTCACTCCGAGTTACGTCGGATGACGACGAATGGGGTTACCAGTCTAATCACTCCACCTTCTCAGCTGTCTTCCAGTGCCCTGCGTAAATCGAGATCCCTGTCAGCCTGGACAAAGGACTCCATTTATCACAGGAATACCATGGTACACTGGGAAGCATATCCCAAGCTTAGGGGAAGTATGCAATTAATGCCAGCCCGGAGGGGGGGGGGACTTAGAGAATACACATATGACCCGAAGGAAGCATATGGAAAACACTGGGGTGTCCAGCCACAGGTGGAATATTTCAACCCCAGGGGTGGCAAGGTGGCTTGCCAAGGGAAAGACACACGCTCAGAGAGGCTTACAGTGGAAATACACATGTGGGGGTCGCTCAGAGGAGGGACCATGCACACGGGAGGCACCTAGCCGACGCGCAGGCAATAGACACTGGCGCCGACGTCAGGAGTGCTGGAGGAGCTCAGGGCTTTCGGAAAAGCTCACCTGAGGAAAATATCGCACGTATCCAGTCCGTGGAGTGGAATGGCGAGCAAGCGAAGACACCTGAGCGGGTCCGGTACTAGCTGGTTGAAGCGAGTACATGAGAGGACACAGGCTCCACTCGGAGATTATAGAATCTGGCGAATGTGTTAGGTGTCGCCCAGCCTGCAGCTCTGCAGATGTCTGTTAGCGAGGCGCCATGCGCTAGAGCCCAAGAGGACCCCACACTCCGGGTGGAGTGGGCAGTCACACCAAGGGGGCACGGTCGACCTTGCTGCTGGTAAGCCAAAGCAATGGTGTCCACTATCCAGTGAGACAACCTTTGCTTGGAGAGAGCCTTTCCCTTCAGCTTCCCACCATAACAGACAAAGAGCTGGTCTGAGGTCCTGAAACACTGCGTTCTGTCTACATAGGCGCGGAGAGCGCGTACTGGACAGAGCAGTGCCAAGGCTGGGTCTGCCTCCTCCGAGGGCAGCGCTTGCAGGTTCACCACCTGGTCCCGAAAGGGAGTGGTAGGAACCTTGGGCACGTATCCAGGCCGGGGTCTCAGGATCACGTGAGAGGAAGCCGGCCCAAATTCCAGGCACGCTTCGTCAACGGAGAATGCGTGCAGGTCCCCAACCCTCTTGATGGAGGCCAGTGCAACCAGGAGCGCTGTCTTCATAGACAGGAACTTAAGCTCGACTGATTGCAGGGGCTCAAAGGGAGCACTCTTCAGGGCAGTTAGAACCACTGAGAGGTCCCAAGAGGGAACGAGAGGAGGACGAGGAGGATTTAGTCTCCTCGCTCCTCTCAGGAACCAGATGACCAGGTCGTGCTTCCCCACCGACTTACCTTCGATGAGGTCATGATGTGCGGAAATGGCGGCAACATAGACCTTCAGGGTGGAGGGAGACAGCCTTCGCTCCAGCCCCTGTTGAAGGAAGGAAAGCACAACACTGATCGAGCATCTCCAGGGGTCTTCTCGGTGAGAAGAGCACCAGTTGACGAAGAGGTTCCACTTCAACGCATAGACGTGTCTCGTGGACGACGCTCTAGCGGAAGTGATGGTAGCCACCACCGCTGGTGGTAGGGTACTCAAACCTGCCTCGTCCCATCCAGGAGCCACACGTGGAGGTTCCAAAGATCGGGACGAGGGTGCCATAGGGTGCCCCGTCCCTGAGAAAGAAGGTACTTCCTCAGAGGGATCGGCCAGGGAGGTGCTGTCGCGAGGAGTACTAGTTCGGGGAACCAGGTCCGGTTGCCAGTAAGGGGCAACCAGAATTACCTTCTCCTCGTCCTCCCTGACCTTGCGCAAAGTGTGCGCAAGATGGCTCACTGGGGGAAACGCATACTTGCGGCCCTGCGGCCAGCTGTGCGCCAGAGCATCCGTGCCGAGCGTGCCCTCGGTCAGGGAATAGAACTGGGCGCAATGGGTCGAGTCGTGAGAGGCAAACAGATCTATCTGCGCGTCCCCGAACTGGTCCCAAATCAGCTGAACCGACTGGGGATGGAGTCGCCATTCTCCAGGGAGGGGCTGAAGCCGTGAGAGCTCGTCGGCTGCACAGTTCAGCGCTCCAGGAAAGAAGATGGCTCGAAGCGACCTCAGATGCTTCTGACTCCATAGGAGGAGGTGGCGAGCGAGTTGTGACATACGGCGGGAGCGTAGACCACCTTGATGGTAGATGTACGCCACAGTGGCGGCATTGTCTGAACGGACTAGTACGTGTTGACCCCTGAGCAACGCCCGGAAGCGGTGCAGGGCAAGGCGTACTGCCAACAACTCGAGGCAATTGACATGCCACAGCCGCTGGGGTCCTGTCCAGGAGCCCGCAGCAGCATGTCCATTGCACATGGCGCCCCAGCCCGTGGTGGAGGCATCTGTTGAGACAACAACATGCCGGGAAGCTCGTGCCAGGGGGACACCGGCCCTGAGAAAACCGAGGTTCGCCCACGGGGTGAAGAACTGACGGCAGGTCGGAGTAACTGGTACTCGGAACGTGCCGTGTTGCCATGCCCACCTCGGGACTCGGTCGCGAAGCCAAAGCTGAAGCGGTCTCATATGAAGCAATCCGAGCGGCGAGACCGCGGCTGCAGATGCCATATGCCCCAGGAGCCTCTGAAAAAGTTTCAGTGGAACCGCACTCTTGCCCTCGAATTGTCTTAGGCAAGTCAGCAGTGACTGCGCGCGCTCGCTCGTAAGCTGCGCGGACATGGCGACCGAGTCGATGTCCATACCGAGAAAAGAGATCCTCTGCACGGGGCAAAGTTTGCTCTTCTCCCAGTTGACCCGAAGGCCCAGACGGGCTAGGTGCCGAAGCACTAGGTCCCTGTGTTCGCAAACCTGATCTCGAGAGTGAGCTAGGATCAGCCAGTCGTCGATATAACTCAGGATGCGAACCCCTTGTTCTCGAAGGGGAACAAGGGCCGCCTCGACGACCTTCGTGAAGATGCGAGGAGACAGGGCTAGCCCGAAAGGGAGAACCGCGTACTGGTATGACTGCCCCTCGAAAGCAAACCGGAGGAACGGTCTGTGTCGAGGAAGAATGGAGACATGAAAGTAGGCGTCCTTCAGGTCGATCGCTGCAAACCAATCCTGGGGCCGTATGCATTCGAAAACGTGTTTGGCGGTGAGCATCTTGAACGGCATCCGGTGAAGGGAGCGGTTCAGCACGCGCAAGTCCAGGATTGGCCGTAACCCACCGGTCTTCTTGGGGACAATGAAGTAGGGGCTGTAGAAGCCGGACCTCATCTCGGCTGGAGGGACAGTCTCGATTGCACCCTTCGCCAGCAGGGTTGCAATCTCTGCTCTCATGATAGGGGCATTGCCACCGACCAAAGTGGAGCGGACTCCCCTGAAGCGGGGAGGAGACCGTGCGAACTGAATCGCATAGCCGAGCCTGACGGTACGCACGATCCAGTGGGACAGACGGGGAAGCTCTAGCCAGGCTCCCAGGAACTGAACCAACGGGATCATGCGAGCCACAGGCGTCCCCCCGGAGGGGCAGCGAAGCGGAGTAACTGGCCCAGATGTGGACGGCATAGCGGCCCGGAGAGGGGGCACAGTTAGCAACCGCGCCCTGGCAGAGGGGGCCAGGGGAGGACCAGGCTGGTCGTCCCGCGGGGGCCTGCTCTGCCAGGGGTCTGGCGACAGAGGGGGACAGCGGCGAAGCGGTCCGTGGACGGCACGCCATGTCAACCACCTCTGGGACAGAGGGGGACGAGGAGAGCACGGCTTGTGGGCGGCGCTCTGTGACGTCCGAGAACTCTGTGCTCAGAGACGGGAGAATCAGCTCTTTGGAGAATAAGGATTCTTCCCCGGCCCTCCCCGGGGAAAGGAGTGGTCCTGCTACCAACTCCTGGAAAGAACTGAGTCCCATCTCTGAGGAGCCCAACTCAAGAGCGCCGCTTAACCCGGCGTGTAGCGGGGTGCGGGGCTGGAGAGGACTGTGGAGTCCGACCGCGGCCTCCAGAGCCGACCCGGGTGAACGGGCGGAGTGGGAGCCGTGGGGGGGCGCCCTCGGCAGTGGGCAGACCGAGGGATCTGAGCGGACGGCGGGGCCGTCGGGACAGAATCAACCTCAGTCTGCTCCATCGCCGAGGTGCCCGTCTCACGAGCGCCGCTTAACCCGGCGTGTAGCGGGGGGCGGGGCTGGAGAGGGCTGTGGCGTCCGCCCGCGGCCCCCAGAGCCGGCCCGCGAACGGGCGGGGTGGGAGCCGCGGGAGGGCGCCTTCGGCGGTGGGCAGACGAGGGATCTGAGCGGACGGCGGGGCCGTCGGGACAGAATCAACCTCACTCTGCTCATGGGCGGCTGAGAGCTGTTGGGCAAGCCCTCAACCGCACCGCCGAAGAGGCCGACCTGGGATATGGGAATGTCGGACAGACGGGTCCGCGCGACATCCAGCACATCAGACAGGTTCAGCCACAGACTGGTGAGCATCACCTGACCCAGGGAGCGTACGGCCACTTTCGTCGCTCAGAGAGCAAGGTCAGTGGCGGCGCGCAGCTCAGTGAAGAGCCCTGGGTCGGTCCCGCCCTCGTGCAGGTCCATGAGCATCTGGGTCAGGTGGACCAGCAGAATGACCATGGCATGCAGTGAGGCGGCTGCCAGTCCCGTGGCGCTATAGGATCTCGCCACAAGCGTAGACGAAAAACTACAGGCCACGGGCGGGTGCTTAGGATTGCGCCGAGAAGAAGCACTCTGAGGACACATAGCATCGCAACAGAGCGTTCAGCCGGGGGAACCCCAGTGTACCCATGGGCAGCGGCCCCATCGAGGGGAGGAAAGGCGGATGAGATCAGCGAGCGGTCCCGAGAAGACAAGGGGGTCTTCTTGGACTTCGAGATCTCATCATGCACGTCCGGGAAGAGAGGTATTGGGGTTTGCCGTGGACGAGGGTCGGCGGCCTTACCCAAAACCCATCGTCCCAGGAAAGCATGGTCGTCATCTCCGGATCAGGCACAGCCGTATGCACACCGGAAGGTGGCAGCTGTGACGAGCCCTCACTTCCAGAAGACTCAAACCCACCTAGTGATGCTGCAACAGACATGGCATCTTCCTCTGTAGCTTCAACTGAAACACGCGGGCCACCAGAGGGTAGACTCGCGGGAATCAGCAGTTCACTAGCGGGCACCGTCATTGAAGAGGGGGGCTGGGGTCACGGACACATAGTCGGCGCCTAGATCCAGACCGTAACCCTCAGGTCACCCTGGCCACCAGCCGAAGATCGGGGGGTGGATGAGGGGACTCTCACTCTTGCGAGTTCACCGAGTCTCGACCTATATATGACGCGATGATCACGTTCCCAGCGAGAACATGAGTCACCCACGAGCGCTGTTCAAGCATGATCAAAGCCCAAACACACTAGACAGCGCTCGTGCCCATCAGAGTCCGATACCAGTCCGCTGCAACCAGAAATGCACGGGCGAGCCGTCTTTAAAAAGACGTGCCACGTGTAAGCTCTTTTAGTGAGAGAAAACTCAAGTGTTGAAGCACCCGGGGAGAAACGCACTGACTGGCAGACCACTGCAACAGATCAGCAGGAAGCACGCTCTCGCCGTAGATCGCCGTCACACCAACACTCGAGGTACTCGTTTGTAAAGCTGACAATTCAGAGATGGCTTGTGGAGAGAAGAATACACTTGGCTCCGAAGCGAAAACATATCTGCTTGCTGCCGGCTTCCTCCTTTTATACCCACGAGGTGGGGCGGAGTTACGCCATGCAAATTCCGCAGACCCATGGCATTTCTTTGCCATTGGCTCGTTTTGTAATACTCAAAGTTGATAGGCTTTCTAAGCCAAACCCCATTCGTCGTCATCCGACGTAACTCGGAGTGACAACGAAAGGGAACCCCATAATACTGACGTACCTTCACATGGTTGACAGAGTTGACTGGCTTTGTCCAGATGTGTGGTCTGGTTTCTGGTGGGATTGTTCAGCACACATCTGTATGAATCATCCAGACACTGAATCTCCAGAGGTAGAGAGAGAATGATGCTGAGATCACACACACTGATGCTGGACAATACACTGATTCCTTTGTACCAGGAGAGAGTCACATCACTCACATTCAACACTGAACACACCAGTGAACAATTTGATGATGATAATGATGACGATGATGATGATGATGATGATGATGATGATGATGATGATGATGAAGAGTCACTGATAATGACAGGAACTGTCAGAATACCTTAAAAAAATTAAAGAAAAAAATCTTTCTTCAATCATCATTGACCAATAATAAATAAAAGTGCACATCCAGATGGTCAGATTTGCATTTGATTTAAAATTAAAACCTTTTAAATTATCCAGTTTACTCACCATAGACAGCAATGTTGAAAGTCTTGTGTTTGACCCCTACATTGATTGCCTGTAGTTTATAAAGTCCAGAATGTAATGTGTGGATGTTTGTGATGGTCAGAGATCCTGTTTTCTCATCTATTGTTAATCTGTCTCTGAATCTCTCATTATTATCTGTATCATATATAGAGATGATCTGTTTATAGATTTCAGCGGTACGCGTTTCTGAATGGTTACCTCTAAATGTCCACAGAATATGATCATCTCTCTGTATTTCAGTAACATCAGTGTTTAAAGTGACAGAATCTCCCTCCATCACTGATATCATCTCAGTTTCATCTGTATAAACACCAGATTCCCCTGGAACAAAACAGTTTACAAAAAGAAGTCACAAAATCGTATCTCAGATATCTTTTAATTAAATTTTTTTTTTTTTTTAAATACAGTAGTAAAATGTATTTCATCAATACACAACGTAATGTATCCTACCGGGGCATTGGATAGTCGCTTTAAAAATATAACTGTTATGATCTTTTCATCAGTATCACCAAACACACATGAAGAACATACCAAAGTTTTCCAGACACATAATTATGTTATCTATACAGAGATGATAAATAAACTCTGTGCGTCAGTAAACACTCCACATATAGTCATAAAAAATGGCAAAAAAACAACAACTGTCAAAAGTAATTTCTATTTACTCACGGCACAGGCCGAACAGGAACAGAACACACAGATGAGAGGAAATCATTCTGATAAACACTTTACTCAACTTCAACTAAAAACTGTTATAAGAGCACATTTAAACTGTGAGCAGATCTTTCACACACTGATGTTCTCATTATGAGGTTTATAAGTGGTTGAGAAAACAAACCACACACTCTACACTCACACACACTCTTGTACTTTAACTTCACATCTCAACACAATAAACCACAAACTAACATGGGCTAGTTGTAAAGCACATGGCTTAAAACTTTCAACACATGCCAGCATGACAAAACTTAGTATTTACTAGTTGCCATCTCAACACTATATAGAGAAAAATGGTGCCAAAATTCAAAACAAATCTTTGCAAGAAATCACTGAACATTTCATAAGTTAATTTATACATTTTAAGATAATGAGGTTAGATTTGGCTTGCTGTCAGCAGTGGAGGGGCTCGAGGAAGCAGCTTTAACTCCAGCTTAACCCTCCATAAACCCTCCAGTGGGACTACTAATGATGGGATGAGGAGTATGGCAGCAAGATGCCTAAACTATGATGGTGGAGCTGGGGAGGTGGAGGGACGCTAAAACAGCTGATGCCAGAGCAAGGTGACCGGATGCTTATATGATCTGGCGGTTCATTGAGAGATAAGATGGGTTCACTTCCTCCCGAAATTACGTTTAAGTTAATTTTTCATCTCAGTTTTAGTGTATATATTTAATGAGACAAATCTGATATTATTTTAATCTTATATCTGTTATTTAACAGTTTTAACAGATAGTTCTTTAAAGCTGATCTAACCAGCAGAAGTTTAAATCCCAGTTGCTCAGTTGGGGCATGTTGTCACACTGCGTTACAAATGTTATGTTCCCTATTTGTTAAATTACTGCTATTCTATTCTATACTTTTATTAATTGTCCAGAGAAACCACGAGAAAAGGTGAATAAAGATTGAGAGTCAATGTTCAGAAATGATTAATTATTATTAATTAATGTATTAAATAATTAACTAATCTGGTGTGTTCATTGTCAAACTCAAAAATTTGTTTATTTTTAATTATTAAAAAATATATATATTTTATATGAAAAAGTTAATAACAGTAATTTATTGACAAAAAATGTAAGTTTGTCATGTAGGCTATATTTTTTTATTAGACCAGATAAAATTTTAAGCTGTCAAATGGTCATGTTACAATGTGCTCCACCTATGGGGCATGTTGTCACATTTCACTTCCATTCTTTCGGGATAAATAAAGAAAAAAAGTATACACTGTATTAATGAACAAAAACAAAATTGTACTAGACATGTGGGAAATTAATTTGGGGGAAAAAATATTCTGAACCTTAGTGGATTTACTCAAACTAAGAAAGTCCAAAAGTGTTCGGTTGTGCCCCGATCTCCCCTATATGGAGCTCACAGAGCAAGTCTGAACATCCAAAAACAGTTGAAGACTGACGGTCATTACTGTTGTGATACTGACCTCTGCTGGGGAAAATTAGTTATTGGATGTGACAAGTTCGCAATAGATTTCAACATTGAATTCTATAGTGGCTTCACATACAATGATATGTACAATAACAATTGCAGAAAAAATTACATTAAATTGCAGAAAAAATTAAAAAATTACAAAAATTGCAGCGAGATGTTTCAAAAAGTGTTAGGGACATGTCCAACCTGCAGATTACTCCAAGTATCTTATAATAGAATAGAATAGAATAGAATAGAATAGAATAGAATAGAATAGAATAGAATGCTTTTATTGTCATTATACTCACATACAACGAAATAAACATTATTCTTAAGAAAAATTATAACTTAACATGAATAAATGAAACATGTCCTGCTTGGAATAATGCATTCAGTGATTATAAATTCATATCAATGACTGATTTGAACTTTATAACCAGCCAAACCCATAAACACATGGATTCCTCTCACTCTTTAGAGCCATTGGCACAATGATTAAACACATTTAAAACGGATACTGGGTCACAGTTGACATATTTACAATGGCTTATGATTCCTTAGTGAAATCTTGCTTTCTATTTTTCTGCACTTCCTATTTTCTTTTTTGTCCTGTTGAGACTCTCGGTAACGGTTCCCATAATATAAGTCATCCTCACTTCATATTTTTATGTTCAAATTTTATATTTAAAACAATCTCATAACATTATTGACGTAATTGTTTATTCCAGTGTAAATTCATACCTTTAATCCTCATTAAACAAACATCTAATTCCATTTCAGATGCAGCTTCTGTGCCTCTGCAGTGCAAGCTTGGATTTTGTTGATAGCCTACTGATTCATTTGATTGGTAACAATAATATTTTGATTTTCTAACTGAATTTACTGATTCTATTTCAGAAACTGACATAAAAAAATTACATACATTTAACAAGGCTTGAAAAATCAACCAATCGAACACTGCAGTATATATCAGAATTGTTCTATTGTTCTTCTCCATTTCTCACTTACAAATAAAAAATGTTCCCACATTTATTTGAATAGCGCTTTTCACAACCTATCAAATAAGTTGCACAGAAAATGCATGTTTCGTGATCTGTTATAGAGTGAGTGATCTGTTATCAGAGGTGACTGTGTCCAAGTAATGTCCATATTACAGAAATGAACCGTTCTAAAACAACAATAGAGATCATGCGGTTAGCTAGGCTATTAATTTGAGCTCATTGAAGCAATTATTACAAGTTGTGATCCATGGTGATTACTTAGGTTTCATCAAGTCCTTGACATACAGTCCACATACTGTGCAACTCATAGCTTCAACCACAATGTTAGTTAATATTCAACAAAATATCAAGTTTCCGTGAATCAGTTTATATGTATTTAATTTCACTGTGTTCACCTGGTCAACATTTGAGGTTTACGGTGGCAAAAACAGACAAACATAATCAGTGCAGAGAGAATATTTAATAATGTTTCTTCAGAAAATAGACAATTGCCACTCCTACAGCCTAAAATATCATGTATAAAAGAACAAATCTGCTTACAACACTTGAGTTAAAACTCAAGTCATCAGTCACATTCATCTGGTGTCCACATTATACAAACATAAATAATACTGACAGCAGTTGCAAAAACGTTTCATTAAAAAGTGCACTATTTACTGTTTTACATAGACCTTTCTTCAGGAAAATAAAAATTTATATGATTGAATGCGTCACATTCAGAAATATTATCACGTTATCCACGGTATTGTAACTCATCAGCTGGAGTGCCCTTTAGAGCCACCAGAGGGCACTCCCCTTCAGTTTATTATTTTCTTACATTTCCCATAACTCACTGCCCGGACTCATCATCACTGATCACATTCACGATTCACCTGTTTGTCATTACCTTGTTTAGCTCACACCTTATAAGCCTGGTTTTCACATTCAATCACTGCATAGTTTTGTATATTGTTGCACTGCATTTCTTTGGATCCCTGTATTTCGGTTTCTTGGACTCTGTGCCTGCCTCTGGATTACCTGTTTGCCTTTCCCAACCTTGTTCGTTTGGACTGCCTACCTGGATTTTGACCTGTTGCCTGTTCACTTGATTATGTGTCTGGATTACCCCATTTTATTAAAAGCTGCATTTGGATCTAAACTTTCTGGTCTCAGAGCAGTTTGTGACAGCTATATACCTGGATTGAAGAGTTCACTACTTTACTAGTGTAACCACCATTCACCCGGGTCCCACTCAACCCACTCCGAGCGGGCCTCGAACCCGGGTCTCCGGCATGAGAGTCAGGCGCTCTAACAAGGAGGCTAAAGACTGCAGCCTCTAGCATCTGTCGCCAGAGCGCCTATTGAGATCAGAGGAGTGAGGTTTACTCGCACAGCAACTACTAGCTGGCCTCCGTTACACTCACCCCCCTAAACCTCACTCCCATCCTGGTCACGGCACCAATGGGACGGGTCACTCCATCCTACTGTTGCTGCTACACATCACCACGGACAACCACTTGGATCAGGTTTCTTTATTGCTGGAACACAGTATGACAGTGATGAATCTTGGGTTCAGCAAATAGATCTCGGGACAACAATCCGTTATCTCTTTATCACAGTGTCAGCCAATCAGTAAAAACAAACTGCATGAAATATAGTCAGAAAAGACTAACAAAGAAAAATGTATCAATAAATAAAAGCAACTGAGGCCTATACTAATGTGCAAAACGATATGCTGTCCACCTGACAGCGTGATGAAGCCGTCCAGTAGAATGGTCCCAGGTCAGGGTGAAGATCCAACTTCAAATCGATTAGTCACGGCACCAATGTAACCCCCCTTCACCCGCGTCCCACTCAACCCGCTCCGAGCGTGCCTCGAACCCGGGTCTCCGGCATGAGAGTCAGGCGCTCTAACAAAGACTGCAGTCTCTAGCATCTGTCGCCAGAGCGCCTATTGAGATCAGGCGAGTGAGGTTTACTCGCACAGCAACTACTAGCTGGCCTCCGTTACACTAGTTCAAACTTTTTGCTTGCCAATTTCATTAAATTGTTTAATGTGTAAATTCCTAAACGGTTTACACCACATAGCTAAATGACATCAATAATCTAAATAATCTGAGATTATCATCTTGAACTCATATGTTTGCAACAATAAATTAAAAAATTCCTGTTTTAATTGTCTTGTCTTTTGAAATTCGAAAGACCGTCATTTAAATCTTATGAAAGATGTTTTTTGCCCCACAGACAGTGTATTATGGTTATATACTAGAGGCTAGCTTCAACAGGCTAACCAGCCAAACCCATTATAACATATTGATTCCTGTAAGACTCGCACACACTCGGCAGAGGGAGCCATTAAAACACACATGCAGGACTGAACACATGTAAACTCATTTTATGTGTGTATGAATCCCTGAAATAAATGGCATATCCTTTTTTTGATTGTGTGTCCTACAGATATGTAGTCTTTCTTAATAAAGATTAAATTCTTTTAGAAATTGCCTAAAATTAAATATTGAAATTCAGTAATCTGCGGCAAACAGAGCAATCAGTTCATTTGTACTTTAACTTTGAGGTTTTGAGCTTTGTTACTGACATAAATCTCAACATGATCTGTGCTGTAATAAACGGATCTGTATGATAGTAGGCCTACACTGTGAATGATCATCTTCTCAAAACAACTTCTGAATACACCGTCTGATCCCGTCCATCAGCCTCCTGTAACGAAATGCACTTTTAATTATTCCATTACTAAATTCACAAAAGAAAACAAGCAAGCACATTATGAAAATAATGATTTTTTTAAATTGTGTATGATGTGTGAGTGTTTAATTATACAACATCCTGTATGTAAAAACAAGTAGACACAAATAGACACACAAATAAACTGTACTAGCTTAGCAAGCTTTCATATAAGAGATTTAGTGCAGAGAATAACCATCGTATCTTACCGTATTAGGAGATCTGTGTTTAATGAATGTCGCATCAGTATAATCAACTTCTTCTTCATTAGTCTGAGCTGTTTAATGATCATTTATAAATAAATAAAATAATAATAAAAAAAAAAAATATATATATATATATATATTATAGCCTAATGAAATGATGGTTACAGGATTTGTTAGCATTTGTGAGAACTACTTTTGCAATAAAATATTAATTTTCCTGTTGTGTGTAATACTTGCCGTCTTGTTTTGCTTGTGTGTATTTCCTGCGGCGACAGAAGAACAACACGACTAAAACTGCGACGACCAGCAGCAGCAACAACAGCGATACAAGGAGTAATGGAGTTCGGTGAGATTCTACAAAGATAAAAAACACACAGTCATTAATCTACTGTAAGATTCTCAATAAAGATGAAAACAGCAGATCTGATGGGAAAAATATCTTAGTGAATGCAACTAAGAGTTATTTTGATAATCAATTAATCTTTACATTATTTGTGGTTAACAGGATAAAGAATATTTGCTGTAATGAAACAATGAATTATTCTAAATCTTGCTCAACGTTCTCCTCAAAATTAAATATACACTATTTCCCAGCTAACAAATTTATGTTCTATACAAACATTGTGGAAAAAGTGATTTACAATGTTTCTGAAATGTTACATTTCTTGCAGTGATTAGAAAGTTATTTAAAAGGTTAACCAATGCTAGTACAGCATTCTCCTAACCGTATTGTTACTCACAGTATAAAAATCTTTAAATGTTAATTGTAATATTCCATGAAGGTCAACATTAACATCGATTGAGTACAAAATGGATGCTTCGAAAATGTTCTCAGAACGTGCTCTCGACATATCAAATATTAATAATGTTATACAAACATTCTATAAATGTTATTTAAATAATGTTTTATCTTAACAGTCACATAACCTTTACAAAATATTAGTGAGAGAGAAGTTGTGGGAACTTTGTTAGCTGTGATGCTGTACATTATGTGCTTTAAAAATGCTTACTTTATAAATCAAAAGAGCAACTTCTCGTCTGTTTGATAAACACACTCAACCATCTATCAGTACTCACTTGCTGCATCAGCCTTTCTACAAAACAAAATTATACTCAAAAAAATGTATATACTTTATAGGTAAGAACGTAACCTTCAAAGGATGTGCTGTAAAACCCTCTCAAATGTATTAAACACCACATGCATGTAAAAGGGCGTAATTAGTCAAAACGCTCAAATGTGTGTGAGAACACACATCTATAAAACATTTGAGAGATAAAACAGAATGATATTATTAACAAGTCCAATTATGGACTCTAACGTTAACTCTAAAATAATGTACAATAAATGTGCCCAGTTTGAAAACCCCATAATACTGACGTACCTTCACATGGTTGACAGAGTTGACTGGCTTTGTCCAGATGTGTGGTCTGGTTTCTGATGGGATTGTTCAGCACACATCTGTATGAATCATCCAGACACTGAATCTCCAGAGGAAGAGAGAGACTGATGCTGAGATCACACACACTGATGCTGGACAATACACTGATTCCTTTGTACCAGGACAGAGTCACATCACTCACATTCAACACTGAACACACCAGTGAACAATTTGATGATGAGGGTGATGATGATGATGAAGAGTCTCTGATAATGACAGGAACTGTCAGAAAACCTTAAAAACATGAAAGAAAAACATATTTCAGAAACAAGAAAATACTGATATTGATGTGTGTAAAGATTTCCAATCTTCATAGATCAATAATAATTAAAAGTGCTCATCCAGATGGTCAGATTTGCATTTGATTTAAAATTAAAACCTTTTAACTTATTCAGTTCACTCACCAAAGACAGCAATTTTGAAAGTCTTGTGTTTGACAGTTTCATTCGTCATCTGTACTTTATAAAGTCCAGAGTGTAATTTGTTGATGTTTGTGATGGTCAGAGATCCTGTTTTTTCATCTATCTTTAATCTGTCTCTGAATCTCTCATTATTACCACTATCATATATAGAGATGATCTGTTTATAGATATCAACTATTACAGTCTCTGAACTGTTAAGTCTAAATGTCCACATTATAATACGATTTGTCTGTATTTCACCAGTTTGTAAAGTGACAGAATCTCCCTCCATCACTGATATCGTCCCTGGTTCATCTGTATAAACACCAGACACACCTGGAAGAAAAGAGTCAGCACAACATAACCACAGAGTATCACTCCAGATATATTTTGTTTATTTTAAGACAGAAAATTAAACTCCATTATAATGTCTTAAACTTTACACAGACAAAAGCCAATATAGCCCTTTAAAAAAAGTGATTTGTCTACAATGGATGCGGCGCGACAGGACAAATCCCTGCCAGTAAACTGACGTCTAGTTCTATTTCTGACGCACTCTGAGCACTTTCGCTATTTCTGACACAGAGAACAAATAGATAGGCTATGCAACGATCGCTTTTGTTGCAGTGTAGACAGCATTTAGCTGTTGCGTGTAGACACGATGTAAGTGTCTACGGTAAAACACCAAAGTTAGAGCAAGCTTTTTGAATACTGGTCTAACAAGGAGCAGCACCAGACTGAAATAAGATCACTTAAAGGGATAGTTCTCCCCAAAACATACACATTCTGTCACCATTTATTCACTGTCGTTCCAAACTTCTGTGAAGCACAAAATAAGTTATTCTTGTTTTCTTTGTCAATAAGTGAAAGCCAATGTTGTTTAGATCCCAACGTTCTCCAGAACTTATTTTGTGTTACGCATTACTTGAACAACATGGTGAATAAACGATTATGGGATTTTCCCAATGAAAGTTACTTAGGCTACATATAAGTCAGACTTTACACTTACCATTTGGTGGGCTGGAGATTTGTTTCAAGTAGAGATTCGGCATGGGAAGTTGCTGCAGTGTCAGCATTAAATCTGCAAAAATGTAAAAGGTTGAATGAAACTGACAAAAAAAAATCATGAATAATATTAACCAGAGAAACATTTTTTTTTTATTCTTTATTTAAATTAACTTGAAATGTTTGTTTAAACATTTACATTTATGCATTTGACAAACGTTTATATTCAAAGGAACGTCATTCAATATAGACATTGCATGTTCAACTGAAATATTAGTAATAACCATGTTAGAAACCAGTCAGATCCACAATTGTTGACCCAAACATAATTACGTCATGATTAAACATGGGTTTATTCTCTTTGGTGTTGCATGAATCACTTTTGTTGAATGTAAAAAAAGAAGGAAACTACTAAGTATCTTCTTTTGAATTCCACATACAGGTCATAAAGCAAATAGGCTAATTAAAATTTACATTTGTGCGTAAAACTACTTCTAAAAGTGATCAAATATTCCATGAAGTTCTATATATTTTGGTAAATATTTTTTTATTTAAAAATACTGTAAATTGCAATTGAAGTAAACTTGCCATTTTCTTTTTTCATTTATTTTTGAGTGAACTCCTTTAACATTTCAGGGTCAAAGTGTTGTTTTCATACCCCAATTCAGTGAACAGTGAAGATAAGGCATGATATTATTTTAACAAACAGGCTACTCAAAGCAGTGTCCCAAAGCAGTTCTGTTTCCAGTCGAACTGTGAGGATATAGGCTATGGAATAGTCCGACTGTACAAGTATATATACTACAAGAATTGAAGCCATAAAAATATAACTTACCACCCAAAAGCAATAGACAAAAACAGACAAATTGATGAACCATCATATTTGTATAAATTCCAAACAGTCTGGAAGCAAAAAACGCATCATGGTTGAAAACGACGCAGAGAAAAAACTAGCATATCAAAAGGCGGTGGCACGCGATCACCTCAAATGTTTGTGCTTTATAGTTCAACTCATCGTTTGATGAATGAATCTCCTCCTCTTCAGTATGAAACCGGTGTTAGCCTATAGCTTACACCAAATAATAGCCTACATTACAAAACTTTTCGACTAAATTAGGATAGCCTACATTTACTGAGTAATTTTACGCTTTGAATGTGTGCCATGTGCTTTTGCACATGTCTATAGTTCAGTCCGAAAAATAATAATTCAGTCCGGCTAAATAAATACCACATAAAGACTGTTCTGTCTTCGCTTTTTTATTTATTATTATATATATATATATATATATATTATCATTTAATGCGTTTAAGAGAAGCCCAGAAATACACTTGCTTATACACAATCAACATTTTATTTTGCAGATAATTGTTTAGAGTCCTACGTTTTATTCCAGGGTTTCTGCGGAAACATCATGATAGGCTACATTCGAAAGCCGTTTGAAACGATTAAGAGAGCGTTTTTAACAGTCTCTATCGGAGGTTTGACAGGTGTGCATGAGTCTGGGGGAATAAGCAGTGCAAAAGTGAAGACATTTAAGCTTTCTTGCAATAAAGCGGCTATGCGTGTAAACATTGATGAAATATATGAGACATAGCCTATATACATCAAGGTAAATATAACTGCAGTTTTTCACTATGGAGTAGGCCTAGCTAAAGAACAGAATTATGTAGAATATAAACAGATTTTTTTTTTGTGTGGCCAATTTTTACTTTAAAGAGATATAGTCTGTGTGTGTGTGTGTGTGTGTGTGTGTGTGTGTGTGTGTGTGTGTGTGCGTGTGTGCACGCGCGTGTGTGATAGACTACATAAGATACCATCTTGTAAAAATACCTTGAAGACGGCAACCACAAAATGCAATTAAACACATTTACCTTTACAAACACAATTATTCGCTTCACACTTTCAAGGCATTGTTTTCACACCTAAGGAGGTGTAGTTGTCCAAATGACCATGTTTCCTGTAGCTTTACTTCTCTTAGCTATAATCATGATATTTAAATAGCCTACATTCATGAGACCCAGATTAGAGTTGTAGTGGAGTCTCATATCAGGATGTGTCTAATGAAAGTCAATCAATAGCATGGGGAGCAAGGGTCCAGATGACAAATATTGATATAAGCTTGTTTGTGCTGTAACTTTTTTAAAGCTTTAAAAAAGTTGATACTTTCTTTATTTTTGTTGACAAAATTCTTTGCTTTGCATTACTTTTTTTCAGGTTAAAAGATGCTGGTATTTTTGAAGACATGACACAGTTTCAGTTAGTTCTGCATCAAGGTTGATCATCTTGACCTGCAAAACTGATTTGGCTCCAGGCGGTAAAGTATATTTTAACTCACAACATTAGTTTGCTGTAAGGCTGTTTACTCTGTTGAAGTTTATGGACAAGCTGCCCTTCAACTAAACCCAGCAACCCACCCACACACACGTAAGCGTTTACAGCACACCTACCACAATAATAGCCTCCAGCCAATAATCTGCATAGACCACAGCACATCTCGCTTTGACTCAGAAACCCAGCTGGAAAGT
This sequence comes from Siphateles boraxobius, assembly GCF_051911475.1. Taxonomy (NCBI): domain Eukaryota; kingdom Metazoa; phylum Chordata; class Actinopteri; order Cypriniformes; family Leuciscidae; genus Siphateles; species Siphateles boraxobius. Next base: position 13,939,736 of record NW_027508733.1, on the reverse strand, counting down.
ATGTCAAGGTGCATGAAGAACATCTTTCTTGTTTGCAAAAAAACACAAAAAAATAAAAACAAAACGAAAAAAGAATTGCACAAATGCAACAGCGAACACACTGCAATTTTTTTTCCAATGGGCGACATATACGCTTTGCATAGTTGCATGGCAGTTAGTGCTTTGCATGTGCATAGGCCTACATTTGTGCTTGCTTTTTTTTTTGTCGCGGCCATGTGAAAGATCAGCATGAACTTAGCTATAAAATCTAACAAGAGATTATTGTAGGAATCATGTAATCTACAAAAAATAATAATATATGAATTAGTATAGCTGATTATTATCTGTAAGTTAAACATTAAAAATGATGCTTAATATTCACACTGCTCTCATTGAATACCACACCATTGTTTAACATATTATTGCTGAATTAATGTCAGAGAAAAGCATCTTAATACCAGTAACTGGCTCCATGTTGGTATAAACAGATAACATTTTGTCAACAACATCACTACAAATACAAAACAGTTTACTGTAAAATTTGCAGTGTCTAATTTTGAACTCCTGAATCATCCATGTGTAAGCTGTTTCCCTCAGCTCTAGCATAATAACGCTGTGGGTTTATTTCATACAGGCCTAAATCTGCTGACACTCTCAAAAAGCATCATAAGACTCAGAACATCTCAGCCATGACAGTCATCTAACACGAGTTCTCATTTGATAAAACAAGACAACTCTCCCTAAATGTTAGAGTTGCGCCTGTAATTTACATCATCAGTGTTTTTGTATCTGAGACGAGCACGCAGGCCCGAGGCACGACAACGAAATGCAGTGTCTCATTCCCCTTCTCAGGGAATCATGGTTACTTACGTAAGCTGAGACATTCCCTTTTTCATGGGAACTTTTCACTGCATCTGAGATGAAACTATGAGGAACACATATCCACTCTGCCATGCTGAAGAAGTGCCTGCCACACTGCCCACTTTGTCTATGCACTACCACATTGGGCATAGCAAAAATGACTCACCTCACAAAATGAAGACCCTCTGCCATCCAAAGGCACAACAAGACATTTTTCTCATATTCCGTGGATCTCGCCCGTTGTCTTCCACTTATTACCACTGCTTTTCTGCCTCCACAATGCGCAAGCAAATGCAGTGAAGGCACTGTGACATCGGCTCCCAAATGGTCAATTTCATAAATAAAATAACAATTGTCAATGTTAAACGCATTGCACCCTTATACATTGTATTACGGTATTGACTACCCGTATTGTTTTATTTGAAGGTATACGGTTATGTACGTGATGACGTTACGTTTTTCTTTACGTCTCATGTTTCTAAGTTGAGAGAACATGTGAACTGATGTGATGTTCAAGTGAAGCTTGCTAATAAAATCCTGCAAGAGGATAAACAGCACTGAACAGCGTTTCGTTTGTTTTTCCTGCACGCGAGTGAAGGTGAATTGCGCACTCGGATGCTCAACAGGTTATGGGCCCAGGCACGGAAACAAACGAGCGTGAGTAAAGACAGACGCGTCGTATCAACGTTACGCGTTCTATGAAGCTAGAGAAGCAGCTAACTGAAGTGACCTAAGAAGAAAAGTCGGCGGGAAGATGGCAAACAGAGCGGTAGGAGTCCTAGCAAATCAATCTTTGTTTGATGGATCCGAAGACAAATATGATCTTTGGGAAACGAGATTCTTAAGCTGTTTACACACTCTAAAGTTAAAAGAAACTATCTTGCATGAGCCCCCTGATGCTAACGCGGAACAGCTAGCCGAAGACAGACGGAAGAATGCTGATTGTTATGCTGAACTTGTAAGACTGATAGATGATAAAAGCCTATCACTGATAAGACATGAAGCTGCTGACGATGGCAGGAAAGCCCTTAAAATACTGAAAGAGCATTATTCTGGGAAAAGCAAGCCACGGATAATAAATATGTACACATTGTTAACTCAGCTACGCATGGCAGACAACGAGAGTGTTACTGACTACTTGATAAGAGCAGAAAACATCATCACAGCACTGAGAGATGCTGGAGAAGCCATGAGTGACGGATTAACCATAGCAATGATTCTCCGTGGATTACCAGATATTTTCAAACCGCTAGCCGTCCACATAACACAGAATGAGGACGACGTTACGTTCACAGATTTTAAGAGAAGACTGCGAATTTACGAAGAGGCGGAGAAAATGAAAGTAACTGAATCCACAGATAATGTGATGAAGACGCAGACGAGACAAGGAAAAGGTCCTCTCAGGTACCACACAAAAGAAAGAAAAGAGGAAGACACAAATGTGACATGTTACAAATGTGGAATAAAGGGACACAGAGCGAGAAAGTGTTACAAGAGAGTGTGGTGCAGTCATTGTAAAAATAGTACACACGCGGAGTTCCTGTGCAAGAAAAAGGGCGACCAAGATGGCGTCAGACAGGTTACAGAAGAACACGTTAATGACCAAGATCATCTCTTCAAAGCTGAACACTCAGAATATGAAAAACCGCAGAACAAAGTGAAGATGAAAGGCATCATGGTAGACGCTGGAGCGACGTCTCACATTGTGAGTGACATCACAAAATTCAGAAGTTTTGATAACTCATTTCAACCAGAGACTCATTCAGTAGAATTAGCCGACGGTACGAAGTGCAGTGGAATGGCGCAACAAAGAGGAACGGCAGTGATTTATCTCATAGATGATGCTGGAAAGCAGCACACTGCACAGCTACGGGACGCACTATACATGCCTTCATACCCACATGACATTTTCTCGGTAGCTAGAGCAACAAATGGAAGAGCAACAGTCATTTTCAAAAAGGGAGACAGCCACTTGATTACCAAAGACGGAAGCAGGTTTGATATACATGAAAGTGGAAACTTGTACTATTTACCAACACTAGAAGAGGGCGTTGACCAGTGCAAAGTGTGTCATGATTTACAAACCTGGCATGAAATTTTGGGACATTGTAACCATGAAGATGTACAGAAGCTACAAGGTGTAGTAAGAGGCATGGAGATAAGAGGAAACAAAATGAGACCGGAACAGTTATGCGAAGTGTGTACAAAAGGAAAATTCACGCAGACCAGAAACCGGGAGCCAGACAGAAAAGCAAAGAAACCTCTGGAACTGATTCACACGGATCTGGCCGGTCCCATGCCAACACAGAGCAAAGAAGGACACAGATATGCACAGTCATTTACAGATGACTATTCAGGTACGATGTTTGTGTACTTCCTGAAAACTAAAGGTGACACAATACAAGCTACTGAGAAGTTTTTAGCTGACATTGCACCTTATGGAGAAACCAAGTGTATCCGTTCAGATAACGGCACTGAATTCATGAGTCGAGATTTCCAAACGCTGTTGACAAGGAGTAAGATTAGACATGAAACATCTGCACCTTATTCGCCACATCAGAATGGCACAGCGGAGAGAGGATGGAGAACACTTTTTGATATGAGCAGATGCTTGCTGATAGAGAGCGAGTTGCCAGATGAGTTGTGGAACTACGCAATGCAAACATCAGCCTACGTGAGAAATAGGTGTTACAGTAGACGCACAAAGAAAACGCCATATGAGTTATTCACAGGGAAAAAGCCAGATGTTTCAAAAATGCAGAAATTCGGATCAATATGTTTTGCTTACAGACAAGAGAAGAGCAAACTGGACTCAAGATGCGAACAAGGTGTTTTTATAGGCTACGACAAGAACAGCCCCGCCTATCTAGTATACTACCCTAACACCGGAAAAGTCCAAAAACACAGATTGGTGAAGTTCACAACACAGACAACCAGTGAAAGAGAAAAACGAACATCTGAGACATACACAAGATGTGAAGACATGGATCCAAATATCTTCAGCAGTGAAGTCAGTGCCGCCGATAATGTGGAGGATGAACCAGATCATGGTGTTCAAAGTGTTGTTTCAGAGACTTTGCCCGAACAGGCTGCTCCCAATCAATCGGGTAGAGCTACAGAATCCGAGATCAGAAAGAACCCCCCAAGAACCAGGAAGAAGCCAGCTTACCTACATGATTTTGAAACTGAGGATGCTGAAGACAAACTGCAAACATGCATAGATTTTTGCTACAGGGCAGTATGTGATATACCTCAAACCTACCAGGATGCCATAACATCAACAAAATCCAAGCAATGGAAGGATGCTATGGACAAAGAAATGCGATCATTGGAAGAGAACAAGACCTTCACACTCACTAAACTACCACCAGGAAAACAACCAGTCGGAGGAAGATGGGTTTACGGACTTAAAAGAGACATTGACGGATCTGAAAAATACAAGGCAAGATTTGTGGCGAAAGGATACAGTCAGAAACAAGGGACTGACTATGATGAGACATTCTCCCCAACAGCTGAATTGACAAGTGTGAGAATAGTTTTGCAAAAAGCAGCACAGGAAAACCTAATCTTGCACCAAATGGATGTCGAGACAGCTTACTTGCATGCACCTATAGATCACGAAATCTATATGGAACAACCAGAGGGTTATGAGCAAAAATCTGAAAAGGATGAAAAATTAGTATGCATGCTAAAAAAATCTCTCTATGGCCTTAAGCAATCTGGTAGGAACTGGAATGCTTTGTTACATGTATGTTTGACTGAGAACGGTTTTACACAGAACCCAGCTGACAATTGCGTATACACTAAAGAAAAGCCAGATGAGAAAGTAATCCTGATAGTATGGGTTGATGATTTAATCCTAGCTGCCAACAGTGAAAGTGTTCTGGAAAGTGTAAAAGAAATGCTCACACAAAGGTTCAAAATGAAAGACATGGGAAGGTTGAGACACTTCCTGGGCATAGATTTTGAACAAGCAGAGGGTCTAGTTAAAATGTCACAGGAAAGATATGTGAGAAGAATACTAGATCGTTTCAACATGCAGAACTGTAAATCAAGGGAAACGCCATGTGAACCAAAACTTGATTTTACAGAAAATGCAGAAAAAATTAAAGAGCCAAAGATGTTCAGGGAGGCAGTAGGAAGTTTAATATACTTGTCCACTTGTACAAGACCAGACCTAAGTTTTGTTGTCAGTAAATTATCTCAGTATTTTGCTGAACCAACAGAACAGCACTGGAACACAGTTAAACATGTGTTCAGGTACCTTAAAGGTACAGCAGAACAGCAATTATGCTTCAGGAGAAATGATACAGAGAGGCTAGGTCTGAGAGTGTATAGTGACGCCGACTGGGCATCTGACACAAAAGACAGACGTAGTACTTCAGGGTACTGTGTTAATCTGAGTGAAGAAAGCTCTTTGATCTCATGGAAAACCAGAAAACAACCGACAGTAGCGTTATCTACTTGCGAAGCAGAGTACATATCTTTGGCATCAGCCATGCAGGAATGTATCTACCTAGAACAGTTGCTTAAGGGTATGGACACATACAAATATGCACAAACAAAGGTGTTCGAAGACAACCAAGGTACCATTGCACTAGCCAGAAACCCAATCTGTAGGCAAAGGTGCAAGCACATTGATATCAAATACCATTTCATAAGAGAAATTGTAAATGATGGCAAAGTTATTTTGGAATATTGTCCTACAGAGACAATGGTTGCTGACATAATGACAAAGCCAGCCACCAAGCAGAAGTTAAAGAGGTTTAGTCGGGATATGTTTGGAACTTAAAAGTGTAAAAATGTTTTGTATGCATTCAATTTATGTAAAGGAGAAAATTTTATTTTATGTTTAATTTGATGTTATAGAAAATACAATGGGCTAAGAGTGAGTGGGGGTGTTAAACGTATTGCACCCTTATACATTGTATTACGGTATTGACTACCCGTATTGTTTTATTTGAAGGTATACGGTTATGTACGTGATGACGTTACGTTTTTCTTTACGTCTCATGTTTCTAAGTTGAGAGAACATGTGAACTGATGTGATGTTCAAGTGAAGCTTGCTAATAAAATCCTGCAAGAGGATAAACAGCACTGAACAGCGTTTCGTTTGTTTTTCCTGCACGCGAGTGAAGGTGAATTGCGCACTCGGATGCTCAACAGTCAATTTTGATTTTTTGTGCCAACTTTAATATAGTATAACACATCAACAGTGATGCTAGATATATTTATATTTTTTTATTTTATATTTTTATGAACTTATTCTTAGGTCGATAATGTAGACCTAAGATACTTAGCTCTACATTATTACACTTAAAGATAGTTGATTAATTGAATGTGAATTAGCATTGCTTTACTTTGAGGATGGAAGACCCATGTCTGTGGGTTGTGAGAATGTTTGCATCGCCCCTTTCACTTGTTTATACACCACATCCTGTGAAAACATTTGAACAACTCCGGTCATATCATGTCATGTCAACCAAATAAACAAACAAACAAATCCAAAAATAACATTATCCAATCAGATAACTGGGTCATTCTTAATTTTTTTATTTTTTTATTTTATGCCTGTAATTTTCAGCTTTCCGCTATTGTCCACAAATAATTTTTACCAGGTTTTGTACGTAGTACTAATGTAGCAAGACAGTGATATTAAAAGAGCAAATTCAGTATAGGCTATACACCTAATGATATGTACAGATATGACCAGAATATAAATGCAACACATTCTCGTTAAATGTTTTTCCATTATAAAGTATACAGCATTTGGCGCATTGTGTTTATACTATGGGCTCATCTGCTTGCCTGAATAAACTTTAGGCACTTTTGTTTTTTAGAATGTCCTGCTGTTTTTAGTGATTGAAATATTGCAGCGGGTGCTGAATATAGATCACAAATGCCCAAAACTTTCTTCTTCTTCTCATGAGATGGAAAATTGACAGGCTTGTACTGCAGTTCTATGGATATTTTGTCCTCCAGGTCTCCGCACCAGTCACGTGACTGAAAACTATATGAATTGCAAATGTAGAAGTGGTGTATCAGCACAAGCGTGTGGTTGGAGAGTTATCCGAGACTTGTGAAACCAGCACAGAGAGGCTTCCTGATCATTCACAGAAGCTGCATCCAAAATCTCATATTCTCTCGAGTAGATTGAGTAATTAATTTGCGACCACTAAAAAAAAGGATGTTCTTTTCTATACAGGCTAGTAGGAGTGTGTATTATGTGATTATGAATGTAATCCGGATGCACCACATTTGCCATGATGTCATTATCATGTGACCTACAGTCACCGTCGGTTGTGAGGAAGGATGAAACTGGATCCAAGTACAGGAATTTTTATTATGGTAACAAAATCAAACTAGCCAAAATACTCTCATGAATTCCAAAACGTGAGAAGAACAACCGGTTAAACGCAACAATAACAGACACCGAACTGAACCAAACACAGAGCTTAAATACACAGGGGACATGATGACTAACAAGATAATGGATGAACAACATGAGCTAATCTAGAAACACAGACATGAAAAGGGAGTATTCCAGAAAGCAGGTTATGTGACATACCCGGGTATGTTTAAGGGTAAGTAAGCGGATAACCTCAACTTTCGGTTCCGAAAACTGAGGTATCTTTCAGGGTATGTAAGTAGCCATAGCAACCTACTTTCTGAACATTTCCTGCTCAGGAGCAGCTCATGTTCCAGGGTTAGTTTACTTCAGAGGTGTTCAGGATTAGTTTACATCAGAGGTGTTCAGGATTAGTTTACATCAGAGGTGTTCAGGATTAGTTTACATCAGAGGTGTTCCGCTCATGCGTGACCTATTGATGAAGCTCCAGTTGGCGTGACAGATTGCACACAATATCATATAGTTATCATATAGTCCATCGTATGCACACTCCAGAATCTCGCCACAAGAAATAGGTCATCCGGGTACTTTTTGCCTTCTCTTTAATGAGTACTGTGAATTCTGACGTACTTCTTTTGTCGCATACTGTTTGTCGCCTACTTTAGAAAAGTATGCGATTTCGGACACAGCCATTTACTGCGCCCCACTGAAGAAATGATCTTCCCAACACAGACTCCTCTTTTCCATAAGCACGACTGAATCCGGTTGATGTTTTTCCAATATAATAAAAACAAAAACAAAACAGTTGTCTGTTTTGTTGTCTGTAGTCTGTACTCTTCTAGACAATGTTTGAAATAAATACAGATACTGGAGAAAAATAAATGAAAAATAAACAGTCAAACCATTTTTAAAAACAGATTCAGGTTGTAGAAACCCCTTTGGGGTTTTATTTGAATATTTGAAATATTTTTCATGAGATTTTCAGGGACACAACACCAGGTTTTGAGAATGACTTGGTTATCATTTTGTTAGCACTCCATTGGCACAACCCACCTCTTTTTCTTTATTTTTTTTTGTTAATAAAATAGAACACATCACAACACAATGGCCCACCTGTCCTCTGTGTACACAGTACAGATGGTCTGTGGGGGGAAGGGTGTTTCTCTGTGGAGCATCTCAAATTTCAGCTCATATGAACATCACACACAAGCGAACAAAGTCCTTTTTGTGTGAATGTCATATAGATGCAAGGGAAGTTTCACAGACATTAGCGAGGGTGAACCGTATTTGAATTTAAACAAATTTAAACAAATCTGTGAGGGAAGGACGAGGCTTGAACAATCTCTTTTTATAAAGCTGACTCGGTGGACCAAAGTGAAGATAAAATAAAAGTGAAGGTATGGGAAAATGTCTGTGACTTGTTTGATTATTTTATTCACAATGACAAAGGGGATGTTGTGTATTCACTCATTTATTGAGTCATAACAAACTCTTTTCAATATACAAAATATAGAAAGTAGGCGTCATAACTACTCGCCCTCTCTCCAATACAAACAGCCTGTAAAGCTCATATATAAAAGCAACTATCAAATTTTGATCATGTGATAGGACGTGACCAATGAAACAATGTTATTGCACTTACATGGACAGAAAAGCTATACTTCTGTGACATTTTATATTTAAAATATATGTAATAAAGAAAAAGACATATAGTGTTGCTCAAGCAGGTCACAACAGAGACAGACAGAGAAAACCAAAACAAACAAACTAAATAGTTCTGAAAGATGTTGTACACCCCGGTGTCAACTATAGAGTTAAATTAGCACATATTTATGTGATCAGATTTGATTTTAAAAAATCGCCCCCTGGTGGTGTCCTGTCTTACTGAACTCAGAGTAGCACCAGATGGAGTAGTGGAGGCTGCAGACCTGGAGCCGGTAGATATACGGCCCAGACAGTTTTACGCCCTTGTTGTTCCTGATGCGTCCAGTAGGGGGAGGCTGTACAGCGACACGAATCGAGGTATGTTAAATAATCTGCTTAAGTTATTGTTGTTTAACAATGATGCAACATTTATTATTTATAAATGATAAGCTAGATAAAGCTAGGGTAGGTAGATATCAATTCATTTCTATATATCAATGGATGGTCTATAATTTATTTCGAGAGACAAAACGTTCTTGGCGGTCAGGTTTATGTTCTGTCTGGCTCAAACTTAGCTAACGCGTGTAGGTTTAGCTGTCTCTAGTCTTCTCTACTCACTTTCAAAATTAATTAGGCCTATCTTTTTAATTTTTCTTTTGTTGTATCTTTATTTCCGTGGCGCGGGATGGCCTCTTCTGGTAAGACCCTGTTTACTCCTTACATTAAAACATAGGCCTACTCCACATGGTTTCTTGGGCAACATTACAGTAGATATTGGACATTTTTTCACAGTCTATGGTGTGAACACACAAAATACACATTCATAATAGGCATATATGTATGTAAATCTCTCTCTCAAAGTAAAGAGTTGAACTGCACACTCACTCAAATATTTTGATTATTTACAACTCATACATGATTGTTTCTTATAAATGAGATGATCTAATTATGTAATTTATATCTTAGTATACAATTTTCTTAAAATAGCTTAATGATCTGGAAAAAATGTTGGGTATTTGCACTTAATGTGGGTTTCTATACTCTGTCTGTACAGACCCGTCGCTATGGGCGGGCCATAGGGGGCCGGGCCCACCCCAAAAAATGCTTGTGCACAGATAATTTAATTTTTATTTCATTTTAATATTATCATAGCTGCTAATTTTGTGTTGCATTAATGTTGCATTCTTTATCATTAAAATATTAAAAATATAAAGAAACAATGGTGTGATTTAGTTTGATTGATGGGAATCTACACTGCAACAGCCTATCACGGCCTTACGAAAGAACGTTAGGCTACGTACGTGACGTACAACTAAGCCGCTCAGTTACCGCGCATTTTTGAAAGCTGTTTCAAAACGAGTTTTCGCCGGCCTACTCGCTTCAGTTCCTTCCGAGTGGAATGATACTTTGATGAGGAGGTTCTGCTCGGAGAAACGCTTCCTCCCGCTGTACTGGGACTGGAGAGAGGACTGCGTGCGTGCGTGTGTATGTATGTGTGTGTGTGTGTGTGTGTCATGGCAATGCATATCCCTCTGTTGACTGCTTTAAAATGCAATGTTTGAGAGATGTTTCTGGTGTTACATCTAATATGTTGTATAGTCAAGTGTTTTATGGATATTCATAACATTGTGTGTAATGTGGTGTAGGCTATAGGCTACCTGGTCATATTGCTGTTGGTTATATGTTTAACGTGATGATTACGTGCTGCGCGACTAGAGTTGATTATTATAAACATACATAGCCTACTGTAGGCTAATAATAATTGTGCCCCCCCATACATTTCATATGCCCCCCTTAAGACTGAGGTCTGGCGACGGGTCTGGGAGTTCGCATTAACTTGCATCTCATAAAGCTGTGTGTTTGTTTTAGCTAGCCGACTAAAGGAAATGAAAATCTCTCTCTCTCTCTCTCTCTCTCTCTCTCTCTCTCTCTCTCTCTCTCTCTCTCTCTCTCTCTCTCTCTCTCTCTCTCTCATAAACTTTTATAAACTATAAACACCCATCTCTTTTTTTAACTGCATTCCAAACCAATAGCTTGTCTAGTAAATAAACGACTTACAGAGACATACAAGTTTTTAATGTCATTTTCAATTTTCTCTGCACAGTCCATCATCAGTGGCCAAAAGAAATCATAGTGGCTTGAAACTTTTTCCAGAAGTGTTCCACCAAGACAGTGCCTGTGCCGTTGTACTTTGAAGATCAGAAGCAAATTGATGCAATCAACAATTGACTGACATCCCTTCTGGACAGCACACACACACACACACACACACACACACACACACACACACACACACACACACACACACACACACAGTGACAAGATCAAATTCACCATGGATGTTCTTTTTAATTTTTTTAATGTTTAATTTTTTTTTATCAGTGAGAAGGAGCACTTTGACAGGAGGATAGAAAAACAGTTAAAGAACAGTGGCAAGCCATAGGGGAGTCATCTACGAGAGTCATCATAATTCATAAATGGTGTTAATAAAAAAATATTGTGAACAACTATTGTCTTTCTTCTAAATGGCCCTTGGAATTTTAGAAAACGGATAAATTGTGTTTGTCTTCATAAAATGCTGTGTAGGACACTGTTTTTTAGCTGTTGACGACCAATAGAGAATAGTAAAGCAGATATTTCATCGAGGATCCATATGATTACATGGTACTGGGCTAAATATGGTTAATTTCCAAATGTAACTTTATATAAATTCACAACAACATATTTCCCTCAGTCTCCTGTATAACCTACGGTGAACATAACTATTCTACAGTAGGTCATATATAATTATCTGTCATTATCTGTCATCTGATCCAACTATGTGTAGCCTACTGTTAATTTTTTAATTCACAAAAACAAATAGTCTTATGTAGGCTGAGTGAAGAGAGTCAAAACCAACTGAATATCTACAGATATTTTAATCCATAGTGCAGATCTACACTGTAACATTTATATTTAAATGAACAAAAACCTCAAAATGATTCAAAGTCTATGGACGGGACGGTTAAAAATGTGTAAGTTTCCAGCGTTGATTTAATTATGTTATTTCACAGTGTATCCCCCAACTGGACGCATCAGGAACAACAGGGGCATAAAACTGCCAGGGTATAGACCGGATCCGATGTCATAAACCACCCCTACTACAGTAGCCACACCCACTAGAGCAGACACGACCAATCAGATCACAACTTCAGTGAAACCACAACACTGGACAGAATCTGAGGAAAGAAACAGAAAAACATGGAAACATTAGTGTGAACTTCAACTATTTCCATGTTGTAGAGATTAACACTTAGTCGTAAACTCGGTAAACTTGCGGTTGTACATGAACATTGTCATGGTTTTGGTTGTTTGTTCAGAGACTCTTAATTTGAAGATTATTTTGTTTAGTTTTTCTGATCTCCCTTTTCCTGTTTAGTTCTTGTGTCCTTGATTGTCCTGGGCTGCGTTTGAAATCTTAAAAAGAATGCCTTTGGAGGACTTATTCCAAGTTAGGAAGGCATTAAGACATGTCCTTATTATTTTTATTATTTTCACTTATGTTCACCTGTTCAGTTGTTCAGTTCTCATTATCTTGTGTATTTTAACCCTCAGTTTGGTGCTCTCTTTGTTCTGTGTTGTCTTTGTTTTAGAAGCTGACACATTCTTTGCACTATGGATTATCTTCTTTGTTTTTGTGACAGTAATTTTGCTGCAAATAAATCCCCTGTGTTGTGACAGAACACGAGCTATAACAAGATAGATCTAGAATCGGCTGTCTTTGAAGCCTCTTGTCACGGCCAGAGTCCGTCTGTGAACTTTCTGTCTGCCCAGTTATGGACATGCAGGACACCTTCAGACTGCACTGTGCCGCTAAAGCCATCCTGAAATTCGGCAATATGTCTCTGTGGGCTACCAAACACTAAACACAACAGAGTAAAACTTCACTTTACTCACCATAGACACACACAGTAACACTGAATCGCTTGTATGACATTTCTATGATTTTGCTGATGACGGTTCATAAAGTCCAGTGTGTTCAGATCTGATGTTTCTGATTATCAGATATCCAGTTTGACCGTCCATTGGAGTGTTTTCTCAAATGTAATATCAGTGTCATATATCTTCTGTCTGTGGATTTCATATGAGTGTCTTGATCTCCAAACATAGGCCTATATCAATCAGTATTTCAGTAACATCAGTCTTTAGAGAGACAGAATCTCCCTTCATCACTGACACTGACTTCATTTCATCTCTATCACAAAACACACATGAAGAACATATAAAAGTTTCCCAGACACAAAATTATTTATACAGAGATGGTCTATTAAGCAAACTGCTAGTAAACATTCCATAAATACTGATAAAAAGTGCACAAACTATAAAAGTAATTTCGATTTACTAACGGCACAGGCCGAACAGGAACAGAACACACAGATGAGAGGAAATCATTCTGATAAACACTTGACTCAACTTTAACAGAAAACTGTTATGAGAGGTTTTTACACTGAGGTTTATATGTGGTTGAGAAAACAAACCACACATTTTACACTCACACAGACACACACTACTGCTTTAAATCACATCTACACAAGATAATAAACCACATTGATTGAGCTCAGAGAGCAAGTGTGGACGTCTAAAGACAGTTGAAGACTGACGGTCATTCATTACTGTTGTGATTCTGACCTCTGCTGGTGGAAATGAGTCATTGGATGTTTATGTTGTAAGTCTATAAGGGGTAGTAGTATGAAGCTGCAGACTCGGAGACCTGCATCTACAGTCCCCCTGCACCCAGAGTCCCGCATTCTCAGACCCCTCGTTTTTCGAGACAGCGCCTCCTATCAAATTGTATGGGATAAACATGTGAAGAACATGTGAAGAACTTAAGCCAAAACGTGAGTAGGCTATCTTCAATTTTATTTAGCGAATCGTAGTAGCCTACGCGTTTGATTTATTTTTGAATAAAACTAATTTAGCTCATCGATACAACATATGAATAGGCCTAGTCCATTTAATATTTGTAAAGATAGTTTGTAACAAGATTTGAGCCGTTAATGTATGTTTTTTCGCCCTCTTCCATCCGAAAATATTTTGATAGCTAACGTTAGCCTTTAACTTTGGACTTTTTGTAGATATGTCATAAATGCTGCAGTGATTTTCACTGCCCATTTTGTGACCCCATATATTTCAAACCCACAAAGTTGTCCAAAGTTCAAAAACATCTCAAGGGACACTTCAACAGAGCAGTGCAACATGAAGGTAACATTTGCAAACATCTTTTTGAAACATCATAAGACATGCTATCGGGCCTATACTGTTGTAGGCTATTCCAGGGTACACCATACATCGATGGAGTCGCCCCTGCCGAACCCAGCAACATATCATTTTATGATTATGCAAAGCGACTTATAAATTAGTTTTTTTAATGCAATTGAAGACGAAAAGTAAAGTCACAAACACAGTTTTTTCTTCCTTTTTTCTTTACAGCAAGTCGATGTTTAGGTGATCATTAAATAAAGTACAGAATTGTTTATTATTGGTGTTTTGTCTATTCTGATTTGTTTTGCTTCGCATTCAAAATATCAAAAAACAGATTTTGTAATGTTAGCATGGTAATGTTAATTAGACCATTATAGGTTGAACTGAAAGAAAAATTGGAATTTGAAAAAAAAAAAAAAACATTGTAGCAATATAATATCACATACTATTTTTCAGAAGATAGTTCAATCTGTAATTGTATCCCTTCCATCGCAATGAGTTTTTTTGGCACGTGCATTAAGCAGGGAACGCAAATATTTATTGGATCATTTATTTGGAGACCGTAATTTCACGAGTTTACATGAAATCTGATGTAATATTATAATGCGTATTTGGCTTGCTGTCCGGGGGGAGGGCTCCGAGCTCAGAATTCGGCCCGACCCCAGAGTAATCCCCCCATGACCTTAGAGATCATAGGTATCTATGAGCGGAATGTGGGGTGAAGGGGTGGTGGTGGTGGGATGCTGAGAATCCATATGAGGCGTCTGAGGAGTGGCATAAGCGCAGGTGAGCGAGAACGACCCTTGTTGATACAGTGCACGGTTGCTTCGTTGTCGCAATGGATTTGGATGCTTTTGGTTGACCATTCTTTCCCCCATAGGGAAGCAGCGACGACGATTGGGTAGAGCTTGAAAAGGGCAGAGGAGGCTGAAGACTGGGGTGTGTCTAGGAGCTGAGGGGGCCAGGGAGACGCGAACCAGCGTCCTTGGTAATAGCCGCCGAAGCCGATCGAGGGAGCTGCGTCTGTGAACAGTTTGATATCGAGGGGGAGAGAGATAAAGTCGTCGTAAAAAAAAGTTAAGCCGTTCCACTGATTGAGGAAATTAATCCATCATTTTAGCTCGTTTTTTGACTCGCCAGAAAGGATGATCCAATCTTCCAGCACATGAACAGATGAAGAGAGGGCTAGGAGATGCGCGATAAAGGGTCTGCCCTGTGGAATAATGCGCATCGCATAATTTAGGTGGCCCAGCAGCGATAGAAGTTTGCGTTTTGAACAATCTGTGCTGTCTGTAAAATTAGAAGCGATTAAAATGATGCGATCGATTTTTTCCTTAGGCAGTGAGGCCTGGAATTTTGCTGAGTCCAGATTGATGCCTAAGAACTCGATGGATGTAGTTGGACCCCTAGCTCGGCGAAAACTTTTTTCACTATGAGGAGGTGAGCCTCGGGGATGGTGTCGTGAGGTGAAATTATTAGGAAATCGTCGAGCAGATGGAGAAGAGGAGGAATTGCATAATTATTGGAAAGGATCCAACATATGGCTTCAGAGAGAGTGTCAAAGATTTTTGGGCTGCTTTTGCTGCCGAAAGTTAAGCGCACGGCGATTATAATACTTTTTCTGCCAGTTACACCGAATAAGTGCCATGAATCGGGGTGGATTGGCATTACTTTAAAGGCAGAGGAGATATCTACTTTTGCAAGCCATGCACCTCGTCCAGCTATTTTAATCATGGTTATGGCTTGTTCGATATCATGATAGTTGAGAGAATACTCTTCGAGAGGGATGAGACTATTGATGCTCGGATATGGAGAATTATGGGGGGCTGAAAGGTCGATTATCAACCGCTTTTTTCCCGAGAATTTCCTGGTAGCCACGCCTATGGGGCTGATGCGAAATTTGTTGAACGGGGGGGCCTCGAATGGACCCATCATGAAACCGGATTCAATTTCTTTTTTAATTAGCTTATTTACTACTCCAGGCTCTGCTAAGGAGGACTGAAGGTTAGCGCAGATAATATTTTGCGTTGGATGGCTTTCTACACCGGGTTTAAAGCCTTGAATGAGACCTGTCAGTAAATAATTTGTGAAGTTGGCATATGGGTGGTTTGATAATTCTTCGGCTAGACGGAAAACATTCACAGGAGTCGAGAGATAGTTTTTTGCGTTTTTATTGACAGATTTTTTGACTGGGAATATCACGCGGGCGTGTGCGCCGCCACAGTAATCGCAGACGTGGAGAAAACGACCGCGTTGTCTTGGGCATCTCCCTTCATTGAAGTTCCTACAAACTTGTCTATCGGGTGCCGAGTATGGTGCTCTGGTTGAAAAATCTTCTCTTGCGTGGCGCGGAACGTAACTTGTGGATTTTATGGCATTCTGCTCTGGGCAGGGAGGGATCGATGGATTAATTTGGGGGCATGCCGTGGTGGCATGGATTGTGGATCTGCAGATTGCGCAAGAGATATTTCTGCACCCGAGGAAGACTCGGTTATGGAGATCAGTGTCCAACGCTCCCCAACAGGGACACAGATTCCACTGGGAACCGTGGACGGCGCATTTTGCGGAAAACAGCTTGTGGTACATATAAAAATGACTACCCCCGTAAGACAACGCGAGCTCCGCTATGATAGACAGATAGTCGTTCAGCTCGCGCCGTCTATGGGGAAAAGACGAGCATATGATTTCTGTATAGCGGCTGAAGGCGATACAGAATTCGGCTAGTGACAATGAACGTGATGTAACCTGTGAGTTATTTTTAAGAGTGACTGAAATGTCGCCGTAGTCTACTTGGCGATTGGACTCAGCTGGGGGAAACAAGGAGAGGAGAGAGCCCAAATCAACATCTGCACCTGCTAGGATTTGAGCTCTGATGTTGTTCGTCACTGGAGGAGGTTCAGTTGCTACTGCATTCGGAGGGGCTGGTTTGAGTAGTGGCTGAGAAGAGAGAGAAAAGAGAATGCACTTGGAGAGGGTTAAAGGGATGGGAAATCGGGGCTGTGGCCATTTGCGGAGGCATCCTCACGCAGAGATCGGCCCCCGGATTGGGTGGAGGAGGAGGAATAGGAAGAGCATAGTGTGGAAAGGGGAGGGGAAAGAAATGCGCCGGAGATGGACCGGCTAATGGAGGCATCCTCACGTTAGGGTGAGCACCTGATGCTTGGGAAGGAGGAAAACTGAAAGAAGTAGAAGGGAAGAAAAACGTTTGGGGATCGTGTAAGAAAGTGGAACTGCCGGGATCTAGAGTCTGAGGTACCACAATGGGAGGGGCTGAGGAGGGGAGTTGACCTGGAGGAGATTGGCGCCCATCCGTGACTGGTTCCGGGGCGCGGCCCAGGCTAGCGGAAAGTCTGTGACGCCGTGGCGCGGGGCGGAGCCCAGCGCTGCAAGTGAGTAAGGAGGTACTGCGGGACGACCGATCGGGGCCCGGCGAGCCTTGCTCGTTCGAGCCGAAGCAATTGGAGCTGAAACAGAAAGGTGAGAAGATTATAAGGTGACATATAAATTAAATAATTCTGCTTTTTACATCCTGCGGGAGAAATTTGCATCAGAATTAATTAGGGCTTGTCTTAGCCCCTTAACTGTCCACTTCCCGATGGGAGGGATGTTAGGGGGAGCTGGAAGATGGGAAGGCACGGAGGAAGACGATGATGAAGATGACGAGTTCCTCGCTGGCGGTGGTGAGGGGAGTCTTCTGCGTCTTGGAGTATGCGGAGAGGATCTGGCGGTCCGACGTCCCCTGGTTAAGGATGGAGGCTCAATGTTGTCGTTGGCTGCTTGAGAAGGAAGGGTCGCTGGATCTGCGCTTTGCGGTGGAGATGACTCCGTGATGAAAGATTCATCGTCGGAGGGGAAGAGCTCTAACTCGGACATGACTGCACGGAGGCGGAGTCAGATGCTGAGAAATTAGTCATGAGACAGGAGGTAAGGGAAGGCTTTATTTATACTGGCTTCTTCTTGTGCTGATTGGATGATTACCTGAACATGCTCCTCCCGAACTTTGTTACATAAAACTTCATATTGCATCCTATTGTTTTTAATTGCATTTGGATAAGCGTGCGCTGTACTCTGTGTTCGGGTGTTATACGACCTTTCGAACAGCAGGAAGCACTGTATTCGAAAAACGAGGGGTCTGAGAATGCGGGACTCTCGGTGGGGGACTGTAGATGCAGGCTCCGAGTCTGCAGCTTCATAATATTGCTATAAGGCGCTGCTTAGATCTGGGGCCTGTACCATGGTGGTAGTTGAACAAACTCAGGGTTACAGGATTAGTTTCGAGTTGACAAAACCAAACCAATCCAACCAGGCTTTGTTGGTGCCATGATGCTGATCATCAACTTTCTCTGTCAACTCAGGCTTTGATCCTGAGTTTAGGAGTTTAGGTGTGACATCAGTAGCGAACAGCCAATCACATGCTGAGAAAGAGTGAAACTCATTTAAAACTCATTGAAATTCATTTTTCTTGCGAGAGAAGCAACGCAATTAACTTATTAAATATATAAAATAAAGTATTAAAATATTAAGAATTTAAACAAGTTTACACAGCAATAAGAAAATAACATAGCTGTCTATGAAAGAGGACAACTAAAAGAAAAGTCTCGCTACTGTATATCAGTGCAAGTAAAAGTTGTGAAGTTAGTTTATACAGTTAATAAAGGCATAGAGAGAATTGAACATTTAAGCTCAAATGTAGTCATTTTATAGCTTAATCTATTGATTCTAAAGCGTATATTACCTTTATATATTTATTCATTCAAACTCTGCGTAATAATAATTGATGAAAATTGTACATGTGTGATCGATTAAAGGGTATGATAATTACATAAATAATATCTAAATCATACAGATTTATTATTCTAAATAAGCTGTTACGTCCAAGGACGTATATATATATATATATATATATATATATATATATATATATATTTGTGAAGTACATGGTTCTGTGATCTGTGTGTGCTTTCTTTGTTGTTTTGGTGTCTCCTGCTCTCTTTTGGCTCCTCCCACTTTTCACTCTGGCAGGTAGCTGATTAACTCTCCAGCTGAATACCTCTCCAGCTGAACCTGCTTATCCAGGAGGGACTCAGCATAAAAGCCAGCAGAACTATCATTCAGGGAGAACTCTTCTCCAGAGCATGGTCTGTGTCCTGCCCGGCCCAGTTGTTGAGAGCTGTTGTGTTCCTTGTTGTGGACCTGTGCAACACCGTGCCCCCTTCTGTTGTTCTGGCTAGAGAACTGTTGCTTTGCTGCCTATTGTTAACCCCTGGAGCCACGCACTGTTTTTTTTTTGTGAGATGTCCCAGTCCATACCTTTTTGCTTTATCATTTAAGCTGTTATCTGATTATTTGCTTTGTTTATTGTCTGGGAACTGTAGGGAGGTGGGTGCCATCTTTATTTTGCTATCCCCTGTTTTCTCCTGGTTTGTGGTCAGGTAGGGAGAGAGTGTACATTTTCTGTTGTTTATTTTTATTTTCTTTAAGAGGTTTAGTAAGAAAGTGACTCGCCCAGGCAGATTAAACTTTTGTTTGTTATTTTTGGCATTGCCCCCTCCTGAAGTCTTTGTTTCCTTCCCCACTTACACTCCAAGTAAATTGTTAACTTTTTGAATAAACTTGTTGAAAAGAACTCCCTTGTTGTGGTGCTGTGGCAGGGCCCTGACCATTGCTCTTTAAAATCTTAAACTTTGTTACGTTCGGACCCCTAGACATTCATAGAACGTAACAAAGCATTACTAAAAGCCAGACGATTTTGTCTTTAAAAATCATTTGCTATGTAGTGACCTTTAATTTGGAGTAGAAACAGGTGGAGTGACTTTATCGCATCAGACATGTCACTTTGCTCACAGCTGATTGGTCCAAGTTCGTTTTGCAACCTCTTACCTGGAACATTACCTGCCCCGGACCAGGTTAGCCGTGGAGCTTAAGTTACTATGGCGATGAACTGCTAAAAGCCAAACCACTTTCATGGTGCCTAAAATTTATATTTATTCATTTCACATTAAGGATTTACGTCGTAAATGTTTGGAGATTGTTGTTGTTTTGATTTGGCTGTTTACATATGAAATGTAATTTGTATTTTTTCAGTTGTTCTAATACTTAGAGTTGTACTTATATATATGAAGGGAATTAATATCAATTTTTTTCACATTTAAACAAGAGCAAATTGTAAAAGCAATATTATATTACATAGCTTAATTTAGTAAATTTGGATTAATATGCATTGTATGTAACTACAAACATAAATACATGTGTACATACATTCAGTATTTAAGTTTTCATTTGTTTATTTATAATATTTCCAGACTCCACGGAAACCACAATGAGAAGGGAGATATGTGTCTTTAATAAAGCATGTCTATACAGAAATTTGCAACACGTCCTAACACACATTCCTCTATACACACACACAAATCAACTGAAGACTTTAATGAGACTCGCCTTGATCACTTGGAGTTTGACTCTCTTTGCCTTGTGTGATTGTAGTGATGATGACAGGCGTTGAAACAGCTGCTTTCAAACAAAATCAATTTAAAGACACACAACAAAATTAGTAAAAAAAATGAATTAATTCTATTTTAACCAAATTAATTAAATTATATTCAAAAGAGAAATAAAGGGCAAAAGACAATGTGACAGTGATATTTAATCTACCATCTACAATAATCATGAATATCTGCTGATAGACACTGTATAATATCCAGCGTCACTGAGTCTGGTGTTTGTGATGGTCAGAGATCCAGTCGGATGCAGTTTCAGTCGGTCTCTGAATCTCTCATCAGCACCAGGATACTTATAAATACTGTGTTCATAGACTTCAGCGATACATGATTCATCAGATCCAAACTTCCATGTTCCATGATCATTTCTCTGAATGCTAGTAACATCAGTGTTTAGAGTGACAGAATCTCCCTCCATCACCGATATTATCTTTATTCCATCCGCTTCCACATCTGCAATATATTGAAATAAAAAGTAGGCTATAATTACAATTGTGGCTTGAGAGCCTTGAGAGTCGATGGGTAAAAATGTTTCAAAAGTTTTTTTTTTGAAGTCTTCAGATCAACATTCTTGTTTCTAGAAATAATATGATCGTAGTTAGCATATGTTTTATTTTCAAATTCATAAACAGTTATCGGTATGTAACTGCAACATGAATAGGCTACTATGATACATCTGTCAACTACAGGTGCCATCATGTACCAACAGATGCCAGCCTAGTCTCTCACTGTTTATTTAGACTGTTATTCATGGACTTCCTTTTCCAGAACCCTCTGCTCATGTTGATCTGTTTCAGCTGTGTCTTGTTTCATTTGCTCATCATCCTGTCTATTTAAATGCCTTTTGCCTTCATTCAGTATGAAGTCTTGTTTGTTTAACACTCTCTGCCAGCATTTTGAGCAGTTCCTGTTTTCTTTATTTATCTGTTCCTGAGTTTTGGATTTCTTGTTCGCCTCTGTGGATTGTGTTTGGACAGATGGCATGCGTGACCCTGTTATGGACTATGACGTCGGATTGCACTTGTTAATAACCGTGGATTCTCATTCTCAACTGAATGCTGTCTTACACCACCACCACCAAATCATAACAGATATTAGCTAAGGATTCATCAATGTACTCAAACACAAAACTCACTATTAGAAGCAGTAACTAATAATAAATATTAAAAAATACACTCACCATGAGCACGTTGTAAGAAAGAATTATGTGGATGTTGAAGATTTCAAAATGAAGTTTATTACAGCAGTGGCAACGAAGCATCTTGGGTTCACCGGTGTCAGAATGAACCCAAACACTCAAACCTTTTATCCTGTTACAGTTTATCACTCTTAATGTAAATGTTGTACCAGTCGTGGTCTATATGTTACTGAAGCTGTGACACCCCAATGTCTGAGATCATCTCTGTGTCTCACTAACCTTAACCCATTTGCTCTGGATGTGATCATCCAAATGGTGAAGAAACAATATACCTTGACTTCCTTCTCTATGATAATTAAGCCATTTTGTGATGAGCTCATTCTAAAATATAGCCTACTTTGGAGTGGATGGAATCTGAGTCGGGGCAAACCATAATTTCTTACAACGTATAAAACATGACAACAAGCCCCACCGGAACAGTTTTGGAAGACTGTGTTTAGTGGCTTCAACAGAGCACAGAACAGATAAAGCTGATAGTCTTCAGTCTTCAACAATCTGACTGTTTACATAGATTATCAGGATGAAGGTTTAATCACACTCTACAACTGAAACTACAATAACCACATCTAGTTTTGGGCAATTTTGATATGGGAGTTAAAAGGGATAATTAACCCTTATGCCCAACGAAAAAACTCATAATGTAGGCAATGTGACAGTATTTTTAAGAAAGTACATTATTTAATTCTAATAACGGTGTTGAGACCACATGGTAAAAGTGATAAGTACTGTATGTAAAAAAAAAAAATTTAATTCTAATAATGGTGTTGAGACCACATGGTAAAAGTGATAAGTACTGTATGTAAAAAAAAAAAAACATTTAATTCTAATAACGGTGTTGAGACCACATGGTAAAAGTGATAAGTACTGTATGTAAAAAAAAGGTTAAATTAAATGATTTCAAGAGTTATGATGAATTATGAAGTGCAGGCTAGATAAATATTTTCAGAGACATTATAGTTGGTGCTCTCATAATCTGATATGTGTGGGCCACCAGGGATAAAATGAACCAATAAACCAGCAGTGAATTTATCCAGGTTAGACTAGCCTATAATGTGATTTCATAAGCACAACTACTAGAGCTAGACCAAACATGCCTGTGTAGACAGACCGGTGTGGCAACAAACGGAAATTCAAAACTGGTTCTGGTTCCCCCAGTTTTAAACACTATATTCATAACAGTTAAAACAGTCAACACAGTCAAAGTTGGAGAGAGGATACTGAGCAACTGCTAGACTAATGCTTCAACAAACCAGGTATGTAACAAACTTCTGATAATCAGGACTGTACTCAGGATTGTTGCACTGGTGCCGTGTCATTATTAATTATTATTTATACCTGTAATATCTGACTTTTTTATTTTTTACTCAATAAAAATGTGACATATTGGCCTCTGAAATCGAAAAATGTCACATATCTTTAAAGCTCTGTACTGATATGGTTTCATATGAGGTAGACTATGGGACATTGCATAAGAATAATGCAAGAGTGATTGTGTGACAGTGTGTAGTAAGTAACAAATGCATTTAAGAGTCTGTCATTGCAAAATAGTTATTTATGTGATTTTTGCAAATAATTATGCTGTAAACACATCTAAATAAAACAATGACTTGAAATGTGTAATTTAAAGTAAAAAAAAAAAAGAAGTAATATAGCCCCTCTCTGCTCCTCATGGAACCTTTTCTGGTCCAGGTGAGCTCCACCTGTGTGGATTTTCTGTCGTTTCGTCATAGAGGGGGTCATTTGAAGGGGCGTGGTTTAGCAGGATCGGAATTCAGAAAAGACACAGGAGAATTTACATGAAACATTATAAATTAGTATTATAGTCTGCAAACTGCGATGTCAAAAAGAAGAGAAGAGGATAAACTAATGCCTCTGTCTTTATCAAACTAATGCCTCTGTCTTTGCATTATTTTGCAAACTAATTAGTGATGTAATGAATGAACAGTTTCTAATCCCATAGTAGGCTATAGATATTGCAGTTATTTTTACATTAAACTTTATGCAAACAGTTGCTCTGAGTTCTCCAGATGCCCCAGAAAGTGGGATTTTGTAACAATCATGTCAGTTTTCAATCATTTCACAATAACGTTTTACTCTACAGTTGTGCAGTTTTGGGGGGATGTGTGCCATTTTTTTAATTTGTTTGCCGAAATTAGTAATGATATTTATATACAGGTTTATTTAAAATAGCAAGATTTTATGCAAAAATTAAAGGAGATCAACATTTCTCAGTTTCATTTATGGTGAAAACTTTAACTTTGCTATAGTTTAGTGGAAGATTACTGCCATCAACTGGAAAACAGACACTTTTGCTATGCTCAATGAATAGTTTGTGCATGAATGACAATCTGGACGATAACATCTCTGTTTTCTCCAGAGCGGCTAGATATATAAATAAACTAAATTAATAACTTACAACAAAAATGAACCATCACTGAACTTACTTAAGTTGAACTATGACGCTATTTTATTCTAGATCTGCTGTACAGCCAAAACAAACTTTGTTGCATTATTTTCTTGTTAACACTATAAAGCTGCTTTGAAACGATCAGTATTGTAAAAAGCACTATATAAGTAAAGAATGCTATATGAAATGCTCTTGCTATTTGTGTTTAGGCTGTAATGTGGCTTAGGGACTATTTTTGGATAGTTTAACCATCATCAGCCATCAGCATATAATATAGGCTATATATATATATATATATATATATATATATATATATATATATATATATATATGTATGTTCATGAACACAATGACGGGGTGAAATGTATGAAGGTATTTTTGGTGCAAAACAACTGAACGCCTGTGACAGTGAAATTTGTAGTTGTAGAGAATAGCCACACGTGTATCAGTAAATTTGAAGTCACAGAGAGACATGTTTTAAGAGTTTTAAGACTTTTTTTCTCTTCCACAAACACAACACAACAGTTACACCTTCTCAAATTCTTCATTGCAGGTGCACAAATATGGCGTTATTTTTTAGTCAAAAGTTATGAGCGTGTAAGACATGCTCAGGAGCACATTATGTTATTTCACACGCGCAAAAATGAACCTTCAGCTGGCATGATAAAAGTACTCGCGCACAAATTCAACAACCGAGAGGTGTACAGGTAGCTGCGAGCGAGCGCCTGGCATACTCTCATAGGTTAACTCTGCTTGTACAGTGGAATCCTGCTCGCGTGCAGCGGGCTTCTGCTCGCGGAGTGCTGTTTTGCTCGCGCAGTGGATTCCTGCTCGCTCAGCTGATTTCTGCTCCCTCGAGTCTACATGACTTTTGACAATTTGGGGGCGGAAACCAAGGAGGGCACTGACCCTCTTATGATTGGTCACTTTCATCGTAATCGCAACCACAGGGACATCTTTGTACCTTGATTGACAGCTCTGATTACAGGAAGTCAGAGTCAAAGGATCTCACGGAGTTTTTTTTTTTTGTTTGCTTGTTTTTTTAAATGAATTTAAACTGTTTATAAAATCCTTAAAAACTTTGAAAGGTCCTAAAATATATATGATACCCTAAAACACTTCCCAACTAAGATAAATGGATGAACAAAGACTGAATTCTCCCCTTATGTCATGTTATATTATAATTCCTTACCGTTTATTTATTAAAATGTTTATTTTGCTTACAAATATCTTTATTTTTGTACTAAGACTACATTTATATTCTTGTTGTATTAAGAGCTGCTCCCTCTGACTATATTGTCCTTGTATCCTATTCTAAAGAAAAGGAAGTTATACAGCCATGTTTGTCTGTAAATCTTGATATTTCAATAAAAAAAAAAAACTCCGTCAGATACTTTGACTCCGTGCTTCCTGTAATGAGAGCTGTCAATCAAAGTACAAAGATGTCCCTGTGGTTGCGATTACGATTAAAGTGACCAATCATAAGAGGGTCAGTGCCCTCCTTGGTTCCGCCCCCAAATTGTCAAAAGTCATGTAGACTCGAGGGAGCAGAAATCAGCTGAGCGAGCAGGAATCCACTGCGCGAGCAAAACAGCACTCCGCGAGCAGAAGCCCGCTGCGCGCGAGCAGGATTCCACTGTACAAGCAGAGTTAACCTATGAGAGTATGCCAGGCGCTCGCTCGCAGCTACCTGTACACCTCTCGGTTGTTGAATTTGTGCGCGAGTACTTTTATCATGCCAGCTGAAGGTTCATTTTTGCTCGTGTGAAATAACATAATGTGCTCGTGAGCATGTCTTACACGCTCATAACTTTTGACTAAAAAATAACGCCATACTAGTGACACTTCAGGACTGCGTTATCGTCGTGTCCAGGCTCTGGTCCTTCATCAGATCTGGATATGGCCTGGATCCAGCAGACCGCGGTAAACCTCGGGATAAACAGAGAGACTAATATTAGCGTAGACGCCATCCTTCTTATGATGTACCAAGTACATCAGGATTTATGGGAAGCGTTCCCGGTTCCGGCTAATCTAAACGCAGCCTAACATTGAATTATAGAAGTCTATAATGTGTTATGTGTATGCTAGGCCAAAGAGATGTGTTTTTAGTCTAGATTTGAACTGACAGTGTGTGTCTGCTTCCCGGACAATTTTAGGAAGATTGTTCCAAAGTTTTGGTGCTAAATAGGAAAAGGGTCTACCGCCAGCAGTTGATTTTGATATTCTAGGTATTATCAACTGGCTAGAATTTTGAGATCGCAATAGACGTGAAGGACTAAAATGCGTTAAGAGCTCGCTCAAGTAGGCTACTGGGGAGCTAAACGATTAAGTGCTTTGTAAGTAATCAACAATAGATTTTAAAATGTATACGATGTTTAATAAGGAGTTTAATAGGGATAAACGCATTAACCTGCTTTCTGTCGGCTTATTGAAGTGCACTTGTGTGAACTGTGACAGGAACGCCTGGCCTATAGTTCAGATTTAAACACATCCAGACAGAGCGAGTATTTTGCAGGAAAGGAAGAAGGAGACTTACATCACAAACGCAGACTCCAGTTTCATGACTCAGAACATGATAAAAAAAAATCCTCTCATCTCATTCAGCATGTAAAGTCAAAACGCTGCATGAGAGGATAATATTAGCCTAGGCTATAGCCTACGAGCTGTAAGTTTCCCGCTGACATGTTGCAAGCTTTATCATCACAACCGACATAACAAATGAAATACTCGGCATCAGTTAAGAAAATATACCTCAGATTTCTTGTCAAACGTAGGTTTATATTCAATCGGATTCGGAAAGCTCTTTCCCGTTTTGAAGTGTTTTATTCTCGGCATTCACTCCAGCTGACGGTGACGTCAAGCCCATACCAGACCATCTCGCTATAACAAGCTCACTCCCTCCATGCATGGCTCAATTGGCTTCACTTCGACTCGTGGAATAACCAAGTTCAGGCTGAGAAATATCTGGCTTTCACTATGTTTGGCAGGATATTTGTTTTGTGTCGATACTTATTGATTGTAAGAGGTAAGAATTCCCATATGAACTTTTTAGGTAAATGG